>NC_086171.1:137759154-138371297 GCF_023053635.1 Elgaria multicarinata webbii
CAGTGGAATGTATTTCAAAGTATCATGCATTGTATCAAATTTAAAAACACCATAAGTGACAAGTTCTGGAAAATGCATTTGACACAGTGATACACAAACACACAGACACACACCACTGGAAATTTTGAACAACGATCCTTGAACAGAAACTCTCAACTCCATCTGTTGCTATTTTGCTGATCACTAATGGAACACTGACCCTTTGAACCTGGAGTGTTCTGCCTTTCTTTTCTTTCACTATAGAAGGACGTCTGATCATGCTGCTATTCATACAGCATACAGATATCCATCAAGTCTATTTGTTTAAGTGTGTTACATTCTTTCCAAAGGGAGAAGCTGGTTTTATCTTTGTCATGAGTATTAAAATGTAGATAGATGCCCTTTATATCAAGATTCTACCTCTAAGGCAGCCAAATCAATACCCTAATGTATCCTAGCACACGAGCTGGTTAAGGATGCCTTGGTAAAATGACTGTAAAAAGGAAATTCAAAGTTACTTCAGAGTACGGTGACTTTATGGATCTCACTTATATATAATTTAGCCTGACAGCAGTTTGGTTCAATGATAAAAAGTTAATATAACTTTGAGAGGGGGTGGGGGAATAAACTGGTTCTTTTTTCAAGTTTTAAAAACCAATATATACACTAGCCTCAAAACTAGCAATTTTGAAACAGCATTGAACTGGACACTGCGCTTGTAGAAAAATATAAATAGTCCCTGTGAGTCATTTTCTCTCTGAATAGAGCATAAAAAGATATCTTTTCAATAAAAGACTGTTTTGAGGATTACCACTTAGTATTAAAGGGACTCTGCAATGCAGTTTACTATAAAATTTTTGATTTATTACATGCTAGCGGATGTTCTCTGCAAACAGACAGGTTTATGCTGGCATTACTGTTACTTACTATTCTCATGTCATTGCACCAACACCACTTTGATGATTGACAGTAATACATCAATTTAATAGCTTTAAAAGATTTGTGGCATTAGTGATGCATTTGTATAATAATGAACAACCATTTCATGATACTTTTTTGAATCGGCACTTACAGATATGCCCAAATGTAGATGGAAGAGAGAAAAAGTCCCCCTGTCCTCCACATGCACACACCTGCAATGGGTGCAGCTACTAGAAGCTCACTGGGTGACCCTGGGCACGTTATACTAAGCCTAACCTACCTCTCAGAACTGTTGAAAGAATAAAAGGAGGAAGAAGACTATGTGTATTACCATGAGTTCCTTGGACGAAGGGTGAGGTATAAATATATTATTCAATAAACAAGTATTTGTTTCCGCTAGTTGAAACACCAACACTAGTAAAGAAGAAGAAAAACATTGGAAAAGTTTGCCTATTTAAGGGGCCAGTAATAAACAGTGACATCCAGTACACTTCCATTGCTTATACAATGGAAAATAATATTCCACAATCGGGGGGCGGGGGAATAGTCTCCATGCAGATTTTACTTGCCCCAAGTAAAATATCTGTCCAATTGCAATTAACAGAAGCTGGAGAACATTTTTCTGATTGGTGGGAGGTATTTCCCCTCATCAAATCCATTGTTCTCCATTTTAAAAGCAATGAAAGCTTATTGGATGTCACCTATTTTTTAATTGCCCTTCACATTGGAACTCTTTGTCCAGTGTTCCAGAAATTTGGCAGACATGATGCCCAGAGGGAGTAGTTTTACACCTGGATTTAAATATTAAAAATTATAATTAATATATTTATTTCTTACCTGCCTCTCCCTCTGGATCGAGGCAGGGAACAACATTAAATAAAATATAATACATTAAAAAGTAGAAGTCAGTTGAAGACTGGATGGGTGTATTCCTGATTTCCAAAATGCAAATAGCGGGATGGGTAGTGGTGAGCCAAATTTTCCAACTACACAAATGCCCTGTCAGAAACCCCCCCACACACACACACCAAACACATTATTTCTCTTTCATGACTGGACAGATTATCACCAACACTAGTAGCACCTTAAACTTAAAGACAGATTGACAGGGCCATACGGATACCCAGGAAGGATGACAGACCAAGAAAAGTACAACACTGGTTGTCACCTATAGCCTCCAATTGAAATGACTGCAATGGATCATCAGTGAACATCTCTCTCACAACCCTTGGGAGGCAGACCAGTCCTGGCCGACAGACAACCTCCCGGCCTGAAGCAGCTGCTAACCAGCAATAGTACACAGGACAGAGATACACACAGAGGGACCAGACCATGCAATAGACCCAAGTGCCAACTCTGCCCCCACATCTATTCGGGCAACACTGTCCCATGACCCAACAACATCAGTCACACCATCAAGGGCTCTTTCACCTGCATCCTTATATAATTTGTGTTACGTGCCATCCCTGACTTTGTCTATTGTTAAGTTCTTAATAAACAAACATAACACGTACCTTTTTTCCCCACCACTTTTTTCAACTGCAGATGATCAGATTTCCAACTGCACATTTTTTCCCAACTGCGCATTTTGTGTCCAACTGCATACTAAAAAAAACCCTGGTAAATAGATATCTGAAATCCAAATTAAGAAATCCCAAATTAACCAAGTAGGAATTAAATTTTTATAAAAGGAAGAAATTGCAAAAATTATTTTAAATCTGAAAAAGAAATGAAGGAAACAAAGAACAAAGTGTTTTCCAATGCATACCTCTCGCAGGAACTGCTTTGGCTGATGCTTGGAGTAAGCAAGTTTTAAACATTATGTCTGCTGTGTGCTATAGTGCTGCCTGGAAATACTT
This sequence comes from Elgaria multicarinata webbii, assembly GCF_023053635.1. NCBI lineage: Eukaryota > Metazoa > Chordata > Lepidosauria > Squamata > Anguidae > Elgaria > Elgaria multicarinata. Next base: position 137,761,914 of record NC_086171.1, read on the forward strand.
TTTGATAGTCTCTGTGTGGGGCCTGTAAGGTTTGAAATGGCCCTAACTATCATGTGTAGAAACTGCAATTTTGCAGCTACTTAACCTTTAGAAGATTTGTGATGGCATTCAGCAATGAGAAGCCATTCACCAGAAGCAGGGTGGTTATTCAGAAGTAAAAGCCCTAGTTGGATTCTGATTTTTCATTCACCAGTGGCTTGTTTATGCTGCTTTATTTCTCTTGTTATACAAGGCTATTACAAGTAAAGCTACTATTTAATTGGCTCGCACTTTCACAAATTTCCTGCTTCGAGGCCTGGACTGAGTCCATGTACACCATGTTTTAACCATGTGTACTCCATTTTAGAAGGAATTTCTTTTCTCTGTTAACTGCTAGGTAAATACTTAATGTGATTTCCCCCATATTCTATCATTGTTGTAATAACCTTAATAGAAAGTTATTGTTCTATTGTTACAGAAGTACAACTGCACCTAATGCCAGTGGAACAACACAGTGCCCCTAGCTTTTCACTAAATCATATTCTTACATTGCATTTTTGTTTTGTTTTTCAGAATGTTTTGCCTGGAAGTTAATATAATTAGCATAGTTTTATGCAAGGACAGTTAGAGAAGCATAAAATGACACCATTATTTTTATTCACCACCACCAGCATCACCATCCCACTCTTCCAGAGATCAGAGCAACATGCATGGTCCCCCATTTTATCCTCAGATGAATCTTGTAAGGTAGGTTTAGGTTGAGAGAAAGTGACTGGACCAAAGTTACTACCTGAGATTTATGGTGAAGTGGGGATTTGAACCCAAGTCATTCTGGGCTGTGATGAAAATGGAAGATATCAGACATCAAAAATTGCCCCAATGCTAAGTTTAATTGGTCTATGTAGGCCTTTGGGTCACATCCAACAGTTTCTGTCTGCCAATACTATGGATACCGTTGGTGGAATAGACTCCCTCTCCTCCTGCAGCTCCCTGCACCACCACCACCCATCTGCTCTGGAGGGTTGGGCAACCCTCTGGAGCAGATTTGGGTGGTACGGTGAATACAGGGTGAATGAGAAGAAAAGAAAGTCCCACTGCATGAGTGGAAGTCTGCTTGTGTGATGGATGTTGCCCATTCTGTCCACTCTTAAGGACCCTTGTATGCATTCAAGATAATCAGGTGGTAAACTCTTTTTCCTGGACCGTAGCAGGAAATATTCAGGCTACAGGTATGAGAACCACCTGTCCAAATTGTATCTTAGAAGGCTAGAGGAGGTTGTGGGCAGCAAGGAGGATGGGTGTGGGGAGTGAGGGATGGCTTCTGCCTATGTTGTCTGCGTGTGTGTGCGGTGGTGGGATTTCAACACCATCCCTTGTAGCCTACAATATGAGGACAATGAACTGCATTTGTTTTGTAATTTGCATTAGCAGGGCTCTTTTTAAAACATTTCACACTGAATAAGAACTCTGAACAAGAACTCTTCTCTTTGCTGCTAAATTTTAGGCATTTTAGGATGTTTTTTGGGATGTTTTAATAATGTGTACTAAGTTTTTAATCAATTTTATGTTATTATACTTATTGTTGTTCCTTGCCTCGATCCAAACAGAGAGGCGGATAAGAAATCTATTATTATTATTTTATTATTATCTTTTGAGGGGCATGGACACACTGGTGCCCAAACCCATTTACATTTTTTTTAAAAATGGTTGATTCCTATTGGGAACCTTTTGCGTCCATTCCTAGGGATATTTAAAAACAGCTTCCCAGAATGAACCAGGAAATGATCTGCTGAGATAGACTGATAAACAGATAGATCTTACTCCATTCTCTTCCCTCATTTCTCTTAGAGGAAGAGAGAAATGCAGCATTGGACATCTAATGAAATAGCTGCCTACCTTCCACCTTCCTCCTATCCATTTACTGCTTGCCTTCTCTTCCAGCTAACCTCTCTGGTCCCCTGGCCAGCACATCAGTAGCATTTTGAAGCCTTTTGGTCTGCCCTTCTCTTCACCAGCCACTTGCAACCAACCAGCAAGCCAGGTCCCTCCCCCAACCCCTACTCCTGCTTTTCTTTTCCTGACTCAGTGACGTGGTTTCCATGACACAACAGCCCATAGTGGGCTGTTACCCTTGTTTGTTTTCAGGTTGGCTTTTCATGACATCCAAGCCTGATGTGGTTTTCTCACCATGGTTGGTTAATCATGCACAAACCCTCCTAAGAAGCCATGTTTGTTTTTGGGTTGTTCAGAGTGGCTTGTTTCCAGAGTGGCTTGTTTCCAGAGTGGCTTGTTTCCAGAGTGGTTTGTTTTCAGAGTGGCTTGTCATGATGTGCGAACCCAGCAGAGTGGCTTATGCATGGCTTGTCGGAAAGGACCTACAGAGCCGCCTGACAAGAGTGGTGAAAAACCTGATCATTTCCTATGATCTTGCTAGTAGTGCCTCCCCCCTCGACATCCATGCCTCCTATGATACATTGATAAGAAATGCCACTTGAGAATTTCTTTTATGCATTTTAACTCCTCCCCCTCATTTTTTTGGTCCTTTGCAAGTGTGCAGATTTGCCTGCCTGCTGTTTGCATTCTTCAGTAACACAGTTGTTAGTACAGTAGCCCTGCATAACATTATCTCTCACTATTACATCTTGCAATGACACTTGTCAACTTACTCCTCCATATTGCTTCCCTCACGCAGACACACACACGCACACACACACCTCTTCAGGGACATTGTTCAAATTTAACAACATCAACATTATTATTATTATTATTAATTATTATTATTAATTATTATTATTATTATTATTATTATTATTTACTTTGGGGAGGTCTGCACAAAGTAGCAAGGTTTTTTTTTTTAACCATGGGGGGATTTGTGCAATTTTAACTTTTAAAGAACTTCTGGGAAAATTTCTGTAAATTTGCAGTAACTGCTGCACTTTAGCAAATTTGTGCAAATCTCCCCAAAGCTGAAAAAATAGATTTCATTGTGTGCAAGTCTCCCTGAAAATAATAATAAAAAAATTGTCTACAAAGAATTCCCTACTATTATAACCCTCTACTTTTGTGCTCATTAACGGAGACTGCTGAGGTTGCAGAGTAGGCTGCCATGGGATACTGCCACAGAGCACTTGATTGTCTGTCAGGAGTAATGTGGGTTAGCAATCAAACACTCAGCACATCATGGCTTATTTTCAGTGTGGTTTATCATGACATGTGATCCAGCCCAGTGTTTCATGGCTATGGAGCATGCACAGATTTATTGGCCAACCCCACCCCCGCCCAGTTTTGGCTTTTTTTCTCCCTAAAGAATTTTTGTACTTCTGTACTCTTTGGTGATACTTCCCTCTTATGTGTGGATGGTGCTGTTTTGACTACATAAGGATCAGTATTCCCCCCTATATATCGCTAATAAAAGGAATGGTATATGTGAGCTTAGTGTACGTAGTAAAATGTAGTCCTCACATGAGAGATGCTTGAGGATTTTGTTAGGTCCACATTTTGAAGCGAACTGACCTGACCTGCACTTCCCAGGTTAATGTGTGGATCAGAATGCAGTTATCCTTTGGATTTTGCGCTTCGGCGAATTTTGCAGTGCAGTTCTTGGCTCAAGTAATGTATATAAAATATGGTGGTGGTTGTTTTTTGGATAAAATGTGCTTAGAAGTGTGCATTTCAAAAATGCATTTTTGTGCAGATTAAAAAAACGAATTCACAAATTAATGCAGAAATGGGAGTGAACAGACCTATGAATAAAAACACATGAAAGGTCCTGTAGCTTTCTAATGGGGTTTGGAGTTAGTGTTCCAGAGAATAAATGGGCACCAGACTGTAATAAACATTACTGAAGAATAGGAGGAAATTAAATTACACTAAATTAAAAAAGGAGCCCAAGTCTGCAATTTCTTACAATGATAGCAAAGTAATATAAATTCAAATAAAGCAATAATACAGAGGTACATGTTATGTCATATCAAAGCTATAGATCATCAGTATTCAAGATAGGCCTGACTCCTCTTCAGAGCAAAGAGCATGACATGGATGAAACAAATACTGTAAATAAATAAATACAGAATCTTCTCCTTTCTCTGATCAAAAAGAAGCAAATATAAAGGCAATTTGGTAATTTAGAAAATGCAAAAACCATGAACGATCTTCAAGTAACAAATTTCACACTTCACACCACCTAGCAATAATCCCAAATTCACAGGTATTACTCTGTCACTTTAGGCTATGGATCATTTTAGCCCTTTGCAATCATACCTGCATTAAATTCATGTACAATGCATTTAATAAAATTATTATTATTATTATTATTATTATTATTATTATTATTATTATTTGCATTTATATACCGCCCCATAGCCGAAGCTCTCCGAGCAGTTCACATAAGGTAAAAACACTTAAAAACAATATACAAAAATTAAAACCCACAAAAACATGCAAAATGCACATACATTTAAAACCACTATAACAACTTTACAAACGATGAGACAAAAAACAGACCCAGGCTCATTACATATTGCTAAATGCCTGGGAGAAGAGAAAAGTCTTGACCTGGTGCAGAAAAGATGACAATGTTGGCGCCAGGTGGGCCTCATCAGGGAGATTGTTCCACAGTTGGGGTGCCACCACAGAGAAGGCCCCTATCTCTTGGTGCCTACTCCAAGCTTCCCTCGGAGTAGGCACCTGGAGAAGGGCCTTAGATGTTGAATGTAGTGTTTGGATAGGTTCATGTTGGGAAAGATGTTCCATCAGGTATTGTGGTCCCAAGCCGTGTAAGGCTTTATAGGTTAAAACCAGCACCTTGAATTGGGCTCGGAAACATACAGGTAGCCAATGCAAGTGGGCCAGAGTGGGTTTGAAAAGTGAGTTCAACACATAACACTAGCTTTGATTTTATATTGGATGTCAACATGGTGTAACATCCTAGCTGACCCTGGTTTGGTTGTCAACTGTATAATATCTGGTCATCCATTACACAAAGCCATGAAATTCATTAAACAAAAAACCTATGGTTTACAAAACAATGTTAAGGCTCTACAGTTTTCAACCAAGCACCCCAAAACAGGGAAGTTGGGAGTTAAGGCTCACAAGTCTTAATGCCACATCCTCCCTAAGGAGGCAGAAAGTGCCAGTGAAATTCTCATTCTCCAAAAGCTGATAAACCATGAAGACAGGATGAAGAATATGATATGCAGAGGTGACTGTGGGGTTGTGGAAAACTGATGACGAACAACTTAGGGTCACCTACTTCTCATTTTTTGTTTAGAGCAGCCCTTCCCCAACCTGATGCACTCCAAAGGTGTTGGACTACAACTCCCATCATTGCAAGTCAGTATGTCCCATGGTCAGGAATGCTGGGACAGCAGGATGGGGAACGCTGTTCTATATCCTTACCAAATACAGGGACTGCCCAATATTTTTCTCTCACATGCATCTCGCTTATAGCAGCACGTTTGATAACCAAAGGGGCAATATTTGCTGCAGATGTAGAAGCAGAGCATGTACTGGCGCTTTCAACTTTTCTGCCACCAAATGTCAAGATTTTAGAAATGCATCATACAACCTACATAAATCTGTTAAGCCCGACAGTGACTTCTATATAATGCTCTTTGTAGCACATAATTTTATTATATTATTGTAGTATCTTCAAATACATACACCCACACGAGCTTTTGTTCTAAGAAACTCTGACAGACACTAATAACAGCTCTAAGAAGCACTATCGGAGCACTCTTAGCAACTTCTCTACATTGCGTTGCATTTTCCATGTACTTTCACATTCTCTTTTTCTTCCTTCAGCACACCAAGTAGTCATCTTTTTGTTGCAAAGCACATCCATTTTCCCGGCTGTTACTATTTCTGATGATATTTTCCATCTGGACTGATGACGGCTTCCTAGAACCGGCAAGTTGTGCTACTTGTGTGGTAGTGCTGTACTGGCTTCTGAAGCCTGTCACTTCTGTCAATATCGGAGTGGCAGCAATATTGACCTTAGCTGAAGCCGAATGTGACTGCTTTTAAGGCTGCAAAGCAAATTCCGCTAACGTTACAATCTCAAAAATGCATCAAACAATTAAAGTTGGGGAAACCCCACTATGCAGGCTTGAATTGTGTCTGTGTGTGCGCTCGCGTGTTCATTATCAGCTTTCCCCTTTTGATACCTGTAACCATGGTATCCTCCTGGACTGTCTCTGTGGGTTGGGAAGTGGGGACACTGTTTTATACTGGTTCTCCTCCTGTCTGCAGAGTAGGTTCCAGAGAGTAGCATTGGGTGGCTGTTCCTCAGGCCCCTAGCGGATATGCTGCAGATGCCGCAAAGGTACCATCTTATCTCCAATGCTCTTTAACATATATATGAAGTCATTGGGTGGAGTCTTTAGGAGTTTTGGGTCAAGGTGTCACCGGTACACTGGGGACAGCTCTATTTCACTATTAGATCTGAATCAGGACAGGCTGTGCATGACCTGGATTGGCGCTTAGTGGGGGGCTAGCCAAAGGCCAGTAGGGTGAAGCTGAGTCCCAATACAATGGAGACACTATGGGTGTCCAGGAGTTAGGGAGTTTACCTGATTTGGATGGAGTTGCACTTCCTTTCAAATAATTGGTATGCAGTTTGTGGGTGCTCCTTGGGTGCTCCTATGTTAATCATTGCCATAAAAAGCCCAATTGACTTCTGTGGCTTGACGTGACCATGGGGTGACCATGTAGGAGGTCTGTGGGTCTGTTGGAGCTCATTGAGGTTCTCCAGATTCTTCTTTGAAGCTCATTTTGCTTCATTTGCATTCCTGAATATCAGGGTCTTTTGTTTGTTTGTTTTTATTGGGGAAAATGAGTGTTTTTAAAAGCACACAGTTTTCCCAAATAAAAAAAATATGCATTTTTAAAAATGCAAATTTTCCCATTAAAGAAGGTGCATTTCCCGCATAGTCCAAAGCATGAAAAGACAGAGTTTGGGGAGATTTGCACCAGTGCAAGTGTTCACTTTCAAATGTGAACACAGGTTCAGGAAATTTTGAAAATTCACAAAAATTGTGTTCTAGATCATGTTCACATGATCTACAAACAGGAACACAATTCTTGTGCATGCCTACAGAATGCTTTTACCAATTCAAGCTGGTTTGTCACCAGTTCCTGGACAGGAATACTTTAAGCTCTGTGATCATTGATAACCTGGACCAACCCGTAGCTGAGCTATTATAATGCTCTCTGTGTGGGACTGCCCTTGAATCTGGTTTGGAAGATGCAGCTAGTGCAGAATAATGCAGTGAGACTGTTGCATGGAGTGTCTTGCCATCCACCCATAACAGCTGTACTGGAAGAGCTGCACTGACTGCCAATTTGCTACCAGATTCAATGTATTATTATTATCATCATCATCATCATCATCTAAAGCCCTAGACAACTTAGGACCAGGTTACCTGAAAGATCATCTCCCGGTGTAGAGACCTGTTATACCACTACGATCTTTAAGGGAGCCCTTGTTGTCCGTGCCACATCCCACAGAGTCCCATCTGACTATCATGTGCTTTCGACGATTATTAAAGACTTACTTGTTTACCCTGGCTTTTCCCAGCCATTAACTTGTCTAGATGTTGTTGTTGTTGTTGTTTTACAATGACACGTTGTTGTTGTTGTTTAGTTGTTGTAAATCTCTTCAGGATTTTTTAAAATGGGAAGAGGTATATAAATATTCTAAAATAAATAAATAAATTGATTTCCAGCATATGGGTAATACTTGCAGTTGGCCACAGGGATGACTGTTGTGCAACCTTTCCTACATGAAGAACAGTTGTCTGACCTGGGTTTGTGTGTGTGTGTGTGTGTGTGTGTGTGTGTGTGTGTGTGCATCATGCATACATGCATGCATTGGAAATGGATAAATCTATTTCACTTTCTATAATGCGTAGGTTTACTCCATCCTGTTTCTGCATTTGCATTTTGCATTTCCCCCCCCCCATTCTGCTCAAAAATTTGTACACAGTTTTGTGCTCATTTTCTCACACATGAAAATGTGTGTGCATTTTGGATGCATTTTCCCCAGCTATGCATATTTTTGCACGTAATTTTTCCTTTGGTATGCTGCTTCCTCTAATGTACACATTTTTGTAAGCACTTCTTTTGTCATCCGAGAAGTGCATTACAAAATTCCTAGAAATGCAAAAACTTGTATGTGTTAGTTCAGGAAGTTTGAGTTAGATCAGTTAATATTTAAACCTCATCCTAGTGTGTACAGACGTTCTTGTTCTTAACCAGTACAACCCTTCTAGAGCTTTTCTAGTCTGTTTCGGGCAGGCACTATCAATGTTTTTTTCAAGCTTATTTCTAAAATCATGGATAGAAACTTGTTCTCATCAAAATACTGTACATATAATCCTGGGACCTAACATTCCAAATACTGGAGTTCATCCTTTGACTGAAAAGAAGCCACGTCTCCCATGTATGATTTACATCCCCTTGATCATGCCACTGTTTATTATTTTGTGCTTGATGCTTGGCTGCTGAATGAGTGAACTGTGAAAAGTAGTGTGTCATGTGAAATGAAAGCAAGGCGCTGCAATAGCTAGGCTTCAACAAATGCCCTCACCATGAGGATGCAGAGTCAAACTGGGAACTCCTCCCTGCTTGTTGGCTTTTCGTGCTCCACATCAGGAAAGGTAGAGCAGAAGGAAGTGTTGGATGCCTCTGCCTGAAGGTACCTGGCGTTCTTTTTGGGTAGACATGGCCAACAGTACAGGCTCCTGTCCCATCCTGCCTTCCCCTGTTAACAGGCCTCTGTTAATGCTAACATGATGGCTACCTAATCTTTGTTGACATAACTTTTACCAGTTTCCATACTGAGGCATATAAAAGATGATGTCATTTGTGTGCTGTGGTTGTCTTCTTTGTGCTGGCCTGAAGCTTTCTCCCGCAGTATCTATCAGGATGAAAAATTCCCTAAATGCAGATTGGCTGTCACTCTTAAGTTTCCCTTACCCACATGGTTCTTTACTCCCTTTTGAACCAAAATGTGATTTTCATGGCACCTAAGATTACATAAACTCATGTGTTTCAGATCCGAAGATATGATGCTCAAGCTATGGGCTCTGTGAAATGTAGTCCACTGAACAAGGTTTAATTCAGTAAAGATGGACAAGCAGGACTTTGCAAAGTCAATGGCAGATGATATGACGGCTTTCCAAAGAAGGAAAATCAAGATATGGGATGCTCTATGGATACACATAATTGGTATTTCCGAAATGTAGGCCTCATCTACACCAGGCAGGATATTGCAGTATGAAAGCGGTATATAAAAGGCAGGAGCCACACCAAGCAGGATATAGTGGTATGAAAGCGGTATATAGTATGTGCCAATGGGCCCCAACAGTTGTCAGTGCATTTCAATACTGCTATAAAGCAGTAGTGTAGCTTCTGCCTTTTAAATACTGCTTTCCTACTACTTTCATAGTGCAATATCCTGCTTGGTGTAGATGAGGCCTATGACACCATAGGTATTTAGAATGGAAGCTTCCATATTAACTGGATAACAGGTAAAATTCCCTGCTAATCTTAGGAATTTCAAGATCTTCTATCTTGAGTGCTGATATGTTAATTTCATCCAAACACACACTTTGTTTTCAATTTTTCTATCTGCTGCAATGAAATGCAGTGGTATGACACTAACAATATATAGTTTTCAATAGAATCTGCCATCAATCCAGCATAGCAAAGTATATTCAAATATTGCTGCAACAGCATATAAAATAAGTGATTTTTGTTTACTAGGCCACACCACTTTCGAGCAAAGCAACATATAGCTTTTATTCCATTCTGGCGGCTAACATATGCTTCATTTCAAAATGATAGTAAATAATATTTTCCTGGAAATGCACTCAATCTGGCCACAGTGGAATGTAACAGCAGCCAACCACATAAACAGAACAGCTGGCTCTTTAGTTGAAGCTTACCTTTCATAATATATTCCTTCCACGCAACACTGAAAGGGAAAGAATAGCATCGTTCTGCTGCAATTTGTTGTATCTCATTAATTGGTTCCTCCCCCTCCCTCTGGCTTTTCCTCATTGTTTACTTACGCTTTTTCTCAGGCGTCTTTGTGTATTGGTGCTATCAGTTCTGCTTTAGGCTCCCTTAAAATGAGCTTCCTGCCCTGTGCTAGAGAGGGGGGCTATGCCAAGCATGTGAAGAAGAGAGTAAGGAGACTGAACAAGTTGATAGGGTGATCATTCTAATCCCTGGGCTCCTGCTCTATTGCTCTGGCTGCCTTACACAATTGTATCAGCCACGGCAAAGGGGGCCTGGGCAAGACAGATGTGGAGAAAAACTGCTTCCCTCTAATCCATCCCACAATAAGTAGGTGTGCTGCTCCAGACTGAAGTGTTTTCAGGTGCCAAATAGGTATTTTTTTAACAACAACAAAAATTCCTTACGTATGACTGGACAGAAGGAGAAAACATCCAACTTCGCCTTTTGAATAATATATTTCCAGCCAATTCATATGCACTGTTTTGTTATGTTTGATTCTACAGTGTTCATCAGTGGACAAAGAACTAGGCCCAGATGTAAAGAATAAGCCACCCATTCTGGGCTTCTGTAGCAGTAAATTCGTAGTTAATTCCGGTTTCCTCTTCCATGTTACCAAATGTTCTCATTCACATGTGTATGCAAATTCACATGTATAAATCTGCGCCTGTTGAATCCAGGCATAGAGGAGTCTTTTGCAGACATGTACTTTGCACTGCATTTTGACAAAATTGATAGATTAGCTCAGGAAGACTGACAGTTGAAATGCAGATGTTTTATTTTACCATAAATGTTTTCTGGAAAGAAAACCGTTGATTAGTATACTAGCATGCTAGCCTGGGATCAACAAACTATTCCAGACAGAAATGGTAGAATGAGAAGAAGTGGAGTCAGGGAGTTATGGTGCCCTCTCCCACCTGATACATAGTGGGGAAGGCATGAGAGAAATAGCTCCCCAAGTTCTGCCTTTCCAAGTGCAATGTACAAGTCAAGGCAATTCCCAAATGCTTGGAGGGCATTGGTTTTATTCATAGGGGCCTCCTCAAGTGGTCAGGTGTACAGTCGTAGTGGAATGACCTCCTCCGCTCTGCTCTGCAATTAAATTGGGGGGTCTTAAGTCTGGGATATGTCACAGAGAAGGAGAAAAAGCACACAGTAAAAGCCGTTGTGTGCCCTTAATGATATTATCATGTAGCCAAAGCACCTAGTGCTGCGAAGTTATCAGAGTACTTGATGCCTACCTAGTTGGCTTAGATCACAGTGAAGAAGAAAAATGCCCTAATCCACAAAGCCGCAAACCCCAGACAAATGTGAAAGACCACCAACATAGGGTTTTTAAGAGCTTTTCATTCCCCTTAAAAGCCTACTTCTCATTCCAAAAATCATCTCAGAAGAATTCAGCACAGCACTAGAATACTTCACTTTCAATGTGCTTCCTAAGCAAATGTTCATTTATGATCCCAGCTGTTTGTAATAAATTTGAACGCGTTACTGCTACAAAGTATGATCGTGTGTTTTAGAAGTGCTTCCCTTTTCTTAACGTTTATTTATTTAAGGAATTTCTTACCCACTTTTCATTATAAAATAATCCAAAAACAGGGAACAAGCATTAAACACAGTAAAATAATATGACATTGACAAAATAACAAGGAAGAACACTGACAGAGAAATGATAGTTTAATAGCTATCGGGCATCACCATGTTTATTTTTTGTCCTAATTAAATGGGCTTTCACTCTACTTCCATAGGAATTTACAAGAATGCAACCTGAGTTTTGAAATGTATCTGTGAATGGTTTGAGTGAGGAAGCCTGAGGCATATATGTGTTCCATTCTCTTGCTAGTCTGTTTCTTGATTTTGAAAGCAGGCACGTATGGTACAGGTTTGTATACACATTTAAGCCTGAACTGGAACACAATGGATATTGAAGCTGTTAACAGAACATTGAGATTCAAAAGCTTTAGTCAAAATGAAATGCCTTTCCTCTGCAAATATTTGAAATATGTGTCAGGTTTTTTTTTCCTAGTTGAAGTGGAACCTTATATTTTATAAAAGTCAATATAAACTGAGGCGTAATGGTGAATTTTCATCTACCCTGCTAGAAGGCTGTTCAACTCAATTGCAAAATGGGCATAGATTTATTTGATGTATGTTGAGGTTAGGTAACTCCAATCAATTATGAACCGATTGTGTATATTCCTTCCTCTACTAGTCACCGTTACAGTATTGCTACTTACAGGAGGCTGTGCAATGTGCAGTTGATTTCTATACACAGGAGAAAGAGTGAAATATGTAATTGTTCTTCCCTTTCATTTGGGAACTGTCCTGTCAGCAGTTTCCAGTAGCAAGATATGAGCTCGTTGTTTATACCTGGATGAAGTTTCAGTCAGCTACAATTAAACTTCTCACAAACTCTTTTAAAATATAGATATAGCTATAAATCTGATTTTTTTGTTTTTTCTTAATTTCAGCAAAACCATTTGAAAGTGGACAGTATCTGGACATCTATGGAATTACAAGAGACCAAGCTGGGGAATATGAATGCAGTGCTGAAAATGATGTCTCAGTCCCAGATGTGAAAAAAGTAAAAGTCACAGTAAACTGTAAGTCCTGTTTACCTTTCTTTCTTTTCTCTCTTTCTCTCTCTTTCTGTGTGTGTGTGTGTGTGTGTGTGTGTGTGTGTGTAACAAAAAAGCCATACAAATAAATATTGGAAATTAATGAAAAACATTGTGATGTATGACTCTTCTTTTCTACAAGGATGTGTCAAATGGCGGCTCTCAGTGATGAGAGCCATGTACAGACATTTAACTGGGGGAGAACAGCAGCATGGCAGCAGGCTCTGGCCACAACCTACCTGCCTTCTATAAGAGGGTTCATGTACCAGCAGAAGCTTGCTAGAGATAGTGGGACAGCCAGGGCTAGACCTCAGGGCATAGTCCTGGAGCCCCTGTGTCCAGAGGACTTCCAAATGAGGCCCTGAACTCCCTCTCATCTACACCAAGCAGGATATTGCAGTATGAAAGCAGTATATAAAAGGCAGGAGCCACACTATGGCTTTATAGCGGTATTAAAGTGCACTGACAACTGTTGAGGACCTTTGACACATACCGCTTCCATACCATTATATCCCGCTTGGTGTGGCTCCTGCATTTTATATACCGCTTTCATACTGCAATATCCTGCTTGGTGTAGATGAGCCCTCCCACTCCTTCTAGTCTGGCTAGCGTGGCCCCAGCACTAGCAAAAGGAACCACCATGACAGTCAGCCGGGTGAGCCTGAAAACCCCATGGCGTGCCATTTTAAAAGTAAAAGACTGCCCCTTTGCCACTCCTGTGTCTTCATTGGCTGTGGCACCCCACAAAGGCAGTGTTTGATTGGTTGAGATCACTGCCACTATCTTTAAGATGGCACAATGGGCGAGAAAGGGGGAGCTGCTGCTGTCATTGCCAGGTTGGGGGGGGGGTTAAGAAAAAGGAGGACTGGCTGGTGGCAGTGGCAGATGGGAGCTGGTGGCAGTGGGGGTGCAGGCAATGCCAGCAGATAGGTGGCAGGGAAGCAACTTGCTTGGGGCTCCCTCAAACCTAACTGTACCCCTTGCTAGAGATGTTATAATGACTGCCTGCCACCATGATTCTTCTGCTATCCTCTGAGCATTCATTATATCCAGTTGAATGTCTAGAAGGGGTTTATGTTTTGGGTCTTATTCACTAGGCCAGAAGTTTCATTCTATCTGCTGATCAGAAGAGCTGACATTTCGCACCCTATTCGTTTCTGTGCCTGAAAAAGGACCTGAGGCCTGAGCACATGGTCCCAGGCAGGTCATAAGACAAGGTGAACTATCTGGGACCATGTAGTTCAGCCAGTCTCAGACCCTGAAACTTCCGGCACTCATTATATCATCAGTAATAGGGACTTGGTTTGAATCCAGGGCCAGCATCAAAGATTGGTGTGGTTGGGCACCTGCCAAGGGCCGAGACCCCAACAGGGGCCCACTGACCAGATCCACTTGGAGTTGTTCTTCCTCTTCAGCCCTGCCACCTGCTTGTTCACCTGCCTCTTTCTCTCTCTCTCTGGCCCAGACAAGGGTGGTGGTGAGAAGGAAGAGCAATAGATGCCACTGCCCAATTGTTCACTGGCTCTCTGCTTGTCAAGCTAGCAAATCATAGCTATGATAGGGAAGGTGGATGAAGGGCAATAGCAGGTGATGACAATGGCAGTGAGATGGTAGACTCACTGAGGGAGGGGACCCATGGGAGAGCCCTCAACTACCTGGGCTTTAATCGCTACATGTTAAGGTTAGCGCTGAATCAAAACCTCTCCCAATGCAACTTTGCTAGTTTTTAATGGTGTGGAGAGAGGGCGAGTGAGGTTTTGGTAGGACGGGTAAAGTTTACTACATGCCATGGTGACCATCATTTCCCATCCACATGCATGCAATGCCCCTAATATGATGGTATGTTTTTCAGGTGACTGTCTTTTCTTATAGCAAAGACAGAATAATGCTACATGATGAACATAGCATTATATTCCAGTGGCATTGAAGTGGGAAAATGGCAGCCACCACCCTGGAAGGAAGGCTGTTTCCACTGAATCTGGCAACAACAGCAAAATTAGAAAGAAAGCCCAAAAGAAACAGGGATGCTTGCTTCTTATCTCCCTTTCACTTGCCACAATTTGTGCCAAAAAGTCACATTCTGCTCACCTCTAGTTGAAATACTGTCCTAAGTTATTCTGTGCTGAATTTTTGTGAGGTCTTACTTTTGCCATGAGGTTATGAAATTTTTCATGAATGGAAAAAATAACCGTTCCACTGGTTCATGTGTCTCCTGTCATAGTTCCTCTGATTGCCTTTTACTTTGAGAGGAGGCTTCTTCTCCTTCCTAAAGGTAACCAGGCTGTTACTCTGTGCCTTGCTCTACTTTGCTGGTAGTCTCAGTGCCTGCAAACACTGCAAAACAAGTCCAGCTCTTGCTGTGCATAATTACGTATGATTAATTGGGGAAGAATGTGAATGAAAATGCTCATTTGGTTTGAAAGTCATGTGCAGTGGATGTGCAAAAGTATGTGCTGGAGTATGTCATCCATTTGTCCATTTCTGCCTCAAACAGTCAAGTAAGTATGACTGGATTAGGGGCAAGGGAGCATCAGCCCAGTTCCCTCAGCAATGTGGTCCTATTTTATCTTTACCCCAGCATCGACCCCCTCGTGAACAGTTTTGCACCCTTCTTCAATGGGATATCTACAAGAGCTGGAAATGAAGGAAATGTTCACGAAACTTGCCCTCCAGTTTTATCTTGGCACTAGCCCATAATGGCTCTCATCCAAAGCTTCATGTGCATTTATATGCAAAGATAGGGGACACTTTTAGGCCAGTGACATCCAGCTATAGCTTTCTTTCTCTACCTGTTCAGAAGTAACCCTTAGCCAGTGCTGCACTTTGGTCATGAGGTTAAAGAGATTAAGAGTATAATCGTATGTGTATTTAGACTGCAAAAATTCTATAACTCCGAGCATGCCCATTGCCCCATCAGGAAGGCTGGCTGGGGAATGCTGGGAGTTGTAGGACTTCTGACTAAACATGCATAGGCTTCTGCACCTAAAATACATCTCCATGGGTTTATTCCACAACATTCCTATGACATGCAAAGGCCTGCCACTTCATGGGGATGAACTGCACAATAAACCACAACCATTTGTTGTGATTTAAACATTGCACTGGTGCCAAAGGATGAACTCATAGAAAGGTGCCTCCACAGCACCAGGGAAATGTTTAAATGGTACCCGATTTCAGCTAGAGTGTTGGAGTGGAAGGATGTGTGTGTACATGACCCTGGGGGTCTAAAGGAGATAATATCAGTAAAAGGACCTAGACCTGCCCCAACTCAAGGGCAGAGCCGATTTTGTAAATCACTATAAATTGTAATACTATAATGAAATGTATGTAATTTAAAGAATAAATAAAATCATAGACTATAAGAGAAGCTTATCTCTGTTCACTGATCTAATAAGTTCCTTTGTTCCCACAAACCAGTTGTGTTGTCCAGTGTGATCCTTGTGTGATCCTCTCCCCTTTCCTCATTGCTTGATTCCTCTGGCTTTCCTGTGCTAGCATAGATAGTTATGCTACTGCACATATGTGTGCACACACATACACAGCACTTTTATAGGATTAGATTGTGAATCTTGTCAAAGATTGCTGTCTTCTTATTCACACATCAATTACTGTGGAGAAATGGTCACTAATGTGGTGTACGGACTCCTGAAGTTCATGTAAAATGGTTCATAGAGGCTATACTTCGTATTCATTTCATGCACGGTTAGCATCTTTTTTTATATAAAATGAAATCACCAGTTTTAGGGGAACCGTTCCAATCCATTTACTTTGTCTCACAGAAAGCACACCCGGGTTCTACAGGACAAGGTCAACCAATTGCAGTGGGCAACCTGACCCAAAGACACTGGGGTAACCAGGATCAGAGGGAAAGTAATCCCCCTACCCCATATGAACCCCCTTTATTAGTGAGTGGCTGCCCATTAGCACTGTGTGGAAATGTGAAGAAACACATTGCACCACCTGGGAGTCCTTGCAAAGTATGGTCTTTTCCTCTAATTTGTGTCACAATGATGGGCATTCTACTAGCTATTCATACTGTTCGTTTTAGACATGAACAGCAGAGATATTACACCTGTAATTCCATGAAAACAAAGCAAAAACATTATTTGTGTGCTGCCTCTGATTTTTGGATTCTGGGGGGAGTGGGGAGGGGACAACAACAGGATGTGGATTTTACTTCTTGCTCTACCTGTGGCTTTCTTGGAGGCACCAGTAAAGCTAGGATATAGACTGTATAAAAGAACCTTGCAGGCCACATCTGGCTCATGGGCTAGAAGTTCCCCACCCTGATAGAGATGTCTAGACTAGATGGATCCTTGGTCTGATCTCTCAAGACAATGCTTATCTTCCATGTTATAAATATTTTTGACGAATTACATACTTCTCTCCTTGCTGTGCTCTCCAGGACATACTTGCTTATGAATTCGTAGCATACAAGTTACCATTCCACTTTTCTTTTCTCCAAGGTGGAGACTAAAGTGCTTTCCTTTAAAGACTACTATATTATCTCTTGTCCTGCTTTCATAGGCAGCGTCACCTTCCATTTTGATACAAGTTACTTGAAACTCCCGGGCTCTTCAATTCGAAGGTCTAAGCTGTGAGTAATATGCTTTCAACATCATTCTTTAAAGAAGAAAAAACAATAAATAACAATCCCAAGATGGACATGATTTTAAAAAAGAAGAAGTGAAGAATGTTCTTAAAAGGCTTTTTTCAAGAGGCAGCTCATTTTACATCTTCTTCGTCTGTCTCTACCCATTAGCTCCTCACCTAGCCTTACTGAGCAAAATGCAGAAATACTGTCAACATCTGTTCTACTACAAGCATTTATTTATTCTGACTAGGCAGAAGAATAACATTCAGCAGCATTCCAAGCTAAAGCTTACTTTGATTAGGGAAGCATATGCTCCCTATAGTTATCTGGGTTATCTGATTTCCACTGGACATTGAATGTAACGTTATGCATGGCTCATAGTGCTGATTTACTAAAGCAGTGTTTTTCAACCTGGTGCCCTCCAGATGTTTTAAACTTCAACTCCCATCATGGCCAGACAGTATGTCAGATGGTCAGGAATGCTAGGAGTTGTACTCCAAAATGTATGGAGGTCATCACGTTGGGGAAGCTGATCTATCTCCAATATCAGGACGGAAGTGCCATAAATTGAATGCTGCAACAATAACATACAACCCTCTCCTGCCCATAACCCTCTCTGCATGTGAAAACCTAGCAATTCAAGGAGAATGGTACATTGTCCCTCAAATGCTGATTTTCCATGTGCAGAGATTTTTTACTAGGGAGAACATTCAAATATGTAACACCTCCTCCTAAATTCAAATTCTATCACTTGGGAAACTGCAGCTAAATATATAAATTAGCCCTGAGGTATAGATTGTTGCCCTATCTCTCCATCCCTTCCTAAGTTGATAACTCCGTTTACTAATCCATTCAAAGCAGCTGAGCAGCCCCAAGAAAAGCAACAAATTGTTACTACTGACCTGTACTGAGTTCTAAAAATCTATGGCCTATTCTCACTAAGCTATTGCTGGGTTTTTGGATTGGATCTGAGTTTTGCACATAAAACTAACTATAAAAATTAACCCAGAGTGTTCTATTTACTTGGAGAGCTTATCTCACCACTAGCAATAGATAGTCAGTGAGGATTCTTTGGGTCTAGCTGGTTTCTTGGCTACAGCCTGCTGCTGGAATGGGAAAATTAGAGCTCTTCTTGGATTATTCAGAGCTGTGTCTATGTAATGTAGCTCTATGGGAGATGGCACAGCCTGGCTAACTAATAGAATCAGCTGGTTCTCAGGACATGGCAGCCCGCCGTGGCTTAATTTACCTACAGAGGTGATGGTGTTGTGCTAGGCACCTGCAGATGCCATATTTGCATGGTGCCCAGGGGTGCCCGGATTGCAGGGGCTTGTCATGTTTTACTGCTTTTTTTAAAGGGTTATTTGAGTTTTATGTAATCCTCAACCAACCTCTCTGCTTAGGGATGCCTTGCAAAAATGGTGCCCCAAATGGTGCGACAGCCCCCGCAGGTAAATTAAGCTGTCGTATTGTGCAAAAAGGGTCAATATGTGTATACAGAGTTGCTAATAATAGTATAGTGTCTCAGTATTCTGTTTGTTTCTGTTTCTCTTATTAATGCACAGATGATAGGGAATGATTTATTCTAGAACATGTCCCACTGGCGAGGTTCCCAGTGCCATCTTGGGTAGCTGGACCTTTGGTTGGATAGAGGAAGGTGATTTTTATTCTTGTGTAAATTCTGTTAATATGAATTTCCACGTGTTTAGTGTTCATGGTAGACACATTGATCCCAAACCTCCTGAGGAGTCCAAGCTTCCATAATCATTTGGTATTCTGTTGAATCAGTTTCTTTAATAAGCTCGATCTTCCTCTCTCTCTCTCTCTCTCTCTCTCTCTCTCGATTGCATGCTATTGTTCCAAATTAATTCCTAAGGGTTTAAATACACAGCATCCCAGAATTTAGATCTGTTCAACCATTTGCTAGAGCAGAGGGTGACCTTAGAGAAATACATTTGAGTATTTCCCCCCTCTCTGCACTGAAATAAAAACTCACCTCTTCTAGAAAACTGATCAAACATATACTGGTGCCTTCCATCCATTTTTCAATTTTGCTTCTTTTAGTCATATTGGAAAGCAAAATCTCATATAATATAGCAGTAGAGTCTCATAACAGAACAGCGTATAGTATGTTCAGGTCTTGCACTTAAATCACAGTATATTGCTACTTGTATACCTCTGGTTCTCTGACACTGGAGAGTAAACTTTATTGCTTTGTCTGCTAGATGAAAAGAAGATTTTGAGTAAACTGCTGTATTAATAAGGAGAGAGTGTCCAACTGGGAGAAAGATCATAGTCACTTGGTCCTTTGATGTGGAAATTGTGAATCATTTACCACTCAGCTGCTTTTGGACATATTGAACAGGATTCTGATTTCGTCCACATTGCTGTAAATCTGGAGTAACAGTCCAGAAATCAATGACATTACATCAGATTTATGGCAGCGTAGCAAAGTGCAATTTGTCCTAATGGCCTTGGATCTACAATTGTAATTAAAATGGCTGTAAATATTGATAGATGGCTGAAGATGGACATACAAGCCATGATTCACCGAGGAGGAAGCTTTAACCCACAGCAACTCCTGCAGGAGAGGCTTTGCAATCTCTGTATCATGCAAATCAGCATATGCTTGGCAAGAGAGTTTCACTCATCAGGGTGGAGCAACCATTACACCCACCAGATGTGCATTTAGCAGAACAGCTGCAGGCAGGAAAGCAGCTCAGAGTCAGAGAAATGATGTGTGGGTGTGTCTGCATGTTAATTTTCATTGAATGTGTGTATGTTCATGTTTGAAAACAAATTCCTATAATGCCCCTAATCTACTTTGTTGTTTTCGGTGTGTCTAATTCTGAAAATCATATTGCTAAAACTCTGGAGTGTATTTTTACCCGCTTTTTTCAGCCTATTTACCAACTCAACTCATTGTTTCTATACATGCCGAAGAATAGATTGATTTATACAAGTTTTTACAAGGCTCTTCATTCACTTCAAAATTAAAATAAGAAACTACACTTGAATTGTAATCTGAGCTGTCTCCATGGATGGTGAAGTGTTGAATGCTTGAGGTGGGGACCTATAGAACTTCCTGGTTCTGTGCCTATGAGATCTCCACTCAGGCTGGATGCAGTACCTGGTGGTGCCTTGATATGACATCATGCAAAGACATTGTAGGGTTGCAGGCAGACCTAGAAGTGTTGAAGAAAGTTGGGATAGAACAGGGGGAAGTAGCCCCCTTGGCTAACTGAGACATGCCCAAGCCTGTTCTCCAATGGAAGACGTTAGGGGAAGAGAGCACATTGCATGCAGTAATTTCCCTCTCCCTCTCTCTCTCTCTGTGTGTGTGTGTGTGTGTGTGTGTGTGTGTGTGTGTGTGTATGTCCGTCCTGTATAGAGCACTATAGCATAGGATGACTGGATCCTGCCCAGGAGGAGAGGCAGACACATGTTCTCTCCTGTGAAGGATTGTGGAGGAAACACTGAGCCTGGATGTGCATGATTCTCTTGGGTTCCAGGAAGAGAGGCTGGCCAGGAGTATGGTCAGCATACTTTTGGGTCATTCCATCAATAGGAACTCCCTGTAGCCCCGTTCCTTCCAATTTTTTAATGCCCAGTAGTCTGCATGTAGGGCACCCAATTTATCAATAGTGAGGGATATGCCATGCCAACAATGCCCATTTGTTATGATTCCCTCTAAAAGTTCCATGAAAGGGTGTCCTCACAGAGATGCAGTTGATAATTTCCTGCTGATAGAATGTTTTTGCTATTTACTGCTCTACACAATATACTGCGAACGTTAATTCCGAGAAGCTATGCTGCATAAACACAAGGCATATTTTTGAACGTTGGAGATTCATTTCATCTAGCAAACAGCTGCTTAGTCTTCCAAATATATGCAAGAAAAATTATCCACTTTAAATTACTTTTCAAATTTGAAGTTTTGTGGTTGGATTGCTTTCAACGAGACATAAACAACAAGGTTTCTGTCTGCCCTTGTAGCATAAATACTACTACTACTGTTCCATTTTCCCTCTTTGCACTGTTTTTATTGCAGAAATTATGTTTTCTTCATAAATATATGTCTCATCTGCCCCTACTAGTGACCTTAGAAAACATAATGTATGTGAGTTGCGTACATGTGTTCTGAGAAGAAAATGTAATTAGTTCTAGAGGCAATGTGAATGTGTTAGTTTTCATGTAAGAAGACAGTTCCAGATTGAGTTAAAATAGACAAGTTTTAAACTAATTTTATTTTACCTGTGATTTTTTTATTAATATTTTAAAATTATATTTTATAAGACAAATGCTGATTTATAGAAGATAATCTTGACCCGTGTTTGGAACTCTAGAGCCATATATTAATGAGATTTGATTATGGCAGGATCTGCACTACTGCTTTATAACAGTATTGAAGTGCACTCACAACTACTGGGGCCCATGACACATTCCGTATACCATTTTAAAACAGCTTTCAAAGTGTTATATCCTGCTTGGTGTAGATCTGTGTCATCAGAAAACTGGCTGGTGTTTACATGCAGCATCTTTCCTAAGTCTGCTAGTTTGTAAATGAAAAATGCTTTAAAAATTAAAATGAAAAAGTGATACTAAATTCTGCCATTCCTAGATACAGAGAGATCATTCTGAGAAATATAACTATGTGATAAATACCCAAAGAATCATGTTGATGCTAATATATGTAACACATTGCTGAGAATAGTTTGTGTGAGTTCTGCACTTGCATATTTTGCTGGAAAGTGTGGTTTTTATAAGCAAAATCCATAATTAGGATGTCTTCAGTGTAGACCACTCTGGAACCAACAGTAACTCTTCCTTATATTACCTGTCCTAAGGATCTATTTTGCAACGCTAACCAAATTGCTTTTGTTTAGTTCAATGCTAGTTTTCAGCAAGCTACAAAGAGCCAGTTCATGCATAGAAGCTACATGGATCTACAAGAAATGTTTTGGTGCACCAGCTGCAGCAAAATCAGGAAATGTGTACAAATGTTCATTAACACTCTTTTTATTATTTATTATTATTATTTACAATATTTATATACCACTCCATATTTAAAATAGATTCTGGAGCGGTCAACATTGGGTTTAAATAGTAAAAATATAAAAAGATTAAAACAGCATATTAAAATTGTTCAATTTTAAAATTTAAAACAAAATACCAATAAAAATGGTGACCGATCAGTTGAGGGTTAGGGTTCCTGGAAAGAGCTGTTTTCAGGTGCTAGAAACAACACTGCCTGACTTCCAGGGCTAGGGAGTTCCAAAGAGAAGGGGCTAGCACACTAAAGGCTCCTCTCCTGGAAGATTCCAGGCAGGTCATAGGTCCATGTGGACCCACCAGGAGCATGCCCTCCAATGACCTCAGCGATTGGGCAGGTTGGTAAGGAAGAAGGCGCTCTCTTAGATATCCTGGCCCCAAGCTGTTTAGAGCTTTGTACACTAGTGCCAGAACCTTAAACCTGGCCTGATAGCCAGTGGTCAGTGCAGTTCCCTCAGCGAAGGAGTTACATGCTGAAAAGGGGCAGTTCCCAACAACTCTTTTTAAACCTCAAAGTTCACGATGATTCAAATTTAAAATTGGAAAAATCTTTAAATCGGGATGAAACAAACTTAAGACTGGAAAAAATAGAAACTGAGAGAAATCTACATTGACTGTTTTGTGCATATCTACTTAGGAGCACCAACAACTCTTGCCATTTTTAAGCTGAGTGGAATTATTTTAGAGATATGGCAAGCAGACTATGCAGCATATATACTCATTAATGGAAGGGAGCAACAAAATAGGGTCACCAATAATAACACACAACTCCAACAAAGGAAGTGAGGCAGGTGGCTACTAGGAGGAGGGCTTTCTCCGCTGTGGCACCCCGGTTGTGGAACGAGCTCCCCAGAGAGGTCCGCCTGGCACCTACACTGTACTGCTTTCGTCGCCAGCTGAAGACCTTTTTATTCACTCAGTATTTTAACACTTAATTTTAACTTAAATTTATACTGTTTTAACTCTGTATTTTAATCTTATATCAATTTTGCTGTGTGGTTTTATCCTGGTTGCGCTTTTTATACTGTATTTCGTAATTGTGTTTTTAACCTGTTGGGTGTTTTATTGTGGTTTTAATTTTCGTGAACCGCCCAGAGAGCTTCGGCTATTGGGTGGTATAAAAATGTAATAAATAAATAAATAAATAAATAAATAAATAAATAAATAAAACAAGCCCAACTCCTACCAACACACACACACACACACACACACACGTCTTCAACTGGGCAGGAAATACTGTCAGAAAGGGGGCAAACCGATGTTCTGTGACGGAGGATTCCAACACCAGGATACAGAAAAGCTTTAGAAGCAAACATTCACTTTGATTACCACAAAGTGAGGTGTGTGTGTGTGTTGTTGTTGTTGTTGAATTTTTTCCCTGCATATGCCTCCCCCACAGGGATGTGTGGTGGAACCCGAAACCACGGGTCCCTGTGGTTCGCTGAGTGGTGGTCACAGACTCTCAAGACACAATTTCTCTCTCTTTAGAAGGTTTATTACGAGCAGCCTGCAGTGCTGCAAGGTGACAGTCCCAGAAGACCTGAGGAACTGCCCGACAATTTCAGGAAAGGCTAACATATTTATAGGATCAGTTTCCCTTAGATACAATGGCAGAACTTTCTCACCAATCATAATACAGCTCTGCAAATGCAACAACCAATGAGAAGCAAAGCATTTAGGCATGTACAGAGTTTGAGCATTTCTCTGACTAAAATACCATACATATATGGGTATTGCAATAGTTACAGGAAATACATCTCTATCTGTTTCGTTTTTTTTTCGTTATCTTGCTTTGCAGACATCTTACTCCACCTTCCCACTGCTGGTGTTGACACCGTCCTGTGACATGGCATTTATGCATGTGCAAAGTGCAGATAATTCCAAGACTAGAAAACCAATACGTAGATGGGTATTGTAATCTTGGAACATCTGTTCCTTGGTGGTTACTACTCTTCCTGTCCTCGCTGAGAGGCTCACACTCTGACTAATGTGTCAGCACTTCTTGTTGGTTGAGCAAGTGTTGCTCAATATATCTTCAGCTACAGTTTGCATCAAATTGATATAGAACTTAATTTCTAATAGAAAGGGCTTACATTGAAACAGGGTGGGCACAGACAAAACAGCCCATTCACACATTTCCTCGACAGATGAGATCTGAGACATGCATGTTTTCACATCCAGAAGAACTCTAGTTTTAATTTATTTGAAGGACATGGTACATCTTAGTATTATTACATTGTGGGGGTGGAGGATTTAGGGAAAAGCAGTTTACCACATGGACAGTTATGGGGAAAAGTCACCCTATGGTGACTTTACCATAGCCTTAGTATCACAGAATATAGTTAGAACTCTTTCAACCGAACAACATGTTTGGGTTTATTCTTTTCTTGGATACTTTAGCTTTTTGCAGAGCAGCTTTAACTTATTAGCATTTCTTAGAAGTCTATGTTACTGTTGCTATGGCAGTTTGCATATTATTAGCCATAATGCTCATTTAACTTTGAATTCAGACATACTGTACCAGTTGCTTGAACTTAATTATATCTGTCCCCTTAAACCCAATGTGGAAGAAATTAGAGAAGGGTGGTATTTGTTGTGGCTTTTGCTGTCAAGACATAGCATTCTTGTTTTAATCTTTTGGAAGGTATGTTGCTGTAGAACTGTTTAGGGTTGTTGTTTTTACATTAAAGACACCAACTTGGACTTATAGAATAAATTGTAGTCCAACACTGACAACTTTAAAACACACACAATTGTCAATTGAAGCTCCGTAAAGTGAAGCTCCCTTTTACAGCTTTATCTAATGAACGCAAAGAATTGTGGGACAGCTATTGGTTGAACTATAAAATAATTGTACACTTCTTAATGTAAGTGAAAGTCAAATATGGGATGCATGCAGATTCAGCTCTACCACTTGTACATCATTCAATTGTCACCCTGCTATAGATTTGCAATATTTGTTTGTTTCTTCCACTTTTAGAATACCCAATAACTGAATTTAACTGGGCTGTAGACAGGCTACTGGACACAATTGACTGTTTCTGTCTGATTCCCAGCTATTTCAAGCTGCATGAAAATATCCATCATGTTGTTAGCCACAGATTCGGGCAATAATTTCAGTTGTGCTGGCTCATGGGTATACCTTCAATAGACCTTGTCCAGTGTTAGGGAAATACTGATTTGCTAATTACCATGTATACACAAGAATTTACCCAAGAATATACACAAATGTCATTGTGTGCCCTACAAGGTATAACAGCATAAAAGAGATATAGCGTGATGGGATTGTAATGATTTGACACAAGGGGTAGATCTGACCTACGTTTAAATTGTGAAGACTTACAGTGCAAGCTTATTCATGTTTGCTGAGGCATAAGCCCACTAAGTTCAGTGAGACTAATAAATGTGCATAGGATGTGCATAAGATTATTAGGGAGAGAGGGAGAGACCCACTGAAATAATAGAACTTACTTTTGATGAAGCTTTTCCTGTTGTGACACCCCGGTTGTGGAATGCTCTCCCCTTGGAGGCCCAAGTAGCGCTGATGCTGGCTTCATTTTAGTACCAAGTTAAAACATGGCTTTTTATCAAGCCTTTGCGGGCTGAAGCTGCACATTGTTTTATACTGTTTGATTTTATCTCTACGCCACCCTGAGATCCCAATAATATTGGGTGGGATACAAATGATTTAATAAATAAACAATACGTGGGGATCATCGGATGAGCATTTTATCACACACTCGTTACTGCCCACTCATGGTTTTTCACGCATCCTTTAGATGATGCCATGCACCTCCCACTCCTTCCACTCATTTCTCCGTCGCAGAAAAAGACCTGAAAAATCTGACTTTTTTTGTTGAAGGGAAACTTGCCACCATTTCCTGCTGTGTGCAGGAAAAGCAGTGCAATAAAAACACACACTGAATGGGCCACATGGTCATTGATGCTTCCTCTTTCTCTCCCCATGTAAAGAGATTGTTGCTATTGTGGGACAGCAGCAGGAGGCCATAGCGATGGTAGGGAAACATGAAAAAAAAACCTGCCATCTGATGAAACTCACTGTAGATGAATGCAGATATTGTCACTTATTCCTACAATTAATCTGCATAACAGTTCTGACAAAGATATTTTGCAACCAACAACTGATGTGATTTTCCTTCTTTTGCAATTAAGAGATGATGAAAAGAACGTCTGCTAGAAAGATACTCTGGAGTGCAACTGTCAATAAACGCAACTGTAACTCTCAGACTAGTAGTCAGGGATGAGTTGTGAGAATACTCCATTCACGTGAACATTTTTACGTGCATATAAATTATGAGAATTGTTCTATCAAATTGAATTAGAATGGTTGAAATTCTCATGGGAGAAATTTTCAGCGCAGCACTACAAAATACCAAACATAATAAAGTGTATGTGTGGTTTGTATACATCCTTAAAATCAACATATTTAAAATACAATAAAACTGAAGAAGTTTGTTTATGTAATATTAAGATTCTTCCCTTGCCACATTTTGCAGCTGCCCCTTAGTTCTGTACTCCCATGGATGCAAAAACACACACCACACAACTCTGTTTATGATATCATTGAATCCAGGCTGCATAAACCAAGAATCCAGCTGATCAGAACTAACTTTCTGATGGTCCAATATTGCATGTAAGCACTTTGGGTGGGAAACAGTAAAAAGGATATACTTTTAAAAAAAAACACTTCATCATTCCATTATACATATTTCTGTCCAAACTCTGTTGTGTTATCATGCGGAGTATGTCATTTTATGACAACATTCTGTCAAAATGAGCTGTCTTCCATTTCTATTGAGATCATGAGATGATCAGTTGCATACGCTGAGTAGGACACGGATGCAGCTTGGCTCTTGCTCAGAGCTAAGAAGCTGCGGATGGCATCACACGGGTGTTGTCACAGAGAACGTATAGCTTTTCATTCAAGTGGCAAGCTGTACAAGTCGATCAGAATGCCAGCAAACACATAATGTTTCCTCTGCTCTAGGGGAGGAATAGACAGATTTTTCAGCTTGAGTTCCAGGCAGTCGCACTGAATAATTATTGGGATTTTGAAAATCTGTTCAAAGGGATTATTTTAATTGCCTTCATCCACTGTTATGTTTCAAACAGAAAACATCAATGAATTTCTGACCCATGCAATGAAAAAAAGAATACTTCCCAAATGGTTATGAAATACAGATTGGAGTAATCATTACCCCTAGGCTTTTCGGCTCTCTGTTATTTCTTTGATGGCTAACTCCGACAACTTGCTCTAGAGTTCCTTTTCCTTTACTAGATGGTCTGTCAAGAATTGCAGGTGGTTTCACAGGCAAGCAGTCCTTTGCTTTGAGCTTATATCAGACATTTGAAATGTCCAAACATCTAGGCAATACCCAATCGTTTTCCTCCCAGAACAATCAGTGCAGCACAGAGATTTTTTAAAAGCCAAGAAATCAAGTTAAAAAAAAAGGAGACCCCCTTTTCCCCTTTACTGGACACCTGAACAGTTAATATACTATATCAGCAAACACATATCAGCTGGGGATTAAATTGATCTTCCTCTTGGAATGTAGGCATGTCCATAGCAACACTTGTAGCAATAATAGGGAAAATGCAAAAGGATTGGGCTATTTTTGGTCCTGTAATCTATAAGGCATGAACACGCTGGACCTAGCTGCAGGCTCTTGACTCAAGCAAAGGCAGCATTCCAATGCACTTCGAAAATGAGCATAGCTCAAATGTATTGACTAAAGACACAGTGCAAAACACCAAAGCATTTTGCTAACAAACTGCATCTCAATTCTCTGCTCTAAGGACTCTGTCCCACTGTTTTTGCTAATGATTTATTATTGTTGTTGTTGTTGTTATTGTTGTTGTTGTTGTTATTATTTATATACCACCCCATAGTTGAAGCTCTCTGGGCAGTTTACAAAGATCTGTTTACAACTTAACCCCCGGTCCATTTTAATAGAAATAATGAAGTACTGTGGCCCCACTAATACCTTTATTTGTTTTTTGCATATGCAGCAAGACATTATGTCAATACTATGTCATACATATGTCCGACTCTGCACATATTATACACTGCAATTGCTGGGCGCTTTCCTTCACTGTTGATAATGGAGATGAGAAATGATGCCCCATTTCATCAGACCTATTTGGGCATCCTTCCCTTACACAGTTGACACTGAGTGGGGGAGAGCACAGAGCTGTGCCCACTGACCCCACCTCCTGCTATCTACACATTGAAGTGGTGGGTAAGAACTCAGTGGGGGATTCTGGTTTTTGTGAAGAGAAGAGCATAAGAATGTAAGAGCCCTGCTGGATCAGACCAAGGGTCCATCTAGTCCAGCGTGCTGGTCATACAGTGGCCAAACAGCTGTTGACAAGGAACCCACAAACAGGATATGAGTGCAACAATTCCCCCAGCAATCGGTATACAAAGGCTTACTGCCTCTGCTAATGGATGTAGCATAGATGCATCAGGACTAGTAGCCACTGATAGCCTTCTCCTCCAGGATTGTGTCTGGCCCCCCTTTTAAAGCCATCCCAACTGGTGGCCATCATCTGCTCACAGTTTCCTCACTGTGCAAATTATAGTAATTCCTTCTAAATGTGTGCCAATGCATATAAATTAGAATATGCAAATTGTACGCAAATCTCTTTTGTCTTTATTCGTAAGTGCACACTTTTTGTTACCATGATATATAAGCTCTCTGCAGATTATGCACATGTGTGACCACCCCCCTTTTAAAGCATTTCCTTCCCTGAATTTCTGCTACATAACCTCTAGTTGGCACTGTGGTATATCGGAATATTACAAATTCACTAGAGGAAAATTGCACTTTTTTCACTTTCACAATTAAATGCCACATTTTCCCTGCTTTAAGAAAACTTGCCAAAAGTGCTGATTAGACACAGATGTGAAACTGGAGGGTCACCATATCATATAAAGAACCTGTAAACAACCATGAGCAGGAAGTGACAAGCACATGATAAATCATTTAAATAGAAAAATCCATAAATTTATTTATTTATTTACAATATTTATATAACGCTTCCCATTCAAAATTTCAGAGCTGTGTACAAGATAAAATTCAATAAAAACAGAATAAAACACCTTAAAATAGATTTTTAAAAGCAAAATGAAAGGTGAACTGTTAACCATGGCTGGTCATTAAGGAGAGGCTTCCTTGAACAATGATGGTTTCAGGAGGCGCTAAAAGGAATATGAAGTTGGCGCCTGCCTGACCTCCAGAGGTAGGGAATTCCATAGGAGGGGGGCACCACACTGAAGGCTCTTCCCCTGGTGGACTCCAATCAGAGGATGGGTCTATGTGGAACCACCAGGAGCATGCCCTCAGATGACCTCAGTGTCATCTGAGATGACACTGAGAGGCCCTTGTATAAAGCAAATAAGTGTGGTGCTTGGTGTTGTAGCTAAATCTATGAGACGTTGGAAATATCAAATCCCCAGCGTTACATGTGTTGCTATCACCAGCGCAAGGATTCTGGTTGCACTGCCACATTTTCAGTTGAGAAACAAGATGATGGCTACATATGGAATACGCAGTTCTGAGCACAATGTTGTAATAATGACAATGACAACTGGACTGTGTTCTGATGAGGGGACCAAGATAAGGGATTTCAAAGCCAAGCCCTAGTTGAAAGAGCTGGATATGTTTAGCCTGGAGAAGAAGAGATGAAGGGGAAACAAGATAGCTGATTTCAAATATCTGAAGAGCTGTTACACAGAAGATGGAGCAGATATGTTCCCAGTTGCTCCAGTAGGACTAGTAGAAATTGCAGGCAAGCAGAGTCCAAGTAAACATTAGGAGAAACTACCTAACAGTATGAGCTGTTTGATAATGGAAAGAAATGCCCAGAAGATAGTGGGAACTCCTTTCAGGAGGTATTCAAGTACAAACTATATGGTAATTTGTCAAGGACACTGTAGTTTAGAGGTAGGCAACTTTTTTGGACTCATGGGCACTCTTGCCATTTGGGGCGGGGGGCGGGGCGAGGAGCAAAGTTGTATTTGTCCCATGGTAATTTGGGCCCATGTGCTCTGGTTTTCAGGATTCCCACTTTTTTTAACCCCATATCTTTCCAGGAGTGTAGTTGCATCTTGCATTGTAGATCCAGCATTATGCAGTCATTGGACTGGATAACCTCAAAGGACCCCTCCAACTCTATTATTCTCTATATTCAGAAGGGTTGTCATAAAATCCTTATTGGTCTGTACCACTGAATGCAGCTGGGGTCATTGCAGGAATGAGTGCTTTCCCTATGTGAAAGAAAAAAAAATATAAACTGAAAATGCTTCTGTACACATGGAAAATTAGTATCAAAGAGACAGCTAGTCTAGGACCATTCTTCCGGATGTGTTAGGTTTTTACAAGCAAGGAGGATCATTCAAAGCTATGCTATCCCACTTTATTTTGATATGACTGTACCATGTATTTTTCTAGACATGGAGTTCGGTTTCCACCGAAAAGTATTGCATCAGTAGCAAGTGCAACGGGCATCTTTATATCTATTCTACATTGGTGGTGCTTCTGCCTATTCCGTTTTCCCCTGCTGGCCCCAGGCCTAATCAAAAGAAGGAAACAGAAATTCTTATACTTTAGAAGGGGAAGAAAATTGCTATGGATTTATTAAACATTGCCCATTATCTCTGTTTGTAGCCTTGGTTTTGCATGATAGTTTCCAGTTAGTGAATCTAGATTTTATACCAGTCTGCAAAAATCTCATTTCTGTAATTGTTGCATTTGCTTGAAAAATATATGAGAGCTCGCATAACGACATTTTTTTTTAAAAAAAAAAAATCTGTTTACCAATCATTAGCCTAATATACTTCGATCTGTTTCTGTCTGTCTGTAGCTTACTGTAAAAAGCATTTTGTAAACTTAATTTATTTTTAATGTGGAGCAGTCAGTTCTGCACTTTTCATGGCCACTATCCCCTTTATGAAACCCATATGCAGATCAGCCATACCGCACAGTCTTGGAGAACAGTGGTTTTTCAATTAAAAAAAAACCCCTGTCAGTAAAGCTGATTCACTAACAAGAAAGATGTCATGCTGTGACAGCTGCTGCCTTCACAACCCAAGACAATCTGTTCTGTGCTAACACTGACTTAACCCTCCCATTTATTATGTGGTAGTAATGAGCAGTGTCCTCAGCAATATCATCTGACCGGACGTATTTAGCTGCTTTATTATGTATACATGCTCTACAAAATCAAAAGAAAGCAAAAGGATGTTGCTTTTCGGCAAAACCAGTTTGTTAATTGTGTCACTTGGGAATCGAGGCTAACTAAACTGTCCTAATCCAGATATCGCCCATAATTTGAACAGTTTTTAATCATATTAATTGCTATGGAGAAAGCAGTCAGATTAAGGCTGCAGTCTTATGTAACCTTACCTAGGGGGTATGAACCCTTACCTCCTTTGTACCCTTACCTCCATTGGACACAGTAGGATCGAGAGGTGACTCTTGTGCAAGCCAAAGGGTTTTACCCAACTTGATGCAAGATTCTTGCATGAGAAAAGAGAACTAAAACACAGAAGTTAGCGCAATCACTTGTGCAAGGTCTTGCACAACAGAAAGACCAGTTGAACCTGTACTTAGGAACTAACTCTTAAGCCAGACTTCAGCAATATGAATCTCTCTAGATATTTTGGCCTGCAACTCCTATCAACCACAGCTAGTATGGTCAGGAATGATGGAATTTGAGGCCAAAACATCTGGAGGGGCCCAGATTGGGGAAAGCTGTTTTAAATTAAATTCTTGGATTAGCAGGCTGTACGTTTATTTGCTCTATTCCCTATGCTGATATTTACCAGTTTCACTGGAATAAAATATGGTTGGTGATTAAAGTATGTACTCATTCTCTGTGGCTCTGTCACTACTCAGACCGATTTTTGACATAATAACATCAGTAATTTGCAAGTAATACCTACTTGTTATTTTTGGATGGTGAGCATTTTTTCTGAAGGTACCAGTATGTGGTGAGATCCAAGGTTTACTACATCTTGCAAAATCTTAAGCTATCTGTGGAACTGCAGCATGTGGTAAATCTCAGGTCTCACCTCATGAGGAAACTTTCAGAAAAATGATTGCTTTATGAAAATGACTGGGAAAAGCCACTCCGTAATGAATTTACTGCAAGGAAATTGAATATGATAATCAGCCCCAAATCTTTGCTATATTTTAATGCCACAATTGTATCAAAAAACTTGACTTTATGTTTATTTTGTATAACATAAATTATATTTACATTATATTTATATAGGCTTTCAAAATGTCATGTGAGAGCTTTGGCTATTGGGCGGTATAAAAATGCAATAAATAACTAAATAACTGCTAAAATGTGTTTTTTGATACATCATCAACAACAACAATTTATTACAGTCATATTATCGTTCGCTAGCATTGCACATTGTATTTCTATTTAGAGGACTGTAGGTTTAGAAGCTGGACACAGGTCATCATTATAGATGAACAAGTATTGTCTATGGTTCGATGAATATGTTTTCTCCCATTAAGGTACATGTTGCAAGGTCTTTTTCTACATTTTCTATATTACTAGACCAGTGCCATCTTTTCTTTTTCTTTTCTTTTTTGCAATAAATCAACAAAACCCATCACATCTTGAGCCAAGTGGCCTGAAGGGGGTAAAAAGGTTGATCCCAAGGAAATTGGGGCATATGAAATAATAATATAATCTAAACCCCAAATCACCCTAGTGATATGGATATGTCCCCCCCCCCCCAGCTTCCTACAAAGCCCTGGCATAAATTCGTAAATTAATGCACCTAGATTCATTGTCTAGATTGGTTGCAGTATTGAGCTAATATCCCCATTTTAGTGCAAAGATGTCACGTGGCAAAGATCTCCTGTCATAGCATCCCCCTCTCCCCAGACTGCAGGCAAAGGACCACCTGCCCAAATGCTTCTTCCATGCAAAATGCTTCTCTCAGGATGTTAAAGAGCAGCATGTGAGAGAGAACAGTACCTTAGTACCCTCTCGTTAATATAGTAATTTTCCACTGGCAGGTTTGTTTTAACATGGAGAAGCATTTGAATGCATGATCCCCCTGTTTGCAGTCTGAACTGGTAACAGATCTTTCCACCACATGATTTCTCTTCACCATTTGAGCTTTCCAGTTCTGGATTTCCATATCAAGTGAAATATTGTAATGGTGGTAATTAACATTTGCAAGATAACAAATTAACTTCAATGCCTACATATATCAACTAGTAAACCAACCAAGGTTTACAAAATAATTTGCATTTTCAATATATAACTTGTTCTTATTTAAAATACAAACAGAATCAAAATCTTCATTTTTCATATTTAAGATCAAATGCACAGCCACAAGCCACTTAAAGTGAATTATTCTGGTCTAATCACTATTGCCCCGCTCGTGCTCTTGGCTCCTCTGATGCCATGTTTCTCACCTGCCCAAGGGTCTCTACTTCCCTTGCTCGACTTCGTCCATTTTCTTCCACTGCCCCTTACGCCTGGAACGCTCTTCCAGAACATTTGAGAACTACAAGTTCAATCACAGCTTTGAAAGCTCAGCTAAAAACCTTTCTCCTTCCTAAAGCTTTTAAAACTTGATTTTGCTCTGACTTTATACTGTTAGTTTTACCCTACCCTGTGCCTGTTTAGTGCATTCTCTTCCCCTCCTTTTGTTTTATTATGATTTTATTAGAATGTAAGCCTATGCGGCAGGGTCTTGCTATTTACTGTTTTGCTCTGTACAGCACCATGTACATTGATGGTGCTATATAAATAAATAAATAATAATAATAATAATAATAATAATAATAATCCTACTATTCCTTTTTTTTTTCCTTGTAAATTGTATTGTCTGTTTGCTGAATTAAATTCTAATTCTTGTTCCTGGGCAAATAATTTCTCCCCCTTTGTGCTGATTTCTACATTTTCAGTGCTTTTGATAATGGGTACTCGCCATCCCATTTCAGGAGTATCGAGGAGTACAAGCAAAGAAGCTTTGAACAAATGTTGTGATATCATTCTAGAATTAGATTACAATATTAGTTTCAAAGCAACCTTTTCTGTTTGGTCTGCTTTTTTCCCCCCCCCCCATCATCAGTTCTACAATGCACTTTCCATTGCTACTGATTTTTACTTGAGGTACACACTATTTGGCTAAATGAGTAGCTGGATACTAAGATAAGCATTGGAAGGCTTGGCAGATGTTACATCCTGACATCAGATTCTCTGTGTCAGCCATCATAATTTCCAAATGTTTTTTAGACTGGTTACTTCGGGAAATTCGTAGATGA
This sequence comes from Elgaria multicarinata webbii, assembly GCF_023053635.1. Classification (NCBI taxonomy): domain Eukaryota; kingdom Metazoa; phylum Chordata; class Lepidosauria; order Squamata; family Anguidae; genus Elgaria; species Elgaria multicarinata. The sequence goes on from NC_086171.1 coordinate 137,796,500, forward strand.
TGATGACTGGCTACTTGCCTTTGAGGCAGGGAAAGGCATTCTGGAGTAGTCAAAGATGAAAGATTTTGGTCCTTCCTTGTGATTCTTTGGGTTGAGAATACCTTGGAGAGCACTGTTAGGGTTTTCAAGAAGGGGTTAAAGTAAATGGATCAGTGTTCTTGGACATTTTAATGAAATCCTAAGGCATAGAAGTTTGGAATGGTCAATGCTCCAGTTGGCTTCTTGGTGGCTCTCTTGCAATCAGGACAGTTTGCTCCTTGACTTATTGGTTAGTTCCTGAGTGAAAGATTTGATCATTGTTTCCAGCTGTACTTTCCCAAACTGGATGCTCTGCTCCAACTGGATCTCCTCCCAGTTCAGCTTTTGCTCTGCTGAGGTCTTCTTCCTGGAAGTTCAGCTCATGCCAATGGGAATCATGTCCAGAAGTAGAACCTGCAGAATAATGCCTTGGCTGACCTGCTGCTCACTAAGGTGTATGGACTTTGCTGAGCTTCCCCATCTTCCTTGTGTTCGCCTACACCCATCTAGGATATTCTGGGGGATCCCCTCAGGTGCATGTAAATGTCCTTCACTTCCTGGTTACTCAGAAAGCTGGCCAGGTCAAAGTCTCTCTTCAAGAAAATCTTGCCATATTGAACATTATCAACCAATGGCATCACCTAGATAGCAAGTGGCTGTATTTGGCTGAATCTATGTTTAGGCAACAAGCGCAGCCCTGTCCCCAAATGCAGTATGTGGAGCATTTTCTGGGGACAAGAGGGTCTGCCATGGAAAGGAGAGGATGTCGAAGTCGGTATCAGTCCAGTTGCATGTGCCCACTCTTGGATCCAACCCTCCTATATTTTCCAAAAATTCTGTCCACAAGACCTGATTTTTTTAAGGGATAGGATGGCATTGTTGGTCCTGACTGTTTTGGATCAGGGTGGATCCACCTGCTTATAATACATCTTGTGCATAGGGTTCCCAGTGGAAAGGGGCACACTGCTACAACTGAAGAAACTGAGCACTACCATCTTGTGCTGATGCCTCTTCTTCTTGGGAGGGGATGGGGGCAAGAGCCCCTTACCATTCTAATACTCAAACGATATGAAATCATTCCCACACACACACACTTGCCTTAGCAACTGCTTGATATGCTCCATTTCTCCCATTTAAACAGCCTCATGAAGTCCTTCCAAATTTAATTAAACTTTCTATTTCTGTTGCATATGGTGCTTGGGTTCTTTAATTAAGTGCAGTATGTTTCTCTTGGCAGATCTCATTCGTGTATTTCAGTCCCAAACTTGAAATCATAATGTTCGGTGATGTTGCAAGTTTGAAAAGAACATTTCAATATTTTGTGTCATGTGTCAATACAGTTCTGGATGATTAAGCTCTGCAGCCAGTCTGCAAAATATTCTACCAGAAGATGGGCAAAAAAAGAACAACTGTTCTTCTCTTGTTGCTCAGAGCATTGACCACTGCAAAGAGGAAGCAACAGGCTTCTTTATTTTTATCTTAGCTGTTGCTGATTCATGTTGTTTGTCTGTAGCATCTTAAGAAAGTGCCGTCCAACCCAGTTGCATCAAGTGGGGATAATTAGGAGATTGAGGGAGGTGACACCATCCTTCCATGCAAAGGCGGTGGGAAGTGTGACAGTCAGGAAGCTTCCTAGGTGGGTCCTGATGACAGTCTTGAGAGATGAAAAGAGGAACGGTGAACTCTTATGGGGAATTTGATTTCCCAGCTTTGTGAGATTGGGAAATGGGATTAAAAGTGAGTCCTATATGAGGCCTAGCCTCATGGGGCTCAGCCTTTTTCTGGGAGATTATATATGTTCCTGAAACATGAATGGCTGCTTCTGCCTGAGACATAATTGAGGTCAGAATGTCCCACTTCCCCATGGGGCTGCGGCCTACTCGGACTCCCTCGAGGCTGAGACTGGGTGCTAGCCCTGCCTAAACCATAAGCTTGCCTGGACAACTCAGACACAAAGAGAATGAATCAGGTGGGTAACTGGAACTTAGGGTGTGGCCAAGGTTAGTGTGTGTCCCCCCCCCCCATTATGTAGCATGCTGGTTAAGGGCTGTCTTGGAAAGTGTTGTCACCCCCACCTTGTGTGTGGGAAACTGTTCGGGGGTTGCCTCTTTATGCTTTATGACATCTGGGAGCATCCATACAGAAATCATCCTTACAGGAATCATTCACATGATTCACTCACTCACTCACACACACACACACACACACACACACACACACACACACACTGTAGGGGGTCCCAAAATACCTACTAAACTACAAGTTATGGGCCTGCAGACTTTGTACTGTCTTGCTGTGTCTGTTCTTCTCCAATAGCTCTACTATATTTAATTATTTGTGGTGTCTGCATTGCTCAATGCCTTTGTGATCCCACGTCATGGGACATAGTGGTGTGTTAGGTGAATCATCATCATCATCATCATCATCATCATCATCATCATCATCATCATCATTTTGTCCCATCTCAAAGTTGGATTTGTAAAAAAGAAATGAAAAAGCCTCATCTGACTTCCCCACCTCACTGCCATGTAAGAGTACAGGAACATGGAATCACTACTATGCTGGGACAGTCAGGTCAATAGTTCAACTTGGTTCAGCTGCTTATCTGCTAACATTTCTCAGCCAGATACAGCTACCCTAGAGCAGGTCATGAGACCATTTGTCAATCCTAGTTATTATTAACCAGCAGCAATTGGTAGGAAGATGTCTACCAGTCATCCTGAAGCTGGTCCCTCCAGATGTTTGGGCCTATAACTTCTATCATCCCCAGCCAGCATGACCAATGAGCAAGAATGATTAGAATTGTAGTCCAAAATTTCTTTTGGGAAAAGATGAAGAATATTGTTCCTGGAGAAGGAAGTTGGAGATCTAGATATGCTTAGATAATTCTTTTTAAAAGCCAAGTATGTTACTTGCCATCACAAGAACCTTCTTAGATTAATTCTACTGTCTAGACTTTGGCAACACTTCACTCTGCTGTGTGAGTTGTGACTTTATTGCTACTGTCAAGGCTCCTGATTCTCTCTCTCTCTGTCTCTGTATTAAATTGGGCCAATTTCAGTTAACTAATTGTTAAAATAAGAATTAGTCAACAACAGGAAAATAACTTTATTGAAAACTGGATAATGCCTATTCTGTATTGAAACATTAATTATCAACAACAAATGATCCACTGCAACTAATTATAATGATATAGTTATGATGTAACTATATCATTATAATTACTCAGGGAACATGGCCAAAGCAACCAAGAGTCTTGAGGAACCTTGAAGACTAACAAATGTATTGTGGCATAAGCTTTCATCTCCTATAGCTCACCATCAGCTACTGCTGTGAGTTGTGGTCTATGAAAGCTTATGCCACAACATAAGCTTACTTATTACCAACATGTGGCCGCATTTGGACTACCTCCCTTGGGACGGTTTGTTAAGCCTTTCAAGAATGTCCCATTGTGATTTCCTAAAGGATCATAACAGGAATTTCCCCCCTCCCTTTGTCAGGTTTGGAACCTGTTTTTGGAACCGTTGAGATGGCAACTGGGAAACCAGGTTGTCATTGTAGCGAGTAGCATTTTGACTGTACATTATCTTGGAGCCTAAAGCTTTCTGACCACCAATCAGCTTTAAGTATTTCCTGAAGTGTGTAACCATTAAGCTTTTCACCGTGAAATTTCCCTGAATAAAAGAAGTCTCACTGATGTGAGTGTCCCATGTCAGTTTGCCAGCATGTGTAAATGCCGGAGGCAATGGAAACAAAACAAGGTGCTCAATATGCACAAATTTCTAAGGATCAGGGGGGAAAGAGTGATTATACAGTTTACTATGAGTTCAACTGGAGCAGGTTTTTTCTATGAATATCCTACCATGAAATGACTGTGAAATACTATATGCAGTGAGGGAAGCGTTTTTTCCCCCCAGTCCTAGAATAGAAGTAAGCCAATAATTGTTTGAAACCATGATTTCTTAGGAAAATCTTATATTTTTCCATTAATTTGGGTTGGGGAGACCTTTAAAACATTGAATTTTAAAATTATAATATATTATGGTCGTCATGCATTAAAGGAGTATGCCCTATTGATTTCACTGACAATAATTTTTGTCTATAACCCTTCCATTGGAATTCATGAGACTTATAAATATTTAATGGTGACTGAATGGATCTTGCCTTATAGATCATATATTTAAGTATAATCCTCATCTACCGCTGGCTTATTTTGAACCTGGGAATCTCTTAATGTGTATCAGTGATTTTATAAGCAGTTTTTATTACCAGTTATAACAATCCATTAGGTGTACCTGTGGGAGATTCATATTTTATACAAGTCAGACATTATCTAAATTATGCATAATTAAAAACACTGATAACCTGTTAGAAGGAATAATTGTGCCTCTGTTTCATCATATTATAAGGACTAATTTGAGAAGATGTATGTGAGCTGCTTGAAACAGCGCTTTCTCCCCCAAATTATACAGCAATCTAAAGGTTGTACTCATGACTGTGGCTGCAGTCTTGGGCACTAAAGGCCTGAGGAAGGGAAGAAAGGAAGGTCTAAAAGCAGAGATTATGGAGACCTCAAAGGGTGTCAACCAGAGCTCAGCTGTGCCACGCTGCACTGTGAGACCGTGTGCTGATGCTCCTTGGGTCCTCAGATCTAAGCGAAATAATAGGCTTATCAGAACAGGGATCAAGTAGCCACATTGTCCAGCTACCATATACAATCAGTGATACTACTGTGACTTATGACAACAGTTAAAACAGCCCCTTTTGTCTGGGAGCTATTGCTACTGCACAGACCAGCTGCACCATTGTTGGCAGTTTGTTGGACAACATCTGCCTTGTGCAGTTTCACAACCCCAGGTATCCCTGGGGTTTACTGATGCTCAGCTCCATGTGATGTCATGGAGATAGAATCAAAGCAGCCAAGCTTTTCAGAGGTTGGGTCCAAAGCTTCATTGATTTTAACAGCATTGTGTGTACTAGACAGCCATGCAGGACTGCTGTCCAAGATCACAATCTACTAGGAATTTCTCCTGGATGAACTCCACTGGAATGAATGGGAGCTGTGCAACAACAAAATGTCTTGATGGGTCTTCAAGAAGAGGGAATTACTGGTGGGTTTTTTTTGCCAAAAATGGTGTTGATGGACTTATTCAGCAATTCTATCAGACCACAGAGATGGGCTTTAAGCCTATTTAGATTTTCTTTCATTTATATAAATCAGCCATAATTAGCTTTGGATACTGCTTTAGAGCAATTTCCAGATGGGTAACCAACCATGTTAGTCTTGATGTACCTTAAAGACTAACACATATATTTTTTTTGGCATAAGCTTTCATGGACCACAACTCGCTGTTGCATTTGATGAAGTGGGCTGTAGGCCATGAAAGTTTATGCCACAATACATTTGTTAGTCTTTGACGTGCTACAAAACTCTTTGTTCCTTTAGAGCACTAACTCGGGTTGTAGAGAGAACAAAGGTGTATCAGATTAAATCACAGAGCACATAGATTTGCACAAAAAAAAAGTAATTTTGTCAGTTTAGTCCCCAAAGAAATAAACTTGAGAGAGAGAAAGCCCAGGATGATTTGGCTATAGTTCATTCAAATAAGTCCTTCCTAGCCATTGGTCCAGCTTCTGAGATGCTACAGAATGTTTATGAACATTCCAACTACTCAGATTATTAAAACATATCAGCATGTAAGGCCTAAGGACACATTTGTGCAAATAGTTAAGTGTGTAAAAAAGATATGGGTGAATGGATACATGGTATAAAGAAGGCACACACAAAAACATATGTAAATTTGCATGGGTCTCTACTTGTAAGGAAACAATTTTAAACCAAAATAAGCTTCAGACATTTCTGAATCATATGTCTTTTTTCCATTTTAAAAACCCTCCTTTCTTACACAAAAAAACCTTATCAAAATCTTAACAAATAGTAAAACACAATCAAGTAAAAATGTGTACAAAATATAAGGGAAACTTCTTTATGACTTTACAATTAATACCACAAAATGTTTGTTTAATCAGACAATGTGGTTAATCACAAAGGTGAAATTGAAAGTTAGCACTGTTGAATGCTAGCGTAAAAGTTAATAAATTCAGCTCATAATCATTATGCACATGCTAGTTATAATAATTTACTGTCCATATCAAATCTTTATAAGCATTGTAATTAAATATAAAAATGCACATTAGAATTATAATGAGTAATTAGGGCAACATAACTAATATGCATAAAAGTCCCAAAGCTCATTAAAATGTTAAAAGATGAAACCTGGTGTAGATAGAGGAAGGGGGGGTTGCATATTTTTTGCATCCATCTGAATGCCAATATACCTCCCGCATTGATTTATCTGTGCTTTCATTGACTGCATATTTTTAACAAACTAAAACATTTGGGATGTGAGCAAGATTCATCATGATTTTTCCCCATTTCCAGTTGGAATAAGAGAGACAAATTCTTTCCTAGTGAGGTTCTTTAGCATTTTATAAAACTTGAGTTCTGAAGAATGCAAGATTACAGAGAAGGCCAGGCAAAGTAATTGTCAAAAGAGATTCCTGGACAAGGAAATTATACACATTTGCTGAAATAAACACACTCATTTGTTGTGCTAATATGCATCCAGATAAATCCTCAAAAGACATGAACATAAAAAAGGTCCCAAAGCTCATTAAAATGTTAAAAGATTAAACCTGGTATAGATAGAAATCTTTTTGGTGTACTGTTCTCATCTCTTGGAGAAATTTTCTAAGTCTGCCGTCTTTACGCTAGTTATACTTGAATAGATTGTTGATGAACCATCAAGACCTCAGAGTCAGGGCCGGTGCCAGACTATTTTGCGCCCTAGGCAAGGCAAGCTACTTGCACATACACTCCAAAAAATTGCCCTTAAAGGACCGCAGGATCCTTCCCTAGAATCCAACGTGGGGAGAAGATGGGAAAGGAGGTGGTTGAGAGGCAGAAATTTGGAGGACGCCTTGGCAAGAGTGGCGCATATTAAGACACGGGGTGCGGGGTGCTTGGGAGTGCCAGTGCAGTACCTTCTCTGCCTGTCCAGCTAGCCCGTGGCGCACCACTCCCGGCTCCAGCGGATCCTCCCTGCCTGCCAAGCGGACTTGCCGAGCAGGTCCCCGCGGGCTGAAGGACCTTTAAAGGTCAGCACTGCACCCCTCTGAGGTCTGTGCCCTAGGCAGCTGCCTAGTTGGCCTAATGGTAGCACCGGCCCTGCTCATATTTCATATAGGTTGGAGACCTGAGCCCCATGACTGCTTGTGTATCCAACTACTATGGGGAGGCAGATGTGGTTGTACTTGTAAAACCTGCCCCCAAAGTTTCCGTATGGCTGGCTCCCAGTTAGACTTTTGTGGCGGTCTGAAAAGAGTTCTGTAAGTGCAATCATCTGAACATGCTTACAGAGCTTCTGTGACCATCAAGATGTTCAATCATAGGAGCTCCATAAAAATATTCATATGAACATGTTTACAGAGCCCTTTTCAGACCTTTGTGCTCAACATGCAAAGGTCTAACTGATAGCCAGGCATAAATGGAGGTTGTGGGTGGAACATAGGTGGCACATCCCCTTCCAGATTTTAGCCTACACATGAGCAGGTGAATGAATAAGGGTCCTGATGAAAAGACCCATGAACATTCCAGTGTTTGCCTGGAGTTCTCTTACAGAGTTGTGCAGATGGAACTTTACCAGTAATATAGAGAAATGGACCCTGATTGGGTAGACCTAGGCCCAGCCTCCCACTCTGCTATAAATCTGGCTGGGTACCCTTCAGCAACTCACTAATTCTCAGTGTAACAGACCACAAAAGGTGATGTGAAAATACAATGGGAAAGTCCCATGCATGCCATCTTGAACTCTTTGGAAGATGGATCTCATGTCTTCTGAGGCTTATTTATTCAACTATTTCTTTATTCTTGGCAGTTTACCAAGAAAAATCAAGACCAGCTTAGATCCTAATATTCAGCAAGTGGGGGCTCGGAGCTAAAGGGTTTATCTCAGGATAGATTCTGGTTGAAGACGAACTAAGTCAGGGAACTGTTGGGTGAAGGGAAGATGTTGAATGGACTTGATGGACAGGAACCAAGTCTGAGGAGCCCTTTCTGTCTCATGAGCCCTCTCCTACAAGTCCCTTGTTGGACTTGGGGCCTTCCTAGACAAGGCCTTAGCTCGCCTTTTGACCCGGCTCCCCTGCTGTGCATCCAGATGACGCACAGGGGAATCCGGAGACAGGCCGCACTGAGGCCTGGTCTAGCGCGCCATAAGCCAATGCGCTTATGGCACGCTTTTTCCCCAGCTCCGGCCTCAGGCCGGGGCTGGGAAAGTGTGGAGAGTTCCGCGGCTTTTCGCGGCTCCTCGCTCGCGAGGAGCCGCGAAAAGCCGCGGACCTGGCACAGCACTCATAGGAGCGCTGTGCCCATCGGCGGGGGGGGGCGAAGGCTGACAGGGTGGGTGGCAGGGTGGGTGGCACGGGGGGAGGGCGGGTGCGATTGCGCCGCGCTTGCCCGGGGAATGCCGCCCCATGCCAGGCATTGCCCGGGCTCGGGCGGCACGCGGTGCGATTGCACCCGCCCTCCCCCCGTGCCACCCACCCTGCCACCCACCCTTTCAGCCTTCACCCCCCCCCCCCGTAAAATAAAAATAAAAAAAACCACTTACCTTGTCCGCCGTCTTCGGGCCACACCCGGCCCCTTTAAAATAAAATAAAAAATGGCGGACGCCGCAGGGACGCGACGTCCCTATGCGTCCGCCGTGTGGTAGCCTGGGGGAGGTGTGCTAACGTTAGCGCGCCTTGGCCCCGCCTCCCTGCCGGCGTAAGCCGGCAGGTTTAGCAAGGCCCTTGCTTAGTGGTGTGGTGTGACATTCAGCAACAGCATTCCAATCAGTACCAGCTGGCAAGCAACCATTTAATTTCCCACAATGCTTTGGAGTGATGCTATATTGGGTTCATTGAGGGAAATGGAGACCCAGCTGTCTAAGGGCTCATCTACACCAAGCAGGATATTGCACTATGAAAGCAGTATATAAAAAGCAGGAGCCACACCAAGCAGGATATAGCGGTATGAAAGCAGTATATGGAATGTGTCAATGGTCCCCAACAGTTGTCAGTGCTCTTCAATACCAGTATAAAGCAGTCGTGTGGCTCCTGCCTTTTATATACCTCTTTCATAGTGGAATATCCTGCTTGGTGTAGATGACCCCAAAGTGTAAATAGTTTACCTTTCCAGAGTGCTGAGTCTCCAGCAGCTGCCACAGGATATCACATGCTAATACTGGGCCTGCTAGTGGCCTTTGGCATAAGATGAAGAGCAAAAACCATACAGAAAATGGCCTAATCCCATGACTGAGAACTGAGAAGAAGGCTAAAAACTAGAGGTGTGCACCATCCACACAATTCAACTTGGAAACCAGTTTGGCACTTTGAGAAATATCCCGATTCTGCACAGACCAATTTGGAGGCCATCCACTCTAAGTATCAAATCTGAGTCAAGATTGACTATCATGGGGAATAAACACACACACACACACACACAGAGAGAGAGAGAGAGAGAGAGAGGCGGGATCTACACTACTGCTTTAAAACAGTTTATAACAGTCATGACAACTGTTGGGGCCCAGGACACATTATATACACAGTTTTCAAACCGTTTTCAAAGTGTCATAGCCTGCTTGGTGTAGATCTGGCCACAGAGAGAGAGAGAGAGACCCTGATATATCTTTAAAAAAGAAAAAAGAAAAAGCTAAGATGTCTCCTGTGCGATGTCTCACACAAAGCCTGAATAGTTTTTGAGGGCTGGGGGGCTGGGAATAAAAAGTAATGGCCTCAAATGCTCTGCCTGTACATCTTGGTTTCACTATAGCTTCCTTCTTTGTGCATATTCCATAAAAGAAACTAATTTTTATTTTGCATTTAAAATAATCTGTTTGCTTTCTTCTCAACTACCTATCGTTTTAGTTTCCTTGACCTCTTTGGAGTCATCGCTGTTTTGTTTTTTGCTGTTTCAGAATGTTCCCTTTTGATATATATTTGTTTAATTACATCATGATTTGCTTAACTTAAGAAAAAAAATATTGTGGTAGTGCAATTTCAGTTCTGATGGAACTGAAAGCCACATTGGGTAATAACAATGCCCAAATAATAACACTTCATTTGACATCAAATATTATGGAGTGTTGCTACAGTTTTGATAATTAAGAACAATAAAAAGCGAGCTTCAAAGAAATCCGATTGGCTGGTAAAATTAAAAATTAAAAAAAAAAATGTTTGGAATGATGTAGTATTACTTACTGTATTTGTTTCCAGAGAAGAATATTAATATCAATTAGAACATTTCTAATGGCCTCACAGGATATTTGCCAAGAACATTAGAAGGATTATAATTGCTACTTGGATTTAGTAGAATTTAAATCATTTTCTGCCAGCATATTTAAAGGCCTAATTCCTTCTGGCTCAGTGCAGATATATTTTAACAATAATAGTATACAGCCTTGTTCTAGGAGTAGATCTGAACAGATTTTCCAGGTTTTCCAGGTGTGCTGCCTCTGCACCTGAAGCCTAAAAGATACCTTTCATAGAATTTAATTGACAAAAAGCCACTTCGGGTGGGGACATTAGAACTAGAGAAATGGGGGTGGAAATAACCTTTTCCCATCCCAAAATGAACTGCTTTGATCACCTCCTTACTGAGGTACTACCTGAGAATCACCCTACAAAGCAGTCTTCCCAACCTTTTGTCTTCCAGATGTTTTGGACTTCAGTTCCCATCAACCCCAGCCAAGATGGCCAATGATCAGGGATGCTGAGAATTGTAGTCCAAAATATCTGGATGGCACCAGGTTGGGGAAGGCCATTATAAGGTCAGGAACAAGTGTAAGGTAGTTTTGAACCTGCTCACCAGTTTATTGATAGTATGTCTGGGTTGCCTCCAATGTTAGTCCTACATGAATGGAGTTAAGTTAGACTAACATTAGATACAAGCCTTGGCTTTTTCTTTTCTTTTCACTATATTATTCTTTTGGTCTCATGGTTACCATACAAATATTTATGATCCTCATCTCTCTCTTACCTTGGGAGGTTTGACAGGGGTGGGCAACTTGTGGTCCTCCAGATGCTGTTGGACCACAACTCCCATGAGTCTTAGCCAGCATAGACAATGTTGACAGATGATGCAGTCCAGCAATATTTTGAGGACCACAAGTTGCCTGCCAACCCTGCTGTAGCAGCAGCATGTGTCCTAAGACCAAATATCCCTGGCTGTTGTGTGTGTGTGTGGGGGGGGACTCCTTTTATTTATTTATTTATTTATTACATTTTTATACCGCCCAATAGCCGAAGCTCTCTGGGCGGTTCACAAAAATTAAAACCATCATAAAACAACCAACAGGTTAAAAACACAAATACAAAATTCAGTATAAAAAGCACAAGGGCTTTTAGGGCAGAATCCTATGCATGTTTAGTCAGAAAAAAGTCTGACAGCTTCCAACATTCCCTAGACAGCACAGGATTGGTAACCACTTGAGTTCAGAGCCAAATGCTTTCAATGTCACCACTCCATTCACAAGCTGTAAGAGTGTGTGTGTGTGTGTTTGTGTGTTTGTATGTGTGCGTGCTGGGGGGGATTTTGATGACATTCAGAATGAGAAGAGGTGTGATGTATTTGTCCACTTACCCAGTGATGCTGCTAGACACCATTTTTCTTCAACCGTTTGTTCCTACCCAGAGGACGCAATAAACAACAGAGCAAAAATAGTCCTTAACAGCATGTATCATCCACAAAAGCCAAAGTTAAGGAAAAGAGTATACACATTCATCAACAGGAAATGCTTAATAATATGATCATCAAGAAGGTTAGTAAGAGTTAGACAATGCAGCTGAAAAATACAAACAATATCATTCTCCTCTGCTTTCCTGAAACAGTTTCAAGGGCACAAGGCAAAGCCAAATCTGTTTATTGTACTCTGTGATCAGACTGAAAAAGCAAGGTACACAAGATATATATTCAAAAATATATAGAGCAAGAAAGTATATAGTACATAAAGACTTACAGAATAGTGTTTCATCCATGCTGAGCAGTCTAAAACAGATTAACTGAGCTCGCACTTTCAATTTAACTGCAACAGAAAAAAGAACTCCTTGCAACTTTTCCTGTAACTACAGGAATGGTGTTGACTAAACAGTAAGATGCATAAAACAAATTGCTTCTGCCAGGAAGCAAAGCCACAAGAGGAGAAGCACGATTTTCATGCTGATGATGATGATTCAGCTTTATTGTCTAGCTCTTGCTAACATGTTTGATGATCATATTATTAAGTAACTGCTTTCCTAGAATAAATGCACTTTTAAGTTGCATGGATGGATTTATTCAGCCCTCCGATCAAAAATATATTTAGTAGAATTTAGGCCAAGGGTTCTTGTAGACTACCGATGAAGGCTGAGGTCAAAATGCTTTTGACCTGTTATGTTATAGCTTTTATATACTCAGGTTTTAGTTTATTTTTATATTGAAATAGGTCTCATTATTATGTTGCTACATTTGGAGTTATTAATATCAGACAATTTTATTTGGAGGTATACTCTTTCATGCCCAGAGGACACAAGAATGACAGCAGGAAATTTTGCTCCCTCACTCACTCTGATTTGGCTTTAGGGTGACGCCATGAGAGGGCTGGGAAGAGCAGGGAGCAATGCTTTCTGTCCTCAGCCTGGCATATTCTGGGCCACAAGAACCTTCAGGGAGGAAAATCAAGGCAAAACCATGGGAGCACAAAAGCAATTGCTGCTGCCACCAAAATCACATTAAAATATCAGCCGGACCATTTTGGGAAGCATTCCTCCCCATCCCCAGTCTGCCGCTTTGAGCAAAAATGTCATTTTTAAGACATTTCAGCACAACTCTATTTGAATCTGAGCTATCCATAGAAAACAAAGACATCAGATGTTCTATCCTAGTTACATGCTGCTGCTTCCTTTCAGAACCCTCTTTGCTTCAACAGGAGGCACGTCTACACCTACGGGTGTAGTAGGCCGGATAGGGAGCCATCCCAGACTTACCTACTTCTGGGATCATCATCCTCTGTCTACATGGCTGCGCGCCTTCCTGGATTGGAGGAGGGACGTTGCGCGTGTTGCAGGCGCCATTTTTTTAAAAGGAGAAGGAGCTGGAGCGCACTTGGGAAAAGAAGGGGGAAACCCTCATGGTCCCCACACCACCCTCGATAAGCTTGGAGGTGCTGAGGAGCTCCGTGGCCCGTGCCCGGTTCCCAGCTCCTCGCGGTTACTCGTGAGGAGCCGGGATGAAAACGGGATGCCTCGCCACACCTCCCTTGGTCTTGGGATCATCCCAGGACCATGGGAAAAACCAGAATTAACGTGTAGGGCCATATCCTGGGGTAAGGGAGGGATCATCCCTCCCTGCCCCCAGGATCCCCTGTGCATCATGTGGGCGCACAGAGATGATCTCGGAACGATCCCCAGGATATCGCCCTTTCTAGCCATGCCCAGGGTCTCTAGATTTTCTGGTGCTAAAGCCTTTTTGGCCTTCAGCAGCTGCATGGCATACAAAAATTTAGCAAGTGAAAGAGTAAAAAAAAATCCATTTGCTTCTTGTGACTCTTTTTAAAAAGGGGGAGACAGAAGCTCTGCTGCGGGGGGGGGGGGAATTAGCAACCTTAATGCCAACAAAAGAAGGAAAGTAGCATAATGTCATTGTAAAGGAACTATTCCTTTAAACTAAGCAGAAAGCTGTTTTGCAACTGGGCTTGTAGTTTTCCCACTCTTTTTTTTTTTAAGGCTCTTAATGAAACAAACCAACAAACAAAAATACCCACAAGGCAGCAGATATTCTAAGGTGTAATTTCATCCAGAATTATTCCACATCTTCCACACTAGTGAAAGAAGCAGGGACTCTAGATTGCAAACCTAGTACATTACCAATAATCTAGCCAGAAATTTAGCTACTCTCCTAAAGCCATTTATACAGTGGTATGTGAGTCTTTGATGACTTGCCATTAAAGTAAATAGTCAATATTAGCTTTTCCCAGTCTGAAAACATCATAAAATTCTAGTCATTTCTGCCACATTTTCAAAATAGATCTTCTATTTATGAAGCATATGGACTTTCTCTCAAAATGCTAGCGAAAGCCAAAGTACAGACGGAAAGCCAGACTTCGCAGCTTTTGTAAAGATCTGGGAAAACCTCAGACACATTCATTGCAAGTGCCTGACTGTAGCTGGAACCCACCAAACTACTGGGCTGCAGTGGAGTAGCCCTCACTATTAACACCAAGTAAAATCGATGGCACAACTTTAGCAGCATTTCCAAAATCAGTGTCTATCTATTCATGGTTGCAAATAATACTGAACCAACATTTCCAGATCATTTCATTTTGTTCGTTTTTAAGCGGGGGTGGGGGGAATGGTGAGCAATCAAGCTGGGAACAAAAAAAACACAATATTTTATTATGGGCCAGGAACACTTCTTTAAAATGTTCAGTCCTTAGCAGGGGCTTACTTTAACACTTCAGGTTATAGTTTCATTTCAGAGGCATTGCAGTTTGTTTTTTTAAAAAGGCCAGTGGGGACACCATCATTTAGGGTGCAACCATTTAGGGTACAACCATGTTTTTAACCACCAGTGCCTCTGAAATAATACAATACCCTGACAGAGCATCATTTCTGAAGTATTGGGAAAGGATATGTCAGCTCACCAGCATGCTGCTTCGGAGATGTGTTGTTGCAAGCAGTAGCGGACCAGTTTGTTACAGAAACGCACGTACAAGCTGCAAACATGTAAAGGAACTGAACATTTTAAGAATTTCCCCTGGCCCCAGAGAACTTTGGTAAAAATACTACCTCATTTTTATATCCTAAAAATGGGCCTGCAAAACAGGTGGCATTGTTGGTGCAGGTGTAGTTGTAAACCTTTCCGAAAATATCTAGTGATGGTGAAAGCATCTTTGCTTTGGGTGAATCTTACTGTAACGTAATGTAAGTGTCACAGTTCAGTGTCATTTCTCCAGCATTGACCAGTTATTGTGCCATATTCCAAGGCAAATTGGAGCACTCCATTTTCTGTGGACAACTTGTGGCCCTCCAGAGTTTTGGCCTACAACTCTCATAATTTCTCGCCATTGGCTATGCTGGCTAGGCTAATGAGGATTGTAGGGCAAAACAACTTGAGGGTCACAAGCTGCCGACCCCTGATGTAAAAGGTAGGATGGCCAAATGAAAAGGAGCTCCTGTGCTTTCAAGAGTTGTGTTGAAGAGGGAATTTGCCTGTGTTCAGCACCTTTTCTCACCATGCATGCCTAACTACTGCTACTAAAAATCTCCTCACAACTGTTAGGGATACAGGAGCCCTCAGTGCTCTTTGCATCTTGTTATGCTGCTCTTCGGTATTATCTACTGTTAGTGAGCAGATTTCCATAGATTTGAAGTTCTGTAAATGGTGAGCGCAGGCATGCCATCAATACAAAACATTTAATTAAATGGGGGAAATGGCCAAGTTATGCATTACTGAATTTATATTAAACTAAATACATTGATCAACAACTTTCATATTGTGTGGGCTGAGAAATGAACCTCCCAGAGAGCTGCGGCTATTGGGCGGTATAGAAATGTAATAAATAAATAAATAAAATGAAGAACTCTTGATTTCTGTATTAAAGGCTTTCAAGGAATCTTCGAGATATGTGGTGAGATGATGGAGGAGAATAGGATTTGAATCACCTGTGGTGATTTTCTAATTCAAGAGAGATTTCAGGATGAATTCATTTCATTCATCATTTCCTGATGGAAAGAAACTGTTTAGGGCTTAAATCATTTTGGCCTTAGCTAGACCTAAGGATTATCCCAGGCAAATGGAAGGGTCGTATCTGCCTGCTGCTGGGATCCCCTATATGTCATCTGGATGCACAGGGATGATCCCAGGACAATCCCAGGATATAGGCCTGGTTTAGGACTTGGAAAGCAAAGCAAAAATGGGGTCAAAGGAAGGCATTTGCTGTATTCATTCAGCTGCCTTTTACTACCTCAACCATAAACATATGAATTAGCATGTGAAATTAGACAATTCCCCCCCCCCCCCGGTTACAACATTTTAGTTGGGATTTGCTTGTATTTTGTTATCAATGGATCATGGGAAAACCTGTTACATAGCAATCCAATGGCACCCCATACAGTTTTTATTCTCCAAGGCCATAGATGGAGCTATGACCACAGTGGAAGAGATCCAACTGTGTTTCTCCCCTCCTCCTGCTGGCCGCCACCCCAGAAAGTTTCTCTTACTGTGACCTGAGAGAGAAAAGAGGATGTGCTGGTGGATGGGGGTGGAGGAAAAAGATTAGAATCCGCAAAACCAAGAGATTCAGGACAGATCAAAGAAAGCACTTCTTCACACATTGCATAGTTGAATTCAGCTGTCTTTCTCTACCCAGAGATCATCAGAGTTAGCATTAGGCTACTGTGAAAAATGTTTAATGCCAGCTCATAATTGTACTAAGGATTGTTTGGGTGCATTGTATTCTCCTACTAGCACTCTTAAGGGTTTGCAGATGATTTGCTTGCTGGCGTTCCAGTAAGCATATAAAAAGCTTACAATGGCAATGTCCAGTCTTCTTTCTGAATCTCCGCTTTAATATAGATATTCCTTCTTTGGCAGTCGTTGGCATCATAAAAGATTATAGCCTCTTTACATGACAAGCAGAAGGATGAGTGCGATTATGAAAGGATAAGAATGATGAGGAGTCGTAAGTTCACACATCTGTAACAACATTAGTTCAACTGGAATATAGCTTAGAAAAATGAATTTGTATTTATAAGTCGAATCCTGCTCATATAGTATTTTGCAGTGCACATAAATTACATTTTAAACTGAACTTAGAAAAGAAATTCTGGAAAGGAGAACTGCAATTGCTGAGATTTCCTTCCATTGACCAATTTTCTTTGTCGCTTGATATCTACTGGTACTCCTGTGGAAATATATTTTCCTAAGCGTGAATTTCAAAAATACTTAAAACTATCTTTTATCTTGACTGTGGCAAGTAAATGAAGGAGTAATTTGTGCTGCTTATCTTACTGAATTCATTTTATGGGGAAGGGTCATAACCCAGCAGTAGAGCACTGGCTTTGCCTGCAGAAATTCCCAAGTTCGATCCTCGGCATCTTCAGGTACAGCTGGGAACGACCCCTGGCTGAAACCCTGTGGAGCTGCTGCCAGTCAGCATAGATTGGGGCAGGCTGCATTGCCCTCACTGGGAGCTCCACTCCCACCAATGCCAGCAATACCACTGCTGCCAAAATGGCTGCTTCACTGGATTCCATATTTGATGCTGAGAGCCAGTCTGGTGTCGTGGTTAAAGTGTTGGAATGAAACTCGGGAGATCCAGGTTCTCGTCTTTGTAGGGTGACCATATGAAAAGGAGGACAGGGTTTCTGAATCTTTAACAGTTGTATTGCAAAGGGAATTTCAGCAGGTGTCATTTGTATGCCTGCAGCACCTGGTGAAACTCCCTCTTCATCACAACAGTTAAAGCTGAATGAGCCCTGCCCTCTTTTGTATCTGGTCACACTAGCTAAAGAAGGTAGGGCTCCTGCAGCTTTAACTGTTGTGATGAAGAGGGAATTTCACCAGGTGCTGCAGGCATACAAATGACACCTGCTGAAATTCCCTTTTCTCTACAACTGTTAAAGATACAGGAGCCCTGTCCTCCTTTCTGTATGGTCACCCTACGTCTTTGGGCCAATCACTGACTCTCAGCCTAACCAACCTCACAGGGTTGTTGGGAGGATAAAATGGAGAGAAGAGAACTCTGTAAGCCACCTTGGCTTCCTTGCAAAGAGGAAAAAAGGCAGGATATAAATGTAACAATTTTCAAAATTACTGATTTTGCAAGGAAATGAGGTGCATGGAGAGGGCACCTGGGAGCGTGATTCTGCTTGCAAAGGAGACACATCTTCCCCATGTGCCTTGTCTGGTTTCAAAATTGCTGCTTTTTTGCTGCCACTTCCACCACAGCAAATTTGGCTGGGGCAAGAGCTGTAAAATTGGCCAATGGGGGCAAGGGGGATACATCTTGCCTATTCCTGGGCCTAATCCACATGCAAATAGTATGAAAAGCGCTTTCTGGTTACATCTGGATTTTAATAAAATTGCTTTGTTCTATCAGCAGCACACTAAGCATGAAAAAGTGGGGTATACAGGCAGGATCTACACTACTGCTTTATGACAGTACTGAAGTGCACTGACAACTGTTGGGGCCCATGGCACATTCCGTATAGCGTTTTCAAACAGCTTTCATAGGCCATTTCTACACCAGCCTGATAGTCCAGGCTGGTCACAACTGAGTCCTGTGCGTCGAAATGATGCACAGGGACTCCCTGGGGCAGGGGTGGGTGGGCACAGGTTTTCCCAGGGATAAAGGAACCCTGGGAAAAGCCAGTTTTACCAGTGGTCCCGGGAGCATCCTGCAGACCGCAGGCAGTGTGGGTGCCCATCTTGGCTTCTTCTCCCCTCCCCTCAAGTAGCGGGGATCAGCAGAGGGAAGGAGCTGGGCCAGGAGGAATGCAGGGACATCGGGGTGAGGGGGAGCAGGGTCGGGACTTTTTTCTTTTCTTTACCTTAGTATTCACTGGAGTGCAAGTGCGCTCCAGCTCCTCTTCTTTAAAAAAAAAAAGTGGCAGCCATGACAGGTGTGATGCCCCACTCCCCTTTCAGGATGTCACGCTTCCATCTGGACACCCTGGGATGATCCCGGAAGCAGGTAAGTTCGGGATCGCCCCCCCCTCCTTCCTTCTACACCTTTGGGTGTAGAAACGGCCATAGTGTTATATCCTGCTTGGTGAAGATCTGGCCTAAACGCCACTTTCACAGGTCAGACTGCACTTGAAACTGCATTACTTTGGGTTTGGGTGGCCGGAGTCCAGCGAGTGAACTGAACGTCATCCACTGCAAAGGTGCAGCTCAGCAAATGAGAGAGGCTTGCTCCCTGCCCCTTTCAATGCTCCCTTGCTCAGGGAAGTTTAATGGAAGAGATGGATAATGTCCCATAGTTTACCCACACTTCTCCCCACACATCCACCATGACTGTGATTAAGCCCTGCTCCCTGTACTCCTGTCATTGTAAAGGTGGAGAATGATTTACTTCCCCCATACACCTTAATTCTGACTATCGCTCCAATTCAACATTGCACAATTGTGTAATTACAAGCCTGTGAAATAGGGATATTGAAGCCTTGCTCCCCAAATGAAACCCTTACTACCCCAGTACAACGCAAGTCCCTATGTTGCACCAATGCGATATTGTACAATTGTGCAACCACTGTGTAACAGCAGTATTGAAGACCTCCCTGCATTAGGTACTATGTGAAAACCTACCTCCCAACAAGCTGCTTTCCCACCATATCTTTCCCACGGTTGAGAAAGCAATTGGAGGGGGAAGAGAGGGTTGATTGCAAATACAGCCTGCACTGCGGGGAATGTTTAATTACCCTCTTTCCTCTGTGCTGCTGCTGAAATTTTAAACAGTCTCTACTCTCTCAATTTCCCTTAAAACAAATAGCATTTCCTCCGCAGCAATCATGTGTAACTTGAATACCATGGCTTAAAGCAACTACAGTAAACAGTACCCGTCCTTCCCCAATGTGGCGCCCTCCTAAGATGTGTTGGACAGCTCCCAGCATTGCATGATTTCTGAAGCCCTGCTCTGCCTACTTGAGTTACACACCACAAAGTGCAATTTAAGTCCATGAGTTACTTCTGAGTAGACATGTTTAACCTAAGGCTAGGGTGACCATATGAAAAGGAGGACAGGGCTTCTGTATCTTTAACAGTTGTATAGACAAGGGAATTTCAGCAGGTGTCATTTGTATATATGGAGAACCTGGTGAAATTCCCTCTTCATCACAACAGTTAAAGTGCAGGAGCTATATAAGAGTGACCAGATTTAAAAGAGGGCAGGGCTCCTGCAGCTTTAACTGTTGCGATGAAGAGGAAATTTCACCAGGTTCTCCATATATACAAATGACAGCTGCTGAAATTTCCTTTTCAATACAACTGTTAAAGACACAGGAGCCCTGTCCTCCTTTTCATATGGTCACCCTATCTAATGTCTCCAAAATGATCCAACTGTTTTTGAGGCATCAATGGTAATGGTGTGTGTGTGTTGAATATCTTCATATTTGGAAGATGCTGAGTGGGATGAGGGGTAGTTTTAATATTGACATCTGTGGCTAACCAATTAGGAATTGCCACAGCACTGTCCGTGACCGTGTTACCCTCTAATCACAGTGTTCAGGGGAGTAGGAAACACTACTGGCTGCTGGTTCTGGCTATGGGGGGAGAGGGAGCACGTTTCTGTTTGGACTCATAGAAGTCAATCATCCACAGTGAAAGTACTGCTGGGCTGGCTAGAATCATGAGTGAGTAAGCTTCTACACCTGAGTCAGGCAGGCTCTTTATTTCAGTTAAACTATTACTCCTATTGGCTGGCTGGGCTTCCAGTGCAGGGGAGGGAGCTCCATTCAATAGATCTAGAGGGCTTCAGATTGGAGAAGGCTCAAGTAGAAACTTTCGCCAGCAGCAGTGGAGCTCTGCATCAGCAAAGTAAAGGATAAAAGCTCCTTCCATAAATGCACGGGGTGGATTAATGTGTGTGTATGTCTGTTTAAGGGGGATAATGGTTTGAGGAGAAAAAAAATTAAAATTCCTAAAAAATTAAAGCTTGAAGGGATTTGCTCCAAACTTGGCATGTCTAAAGGCCTACCTAAGAGCTATCACTGTGCCAAGTTTTATCTCTTTATCTTTAAAATGAGAGCTGTGAGCATTTGATTAATTTCCATTAAGTAGAGTGGTTATCCCAAAATGGGTGGTTCTCCGACTGTTCTTGGACAGGGCTCCGAAATCAGGGCAGAGAATCACCTCAATGAAGCTCTGGCTCAAATTCAAGGTGGTGAATAGCTGCTACTGACAATGGCTGCTACATGCTATGTTATTGGAGGGTCTGGTAAAAGGATGCCATTGTTAGGACTTTAATAACAACAATACCATATGAGTGTTTTGTCCTCCAAGTAGTAAGGCCTGATAGATAGATAGATAGATAGATAGATAGATAGATAGATAGATAGATAGATACACACACACATACACCCCGTTCATGCTCTGTAGAACTTATATATCGGTAATTCACCCCAACATTGCAGCTTAGAAGTTCTATAGCAGCCTTCCCCACCATATGCCTTCCAAGGGTTTGGCCAGTAGTCAGGAAAGTTGGGTTTTGTAGTCCAAAACACCAGGTTGGGGGAAGCTGCTCTGTAGCTTAATTTCAGAGATCTGCCATGGTGTGGCAAATTGGTTTAGAGACTAAATATGGAGTTTGGTTTGAATCTCTCATTTGCCATGACTTCATTTCCTGGCTTTAGACAGCTTATTCTCTCAATCTAAGCTCCACTCTCCTGCAATATGGGAATAATAATACTGAACCACCTTACAGTGTTGTAAACAGCACAACAAGAACAAATGCAAAATGATTTGGACACTAAGAAGCACTATATAAGTAGCAAGTATCATTATGATTTTCATTAAAATGTTTTGGATCATACTATCCACTCGAGCAAGGAAATAAAATTAACAATGAGCAACATGTTTTACATGGTTTTACAATGAGTTTAAGTTTCAATAACAAATATTTATGTTTCCTTATAGTTACCCCAACAATTCAGGAAATAAAATCCAGTGGAGTGACGCTCGGAGGGACTGGATTCATAAGATGCGAAAGTGCGGGTGTTCCTTCCCCAGCTTTTGAATGGTACAAAGGAGAAAGGAAGTAAGTTTGTATATCAAACCTGCTTTCATTCTTACACATGGATTCTTTGCATATTAATGGGCCAATAAATTATTATCATTATTTTTTTAAAAGGCTTTAATCAGCGTTTGGCTTGTGTGTTATTTTTTGTCATCAGAGGAAGCGGTCAGTCATATCTGCATTGCTGTTATCATCAAATTTTACAGCCACAAAGATCATTTCTGAGATAGCTGGTATACAGTAGGGTGCTTCCAAACAATTCTCTGTTGTACGGAAACCCATAGAGTTTGGTTATCTTAGCTCTGTTGAGATTAAAGAAAGAAAAACTGTGCCTTGCATACTAAAATGTTCTACATAAATATAGTGTTTATGATTGGCACAGCATAGAGTTAAGCACAAATATGTTCTTCTTGCAAATGAGGCATCATGAGTAAAACACCCCCAAAAGCTTGATTCTAAAATATTATTTCCATTAAAATATATGAAACAAACAAAATGTACA
This sequence comes from Elgaria multicarinata webbii, assembly GCF_023053635.1. Taxonomy (NCBI): domain Eukaryota; kingdom Metazoa; phylum Chordata; class Lepidosauria; order Squamata; family Anguidae; genus Elgaria; species Elgaria multicarinata. Next base: position 137,818,832 of record NC_086171.1, read on the forward strand.
TTTCAAATAACTTAATGAAGACTAAAATTGTTATAATGGTCTAATATATTATAATATCATTTATGTATTCAAATATGAGCCTAAAGATAGATATTCCTCAGGGCTGGAAGCTGATGCATGCTGTTCTCTAGCTTGATCTTAGTCATTATCTCTGGAATAAGAGTTAAATCATGTAGTACTATAGTGCTTCAGTGTAAATAAGAGCACTCACACACCCTGCAAAACAGCTGAAGCTGTCTGGGCGGTTCACAAAAATTAAAACCATGAAAAGCATAAGAAAACGACCAACAGTCTAAAAACACAAAATACGAAATACAATATAAAAAGCACAACCAGGATAAAACCACACAGCAGAAATTGATATAGATTAAAATACAGAATCACATTCCACCCCTCACCCTGAAATTATGGTATCACTGAAAAAGTGACTTTGAAAGTGTGGGGGGAAATATCATCTGAAATTCTAAAAATAAAGGCAGAAATAACTTCCTTTGGAAGTTATAACTATCTGTAGTTTTATACTGTTTGTTTTATAATTTGAATGGTTTTAGTTTTTGTGAACCGCCCAGGGAGCTTCGGCTGTGGGGCGGTATAAAAATGCAATTAATAATAATAATAATAATAAAATAGTGTTTTCTTATACAGCTGTTGCTATTAGCAATCACTCATACATGTTCCATATAGAAAACATCCTCTCTTTTTTAATTTAGAGGCTGAGATGAACTGAAAGCAAGTATAATTAGGGGTTTAGGACTTTATCAGAGTTCTACCATGGAGTAAGTGACTTTGGGTACAGTATTGTATTGAACAGGTGATTGATATTTCAGGTGTGTAGAAGAGGGTAGATTTCAACATTCATTGCAAGTACACAGTGATGTTGAGACATCCAAAGGGTCATTGCGCATATTAAATGGACTAAGGCAGTAAAATTGTACCACTAAACTCCAGGGTGAGTGTCATTTTTAAAAAATTCCACATATTTAAACAAAAGAGATAAACTATTAGTAAGCCTCGATCTGCTCCTTCATTCTAAGTAAAGTGTAGATCACTAAGATACTAGATGAATCATCCTGGGATTCCTTTGACAATTATGATTCAGTAATTTTGGATGTTTCTGACCAGATTAATTAGTCTGTAGAAACACATTTCTCAATAAATGTGAAAAATATTATATAACAATTCTAAATCAAATAGCAACACCATTCAGCATTCACAAATGTGTTTGGCTCATCATTATTCATAAACTCATTGCTTGTTATTGAGTACCTTTGAATGCAGTTTTCACTTCACTGTTTGTGAATTTATCATTTTGATATTGATAGATTTAGAATCCTGTAACTTGTTCATCTATTATTTTTTTTCTTGGTTGGGGTGCCACAGTAGTGAAAACGAACGGAGAGTTTCTATCATTTTGTCTAAATGCTTTAAACAAAGCAAAATAAATGCAAGTGACATTGAATTCTCAGAGCAAATCACATGCTTAGTAAAAGTAGATTAAAGGTGGAATCGTATGTTTAGACGGTGTGTGTGTGTGTGAAATCCTACAATTCCCAGCATTCCCCAGCCACCCATACTGGCAGTTGCGAGACTTTATTTTTTCTAAATATGCATAGGTTTCCCATCCTAAATAAGGTTGAATTTGCTGGAAATTATTATTCAAACCCAGGGACACCATCCTATATCCACTTACTTTGGAGTAAGCTCCATTGAATTTAATTGGACTTTCTTCCAAGTAGACAAGTAGAGATTGTGCTTTAAGGATGTAAATGTTCATCTTTGCTTGGTGCAGCAATAACTCATGCTTCAGGATTTTTGAAAAAGACTATTTATTTTCTACTAGAGTGTAGTAACTTTTGAAATGTATGACTATACAAAAAACTATTTTATATGCAGAACTGTGTAGTGATTAAATTTAAAAAATAGAAGCATTAATGTAATGTAAAATATTAAATCATCAATATGCAGCTATACCATTAATAATGATAGATATGTATTTTGAGGCTGAATGCTAAGAAAAATTGCACCTCTCTCCTAGATTTATGATGTGTTGCGTCCATATATCAAAATTAAATGGTAAATTGTTTATATAAGGAAGAGTTCTGCTTTCAGGATGAAGTATAAGCAATTCTCTGAGTAATCAAGCATAGCTAAGTATTTTCATATTTAACTATGCATTTCCAACATCTGAATCTGGCCACATGTGTCCTGATGATAAATGGCTCCAAGAAGGAAATGTGAAGATGGGTACCATTTTCTTTTTCATCTCTTCCTGGAATTCTCTATGCTGGGAAGTCTCAACCTTTGTTATAGCAATTCTCCACCAGCAATTAAACTGATCCTTCGAGTCTCCCTAAGTTTAGCTTTAAAAGGCCTGTGTGAAAGTGGCTTCTCTAAATTCTCCATCCCATAAAAAGCAGTGAAATTGAATGGAGACATGTTGCCAGATATTGTCCAGTTGCACAATTCTCCAACAGTTTGTTGGGGGAAAGGCTCGCAGTTAGTAGTGGCTTGCTTTTCATTTTATTTTGATCTGCCACTACCAGTGGTAACTGCAAAATGTTTGTGTTGGCAACACAGTCACCATTTTCTTTCTCCCATAATGTCTTGGATGTGGCATTGTATGGGGCATTGTGGGACAAAATGTCAAAGAATTTTACTACATTTCATGAAATGGTTCTTTCTTTTTTTTTAGGGGAGTCCCCCCACCCCCAAAAAGAATTTTTTTTACCAAAAGAAAAAAGTCTGTTTGGAGAAATTTCTCTTTTTGAGAAATAGGAATCTCTAAGGTAGTAGAGCTCGCTCTTCTTCTAACTATGAGGTCAGGGTAAAAGTAACTGGAGAGGAGAAGAATATGATGTGTTTGAAATGAGTTGGAACAAACATTTCCTTTCACCAATGCTGGGATTTTTATGGATATGCAAAATGGCAGCCATGGGAACCCTGGCTCATCGTGAGTTAAATAACCCCTGATGAGCTGCAGTGTGTCCTCTGAACCTGGTCAATGCCTTAATCAGAGCAGAATATTGAGCAGAACACTTTGAGCAAGAGACGCACGCCTTGAGCAGAATGCTCAGAATGCTTTTTGTATTTCTGTGATTACAATTCAAGGCAATAACTTGCCTGTTGAACTTATTTATATTTTCAGTCAGATATAAGAAATGTTCAAGGACGGGGCACCCAGGCGGGGTGCGGTGGGGGTGAGGATAAGTGCAGGGACTAAAGCAAAACGTAACATTAAGGAAAATACTGCCTCCTTTCTGCTTATAAAGCCTTTGCCCAATGACAGGAGGAAGTGGCTTTGCTTGATTTTATAGTAATGAAGTTGGGTTGCAAATTTTCCAAAGTTGAGAGAGAAAAAGTAAGCTTTCTATGGGAGATATATGTGCTGACATATTTATCAAACAAGTATACACACACACACACACACACACTTTTTAGGCTGAAATACTATATACACTTTATGTGGGGAGGGGGAAGTCTACTACGGGATTTACTTTTGAGTAAACATCCATAGGGTGGAGTATAGTCAAAATACATTTGATATACTGTTATGTGCAGGAGAAACACATGCATGTTTACTCACTTATTTTAATGGAACCTGCTCCCTAGTAAATGTGCACAGCAGGATTCCAACCTTAAATATGTATTATACTTCTACTGGGATTAAAATGTGCCTGACTGATCCCTTTCCTTTATAAATGGCCTTTACCTTTTGTTTGTCATAAGCTGCTCATTTGGCGTGAAAACCAGAGCAATTTGTAGAACCAAGGAAAAGTCATTAGAATGTGCCAAAATCCATTATGGCATGCAATCAAAGAAAGGGAAAATGGTCATTTGTATTTATCTGTAATATATTTAAGGATTAAGGGTGTTGTTATTTTGGAGGTGTTTGAGAAGACTTTTTGATAGGTACACACCAATAAATTTAAAGGGCTGCTGGTAAGAGGAATTAAAAGGGCATTAGGAAAGAAAAGAGAGCAAGAGCATGTCATGAAGACAGCCCCCAAGCCTATAGTATTGGATTGACACATGGGATTAAGTCCCCTATCTGCCATAGGTGCCTTTGTGGGATTCTAGGAAAGGTTTCAGATAATGCAATGAAAGCCCTGTGTAGTAAAGCTGTACACATATAGGCTTTACACAGCCATTCAGCTGAATATGTAGCGTCGATAGCAGAAACAATCCCACTTCTTCCCCACACAGATGTTCATTATAACATGTAAATAGGGCTTCTGAGAGTTCCGAATTTCCAAATCACCATCAACAGCATCTCAATGAATTGGACAATTTTCTGATGAATAAGTTTTATTCAGTAATAAAGTATGTAATATTAGCCGTGCCTTGTATTAGAATACAAGAGTTGTACCCAATGTTAGTCTAATTTAAACCACACTCATTTTAATGGGTCTACTCTAAGTGAAACTAACATTAGATACAACCACAAGATCTTCTAAAGCCACTTGAGCTCTTTCACCTTCCTTGGTTCCAGCATTCCCTGCTTCCTTTGTAATGACCAAGAAAGGTTTCCCCCCCCCTCCCTGCCCACCTCCAATCATCCACGCTTAGATCCCCCATGAATGCTGACATCTGCTGAAGGAAAAATAACACCATGTAATCTGGTGCATATGTGCAGTTGTTTGCATAGATGAAAAGCCCTTTGTTGGATTACAGTCATTGGCAAAATACGGCAACAACATATCATCCAAATATGGCATTATCAGCATACCTTGTCTGTGTTGTTATCTCATCACACACACACACACACACGCCCCACGTTCCCACTCTGTTAAAACTGTTTCCATCCATGTATTGTGGCTTCTAATAGAATATTTTCCCTTTTCCCCCCTTCTAGACTAATCAATGGACAACAAGGGATTACTATTAAAAGCTATAGTTCAAGATCATTTTTAAATTTCAACAATGTGACAGAGGAGCATTTTGGCAACTATACATGTGTCGCTGCCAACAAACTAGGCACAACCAATGCCAGCCTGCTTCTTAACCGTAAGTCAAGAAAGATGATGCAAATTATTCATGTTATGGGGTGTGTCTCTTTTCTCTACCCTAAAGAACAGAAAACTGTAGGAATCTACCTGGTTCAGGTTCACTTCAAAAGGACTGGATCCGAACAATTTCACCTGTGTTTTATTTGTCTGTAGCCTGGGTTGAAGTGGTCATAGATTCAACTTAGGTCTATTTCAAGATTCTCTGGGTCCATTTGAGTCAACTGAATGTGTTGACTGAAGACCATTGCATGTAGACTGACCCAGGCCAGGCTGGACCTGAGTCACAGGGCTGGTTCATACACAGCCTGGTATGTGTGTTGATAGTTTGCTGGGTTTGGCAAAACCCAGTGCCACAACGTCCTGTGGGTAAGGGCTTCCATAGGGCTCCATTCTCAATGCCAGCCAGCAGTAAATAAAGCAGGCAGCATCAAAGAGACAAGGGCTGATCCACGAAGACATGATTTTCATCAGTGCTTTTATACTACAAGTACAGGGCGCATGGAAAAGTCAATGAAATGTTTAATGTTCTGATTTGGCATTCATTGGTGCAAGAATAACTGTGTAGATACTCTTTCATGATCCAAACCTGTTCGACTTGTGTTATTTACAATTCCTAAATGTTCTTTCACATATAACACATCTTTGACACCTGAAGACGTGGCTCAGCTGCACATGCAGCAAGGTATAAAAGCAAGCATCCAGATTATGCATTCTGCCCTGCCATAAGTAGGATCTTAAATATGGATTTCAATTTGGGTTACTAAGCAAATCGGCTGCCATAGTTTGTCTTATAGGTTAGGGGACAAGATGTACAATTAAGAAGTGGGCCCACCATAGTCACATGATTGGTACTACAAGGTGATTACAGAAAAGTGCTATTTGTTTTGATGTGCATGTTCTGAGACCCGTAGCAGTTCACCATATCATACTCTTTGCATAATTCTTTTGGGATTCAATTAGCTGGCAATAAGCAATTCATTGACATATTTTTATCGAGTGTTACAATAAATAGAATCTGATGGGGAAATATTGCACACCATTTTTTTAAAATTACACTTTGATTTCTTAATTAAAATGTGCATGAATAAATAAAAAGCTGGTGATACATTAGGAAGATACAACAAATAATTGAACGGTTGGAATAGAGTAATTAGAAAAGCTGCCAATACTAACTAAGGATACGGAGCCCCTGTTGGCCAGCTATCTTTATTCCCCTGCAGAGTTACAACTGGAGTATGAAGACACAGTGATTTTATCATGATTCTGTCACAAAGCCTTGCTATAGCCCTAGAGCAACTGATTCTATGTGTGTAGAAGACAACACACCTCAGCTTTGGCAAAATGCCCACTCTCTCAGAATCCTTTCTAATTAGCTGCTGCACTCTGTGGTCCCTTAAAAGGATTTGAATACCAATGGAAGGGGTACAAAGATTGTATCTTTTTCATGAACTTACAGTAAGGAAGAGAATACGATCTCAGAGCTGTTTCCAATGTTGATTGATTCCTATAAAGAAAATTAGCATAGCAAGAGATTGGCTTCCAAGCCATACAATTAGCAACACTTACTTTGTGTGTGTGTGTGGGGGGGAGGTTCTATGCATACTTATGTCTGGCTTGTAAATCGGGCACAGGTTCAAGTTCTTCTGATACCATATGTTTTTCCGAGTAGAAAGAATATTACCAAAAGTGTGCATCAGCTACAGAAAAGTAGCCATTTGGTCAAGACAACCATATCAGTCATTCATGGGACATGTTTAGTAAGATTCTTAGAAAGGCTACTGAGAATAAGAAATATGTATAGTTCTGTTTGCTTAAACTGCTGCATAGACAGCTATGGTTAGATATTTTGTACTTAAATCCCATGAAAACATTAAATATCCGCCAAAGATAAGAATAACATATACAATCCAAAGTCAAGAGTTGCTGTCATTATTGGACACAAAATTCCAGAGTTTTCAGATTACAGACTCTTGCAACTTACCTTGGATCGTTCATCGATTATTATGTATTTCCTTGGAACTATGAACTCAATTGGCTAGAGAAAACAACATTGCTATTGTTCACATACTCACATCCCAGAATGTGAGAAAGGTGAGTCAAGAGCCCTTTTTCAACTCATTTCAACCTCAGGATCAACATAAACACATGTCAGAGGTTTACACTAGTTGGAAAAGAGTTATCTCAGGATCAAGTGAATACATAGACAAAACAAGTCTTTACTCATCTATCAGAATATCTAATTACATTGTTTGCCTGCTCTTTTTGTAAGAATAGCATTGGGATCAGGGATGTGTAACTGTGTGCAGGTTATAGCTAATAAATACTTCAATGGAGCAACTAAAGAGAGATTCAGTAGAAAATATTTCTTCTGGGTGCAAGGAGTTGATAAAAGAGGATGATGATCATAATAATTATTATTTCAGAAGATTTACAGTACTCCAGAACAGAAAGTCCATTGGGGTAAGGACAGGAATCAAATCTAGGCAATCAGTGTTACTGTCGAAGCTAAGCAGGTGTGTCCTTGATTGATGGCTAGATGATAGATCACTGGGGACTACAAGTAAGTAGGCACATGCCAATTCAGAGGTGAAGACTACAGGTTATAGCATAAACGGAGCTATTGAAGCCAGCACAAGTGATATTTGTTTTAAGGAGAGGAAGCTGTAGATGGCGGAGTATTATTTATTTATATATTTATTTATTACATTTTTATACCACCCAATAGCCGAAGCTCTCTGAGCGGTTCACAAAAATTAAAACCTTGAAGAGCATAAAAACAACCAACAAATTTAAAACACAAATACAAAATACAATATAAAAAGTACAACTAGAATAAAACCACACAGCAAAAATTAATATAGGTTAAAATATGAGATTAAAACAGCAAAGATTAATTTTAAGTTAAATTAAGTGTTAAAATACTGAGAAAATAAAAAGGTCTTCAGCTGACGACGGAAAGAAAACAATGCAGGTGCCAAGCGAACCTCTCTGGGGAGCTCGCTCCACAACCGGGGTGCCACAGCAGAGAAAGCCCTCCTCCTAGTAGCCACCTGCTACTAGGTAGATGCTGTGCAACCTTTGTTCAACTTTTCTAGCTGGTCAGTGCCTTGTGAAGTTTGTGATCACACTGCCTGGAGCACTGATGGACAATTTGTGGCTGAATAAACAACCTACCAGCAGCAGAAATGAAAAACAAAACAGGAACACCACAGCCCATCTCGTGATGGCAAGGATAAAATAGCAAGTTGCAGTATACTAATTATTTGTGACTAATCCTTCATCTAGTCCATTCCAGATATATATTTTTGAAGTATATTGCTTGTGTTCCCAACACAGGCCAGAAGCTCTGTAAGGTTTATGAGATACCACTTTAATCCGATGGGTGTGAATAGTGGATAGTCCCATCCTGCCATCTAGGGGCCCGCTTAAAGCATTTTGCTTTGTTTACTTGGCAGGCTTTCCAACAGGGCTTGCTTTGCTCAGGAAGGAGGAAAATGCAGTCTTTACTATAAGTAAAAGCATGCATTTTATGATTCATTAAACCCATTCTCCCAAGGGAATGAGCAGCCTTGCGGTACCTACCCAAGAGAAAAGGCTTCGTTTGCACAGAAACAAAGAAGGAGTTAATCTCATTTAAATATGCAAACTCCACTTCTGAATTAGCACAGCATCAAGTAAAAGCAAAGCAAAACCCAGGGTCACCTCCCTAAAAACAATCCTGGATGGGACTACCTGAAAACAGGTACTACTTTTAACTCCCCCTTACACAGTTTTACTTACGTTCCAACCATAGAACAAAGGGAATAATATTTCTAAAGTTAAATCTTCCTAAACAAAATCTGTGAGCAAATGGCTAAAATAGCACATGAAATATCTGCATATCTAAGCCCATGTGTTTGTGTTTGTGTTTCATCTCTATATAACAAGTCAGTCTCAGGTAACTATGCTTATGTTTGCAGCTGAAGATATGTTGCCTTGGATCCAAGAGCTGGAGAGACAGTGGAGGCTGGTGGCTCCAATATTGTTGAGAATATGAATCCATTATGGTTAAAGCTGCAGGAGCTATACTAGAGTGACCAGATTTAAAAGAGGGCAGGGCACCTGCAGCTTTAACTGGTGTGATGAAGAGGAAATTTCACCAGGTTTCCCATATATACAAATGACACCTGCTGAAATTTCCTTTTCAATACAATTGTTAAAGATACAGGAGCCCTGTCGTCCTTTTCATATGGTCACCCTACTTCTACCATATGGAAAGGAGGACAGGGCTCCTGTAACCCTAACAGTTGTATAGAAAAGGGAATTTCAGCAGGTGTCATTTGTATGCATGCAGAACCTGGTGAAATTCCCTCTTCATCACAATAGTTAAAGCTGCAGGAGCCCTGCCCTCTTCACAAGATACAAAAGAGGGCAGGGCTCCTGCAGCTTTAATTGTTGTCATGAAGTGGGAATTTCACCAGGTGCTGCATGCATACTAATGACACCTGCGGAAATGTCCTTTTCTATACAACTGTTAAAGATACAGGAGCCCTGTCCTCCTTTCCATATGGTCACCCTATTTAAATTAATGCTTGTTTGACCACTAGCCTCAGCTGATGGCACTTCCTCTCACTCAGGGGAATAGTGCCTTTGGTTTCTATTGATTCCACCCTTCAGGTACAGGCCCTCTGCTGCATTGAACAACTTTCTGGAGGATCACCCAACAGTCTGGGTTTACTTTTGTATTTACTGCATTTATGAAAGGATTACTGTGAATTCTTTAAGCTGCTGGAGCCTAGTACAGATTGGATAGCTCAAGAACTCTCCACTGTACAAAGAAAATATTGAATATATGATGTTAGCATGAGTGGTGCTACTATTTATCAGAGACTGCTTTAAGGTTATTCAGGATCAATTGTTTCTATTTAATAGTTTAGACTTAATGCTAAAGGCTTGTATCCTGACTATGTTAGTTGCACTTCAATCCCATTGGTTTCAGTTGAAGTCCCATTCATTTCCATGTTAAGGAAAAGCAACTTAGTTTGGACCCAATGTTTAGATAATAATGTGAGCGATTGCTGTAAACAGGTTCTTCAGATATAAAGATTATTTTTAATTCAATTATTATTTTGCTATATAAAAAATCATAATGGGATAGATCCAGACTAAGTTAGCCATGCTTTAGTTCCAATGAAATAAATGAGACCGCTAAGTCATGACTGACAAGTCCCATTGACTTCAATGGGAGTAAAGCATTACTAATGTATTTTTAATCCAACCCAATGTTATTGGGCCATAATATATTCTGCATTTCAAATTATTGGCCCTATAGTAAAAAGATTGACACTACCGCCTTAGCCAAAGACAATTATACATGACAATATTGTAAACGGAACTCAGCCGTATATCCCAAAGTTTCTGTCATTGCAGAATGTTAGAATGTTGTTAAGCAGCTGTCACAGTTTCATTTTAGTGCTGGATTAAGTGATCTGTTTGTATACCTATCATATGTTTTCAGCTCTTTGGGGATGAAAGGTGCTATAGAAATGTTGAGCTATGGTAATAACGATGGTGAAATGTAAATACCATGTTGTCTTGAACATCTGCTCCACTGGCAGATGAAGGAAAGAGATAGCAGTGCTTTTGCATTATGGAGCTGTATTTTCTAATTAAGTTAGGTTCAGAAACAACACAGAGCTTTGTCACAGAATGAGAACTTGATGGGGTTGTTCACACAACACGCTAACCCACACTCAGTGGTTTAGTGTGGGTTCTTGCTAAACTGTGGGTTGTTTGTTGAACTGTGGGTTAGCATGTTGACTGAACCCATGACATTTTTGGTAGACTAGCTTGTTAACCATGCAATGTGGCTTGGTAAGTACCCTGAATAATCCAACAACAAACATAAATCACAAAGCATAGTTAACAAGCCACCTGTGGAAAATGTCCTGGGTTCAAACAACATGCTAATCCACTGTTCAATAAGCAACCTACGGTTCAACAATAACCCACACTCAGCCACTGAGTGTGGGTTAGCGTGTTGTGTGAACCAGTGGTTGTGAACCTAAAGTTGCTTTGGCCCTGTCTAATAAGAGGAAGGAAATGCAGGAAGACTCATATGCGCCATATATGGAAATAGCACATATGTCTCACTGTGGGGAGGGGGAAGATTCTGAACCAGCATGAAACAGGGACATATAACCTCTTTCCCCTATTTATTTGAGATATCCAAAGTCACTCTTAGGATCAATTCTTGAGTTAACAGTGTAGAATGTTTGCTGCTTCCATGTCATCAAGATTCACGCTGTCAATTTTGAACAATGAAATGAGTAGAGGGTGTGATTTCTTCTTCCCTATTCAGTATTCTACAGGTAAATGGAGCTAAACTGACCACGTGATGCATAGCTAGAGTAGTTGTTACTTTGTTTTGTTTTGTTTTGAATCACCTACGATTTTATATCGGTTTATTTTGGTCTAAATCCCAATTCTACATCTTTAATGAAAACTTTGAAGCATCTACACCAAAGCTTTAGATTTATAATGTATTTGGCATGCATATATGTATAATTTATCTTTGTGACTACGTGTGTTGCCCATTTCAACGATGATCCTGTGTATATTTTGCCTATGCAGTGATTCATGGCACACCAGATTTGAACCTTGGGCTGTGAGGGGTTCCTTTGGTTGGAATGGTTCTTTGGAATGCATAAAGACATCCACAGAATGAACCCTTAGAATATCATGCATAATTCATCTTCATGCAGATGCCAGTCTGTGCAAACCCATGAGTGAGAGTCAGGGATAGGATGCTTACACCCTGTAATATATGGACATGCCGGTTCTCTTCATGCTGCCATTGGTGATAGCCTGAACGCTGCCGTTGCCACCCCTTCAGCTGTTGAGATAGTGGCCTGTGCAAAAGAAATAGGAAGAGGGCATGCTTTGGAAGACGAGCTGCTTCTTCAGGACATCAAAATAAACATAACATTTGATTTAGACACACTTACAAAATAATAATAGTTGTTGCAAAAGTATTTGGGTTTGATTCTAGGGCATGCAGTTGCAGGCACTCCAGTTTGAATAAAGAAATAATGACTTGACGCAATACTTTATTAATATCCATTACATATGCTGTCACCTGCTGTCTTGAATTTCTTTTCCACTCTTACTTTTCTACGTGTGTGTGTGTGTGTGTGTGTGTGTGTGTGTTTGTAAGTGTAAGTTACATGGCTATTGCTAAAAAGGCTCCCAAGTTGAATGTTTTGCAGGGTTCTGTTATTTGGAGAATTCATTTTAAAATGTCCACTTTGCTTCACAGATGGAATGGAAATATCGTGAGTATTTTATTGGCTTGTGCAGTCATTAAATTTAAAGGTGGTTTCTTTATTGACTGCTATATTGTATTTAATGTGTTTGGCTCTGTGGCAGATTTCGCTCAGTTTTAGCCCAGTAACACCACTGAGCTAACCCTTTTGTCATTTCTGCAAAAGAAAGGTGCTCTCCAGGGAAATTTAGTTTATGTTCATGTTTCACTTCTGTTATCAGCCAATAGCCTACCCACCCCCCAAAAAAACCCGCCACTAGGCCTTCTTTTCTAGCTCTGTTTATTTCACAAAATGCTAACCCTAAAAACAAATCATGATGATACTGACTGTTGTTCTATGTAACGTAAGATTTAGGCTGTAAAACAGTGTGAGATTTCTAGAAATTTCTGCAGGATGTAAAGTTATGACCCCCAAATTGTAATTATTAGGGTTTGGGTACTATAAAGGGCCTAGGTTTATAACTCAGCAGCATTAAACATAGGCCTTTGCTAGACCTGCCAGTAAATGCGCGACGGAGGAGGGGAGAGCCTGCACAGCAACTATTGCGGGCTGTCACGCTAGTCTATACGTCAGGTGCGCCGAGTTCAAAAAGAGACCCGTCGCACCTAGCATTTTGTTTTTTCCCCTTAAAGAGTCAGCTGCGCATGAGTGAAAAGGGAAGTATATATATATATATATATATATATATATATATATATATATATATATTCTCCTGGAGAGCGCTGTGCCCCATGCACGGCTCCTGGCTATGCATGAGTAATTGCGTGGAGCCGTGAAAAGCTGCGGAAACGGGCCACACACTCGTGATCTCGGGCTCAGCCCGAGACTGCAGGAAAAACCGAGCCCAAAGCGTAGGGCTGTATCCCGGGGCCAGGCAGGGTTGATCCCTGCCTGAGCCCGGGATCCCCTGTGTGTCATCTGGATTCACAGGGGCGATGCAAGGTATCAGCCCGGGATAACCTCAGGTCTAGCAAAGGCCATAGTCACTCTTAACCATAGGCGTGCGCAGCACATTTCATTAGGTGGTTTGGCCAGGGATATTTTTTTTAAGGTAAACATTGATTAAATATACAGTAATAAATTACTTTTTTTTTTCATTCATCAAACAAACGAAATAAACAAAAACTGAAGTAAACTGTATTTTTTTAATTAACAAATAATCTGTACTGCACTGTTGTAATTATTTGATTGGGACTGAAGTAGAGGAGCACTAATTTTACTGTACTTATTGTCTTTAAATATGGTTAAATATCCCACAGTTACCTTGCTATTCTATTTCTACAATTCTTTTTCTCCTGTCTTTTTTTCATTCTCTCTTCGTTTTCAGGCTGCATCCTATGCACATTTACCTCAGAGTAAGTTCTATTGATCTCAGTGGGGCTTACTTCTGAGTAAACGTACATAGGATTGTGCTGCAGCTCTGTTTTAAAGTGACACAAGATATACACTTTACCAAAACAATGGCTTGAAAAAAGGGCATTGGACACCCTAAAATAAGCAAAGGCAGATAGGAATTGTTTTAGCAAGCATTCTGAAAAAGGTGCTGCTGAATGAACCCTCCTTAGCCAGGAGGTCCTGGGGGGCACTGCAGTTCTCCCCCCTTCCCCCTTTCTGGAGGCCAGACTGGGGTGGGTGGTGGGGCAGCGATGAGGAGAGAAGGCACGTAAACATACGGCTTCTCTCTCTCTCTCTCTTTCTCCCAAACATTACAGTACCTGCAGGGCTCATGAAAAGAGGAGGGCAGCAGCTCGAAGGGGGGAGGGCCCCAATCCACAGCTCCGGGCAATCTTACTACTTACAGAAACAGCCCTGCTGCCTGCCTGGGTGCTTTGCCACCCGCCTCCCCTCCTTGGCTCCATCACGTGCTGCTTCCTGGCCCCAGCGTGGCTGCTGCTCCCACCTTGTTCAGCAACTGTCGTGAGAGGTCAGGCAGAGCAGCTGGGAGCAGGGAGCGGCTGAGTGAGTGAAAGAGCGAGCTGGGCTGGTGGGGGGGGGCAGCAGCTGCACTGGTGAAAAAAGCCTTTCAGAGGAGGAGCAGAGCAGGGAGCAGCTGAATTTGTCGCTCTTTCCTACAGCTAGCACCAGCCCTGCTACTGCAACATGGCGGCGGCGGATTAGGGTGTTCAACTGAACCCTTTGAACCTGTTGTCTGCATGCCAATGCTCTTAACACTGGGTGGTTTTTTTCAGCTAATGAATTCACATAGCATTGTTTAGTTATAGTTGCAAACAGAATACACATCACAGACATTCTAACAACGGTATTTATAATACTCTAGGAGTGTAAATGGTGTTGTGGGGGTGGACTAGTCATAAGGCTGGTGATGACCAATTAAGGATCATGTAATAAAAGTGATGATGTCACTGAAGGCCAATAATACCTATTGAAGGCATTACTTTCTAAATATTTCTCTTTTGTCAGCAATCTTCCAAAATTGCTGAAAGAGCTTTTGATGAAAATGATCTCCTTTTAGCTCTGCTTTAGTTCTTTTATTACACCTTCCATTATATTGGTAATTTAAAATAATCCAAGCCATATCTTTAAAATAGATTTGGTTTCTTCTGCTCTAACAGACTAAGCTATTTACTGCAGAAGAGTTCCATTGTCTTCTTGGTATGCTGTTCTGGTAAATATACCAAAATTTGTAAATTAAACTCTATTGGGGAGTATCCCTCTATATTTGAGATGAGAAACTCATAGAAGTGATTTATACTGCAATCCTATACCTGTCTATTCTGAAGTAAGTACCATTGAGTTCAATGGGATAATTCTCAGGTAAATGGATATATAGGACTGCAGCCTTATTTCCTTAGCAGGTTTTTATTCTCCACTGAGCTCAAAACATAGGCAGTAATTAATATCTAGAATGAATTATGTAGGGTGGGATGGGGAATGTTATATTATACATTTCATTATGCCTGTATGGATGGGATCCGAAATTTAAAAGAATTTTTAAAATGGAGATTCAAGAAAATGTTTGTCTACTCACCATGTTAAACCAACAAGCATAAAACCCACGGGAATCTTGAATGCTTTTGACAGCACTTCTGTAATAACTAAGGATATATAACAGCCTATTGTTTCAAAATGGAATGAAAACAAGCGTGTACTAGAAATAGATGCTAACAAGTGCTTTTACACTTGAGACATTTAGTGGTAAAGGCATATAATTTATTTTTCTGATAATGTAGTCCTTTTACAAGCAGCTGGGCTCAGGATCCTGAATTTGTTTTATAAATCTTTTCCATGGAAACGTTTGAAGAGTGTGCTGATATTACTAGGATGACAAAGACATGTAAATGTGAATGCCTTAAAAATGATTGCCCTCGATTCTATCCTTGAGAGTATTTTTACTTCCTGAACTTTACTCAGTGCACAACCTCAAAGCTGAGGATTGTGTTTTCTATCTTTAGTTAAAATGTTCTGGGAGAGAAAATGCACTAGCATTATATCAATGATTCTGCTGAACCTAATGAATATGTTTGACTAATTCCCAACATAACTTAAGGCGTATGTAGTCTGCAACACTGTACAAGTAAAAACATTTTTTTTAAAAAAAATGTAGTTGTTTACACAAAGGGCAAGGGGGATGGCCCTTTCCCCCATGAGCCATAATCCCGAGATTCACACTTTTAAAAAAAGAAAAGAAAATAATGTCTCTAGCCCTTGTACAACCCAAGATATGAGGAAAATGGCCATTCTGCCATGCCCGGCATAGCCTGGGCGTGGGGAGGCATTTGTGGGTGAGGGAGAGGGGAGACGAGGGGTTGAGGAGCCCATAAATTAGGGGCTCTCCCTCCCTTCCCCTTCTTTGCTGCGCGGCTCCCTCCCTCCCTTCCTGTAGGCAGTGTGGGCTTGCTGGTTGCCATTAGGAGCTGAGTAGGAATTTTTTACTCCTGTACTGAATTGTGCAGGAGTTTTTTCGTCTTCTCCACACTGTGAGACAGTCTGGGTGTATTAATTAGGTTAATCTGTTGCTAATTTGGTCACATTTTGCTATTTGGCACTAGGTATGGGCATCCAGAGTGGGAGTGGGAATGGTGAGCATTCATATGGCACTGTTGACAGTGACTGGTAAGTCCGAGGCTCCCAGCTTTGAGCCCCACGGCCTACCTTTGGGGCTGACCCTACTCACCCACTCAGAGATGGACAGCCTGTATGGCGTGACAAAAGAAGGTCCCCCGACCCCACAAGGGGCAGGCCCGGAGGAATGCAAAAGATGTAGCGTCTACCCTTGGGCCACGAATGACTCACCCAACCTCAGGGGCCTGGCAACAGGCCATGCTGGATGCCCAGTAGGATTCATCCCTTCCTGCAGATCACTTAATAAAATGTGGCCCTGTTTAAATCCAGCTGTTGTTGTCTCATCTCTTTATTTATCGACCTTCGCACCACAAATGTACAGCCACTATTCCACCCATTCATTTCGTGAGAAACTACCCTGCTCTCACCTTTCAGCGTTTTTGGCCAATAAATGAAGTCATAGCGATGACTTCCACTGTCATCACAAGGGTAATCCACTGTAATCCTGATTTGCTGCCCCATAAAAACCATTCAGAAGTCCATAGCTGTGACTGGCCAATAATGTGTCTACCCCCCTCCCCAAAAAGGTAGCAGCAATGATAGAAGTTTATGATCTGTCTATCTCAGGACTTTTTTCTTTCTTTTTCAAAATCAGAGTATGTAAACATTTGTTTAAAATATCCTGCCAGAGCAAGAAGGTACAAACTATATTTTTGTGGGGGCAGCGATGTGGCTGAGAGTGTGTAGGTGACACCGGACCTGCAAAGTACCCAGCTGTTGTTATACCCATTTTGCTGAGGGAGTGGTGAGTTAGGGTAATGTAAGGCAATGCTACAGAGGAGTCCGGTGTTGTTATCTAGTCTCCTGGTGTGTTGAGATTTTTTAAATAAATGCAGTGGGGCAGGGTGGGGCTGTGAAATTGATAGAATTACCAGTGCAATTTATTAATGCCTAGAGGATTGTGATGTATGTATGAGCGTATACAACTTTAAGAGAGGCTGAAAGTTTTAGGTTCTGATTGCTCCTGGAGGCATAGATAGATCCTCCCTCCCTCCCTCCCTCCCCCCCCCCCCTCTCTCTCTCTCTCTCCAGGCCTTGGAGCTCAGGCTATGGCAGGATCTACACTACTGCTTTAAAGTGCTTTATAACAGTTTTGACAACTGTTGGAGCCCAGGACACACTGCATATACAGTTTTCAAAACGTTTTCAAAGTGCTTTAAAGCGCTTTAAAGGCAGTAGTGTAGATTCCGCCTATGTGTCATGTAGCTCCACAAATTCTAGTGTTTTCTCATGTGTTGTAGTAATAATGAATCCTGTTGTGATGGTACCTGAACTTCTCTAACACTATCAGGATGGTGCCAAAAAATATCCTGTATGACATTATTAAGCTTGCTGTACGTAGATCGGGTATGTTTTTCTCGTTCTTAGTTTTCTTATATATCCATCACTCCACATAAAGTTTTGTTGGAGTTCATGATGTGTCTTGTGCGAAGCTTAACTATATCACTCTTCTGCATCAGGGCCATCAGATTCCCAGGATTTCCTGCCACTTTGTGTAGGCTTCTAAATATCATGGAATGTGATGCTAAAGGACACGCATGGTAAACGCTCAGGGGTGTTGGAGTGGCATGTGCTACCCATGCCAGTTGTAACCACATAACACTGTACAGCTTTGCCCCACCCCCCCTTTGGAAATATTCTGCAGAGGGCTGTAACAGCAGTGGGATCTGCACTACTTCCACAGTTCACTTTTGTCTTTCTATTCTTGGAACTTCTGTGGGAACTCATGGGCAGTGACAGCACAAGACCAAATTGCTCCCCAGGCAAAGGGAGCTGTGGGGCTTGGCTTTCCATTTGTTCGGTTTTTGAATACTGTGTTTTTAATTGCATTCGCTGCCCATTTTATGAATTTGATGCATGACCATGTCAGAAGATGTTTGCATACATGGAACTGATCAGGATGACTCACAATAACTACTACGCACACCATTTGTTAAATGGGCACTGACGTTTTGAATAAAAAAACAAACGTTAATGCAAATGTTGGCCACACTGGTTGCCAGCTGAACGACTGAAGATCAACTAGCAAAACTATAAGTCATGTCCTGTTCTAGTCTTGACAAGGAGCTGACAGGGCACAACAGGGCAAGGCAGGATGGGAACTGCAGTACCCAAAAGAGCAATTTGTTTCAACATAGTGCATTGAAGGCCTTTATGTTTACAGGGCCAGATCACCCATCCCAGGCTCTGCCTCTTCCTTGAGGAATGGAAGACCTTAAAGAGGTGGGCCTCTGGCTTGGAGCATAGCATTCCCTTTTCATTTCTGGCAAGTCTCTCCAGGTTTGTTAACAAGCCAACATAGGAGTGTGGTTTACTGCTGTGGAGGAGGTTGGTTCCTCAGGGGGTGAACACTTTGAGGGTATGGGCTACACAGTGGTTCCTATGGGATGAGGTTTGGTTCTGGCTCAGGCCAGGCCTAATGCTGAGGCACAGGTTGGTTTCCAGCAGTTCTGCCTTAGGTGACACTGGTCTGATGCATCATAAGCCTTAGCTAGACCTAAGGTTTATCCCAGGATCGTCCCTGCCTGCTCCCGGGATATCCTGTGTGTCATTTACATGAACAGGGATGACCCTGGGACAATCCCGGGATAAAACTTAAGTCTAGCTAAGGCTTAAGTCAGTAAAAGCTCAGGCTGCTGCTCTGGGTGAGGATTCTGACACTGTGCAATTCATGGATCAGTGGTGGTAAGACAGCAGTAACTGGCAGAATGAAGAACAATGTTGTCTCTGCTTTCTAGTGCAATACCTACCTATCTCCTTCTTCATTTCATGTGTTTTTGGATTATGTTAGTTATGTTATGTGGTACTGTATATTGTTTTTAAGCTGAATTGTTGGTTTTCATAAAGGCTCAAGGTAGTGGAAAGGCAGGATAGAAATGTTTTACACAAATAAGCTTCTAAACAACAACATTGTCAGGTTGGTTAACATGATTTCCCCAAGACTCCTGCCCTATTCAGGCAGGCAGTACCCATCCAGAAAGTCTAGGCTAGCTGCACCCCATAGATGTCAAGACATGTGTCAATCTTGCCCCACAGCCATGTGATCAGCATCAGTCTGAAGGAGTCCTACACATGTATGCATATATGTACATATAGGAATCTTGCTAGATGAGGGTTCCCCTTTCCATGGAGGGAGCCTTACACAGTTACATCCATATTCACATAGACCCAGTGGAGGATGGTGGCTCCGATTTCAGTGGGGCTATGAATCGATTCTGGATTTCAGTCAGAGAGGTTCGCTTGGCACCTACATTGTTTTCTTTCCATCGCCAGCTGAAGACCTTTTTATTTTCTCAGTATTTTAACACCTAATTTAACTTAAATTTAAACTTTGCTGTTTTAATCTCATATTTTAACCTATATTAATTTTTGCTGTGTGGATTTATTCTGGTTGTGCTTTTTATATTGTATTTCGTATGTGTGTTTTAAATTTGTTGGTTGTTTTTATGCTCCTCATGGTTTTTAATTTTTGTGAAGAGCTTTGGCTATTGGGGGTATAAAAATGTAATAAATAAATAAATAAATAAAATCAGTCAGAACTCTAAAGAAGACATCCAAGTTCCATCACCTTGGATAGCTCCTTTAGAGTTCTGGCTGATTCTGACTTCGTATACTATCAAGAACGTGTGCTTCTTGATAGTATACAAAGCCATACCTGGTATTTATATCTGTAGAAACAATGCTCAAAAATGTTTGATCATGAAACTTCGTGCTACGCAGTCCAGAAACCACAGGAATACATCACAATTCAAAACACAACATTCATATCTGTGGTATTGACACCCCACGTTCTTTCATCTGGCGTTTGCAGCAATGGGGGGGGAGTTCAAAAAATATACCAGGGAGGTTTTAAAAAATTGGATGGAGTGTTACTTTGTCTGCATTTTCCGCCTCTCGAAAAGGGAATGTCCTACACTCATTTCACATATGAAATTTTGTTCTGAGAGAATTCTTTTCGCTTTGAATGTAACTGTGCATTTCAGTAGCCTTTGTTGACTTCTCCAGGAGCAATCAGGATTTCCCATCATCTCAGTAGTGCTGTTTTCTTCCTTTGCTTTCCCTTCTAATGCAGAGGACGCCTAACAGGCGATTTGAGGAGTTCTGGTTAAGGGTATGCAATGAAAGGCAGGCAGCTTACAAGAGCTCAGAAGTTCTGTGTGATGGTTTGGAACGCTAACGAACAAGTTGCTGCAGAGCTAAATAAAATCCACCCCTTACCTTGCGGTCCACCAGTAGTTTCGGTGTTGATAATCTTCTTTCCTCATTAGGAAATGGGTGAGCCAAGTTGTTTCTCCTTCATTTCAGCAGTAAATAAATTAGTATTGTGTCTTTTGACTCTTAAGGCTCCTAGGTGTCACAAAATTTGTTCATAAATATGAAATTAAATACTGTTAATATTCCCAAAGAAAACGTGGCTTCTTTAATTTACTGGGTCCCCACCTCCTCCACCCCTTTGTTTGAGTAACGTCCCTGGGGTTGAAAAACATTTCAAAATTGGCCGTTACAAAACTGGGAGATCTACTTCTTCTTTTTTGGAATTGAAACATTGTAGGGTTTTAACATCTCATTTTAGGGTGAATTAAAACAGAGTTATCAAATCTCTTTCAGCTCAAGGTCCCACCATTAAATCTAGGCTGGTCTCATGTGGGTCCCTGTGCATCCATATGACACACAGGGAATCCCGGGGCAAGCGGGAATGGCCACAGGCTTTCTGCAGGATATTGGGAACAGCAGAAAAACTGGTGTTTCCTGTGGTTCTGGGAGCATCCTGTGGACCACGGGCGGTGTGGCTGCTGCACCCGCCTCTTCATTTCCTCCCCATGGGTAATGGGGCTCTGAAAATGGGCATGGAGCTGTACAGGGAGGCTCTGTGCCCATGGGGGTGGGTGGGAGCAGGTTTTGTATTGTTCGTTTTTTAACTTACTTTTTCGGCGGAGCACAATTGCGCTCCATCCCCCCTGTTTTTTAAAAAAATGGTGGCTGCAACATCCCTCTTTCCTTCTCGGACATCACGTGGCCATCAGGATGCTGGGGGAGGATCACGGAAGCAAGTAAGTCCACAATCCTCCCTCCCTCTACACCCTTAGGTGTAGACAAGTAGTTCACACTCTCCATCTTCTCTCTCCTCTTCCCCTGCAGCAAGGAGTAGCAGTTCAAAAACCCTTGCTACCAATTTTTCTTGAATCACTGTTTGTCATTTCATCTAAACCAACAAACTCTCTGGTTAGTGAACTGTGGTTAGTTTAAAACAAGCCAACCCGAAACAGGTTGAAACAATCTGAAACGCTTTAGGGTGGATTCCTGCATTGAGCAGGGGGTTGGACTCTGTGGCCTTGTAGGCCCCTTCCAACTCTGCTATTCTATGATTCTATGAGGGATTAAGGGAAAACAAAAGTGAACGCTTCTGGATTTCTTCTTTTGGCCAAGGGGGGGGGAGGAGGAGAAGAGTGTAACCTGAGGTTCACTGTGGCTTGTGTGCCAATCTATGGTTCAAACTTGGCCGTTGTATCGTCTTGCAATATGTACTGTCAGCTGAGAGCACATCTCAAACTACAAGTAGTGAGGACTCCAGTTGATTTGAATAATTGGGCTTCATGGTGTTCCATCTAACCTTGAGCTGGTTCTGAAGCAATGAATCCATGAAAAAAAATCCTTCAGGAAATAATGTCATGATTGAACTTCTTAAATATTTTATACCATTTGAACTTTAAAAAAAATTATAATAAGTACATAATCATCATATTTCATTCTGCCAAGTCTTGCCTAGGATAGTGCTAATATGGTTTAATACATAGTTAATCACAAAATTATTCAGTCATGATATAGTCCATGATGTAAAAAATTAGGATGGGAAGAGTTCTTTCCCATGGACCAGTCCTTGGCGGTCCACATAGAGAAGGCATTTACAGAGTAATCTTGACTGGTGCCCGTGATGAGTGACAAGGGGATTTGCCTCCTTAACCCCAACTCTGCCAGCTCACGCTGACAAGGTTGAAAGTAGTGGGGCAGTTGCTGGACTGTCGAGCCTGGCAGATTTTTGTACTAACAATCCCCCTGGTGAGAGCAATGGGAGAAAATTAGCTATGGGAAATGAGCTCCACCATTTCCTTGAGCTCCAGCCATTTCCTTCCTGCCTCACCCACGGAATGCCCTATTTTAGGTCTTTCTCCCTGCTACCACCAGGGTGTGTTAGGACTGTGTTCTTAAACACAGGCTTTTACCCTTAAAAGAGGCCTAAAAATATTTTAACATTAATAATAATAATTTAAATAAATAAATAAAATCATCCCAGCCATCATGGAGCAGCTTATGAAGAAGTAGCCCCTCCGCCCCCCCATGGCATGGTTCTCTTGTAAAAATGTGTAAAATTATCTTGACTCTTGAATAAACTGTAGTCATCTTCTGAGGCTTTCCTTTTGGTATGCAATGTCTGGTGAATGGGGAAACCACATTTTCAGTTGTGGTTCCCTGCATGTGGAATAGTCTTCCTATGGAGCCTCACTTGGTGCCCTCTCTAATGTCACAAACATCTTTTTAATTTTCTCTTCCTTTTAAAATTTTAAAAATTAATTCTTGATTATTCATTTGATGCAGCTCTTTTTATCAAATGCATTTAGATTTTAGTGCTGATTGTATCGTTATGTTTTTTTAAAATTTGTGAGTTGCCCTGGGGATGGAGGAATTGAAATGTCGTATATAAGAAAGAAAGAACAAAAGAAAGAAAGAAAGAAAGAAAGAGAAAAGCTTGTGTCTTCCTTTAAGAAATCTTCAGAGATTGGAAATGGAGATTTTAAACGTAATTTGTTACTTGTTTGACAGTATATAAGAAAAGAAATATTAGTACTTTGCTGCATTATCATACCAGAGAAAGGCAGCAATAAATAAAGTAAATGGGAAAGGGTTGCAAATTAATACTGGCTGTGTGGCCGGTACTGATATGTTTTTCATTTCTTCTTCCATAGCAAAGAACTTGATCCTATATTTTATTTGCAAAATGTCGGCTTTTCCTTTTGTGGTTCAGAATTTAGTTTTTTATTATGAATCAAGTTGGATTACCGGGGGAGGGGGGGACCCTGCCTGTTCCAATTTTGAGCTAAATTCATGACAACATAAATATGTTTTACAGGAAGTTGGATCCAAGATGATACAAATGTTTTCTCTTTCACTGTTGATATAATTTTACAGTCATAATATCATCTTAATGAATTTGTTTTTCTCAGAATTTTATCTGGTTTATGAATTTTACCATGAAGCCCATTTCACTATGCAATTTATACACATTTGTAACGACTCATTTGAGGGACATTGACTGTGGATTTCAATTCATCATGGATCAGTAGCACAGTAATTACACAGTAATTATCAAAGAACTTGTGTGGAAATTGCCGTCATGGCAGCAACATAGGCACTGCATGAAAAAAGGTAAATTACTTTTGTGTAACATCTCATTCACAAAATACTTTTATTATCCGATGCAATCAGTATACAATGCATCATCTGGACCCTCTCATCAGAAATCTTATGGGAATGAGGTAAGGTGATGGCCCCCATAAAAGCCTGGTCTGGAAGCACCCATGGTATCTAATATATCTGTAAACCCCGTATACTAGGCAATGTAAAGGAAATAAAAGCTAGGGATATGGCGAATAACTGTAACTAGAATCTACGTGGGTAAAGCACACCTTGATGTGGTCCCCACCTCAATTTTGCTTGTACCTCTAAACTCCCTACCAATCTTCCCATCCCCAAGGCAGAAAACTTCCTCAAGTTACAGGAAGCCAGATTCCGGCTGGACATCAGGAAAAACTTCCTGACTGTTAGAGCAGTACAACAATGAAACCAGTCACTTAGGGAGGTTGTGGGCTCTCCCACACTAGAGGCCTTCAAGAGGCAGCTGGACAACCACCTGTGAGGTATCTTTTAAGGTGGATTCCTGCATTGAGCAGGGGATTGGACTCGATGGCCTTATAGGCCCCTTCCAACTCTACTATTCTATGATTCTATGAAAACCATTGGGCTCAAAGGAAATGATAGAAGGTGGTATAGACCCTTTCACTGAAGCCTGGAGCATCTTTTCCTGCCACGACTAGAGTTTAAGTATGCCCCAGAATCTCCATTAGGAAAAGCCACTCCAGTCCTTGCATCAGTTCCTGCTGAAGAGACCCTTCTTTGCAATGGGAAATGGTGCATGGAATGGGTTTTCCCATTGAGGATCCCCAGTCCCAGTTCCCCATGGGAAAAGATGCTCCTTACATCAATGGCAATGCCTGCTGCTCATCTTCCCCAAAGTGTTTTAGTATCAATTCTATATGCAACCACTTCAGAGTACAGTAAAAGGATAATATGCCATCCTTTCAGATAATCCTGTAGATTAGATTTAAACCATCTATAGACAGTGAATGTGGTTTGATTCGGTGGGCTAACAAAAACTCAATGAAGAAAATGTATTCAGATTCCTTTACAAATGTAAAGAGAAAGGCCAAATACAATACATTGAAATGTGGGTGAAATTTAGACAATTCCATTTGCTCCAAGGTCATTGCATTAAGCTTTAAAAAGCATCGCATCCAACATGCTACACTGTTTTTATCACTCACATAGAATTTTTATCTGAGTATTTTTCTCTTAAACCTGAAAGAGAAGTGGCTCTTATTCCCATTTGACAAATGAGGATCAGAATTCTGCAGGAAACTGACAAGGTGAAGGTCATCCTTTTACTCCATGGCTAAACTGAGATTTCATCAGAGGTGCCCTTGATGCAAGGTTAACACTAACCATCCTACCTCTGCCTTTCTATAATATACTGTGCATTTCACTAATACCATTTGTACATTATTCAAGATCTCTACAGATTAGTGTTTATATCAAACCAATTGTGGTAACTATTATAGATTTTAAAAATGAAGACGCTTAAAGTAGATAACATCTACTTATCTACTGAAAAATTAACATCCAAAAACAAATGAAGTATGGTTTTCCCCATCAGAACTTTCCATACTAGATATTTGTGCAAATTTAATTGATTAATCAATTTAACTCATATGTTCATATCCAGATTAAATTAGTGAAATTTAATTCCCATTGAAATTGTTTGGACATGATTAACTTGCCCCATTTATTTCAATGGACCTACATCCAACTAAATATGGCTTCAGTTCTGTACTCACTTATCTGAGAATAAGCCCCTTTGAACTCAATGGAACTTATTTCTGAGTAAACATGTTTAGGATTGATCTGTTAGTTTGGATCCAACCTATACAATTAATATACTGAGCCTGCAATCCTATATCCGCTTACCTGTCAGTAAGCTTACATTTGAGTAGACATGTACAGTAAGATTGTGCTATTATATTTCTTCAATCATGAGAGGAAAACATAGAGCCAAACCAATTAATAAAGATGGCAAATTATTTCAAAGAGGAAACAGCATCTTTGAAAGCTGGTTGGTGGTTTTCATTTCAAAACCAAGTAACTACATTATTGTATGTTGTGCCTTGTGACAAAAATAATAAATTGTACTAATAAAAACAAATGTTATGTTGTGCCATATGGACAGAGTTTAATTATATTTATTAGACATACCCGAATATTCTTTAAAATTTATTATTGGTGAAATAGAAGAAATGACAATACAATTTGCCATTAGATACTTTGGTGGTACTGTTCTGTTCTGTATATTCTATTGTGCTGCCAGAAGATAGGAAGACGGACACTCATTTGTTGATGGCAACAAGAATTACAATTCTTGCTAACAGAGGGATGGGAGGGTTGTAGTTTGCCATTGCTAATGGACTGGTTGGTAAAAGTTTTGGAAACTTGCTTAACCCCCTCTAGCCATCAACATCAGGGGGTTAGGATTCTGCACTAATTGGTATGTTTGCCTTCCTAAAAACCTGAGTTGTTCTCATACATAACTAGTTATGTAGATTTGGAGAATGGCCTCTGAGAGAGAACTAGTTTGTATAATTATTGGAGTAGTACTAATCAGATGGATTTTTAAGAGCAAAATTGCAAACAGTTTTTCCTGTGTCTTACATTATTCATGGACTTCCTATTTATACATATTAATGAAAGAATACACTACAAGGAGCAGTGATCACCCTGTCACTTTCATTTTCTTCTGTGCTGAACAGCTGTAAAAATAACACCAAAACCAGCTGTTTCCTCTGACTAATCTCAGATTAGAAAGAAAGATTTGAATGCAGGTGTTGCTTATGCTTGAGAATATGATAGGTTGTTAATACAAAAATTATTCTGGTACATTTAAAACATTAATAAGGTTAGAATATTGCTACCAATTGCAGTATTTCTAATACAATTTTTAATATGAGGATACCCAGAATTCTAGTGTTTTGGCAGTGATCATTTCTCGCTGTTCACTTTCCCACACCATTCATAGTCTCCTTTTTTCTTAGAATCTGTCATTCTGACCATTCTGGGATCACATTCGTTTACTTCCTGGCAAGGCTAGCTTGGACTAGGAAGAATGATCTATTAGGAAATGTTAACTCGTGCATACAATCAAATAATAATTGCAAATATCACAATTTTGAATACACCCACAGTTTTCTCTTCGTCTTGAGTTGCATGGCATTAAACAAGTCTCTGATCTGTATTCATTTGGGGGAGGGAGATGTTTCGTTGCCTTGGTGAGGTAGATGAGAAAAAGAATATTACTGGGTAGTTATTATTCATTTCAGTTGTTTATTCTTGGGCTTTGGGAGGTTTGGGGATTCGTTGGCTTAATTTAGAAAAGACTAAAAGTTTTAACCATACATTGGGTTGGAACCAAAGCAGTCCTTCCGTTTGTGGAAGAGCCCTTTCTATTTGCAGAAGAGACATGGAAGTCATGGTGGAGATGCGAAAAGTAATTTTCACTGATTACCCTTCTCCCTTTGTACTTTTTGAGGCATTGCAAGCAGCTGCATGGGACAACAAAAAACCTTCCTCCCCTTTACAGAAGCAGGAGTGCTCCAGGAGCAAAATTCTATTTACATATTTCTGGATCCAACCTCAAGTATTTCATGTGCAAATGCATAGACTTGCCATTGTCAATGTCTGAATGAGGTGGAGGGAAGGTTGCTGGACTCTTCAGGATACTTTTGTATAACAAGGATAGGGAATGTGTGGTCTGCCTCCAGATGCTGTTGTCAACTCCTATTAGTCCTAGCCAGCACAACTAATGGTGAGGGATGATGGGAACTGCAGTCCAACACCATCTGGATGGCCACATGTTCCCCATCCCTGCTGTATAGGGTGAGGTGCATACTAACATTTCTCCGTGTATTCTTGTATGCAGGAAGGGGTTGGTGAATACAAGCAGCTAGTTTGAATGTCTGCAGTGCCCTATTGTTTGGGAACTATTTCTCAGTCCTATGTGACATACTACTTATAATATTTCCTCTTTGCATGTGGGTTCCAGGGGAGAAGTACTTACTCAGCTTCTAAAGCTCAATAGGTTTTGCTCTCGGGTTAGCACTCAGCAGACACAGGAAGGTTGATAAACAGCTTCCTTTTATTAGGAAGAACTCATGGGAAGCAAACATAACCATGTTGCACCAATGCAGAACAGCACATAGAGCCATTCATTCATTTCATTATGTACAAAGTGACCCTGTTCAGACAACACACTAGGCCATGGTGATTAAGCATTTTGAGCTAAACATTATGGCTTAGCGTGTCATGTGAGCCATGACTTAGTGTGTTGTGTGAACTATTTTTAATCATGATTACATAACGATTTAACCCACTCACTAACCATTTGTTACAAAAGCACTAGCGGCCTAACCATGGCTTAGCATGTCATCTGAACAGGCCCACAGAGAGTGTGAAAATGTGAGCCACGTCCAGTGGGAATAAACTACACCAGGCAAATATCAGAATGGACTGGACTGTTTTGTTAAAGGCCACCTAAAGATACAATGGGCTGGATCCAGATTATCCAATCCATGAATGGAAAGGATCCTTCTAATCCCAGGAGTCATGGAGTACCTGTGGTGGCTCTCTGCTGGAGGAAGGGGGGCAGAGAGGTGATCTTCAGTGATTTTCCCTTTCCCCATACCATCACCTCATGCTGCTTTAGAGGTTCCCCCAGCACCCCCAGAGCAGCTTTTCAGAGGGCTGCAGGGGAAAGGCGGGATCATGGTCAGCTCCCTTTTCCCTTCCTCCAATGTGAGCACAACTCTCTGCTAAACAATACTCTGGATCCTGCCTATTCAAGATACTGCACTGCATAGCATCCACAGCCATATGGCCCTCTATACTGTTAGCTACATGGCTAGTTGGGGGATGCTGAGAGTTGTTGGACTTTTGTCTGACTAAACATGCATGGGATCGTGACCTTAGGCTATGTTCAGTTCTCATAAATTCTAGTGAGTATAAGTCCAAGTGCTTTTGTGAATTCTCTCTTATTACTTTTAGAGTTAGCTGCTCAGTTTAATACATCATCCATTGTTAAAAGCAAAAAAAGAAACAATAAGGTATTAAGGAAATTATGTATTTAGAAAGACAGAAATGATGCCTTTCTATTTCTTCAATGAAACGAAGCATTAATTTCCCCACATTTTTATTTATGAGTAAATATACATGATCTGTTGTAAGGTACGATTTTTCAAAGGAACTTCCTTGCACTTTTCTACAAATGACAGATTTCTCTGACACATTAGAATGCCCTATATTTCAAAGATAGTGTGTACATCCCGATGCAAAAGCTATCTTGGCAATTTATGAGTAAACCACAGCATAAAATCTGACACAAATGGGCAGCTAAAATTAATGTTGGGAGTCTTTGAGGAAAATATCACTTTTATGCTACCTAAAACAACCTAGATAACCATTTTCTTCTTCTTGGATATTATTTCTTTTTAATTTTTGTCTGCTAGTTTGTGTTCTAACAGTTCTACCAAACGTTTTGTGTGTTCTTAAGGTGATTATTATGATGTCATGGAGATGCATGTCATGGAGATGCTACTTCATTGTATCCCCTACTACCATTTATTACAGATTGTGGAGACAGCGTTATTTGCTGGAGTTCTATTCCAGGCTAAAAGGAGAAGTTAGTGGATTGGATCCAATGTTATCCTCTTGCCAGTGTAACAGAGACTATGGGCAGAACAAGACTTCCCTGTTCTTTCTACCCTGTTCTGCAGCCCCCATGTACCAACAGAGTTTGGGAGGCATAGGGGGCTGTAGGGTGGAGGAGAGGATGAGTAAGTCCCATTCCACTAGTAGTTTATGTTCTGCTTATGGAAGAACACCATTGGATCCAAGTTATACTTATGAAGCAGGATTTAAACCTTCATCCTGGGCCCTGCCTTCATGATGTTGCATTCCTGCTAAATCCTGGAGGGTGGCATCATATAATCCCCATGGCAGGACAGAGCACAGGGTTTCTGGCAATCATCTGGATACCAGAGCCACCCTCCCTACTTTCTGGCTTCTGGTGACCAAATGCTGGTTGCCATCTGCCCAAAACACCCCCTGAATTGACCATGGAGCAAGGTCCCTGATTTTTTAACAACGCAGCTTCATGGAAAAGCCCTGTAGTCACTGTGAATCTGCAGCTGTGTCATATAACTGATGCAGTGCCAGTTTGCAGCCATTGGGTGCTCTGACCACATAGAGAGAGCCCATTGGTGTGTAATTATCAGGCACAATGTATCTGTATGGAAATTCAAACAAAAATTCTACTTGTTTTAATTATTAAAGATTTCCTTCATTTTATTATTTATATCCATAAAAACCATATTTGCTTCTTTATTCAAATCTGTTTATTTTGGTTTTTAGACACTTTTCAACCTTGGCTCTCCTTTAGCCTTCTTCTGGGGCAGGGGAGGTTCTTTTCTAACAAGATCATCAGGGGAAACTTCTAAGGAGGTACACACAGGCCTTAAATCCTGGCAGCAGAAGTAACCAGCTGTATCCAGGCTAAGGAACAGTCTTCATAAAACTGTCTACAGTTCTGCTTATCGGTAGCATTTCATCTGTGATGAGTGATGACAGGGCTGTTCTGCAACTTTGTCACCACATATGTGAGCCTTGTTATGAATATAAATCAGACCAGTCATTCAGAGAAGGTAAAAGATTGAAAAGAATTCTCAGGTACATAGTGCTTCATGGTCATCAGAATTAGAAGAGGCAGAGTGTCAGAAACAGTCTGCACCAGACATGATGTACTTTCTAATCCTTACATTCTTATTCTCATCTATATTCTGTCCCATTTGTCTATATGCCACTCTTCTTTAAAAGTAGAGACTACAACTTCACACATTACTCCAGCTGTGCTCAATAGATCAATATCGTTATTTGCCAGCATTTGTCTATTTGCTATAGCATTATTCTGTTACTCAGGCTTCTAAGAACCATCCAGGCTTCAGAAGGAGGACCCACAAAATTCCAGTAAATTTGATTTATGTTCTTTTGGATTGGGCCGTACTATGAAGGGAGGTGAAAAAGTTGCTTCAGGTTGCATATTCCTAAGGGAGCACTATTGTTGTGATACCAACTTCCTTGTGTGTGTGAAAAGGGGGGGGGGAGAGAAAAGAGCAGGAAGGAGGTGTCATTCGGTTATGGAAATGTGAACATCTGTTTTATTATGCCTTTTTAATTCTGGTTTTGCAATTCATTATCCTCGCCATAGTAGGATTTGCAATGCTGCATTTTCAATCCAAATTTGGGTTGACATTGCAATGAAGTATCATGCCTTCCCTTTATGCTCATGTGGTGACTGGGCCATGTTTGGGCCAGCTTCCACAGCAAAGTGGATACAAAATACAGAGAAGATGCCTGGCTATGTGATGTGAGTTATGGTGCAGGTTGTTATGAATATTTATGGCAATGTTGTTTATGCCCTTTGTGTAGAGTTAATACGGTAAGTTAAGGCAGGAAGGGGGAGTGAGTGAATGGAATGGTGGTGCGTTGGCGTATGATTGGTGGAGAACGTGAATAGCGTGTAGTTTAAATAGGGGTGAGTCAGCTAGTTAAAAGAAATAGTTGGAGTTTAGAGCTAGAGACCGCAGGGACAATCTGTTATTTCGGGATAGATATAGAGGGAAGAGTTAGATTAGGCTAGGAATAATTGAAACGTTAATTTCAGAGCTTTTATTGAAAACACAAATAAATCTTCTTTACCATCTTAGGCGTAAGTAATAAATTATAAGTTATTTTGTTCACAGCATACAGTGTGGCATCTTTCATTACAGGTAGTCTCTCAGTGAGACCAAATAAAGAGTATATGGTGGCAGTGGTATTAAGCCTAGTGGGGAAACCAGTGTTCCACGAATTGGTTGTCCATTGGGTAGAGTTAATATGGTAAGTTAGTTAAGGCAGGAGAGAGATTGAATGGAGTGTTGGTGTGCTGGCATATGATTGGTGGAGAGCGTGGAGTGAGTGGGGTTTAAAGTGGGGTGAGTCAGTTTTCGAGCTAGGGACTGCAGGGACAATCTGTTGTTTTGGGATAGATATAGAGGGAGGAGTTAGGTTAGGTTAGGAGTTAGGCTAGGAATAAATGTAACATTAATTTCAGAGCTTTTATTGAACACACAATTACATTTCCTTTACCATCCTATGGGTAAATAATAAATTATAAGTTCTTTAGTTCACAACATTCACTGTGGCAACTTTCATTATAGGTAGTCTGTTAGACCAAAGGTGAGACCAAAGGTATTAAATAAAGATTATATGGTGGCAGCGGTATTAAGAGAGTGATCAAGCCTAGTGGGGGGGAAACATTGTTTCTCGAAATAGTGTACATAGGGAAGGGTTGAAGTAAGGAGAACCCCCTCTTTTCCACAGAACAAACGTACCCATAACCTCAGGGAAGGGATCCCAAGAGCAGGGGTACGACGACTATGCCATGCAGGGTCAGAGCATACCGTGCCCATCTGCATCGCTTTAATGTACACGACTGTGATAATGCAGGCTGATATTTATTTATTTAAAACATTTATATGCCATCTTTTATCCAAGATTTCAAGGACATTTTCAAAAAATAAAAGCAAGTAAAACAACAATAAAAAAGCAGAATAGCAAGGCTAGTGATTCCTTCTACTCCACCTGAGGGGAAGTACCAGATTCCAATAATGGCAAAGAGCAACTATTTTTGTATCCATGCTGGACTCCTATGATTCAATTGTCTGAGTGACTTGGTCAGGCTATAAGTAAAAATATGTAGAAGTTGTATACAGAGGCTGTATACAGGGAGTTAAGTGTCCTTAAACCCATGGAAATTAGTGGGCTTAACATTCTGTTGGACTGTGGCCAGAATATGTGTTTTCTGTTATTGGGAGTGGATTTTCTGCAGAAATAATAATAATAATAATAATAATAATAATAATAATAATAATTGCACCATCAATGTGCATGGTGCTGTACATAGTACAATATACATGGTGCTGTACATTTGCCCTGAAATGCTCTAGGTTTCTTTATTATGGGCATCTGGGCTTACAATAAAGTGTGTTAATGAAGAATAATCAAATGGAAAATGATGCTATGTGTTGCAACAGTCCCATTCAATCTGATTGACATTCCTCTTGAAGAGAGGTTAACTACACATTACTCATAAATGCGTGTAGAATATCCTGAGACCATTTTTTTTAAAAAAGAGCAAAGAATCTTTCTCTGGGGAGAAATTAAAGTGGAGAAGCCACAGAAGGGGGGAAGCTTGCTTAACTTTCCCCCCTCAAAACTGTGCCCCAAGCTGATTTTTCTCTTGTGGGTCTGCTCATAAACTTTCACTGAGAACTTGCAAGGCAGTGGAGGCTGGTAATTTTAGTGAGAACCTGTCAGGACTCTGAAGGAGCTATCCAAGTGCTGCCCCACTGATATCGGAGCCACCAGCTTCCACTGCGGTAGAGGCAAGCGGTTTGAGGGGAGCAACTCTGAGTTAAGAACATAAGAAGTGCCCTGATTCTGGATCAGACCGAGGGTCCATCTAGCCCAGCACTCTGTTCACACAGTAGCCAACCAGCCATCAGCCAGGGATGAACAAGCAGGACATGGTGCAACAGCATCCTCCCACCTATGTTCCCCAGGAACTGATGTACCCAGGCTTACTGCCTTGACTACTGGAGATAGCACACAACCATCAGGGCTAGTAGCCATTGATAGGCTCTGCCTCCAGGAACTTATCCACCCCACCCCCTTTTAAAGCCATCCGAATTGGTGGCCATCACTAAATCCTGTGATAGTGAGTTCCATAATTTAATTATGCGCTGTGTGAAGAAGTACTTCCTTTTATTTGTCCTGGATCTCCCACCAATCAGCTGGTTCTAGTATTTTGAAGAGGGAGAAAAATGTCTCCATATCCATTCTCCATACCATGCATAATTTTGTACACCTCTATCATGTCTACCCTGTTGAAAAATAGCCAGCAGATAAATTGTTACAGCTCCCTTTCTTCACCCTGTGTGTATGACCTCTGAGTGTTTCGTGCGTGTAGCTTCACAGTAACTGAAACAATGGAACAAATTCATTGTCTGAATTCTGACCAAGGGAATATTATTTCATGGAATTTGTTACTCTAAAATGAATATAATCTTCGAAAAGCATTGATGATTGATGTCTGTGATGCAATTGGAAACTGTTAAAACTAGAACAGGTCTGCATTACACTATTCTCCTTGGATCAAGTGAAGTGACTGTCTCCCTCTCTCCCTGACAACGCTAATTCATTGCATATCATCAGTTCCTTGAGTAGTCTGAGAGAATGCATTTTGCTTCCTACATAGGGTATTAAAAGATGAATATTTTAGGAATAGGAAAATTGCTATCTTATTACTCATATTTCTCAAAATGGATAAAAACAATCTTGTCTTTCTTGCATTTTTAAAAGATTATTTGAAAAGATAGGACTAGCCATTCCAAATGCATTGGTTTCTAAACTTCACCATTCATTTTAATGGAGAGGCTCATCTGTGAATGTGGGCCCGTTTGCTGAAATGAAATGATGCAGTTTCAATGAAATGAAATGAAAAGCTGCCTTGGACTAGAGTGAATGCTTTGTGAACACATGGGGCTGGAAACTGAAAGCTACATAAGATCACACAAGAGGAACATTTGGTGGTGGTGGTGGTTTTCCCATTAACAGCTAATCTCCATCCAGTATCAAACAGTGCTTTTGACACTCCCCTTGGTGAAAAAATAGTTTACTATGGGGAATGAGTTGTGCAGCCGCTGTCAAGTGAAACCAGGCCTTCCTGGTGAGAATCATCAAAATTCAAATTCATTGAAATTCTCCCAATTCTGCTTGAAGCTCATTCCAACTCATGTCTATATCAGATTGTGAGCTGTGAGGTTTTTCCCCCCTTTCACATGAAAGTTTGGATGTATTTTGAAAAATTGTACATTTTTCTTCCATTGATAAAAGCATATTTGTGTGTATTTATCAAAAGTATGCCCTTTTTCATGTACTTTCATCAAGTGCACATATTTTTCAAACACATTTCTTCTTTTGTTTTCTTTCTTTTTTCTTTTTTTGGTTACGCAAATTGCATCACAAGCTGAGAAACATATGTATGCAGACACAGACTGAGAGGTACAAAAATTGGTAAATTGAAGTAAAAAATGAAATGAAATGAAATTCTTATACAACCCTATCCAAAACTCATAGAAAGGGTTTGATAGTTCTTTGCTCCTGTCCTTAGTTTGCATTTGTTGAGAAGAAGATTTCAATTAAATAGCCATAATCCTATACATGCTTACCTATAAACAAGTCCCACTGAACTCAAGGAGACTTAAATCTGAGTAGACATACATAGGATAATTCTGTAGGTGTATTATCTTTTGATGAAGGGGTTAGTTTTGGGGAGGGAAATTTCTGTTAATAGAATAAAGTAATATTAAAATATAGACTCAATCATCATATTGGAAAAGAAACAATCTTTCACTTCAAAATAACTGCTTGCAGGCTGGTTAGGACAAGAACAGGCACCAAAGTGGATCATTCCCCTATTCTTATAGTAGCCCCTTGCACCATCTGATGGGCCCTTAGCTGTGGAGCTAGAGGGGGCTACTCCCTCCAAGATTTTCTCTGCTCCTCTAATTTTATTTACAAATGAATAATTTAATTTATTATAGAAGTTTTAGAAACAGTGGCTGCTATTTAGGGCAGTGCCATAGTGGTATCTGCCCACATATTCCTAATACAACATGCAATTGAGGGTGTGGCTGAGATGAAGGTATATGATTTATGTGAACAGTTGAAGAGGCAGTTCTTTAAAACACCTGTTGGTTCAACAATGGACTGATCCCTGGATCCAGTTATGGCTACACATTCAGCTGAAAAATCCATTGTTCCTGTATCAGCGTAACTTCCCTTTGTGAAAAATGTTGTCATCTAAAAACTGAAGCTATTGAATTGCACAATCAGATCAGTAATCTTTCTTTTAGTAAAAGTACTTGGATGTCTTAAATCTGTAACATCACCGCCACAGCAACAAACAACATTGAAACTTACATTATTGACTCTGTTAGGAGGCAGTTGCAAGAAATGCAAAATGATACTATTTTCAACAGCACCTTTGAAGCAGCCAAGGAAGCGTGTGAATCTGCTGACAATGAAACCCCATCAAAACATCTTCATAAGCTCCTTTGGACTTCAGAAATGCTAATTTTAATCAACTCAGAGTGCTGATAAGTAGGATTCCATGCCAGAAAAACTCAACAGGAAGAGAGTTCAAGAGGTTGGGGGGATGCTTATCAGATTTGCAGATGACACAAAATTAGAAGACAGGAAAAAAATTCAAAATGATCTTGATAGATTAGAAGGCTGGGCGGAAAATAACAATGAAATGTAACAGAGACAAGCACAAGGTTTTTCATTTAGGAAAAAGAAATAAAATGCACAGGTGTAAGATGCGGAATACCTGGCTTGACAGTAGTACACATGAAAGGGATCTTGGAATTGTAGTTGATCACAAGCTGAATATGAGTCAGCAGTGTGATGCAATTTTAGGCTGCATCAATAGAAGTTTGGTTTCAAAATCATGGGAAGAAATAGTTCCACCCCACTCTGCACTGATACACTTCACCTCAAATACTGTGTCCAATTCTGGACACCACACTTTAAAAAGGCTTCAGACAAACTGGAAGAAGTTCAGAATATGGCAACAAAGATGATCAGGGGACTAGAAACTAAGTCCTATGAGGAAAGGTTGAAGGAACTGGGTATGGTTAGCATTCATAAGAGCAGACTGGGGAGGGGGGTATATGATACCGTATTTCTTCGATTTTAAGACACACTTTTTTCCCCATGTAAACATCTCTAAAAAACGGGGTGCGTCGTAGAATCGCAGGTGCGTTTAATATTTCTTAGAATCAAAGCTTTTTTTCTGTTGGTGGTACTGAAATTAGTGTGTGTCTTACAATCGATGGCATCTCAGAATCGAAGAAATACGGTAGTACATTTCAAGCACCTAAAGGGTTGCCGCACAGAAAAGGGCCACAACCTGTTCTCTACCATCCCAGACTATAGGATACAGAATAACAGGCTTAAGATACAAGAAGGCAGATTTTGGCAAAACATCAGGAAAAGCCTCCAAAGGGCCTGAGCAGTCAGACAAAGGGACCAGTTGCCCTAGGGAGGTAGTGGGTGGGCTCTCTTTCACTGGACGTGTTGAAGCAGAGACTGGACAGCCGTCTGCCAGGGATGCTTTAAATTGGATTCCTGCACTGAGCAGGGGGTTGCACTCAATGGCCCAAGTGGCCCCTTCCAACTCTGTGATTATATGGTATGGATATCCCTGTTGTATCTTATTCTTGATTCTCCTCTAAAGGGTTATTCTTGATTATTATTATTTTACCTTTTTGGTTAGTTGTTAGCAAGAACCATAACAATTGTTGAAGTTGCTTAGTGATTTTTTTTTTCTTAGTGAATTTTTTTGAATGTACATAAATTGCAGTATAGAAGCAAAAATAAGGGTTAAATAACAGTTTAGAAATTTGCCTGAAAAAAGCCTGTAGATAAACTGCCCCCCCTACATTTTGGGCACTTCCCCCCCCCCACTCCAGAATCCCTTTAGGTTGGCTGCGGGCCTGTCCCCTGAAGGTTCAGGGGCATCTAGAGTGGCACATCGTAAGATACAAGAGGATACCGCCATATGGAAAATTCAACCTGGTATATGGAGAAGCTCTTTAATGTATGCGTCAACCTCTATGTATCCAAGCCCTTTTTTCTGAGGGGGTGGGTTGCTTTCCCAATTATTTGCAATAATATAAGTAACACAGTAAATGCTGTTATGTTTTCCAAAACTTATTGTGATTGAATAATTTAATTAGGGGCAATGCGGATTGACAAACATATTACAGGATAAAATAAAGAACAACATGGTAACCCATCTGGATTTTCTCTGTGGTATCTCATCTTGAAAAAGCAAGAGTGAATAAAAAGTGAAGGCATGTCTGCAACCTCCCCTTCTCATAGCTAGTTCCTTTTGATATACTACGCTAAGAACATGTACGATGGAAAATTGTTACAAGCTTGTGTGAGTGGTGGTAATGGAACAATGGAAAATTAATATATCCCCTATGAAAAATAAGATAGAAGCCTTAACGCATGACGGATTAAATGCCATGGAGGTTATGAATGGCTTTTTATACTAAAGTGGTTTTCTAAAAACAAAAAACACCTACATTAGTGTCCCTATGTTCACATACGTAGTGATCCAGAATTATCACCATTTCTTTGTCAGAACTTTATTCTTTTAGCTGAAATATGCTGAATGTAAGTGTGTGTGTGTGTTGTTGTTGTTGTTGTTGTTGTTGTTATTATTATTATTATTATTATTAAATGAGTATAGAAAGTTTAGCAAATTGTGTATGCTTTGTTTTATGACAACTGTTTCCCGTGGTTGGCAGGTTCAAAAATTAAACATTTGTTTCTGATTGTTGAAATGTCCAATGAAGAAATTGGTGAGGCATGGACAAGACCATAAGATTTTGTGATGTGCTTTTTCTCTAGGTGTTTACTCCTTTTAAACATCTTTACAGATTCTCAATATCCTTCACTCTGAACCAAGAATTTAAGATGACAAGTTGTATGAGAACTGTCTTCACTGATTGCCAGTTACTGTGATTAATGGTCCTTTTATACTCTGCTTTGCTTTGGTAACCTTGACGATCTGTCTAGTGTTTAATCACTTTGAGATTATTCTAGTGTAGCCCATGGATCTGTGGCCCTTTGGGCAAATTATATTCACATTTGAATCCGTTTCAAAAGCTTGTTTTTATAGATTTATCAGTAGTCAATGGAACATTTGTTTCTGTAATCTGTTTTCTAAGTTTATATTATACTTACTATTATGTTAAAGAAATATTTAAAAAGTCACAACAATATTAACTGAGTGTAGTAATAATATTTATACTGGAAAGGCCAAATTTGATACTTCCTTATGTTCATCGAAGTAATCAGCTCAGAATGTCTGTATAGCATGGATCATTGCAGAGCAGATGACAGCCGGAAACATCATATAATTTATCATGGTATTAATTTATTGGTCTGGTGTTGAGGCAACAGCCCAAGATTTCAATTTTATATTACTTTCACCAAAATGGGCCTGGAGAATCCTTCTTCTTTCTTCAGCTCTAAAAGACTAGGCTGGATAATACATGTAGTACATTTGATATAGTCCACTATGCTGTTCTTACATTCTTAACGTTGCTGCTGCGATAAGCAAAACCCTGCACTTTTCGTGTATTGGGGTGGCAGCGTCTAATGCCAACACGGCAGTGAAAACACGGCATTTCTGGTGACCAGGCCCACTCTCTGCCTGGGCAGACGATCACCAATCGGGGTTGCCATCCACCTAGCCATACGTCTGCCGTGACTCCAGAATGAAAATGGTCAGCGGATACGCCGTACTTGCCTTGCTCTAGAGAAAAAGGGTAGGGTGAGTCCCCAACTTTTTTTGCTTCACAGCTTTGCAGGAAAGGCCTGCAATGGCTCCAACGTGGCTGCTGCATTGTATAATCAACAGCCCCCTTCTTATTTGTAAGTGGAGTTATTTGAAAAATGCTCTGAGAAGTCACACAATCTGTTCACTGGTCATATGCAAAGTACAAGATGGAAAAGAGTCCAACTTCTTGATCCTTAATATCAGATTTCTGCAGAAAATCTAGCTTCCAGTTTTGAATTAGTTGGATTCCAGTTGCTTGTTAGTTCATTCAATATCAATTCCTTGTTTTAGGACCTCGATTTAATTAATGGGTCAGGATGGTTTTGTGTATATAGGTTTTGCTTATAGTGCACCCCATCATGGTGTTCGTAGGTTTAAGCCTTCATGAACATTCTTATACAACCATGTTCTGTTAGCAAGACTTGAGATTGCCTATGGTGAAAGAGTTAAACACTCAAGCAAAATGTGTTGAAAGCATAGCAGATTTCAGAACTTTCCAGATCAGGATTTGGAATGAATGGGAACTTTATATCAATCTTGATTTCTGGAATGTTATGAGCTTTGGGTCACAAATGTGTGGAAAGCACAGTGGCTTCCTTTCCAATATTCTATTTACAGGTAAAAGCAAGCAATTTTCTTTCCATAAGAGACATCCTTATGAAAACTGATTCTGAGGAATATTTTTTGATTTATATAGATTATTACGATGAGCAGAATTACTTTGCTAAACATTCATGCCATCATC
Organism: Elgaria multicarinata webbii; assembly: GCF_023053635.1. Classification (NCBI taxonomy): domain Eukaryota; kingdom Metazoa; phylum Chordata; class Lepidosauria; order Squamata; family Anguidae; genus Elgaria; species Elgaria multicarinata. The sequence goes on from NC_086171.1 coordinate 137,858,861, forward strand.
ATTATCATCGAGTAATGCTTTTAAAACAAAGATACCCACATTTCATGGGAACCTAGAGAACAGATGAGTGGAATGATCTGGGTAGATTTTATAGACCCCAAATCAAATTAAAAGAAAATAGAGCATTAAGTAATGGTATTTCCAAGAATCCTTGGCTATAGTTCTACATCATGCTTTGGTTATTTGGATTATGTCTGGCAATAGAGTTGCTTTTGTTCCTTAACTAATTTCAACTTTGTTTCTGTTGACCGCAAAGCTGAATTTAGAATACCTCAGAGACATACTTTCTTGCAAATCATTTTTTTAATGAACTTCACCTTGGCTAGGGTCTGTGCAGAGTTAAAATCTTTAAACTCCCTGATATGTCTCTGTTCACCAGCCCAAGCAGGCTTGTACTGGCCTGGTTCAAATGTCGTAAAACCCTTCCACAGAGTATTCTCATTGCCTGGAAAAAGGATGCTCACAGATACTGCTTTTTGGTAACAATTTGGTGAGTTTTAAAAAAATCCAATCTTCATGTGCTTGCAAAATTGCAGTTAATACAAGCAGCTGCATGTTTTTTCATGATATGAACACCCGTGCATTATCCCACACACATTACACTGCACATGCATTTTCCTCCACAAATCATCTCCATATGGGAAAAATAGTAATGTATGAACAGGGTTGGAATAGGCTCAGGCTGCAAAAGATTTAGTTTGGACATTATTAGGAGGTTCAGGCCTTAGCTAGACCGGGCAAAATCCCGGGGCAAAGCCCGGGATTGTCCCTGTGCGTCCACATGATGCACAGGGGATCCTGGGATCAGAGAGGGATGATCCCTCCCTTGCCCTGGAATCTCGCCCTCCCCTTTGGGCCTGCTTTTTCTGCGGTCCTGGGCTGAGCTCGAGACAGTGGAACGTGTAGCCCATTGCCGCGGCTTGACCCGGCTCCATGCGATTTCTCGCACAGAGCCGGTAGCTGCGCGCGGGGTGCAGCGCTCCTCAGGAGCACTGCACCCATCGGGGGTAGGTTGGGGGGAGCGCGGAAATTAAATTATTTTTTTAAAAAGGACCTACCATTGCGCATGACCATTCGTGCACTCCTGTTTCTTTAAAAATAAAAAATGGCAGATGTGACGCCTCTCTTCCTGAGGTCGTCACGCCTCATGTGTAAATGGAGGAGGGATCTCACGTTAATCACAACGCGAGATCTTCCCTCCTCTGTCGCAGACTATAAGGTAGGTCTACCTAAGACCATAGTCTAAAATCATGGTTTGTATTATGCCGGAATCCCCCTATATCCAAAGCAGGGAACTCTGGTTTAATGCCAGTTAACAAACCAGGAAAATAAGCCAGGATCACATGCAGTCTGAACCTATTTATTTATTTATTTATTACATTTCTATACCTCCCAATAGCCGAAGCTTTCTGGGCGGTTCACAAAAATTAAAATCATAGTAAGACAATCAACAGGTTAAAAGCACAAATACACAATACAATATAAAAAGCACAACCAGAATAAAAACCACGCAGCAAAATTGATATAAAATTAAAATACAGAGTTAAAACAGTAAAATTTAAATTTAAGTTAAAATTAAGTGTTAAAATACTGGGAGAATAAAAAGGCCTATGAATGCTTATGCAGATGTAACAACTTCCAGAGCGGTGGCCATGTTAGTCTGTCAAAGCAAAAACAATGAAGAGGCTCATGGAATGCTGAATATCACCAGATTGACTGTAGCACAGGTTTTCATAGGTTCTAATGTGCCACAAGATTCTTCACTCTTCAGAAGTGACTACCACTTCGTTCAGTGGGTCCTTCAAGTAATTGTGCATGGAATTGCAGGTTTAGGTATTTGCAAATATCTTTCAATTAATGAGAACCAGAGTTATTGGCCAAAAGAAATGGGATCCAGGGGAGTTTTTCCACTGGATTAATGGTGGTGATTTTCAGCAGTTCCTTCTTCTCCCTGCAGTCCCAAGCCCCATCTCAAACTCTGTTCTGTAGGGCCCTAGAACCCTCCAAAGCATTTGTGGGGGGCAGATCCAGGGGCTGCAGGGATTGAAGTGGGAATCAGTGAAACTTGCCTCCCCCCCACTTCTGCCTGCAGGCAGAGATGCATGAATCAGTCTATACCTGGTTTCTGTCATTTTTATATTACTTATTTATTTATTACATTTTTATACTGTTCAATAGCCGAAGCTCTCTTAGCAGTTGACAACAACTGACATCTTCACAAATTCAATCATAAGTCTATATGGTGCTATTTCAATATTATTTGGCAATTTTAAAAAAATCACATTAATTTTTGTTCTCTAACATACACATTTCGTTTGCCTCCTCTCCTAATAATACACTTTTTGCACACATATTTGCCTAACACGCACACATTTTGCATGTATCTTTCCATAATATATCCATTTTTGTATGCAGTTTTTGAGCTGATAACTGCAACCCAAAATTTGGAAAAGTGCGGAATTTGAAGATTAACCATGTTCCTATCTGAATTTGGCTGGTTCATTTAAAAATGTGGACCATACAAAATTATCCAGCTAGATTGTGAACATCTACTCTGTGTAATTCTGGATTCAGCTCACATTATTTTCTGTCCTGGATTATAACTATTCTGTGTGCTGGGTCTACATAATTCACTATGGCACTTGAGATACAATTCAGCCTTAGCTAGACCTAAGGTTTATTCCGGGATTGTCCCGGGGTCATCCCTGCCTGCTCCCAGGATATCCTGTGAGTCATTTACATGAACAGGGATGACCCCAGGACGATCCTGGGATAAACCTTAGGTCTAGCTAAGGCTTTCCTTGAGTTTATTAGTCCTGGGGCTGTCAACCAAGATCTTTTCTGGGTTGCTTAGATATCTTAGGGAAGGAGTAGGATTCCTGTTATTTCAAACCTTGGCCTAATCTACACCTGCCATTTATCCCAGGATAGTATCAAGGTTGTCCTGACGGGGCTACATAATATATAGCTGATCCCAGGGTGATGCGGGGATGACCTGTCTGCTTTCCCAGGATATTGGTGACTGGATTTGTCATTACTATTTTTCCTGTCTCGGGACAATCCCGAGGTCCACAGGCAGTGTGCCCCCCCCCCCCCAAGGTCATCACTGTTCTTTGCAAGCAGCTGTGCAGGGGGAGTCCATGGGTATTGGGGGTGAGGGGAAGAGATTTTCACCATGTTTTGGATGGATCTCAACATCTTCTAATGGCTCTCCTTTAATCTCAGGACAACTCACTGATGTGTGACCCATGAGGGATGATTGTGGGCACAGGAAACTCCGTAATCATCCCTCCCCACTCCCCAAAGGGCTGCGGGTATAGATTAGGCCCTTGTCTTATTTTACTGGGATATTTCCTCTCTTGAGATGTAGAGCATTGCTCCTTCACATAAGCATTTATATATAATTCTAATAAGCACTAAGGGATAGGCTAACTCCCCAAGAAAGCCTAATGTGTGCTAAGTGTGAGTGAAAATTAAATACCTCTTAACTTCTTTTTACCCTATAATAGAGCAGTGCTTGAAATCTGATCTAAAGAAATACTATGGTTTTCAAAGCCAGCATAAGAGCAACTGTGAGCTATCTGAGCAAAATGGAGGGAGAATTAATACTGTAGCTTCAAAACTTGAGTGTATGATTGACAGTATATGATATGAAATAATAGCCTTTCAAAGGGCAAGCATTTTAGCTTCTCAAAGGAATTGTGAAGTTACTGCATTGCAGGTCAAGGTCTTCAAGTAGCATAATTATCTAAGAAGTGCCAATCCAAAATCGTTTTCCATTTTTTTAAAAAATGTGCTAATTTATAGAAGTTGACGGTGTTTTTTTATTTATTTATTTTTAGATTTCAAAGAATATATTTTACAAAAAAAATGTAAATGCTTAATGTATAATGATGCACAGTTTTGACATGCTTTTTATCATCTCAAATATTGCAAAGAAATGTTCGTTTGAATTCCTCTCTTTGAATTGCATGTTGACTAGCTACATCAGGAAATAAATGGTGTGTGTGAGGGGGGGAATATTGCCACATCTAAAATAGTATACCACAATCCTAAGGGTACTTACTTTAGGTTCTGCTACCCAACATGACTTAATTCCAAGCAAAAATGTGTGTTTCAGGACATTCAGATTTCTGTTTGAAAATAGGGATGTTAGTTTGTGCTTTCTCTGCTTTTATCGATTTTGTTAGCATTTGTTTGTCTAACATTACTAAAAGTCAATAAACAGAAATAGTTCCTCTTTAGTGAGAAGTCCTAAAATTAATAGTTTGTTCTATGACTTGCAGGATGGCTGTAATTCTGCATATAGCTTGTTTTAAACGTTCCTTCTGTTATACCAATGGGAAAAAAATATGTTTCTATTTCTGTTTATTTTAAGCATTTTCCTCCTTGATAATCAATGCTATTTCACACATGTGGCTATTTTCACATGGCCAGAATGCAGGAGTTTGTGAAGCCTTTTTTGTGAGCAGATGATACATCTGTATTCACAGTAAAAGCTGGATCTTAAGGTGTGTTTTGTATGCTGATTTCAGTTCTCTACCAGACAACTATCTTTGAGAACTTCAAGGGTAGGTCAGCAAAGGCAGCTTGGCTGAAATTTGTCAGCTCGAGTGTTGTATTCTGAATCTTGCGTCTCAGTGATGCATGAATAAAGAAGCTGATGTGTCTCACCCATGAACATGATTGCTGCTTACTGCATGGTTTTCACAGAACTTGTGGATGGTTCTGGTGGGGCTTTTGTGTTTGTTTCCCAAGTTAGGCTCATGAGTGTCTGTTGCATGACCATGACTGTTGACTGTCTCATTTTGTATTTGTCTTCCATATGTGATTAATATCCAAATGTTCTTTTTTTTTTCCTTTTCCCTTTTTGTAGAAATTATTGAGCCTACTACTACTAGTCCTGTCTCAAGCCCAGGTCAGTATCCACATACACCCCCGAAGTATGCTTGGGTACTCGCTCTCTCTTTCTGTGTCTCTCTCCAGGGAATGACAACATATAAGTTGTCATATCCAATATACATCCCATTGATGTTGAGCAGTATTACTCCGGTACTGCTGAATTGTCTCTTTCCCCCCGTCTTGGTGCATTCGCAGTTTGTGCCTGCTCTTTGGGCAAATGCTATTCTGGCATTGGTAGATTTCTTTTATAAAAGCGCTTCTCTGTTTCCCTCCATCCCAAAGATCAGACAGCAGATGCATACTGTGTTGGCTTACAGTGGTGAAATGCCTTTGCTTTTATATTCCCTTTGTGGTATTATCTGTAGTAAATTGATTGTTGGCTGTTTTGCTAGAAGCAAGGCATTTGTGTGTGTGGGTTTCTTTCTTTCTTTGGCTTTTCTTTTGTGAATGCTGTGTTGTAACATGTACTACTAAATGCAGGACTACATTAATGATGGAGTACATTTGTTGCCAAGAAAAAGGTTTTCACATGATAAACCCACGAAGTGGGAAATATCACGAGATAGAAAAGGAATTTTATGAATTTCAACTTACAGAATAGGACCACCGGAGAAAAATGCAGCATTTCAGTACATTTACTTTGACACCCTATTAATAGAAAACCAGAATCATTCCTTGGTCCTTAAGGGATATTCTGTTATTTCCTTTACTTCATATTGCTAGAATATATAAACAATGCTGAAACATATATTTTTACTAACTACTTCGGAATGATTCTCATTTTCCCCCCAATTCCAAACCAAAACTTTGTGATTCTGATAGGCTGGCTCAGTCCCTGTCAGCTACAGTGCTGAGGGCAGCTGTAAATGCAAATATATATATATATATATATATATATATATATATATATATATCTGCAAAGTCTTTTGAAATATGGTGATCTTTAGTGTAGAAATGTACCCTCTTTGAAGATGTACAGTTTGAGCTGTAAAAACTGAGGTTCCCACGGCTTCTATAGAGATGCTCATGTGTTTTCTGTGTCATCCATGCTGTGTGTAGCACAGCTGTATGATGAACCAACTTCAACCTAGCAGTGCCTTGAAGGAAGCAAGTGCTTAGGATTTCTCCGGTGTTCTCATCTCACTTGTAATACAGGGCCCAGGCATGTGGGTAGGGGAAAGAGTACACTTTACCCTGAAAACCCAAGGCTGTAACCCTATAACCATGATAAAAAATAATTGAGGCCAATCCAGGGAGAGTGGGGGCCAGTGGAGCAAGTAGAATTAACAGCTCACAAACATATGTCAATAAGTGTCTAGCATACATACAGGACATATTGCCATGTCTGGCTACAAATGCAAACCATGAGACTGCATGTAGGGGACTGTGGTAAGTGTGTTGAAGGGGGCACATGTTGCAAGTTTTATTGGACTAAAAATGATGTTGGGGTCCTGCTTGCTAGAGTAGCTGGCCACTTACGCATTGCCAAAAAGAGGACAAAAGAGGGCAGATGTTTCCATAGGTCATCCAAGGGCATGCCTCTGGTGGTTCCACAAAGACCCATCCTCTGATTGGAGTCCACCAGGGGAAAGAGCCTTCAGTGTGGTAGCCCCCCCTCCCGTGGAATTCCCTGCCTCTGGAGGTCAGGCAGGCATCAACTTTGTATTCCTTTTGGCACCTCCTGAAAACATCATTATTCCAGGAAGCCTTTCCTTAATGACCAGCCACAGTTCACTGTACTTTTTGCTTCTTTTAAAATCTATTTTAAAGTGTTTCATTCTGTTTTGTTTTTATTTTATCTTGTACACCCCTCCGAAATTTTCAATGGGGAGCAGTCTATAAATATTGTAAATAAATAAAATGTGTGTATGCTAATTCATATCTATTTATACACGTTTAGAAATAGTTACTATCACTTGAACAGAAATGCAATACATTTCACCACAGTAGAGAAGACTGTGGGCCTGCTCAGTCTTCTGTCCAAGCGCTAACTGTTGTTAGGCCCCTGATCTCCCTTCTTAGAGTACTTCATCTTTAAAGTGGAATGGTCAACCTTTCAAAAACAGAGCAGACAACACCTTCAGATAGAGGGCTGTCCTCTATAAAGGGGGACGTATGGCCACCCTACTACCTGTACAAAAAAGTTGCTATATAGCTTGCTAAGATTTTTTTTCTATTTCTTTTCATTTTAACCGCTGTTATCAATCTTTGCTATAAAATCTGTTTTCACCAGTGTTGCCATTGAAAGTTCACTTATACACATGTTGCGAAACAAATTTTTGTTAACCTTTTTGTTAAGAAAGTGGTCCCAGCTGTGAATTCATTGAAAATATTTCACAGAATGAGGTATTTTGAGTCTTGTGACACTCTTTTTATCGTTTTAATTATCCCCCCTCTGCCCCTCAGCTACCTAAAACTTTTCAGCCAGTAGCAGGTTCACAGTAATATGTGGGAGAGGACCCCCACCTGAGCATTAGAGAGCAGCATTGTTGATTTAGTGCCAAATGGTTTCTGAAGTGGGACACCAGTGGCCGCTCTGAAAGAAGGTCTTCAAACTGGGGAATAAGCATCAAAATCGCAACTGTGGTTCAATGTAAGCAAATATGAAGTCATGCACTTTGGTGCAAAAAATAAATAAATCACAACTTCAAATATATGTGGATAGAGTCTGAGGTGGCGATAACTGACTGCAAAAGGGAATGTGTGCTGGATAGCTCAACGAAAACATTGATCCAGTATACACCAGCTCTGAAAAAGGCAAATTCCATGTTGGGAATCATTAGGAGAATGAATCGAAAATAAAACTGCCAATATCATAATGTCTTTTTACAAATCTATACTGTGTACAGTTCTGCTCACCACATCTGAAAAAGGATGTTGTCGACTGTAAAAGCTGCAGGAAAGGGCAACCCAAATGATCAATGGGCTGGGGCAATTCAATTCCCTATGTGGAAAGGTTACAAAGTTTGGGGCTTTCACTTAGAAAAATGGTGAGTAAGGGGGAACATGACAGATGTATACAATTATGCATGGAGAAAGTGGATGAGAAAATGTTTTCCTTCCTATGTCTTAATATCAGAGTGCGGGGACATCCCTTGAAGTTGAATGATAGGAGATTTAGAACAGTGTGTAGTCAATGTATGGAATTTGCTACCAGAAACTGTAGCAATGACTCACCAATTCTGTCAGCTTTAAAAGGGGATTAGATAAATTCATGGAGAATAAGGCTATCAATAGCTACTAGTCATAACAACTATGTATTACCTCCACTATGGGGCAGTATGCCTCTTGATACCATTTACTAAGAAGAAGGGTGCCACTGTGTGGTCATGTCTTGCTTGTCAGCTTCTCATAGGCATTTGGTCGGCTACTGTGGGAATAGAATGCTGGACTCGACGGTTCTTCGTATGTTCTTTTTTATCCCCCTAAAAGCCTGGCTACATCCTATAGTCACCATGTGCAAAATAGCCATGTGTAAGTCAGACACTGTTGAGCATTCTGTAGCTCGCTTCGTGGGACATAATGGGTTTTATCATGGGATCACAGTCATCTTGGGATCATAGGCAAATCAAGGAAGCAAGAGCCACACTCTTCTACAGATGGCCAGCGACAGACAATAGAGGTTTCACCCTCACCTTAACCAATCTCTTACATGGGCAGTTTACAGTGTGAGCTGCCTGAATGTAGGCAACTTGTAGAGGGAGCCAGATATTTTGGGCAGATATGATTAATTTGTGAACATTAGAAGGATGATGCAGGGCAGGTTCCAGCCAGGCACAGTGGGAAGATGATCCTGGCGCTCCTGCCAGAAACTGGCTTCACTGTGCATCAGTCCTCTCCCATCGGAGAAGGCCTGTATGCAGTGAAAGTGCTTTGCTTGCCCTTTGCCTTCTCCCATTGGAAAGAAGATGCAGGGCAGGTGAAACAATGGCCTCCATCCCCTAATCCTCTTGTGATCTCCAATCTGTGGTTGGAGATAACAAGAGCCCTTGTGCACCACTCACCTACCACCGATCAGAGTTAAGAAGAGGATTCCTCTCCCTGTCTCCTCACAAAGCCAGTAGGAGCAGGGCTTGGAGAGGGGTCAGCACTGGAGTGGGAACTGGGAGGAACCCACAGAGAAAGTCCAAGCTTCTGCAGGCTGATGGGCAACGTTTGTGAGCTAGATTAGGCCCACAAACCAGAAGTTGTCCTCTCCTACAATAAACAATATTAAAACAATAATAACACACATAATAATAACAACAACAACAACAACATTCCCTCTCACAATTCTCTCAGCAGAGAGAAGCAAATGAACAACAGACATCCAGTCTAAATTAGTCTCCCTGGCCATTTGTATGCAGATGCCAGGATTATTATTTCTATGCAAATTATTATATGTTGCTTTTCAGTCAGTAAATACCAGACTCTATTAATTGAAAAGTTATCTCTCCCCTCCATACAAGCAATTGTAATTCTGCAAAGACTCTATCAATTTATCTGTTTTTCATCAGCAGTATTTAATCAGTATTACTGGTATTGATTCATTTTGCACACGCCCCAAAATGTTCATATGTATCAACAGTATTGACAGAATCAATTAATCCATCCTTTCACATCTCCAGTCCAGTCTTCAGTAGCAGCCATTAACCATCGTCAACAAGGTAGTCTTTTTTCTCCCTTTTCCTTCTAATCAGGGAAAGGGTAATTGGCGGCAGTTGGGAAGGTGGCCTTTTTTCTCTTTATTTTGATGCGTGTGCTGCAATAGGCCTTATTCAGGTGTTCTGAATCAAACAGTTACACTCACATTGAATAGGAAAATGGGGCTGCACCTGCTGGCCCTGCCTCTTCCAGCTCCCCTCCCCTCCCTGCTGGCCACACAATGGAAGAAGTTTGTCTAGTCTATGTACATAGCCTCCCACTGTCATGTGTAACCCTGCAGGGTCAGGGTTCCACAGCATGGAAGAACCCTATGTGCCTATAGCAAGCTCCCTTCTTCAGACCTCCCCCAAATGCATGGACTGTGTGGGGTGGTGGAGCTGTCAGGGGCAAAGTGAATGGACATGGCCCTTACCCCCATATGATTTGTTAATGGTTTTTCAAGCTCCAATCTGTGATGATTAGCTTAGCAAATTCACCATCACAAAATGTGGTATTGGCTATTAGATTATTGGCTATCAGGCATAGGCAACCTGGTTTCCTTCGGATGTTTAGAACTACAGTGTCCACAATCCTTGACTACTGCCCATGCTGGCTGGAGCTGATGGGAATTATAGTCCAAAACAACTGGAGAGCACGAGGTTCACTGCACCTAGATTGAAAAATTATGTTGAATGAAAGCTAAGTGTAGCATTCATAGTTGGAGGCTACATTGCTAAAAGCCAAAAGCATCAGAGGAATTCAAACATAATTTCATTTCCCCTTGACTTTAGTTGATGAACAATATGTACAATATGGTTATATAGTATAGCAAAACACTCAATGTAATGGGGGCCAAGAAATGTTGGCATAGTGCAGATAGAACAGTTGCTCCTCCAGTTGAAATCTGCTCAAAGTTGAACAGGGCCATTTTAAAGGGCAGTGCGTTATGCTGCATTAAATATCTGTGGTTCATCATAGTGGTCTGTTTGCATGCTGCTTTCTAGTGGATTTTTTAAAAAAATAAATAACAATGCACTACAATCGAACAAAGAACTAAGCACACAAGATGATTGATTTCACTGGGTTAATGTTGGATAGTAGATTTGTTTTAAGGTTAAATAAAATTGTTTTTAAGCATTTTGTTTTGTCTCACTGGTAATTAACTTGTTTGAATTGAATTCTTCAGTTCTCTTTACACATACAACATACAAGTACAATGCTGGACTTTGGCCAGCAACTTAGGATTATATGTTTTCCACTTTAATAGTTGTTTATTCCTTCTCAGCAAATGAAGTTGAGGCACAATTAATGAAGATTTATGAAGTGCTTTTGCACCGGGAAAGGTTCATGGACAAGCCTGCCTTATATTGTTGTAGGATGTTTCATGGGAAATAAGGAATCAATAATGATGGGCCATGGGAGGTAAAATTACAGCTCTAGAAATGAGTAAAATGTATGTGTTTTAAAGTCTTGGTCCTGATTTTGATTATCTTTCGCTGACATCTGTGGCAAAACTTCCATTTTGCAATTAGTTCATCATACCTTATCCAACTTTCTCTTCATTGTGAAATTTTGTCGTGCCAAAGAGGATGCTAATTAGCCATTGTTCGCTTTCCGTCAACATCAAAAATAATTGGAGGGGGATTTCCTTAACAAGCCCTGAAAATACCATCTGAAACACACACACGCACACACACAGAAATGCTTGACATTTTGAGAGGCAGGCTGTGCTGATAAATGTTGTTGCAGCTGATGATGATTCAGAAGTATTGGCAGCATTGGACAGAAACAGAGAGAGACACAGAGGGAGAGAGACTGACTATAGCCAATGAGATTTCATAGTGAACGATAAATATTTTCTGCAAATTCTACATGAGGTTTATTGACTAACAGGTAAAATTAATAACGTGATGATTGAACACAGTCTGTAACAATTTATTTATAGATTTCCGGATAACATATTGTTGTAAGGTAAAATGATGTAACTGCAAATGTTCTGCCTTATTTGGTAAAGTAATGAAGGAATATGGGAGTCCCCTTTCTTTTGTTAAACCCCTATTTAAATCAATGGTCTAATTCTCCTACCTCATTCCACTCAAGCCAGTACAGCCAGGACAGAGGTGGTGAGGTGATTTCTAGACTGAAGCCTCAGGTCCAGTTCTTGTGCTCTCGTTGGCCAGATGGTTGTACAACTAAAATGAGGACTTCTTTCTGAAGAGTCGTTTTCAGCGGGGTCAAGACTGCCCTATCCAATTTGGTTGAGGTGCTGAAACCAGCAAGGCAGGACACACAGAAGAAAGCAGAGCCAAGGCAAGTCTCACATCAGGTCAGGTCAGGTCAAGTCTGGTCACATCCGATGAGGTCAGGTCTCATCAGGTCAAGTTGGGTCAAGTCCCATTGCATCAGGTCAGATCAGGTTTGCTGAACAGCAAAGCAAGATTAGACCAGTCAGGGCCTTTCAGGACATTGGACAGCTCTGATTTAGCTGGAACTCAGTCAAAGAGAGCTATTAACAAGGCAACTGTCAAGAGCTTTCTGAAGCCTTATTAAAGCCAGCAGTTCTACACCTGCATTTAGCTCCACCCCCTCAGGGAAGCAGTCTTAAAAGGCTATTGCCTAATTTGCAGTCACTGGTTGCTACAACATGGGGGCAATGAAGGCTGTAATAGGGGATTGCCCTCTGCATCTGACGAATCAGGTAGAGGCACATCTTCTGGCTGGAAGGCCCTGGCATAGCAGGGTTTTGTGTTGATGGAAGGAGTCTCCTCTGCCTCTCAGTCCTCTTTGGAGCCAGAGAATGGATCGAGGCTGGAGAACATGACAAAGGCCACCAGGCTGAGGACTCCAGCTTTTCATATTCTCAGCTGCCTGCTTGCTGAAGCTTCTCTGCTTTCTTAAGCACAGCTTTCTGAATCTTGCTGTTGCCACATGCTTTCTTCTAGCTCTTTCCCTTCTAGGCTCTTTCAATGCAAGAACAGTGAGCCTGAGTGAATATTGTGCAGGCAACACTGATTTGTTTGAGGAAAGGGGGCAGAAGATACAACATAGAGACCTGAGTGGGTTATATCTTTACTATATTACAGCTTACATTGATGTGGCAGGGGCAAAGGGGCATGGATTCAGTCATTGAACAGCCTGGCTGCTGGCCATAGATCTGCCCAGACCACATGCTAGTTGCTGAAGTTGGGGCAGCAGGAATCATGAGCCTACTATGGTGCCAACCAATCATGAGTGTGATACTTGCGACCTGGGTTTGTGGCAGGCCAGGCTGGCCTTCAGGCTACACCCCTGAAGATCCCTTATTGGACTCCCCACCATGGGAAGTAGGGAGCGCAATCCTGCTAGCCCTTATAATGGATTCAACCCCAATGCCACCAATGCCGCCTCCCGAAGTTGAGACAAAAGAAGAAGAGAGCTATGCTTCCATGACAGTACACATATTTCAACAAAGGCTTATGGCAGCTCAGGGGATTCTCTTCTTACTATGGGGAAAGCAGTGCTGCCGTGCCATGCATCATTGGCCAATTGTGTATGTTGGTAAAATTCCTTCACAGCCCTGTCACAACTGGCAGCTGTGTTTGTTCATAGCAAGGGAAAAGCCTGAGTTCAGAAGAAAGTGGGTGGGAAAGTCAGTGGTGAGACTGGCCAAGCAAGGCATGAGGAGGACCAGAGGAAGGATGTTCTCACTCGGGTCTGCCCTGAGGCCCTGCCCCCAGGAGCCAACCAGGGAATCTGATTGGCCCCAAGGCTCAGGGATCTAACAGGATGCTGCCACAGCCCCACTGTAGTGCTGCCACCTTAACAATCCATCACAACTCTGGCCTCCATCTGCCATCTCCTGACCATGCCCAAACAAATAGTGGTTTCCCAGTGGGTTGGGAGCCTGGCATCATACATTGTTTCATTTCGTACAGATGTGTGGACACAGAGAATAAAAAAATCTGGTAAACCTGTTTGATCAGAGGAGATGTGAAACAGAAAAAAAAAACCCTTCAGGTCTCTGAAAACTATTGCCTGCCTTTAGCATACTTTTTATGTTCACTTCCTAATTGATGTAGGTAGACCATTAATAATAATATAATAGAGAATATTGTTGCTTGAGCCAAATGCAGATTTGTGATGCCACTGGGAATCTCTTGTAAAACTAAAAGCATGACAGCATTTCAGAAATAGTTTTAGAAGTGTTAAAGGCAGGCATTCTCAAATAGATTCCAGACTTTAGCAGAGACTTTAAAAAAACAGAAGGTAGATCTATATTTGGAACTTAATTGCTCACATCCCTGTTAAAAGCTTTCTCTAATTAACTGATTGTTTTAAAACAATAGAAGAGTGACATATGCTTTTATTAAAAGCTACAAAAAAGCAACATTTGACACTGTGCAACAGAGATTTTACAAATATGTCTTTTAAGGCTGAATTTGGGAGTTCACCATTTCAAATGTGAGTTCCTTTAATGCAGCCTTCCCCAAACCATTGCCTTCCTGATGTGTTGGACTACAAGTCCAGAATCCCTCAGCCAGAAACTGCTTTAAAGTATCTGCAACAGGGAGCAACTTGTGGAGAAACTTCTACTGAAGTAGAACATTAGCTGCTCAGACTAAAAGGAAGTACTTCTTCACAGCTCATAGTTAAACTATGGAACTCACTACCACAAGATGTAGTGATGGCCACCAATTTGGATGCCTTTAAAAGGGGTTTGGATAAATTCCTGGAGGAGAAGGCTATCAATGATGGCCTGATGGTTATGTGCTAACTTCGGTATCTGAGGCAGTAAGCCTGTGTGCACCAGTTGCTGGGGAACATGGGTGGGAGAGTGCTGTTGCACCATGTCCTGCAAATTATGTAATTGTAATTCTTACAACTGGTTAAGATAGGTCAGTATTTTTAAACGTCATGTTGCAGATGGGGAAACTCAGATAGGGAGGGGGGCTTACCTAAGCCCATCTAGTGTGTTCATGGCAGAAGCAAGATTTGAACTTAAGACTTCCTAATTTACAGCTAATCTTTTAACCACTAGGCTACATCTACTCACAGTCCCCCACAGTTCTTCAAAGCACACTAAATAGCATTGTTCGGAGGTACTGTGGGGAATTTAAAATGGTCCTCTGATGTAGGAAAGGGTTCACCTTGCCAAGGCCCCACAAACGTGATGCCAGCCCTGGTGCCTGTGATTCTCCCTCTCTCAATATAAAAGGAGGCTGTACTTTTATACAAAAAGGCTCCTTTTGTGAAAGGGTATTTTTCCAATTTCCGGGAGTGTCAGGATCACTTCTTGATCATCCCAGAGTGCAGGACTTGGAATAATGGGCTCAAGTTACAAGGAGCCAGATTCCGGCTGAACATCAGGAAAAACTTCCTGACTGTTAGAGCAGTATGATAATGGAACCAGTTACCTAGGGAGGTTGTGGGCTGCACACTAGAGGCATTTAAGAGGCAGCTGGACAACCATCTGCTAGGGATGCTTTGAGGTGGATTCCTGCATTGAGCAGGGGGTTGGATTCAATAGTGTTATAGGCCCCTTCCAACTCTACTACTCTGTGATTCTATCATGGGTTTCATCATTTCTTTGCTTTCACTTCTATCAAGTTCAGCAAACCAAAACTAAAATATAGGAATGGGGCACAGGCAGTAGTAATAATGGAAACTTTAAAGTAGGATGAGTAGAACTGTAAAGGGAAGGTCCATCCGTAGCTCAATGGTAGAGGACCTGCTTTGCACACAGAAGGTCCTTGGTTCAATCCCTGGCATCTCCAGGTATAGCTGGAAAAGCTCATGCTTGAAAGCCTGGAGAGGTACTGCCAGGCAGTGTCAACAATACTGGGATTGATGGATCAATGGTCTGGTTTGGTATAAGGCAGCTTCCTATGTTCTTATGTTCCTCCAACTGGAAATGTATCACAATCCAAAGAAAAAAACACATACTGCATCCTGTGGCCATGGCTGTTTATGAACTCTCCAACATTATTTTTGACAGGTCCTATCAGCTCACCAAGATCTTCCATATAAATTCCAACCATTTCACAATGTTTGCACATGAAGGCCAAGTTGGAGATATGCGTCTAGGCATGAACAGTTGTGGTCAGGGTGGGGAGTTTGAGTTCTTATTTTATCGCGAAAATACATAGGAAGCTACCTTTTACCAAGTTGGATCATTGGTCTAGATCAGTATTGTCTATACTCAATGTATAGTATTGTCTATAGCTCTCCAAGGTTTCAGAGAGGAATCTTTTTCCAATCCTAGCTGGAGATGCCAGTGATTGAATATGTGGCCTTTGACATGCAAAGGATGTGTCCAACCACTGAAGTATGGCCCTTCCCTGCCATACTACATGAAAAGCTATCTTTTGAGGTCAGGAGCTCCAAACTTTGTCCATGTTATGTCACAGAAAGCTGCTGTTTGAAAGAAGTCCAGACTTTGGTGCACATGTGCAAAGTCCTACTCTCTAGATTTGGCCTAAAAGTGTTATGAATGACTTTGCATAAATATTTTGTGCATCGTATTTCAAATGAATTTGACTTCCTTCCATTTTTCAGTCAACTGTAGTGACTGTTTTCTGTTGTCCCAGTCTTGTGAATAGTTCAATGTATGTCAAAATCTTTGACCAACCCTAAGTTAAAAACTGCAGTGTAGTTCCAAACAGTGTACTTTCAAACATATGCCAAACTAATCATTTGCAAGGCATGGATGTCACGGTTGTTGTTGTTGTTTTAAAAAAGCCAACAAAAAAAGTAAACTGACAATTCTTCTGTTTGATCCTAAGTGTTCATAACAATGGGTAAGGCAAAGACATTTATTTATATGCATGTCTCAGTTTTTAAACCTACTTCCACTATTAAAGAACAATTTTCTGAATTTATGAAGTGTTCTGATATATTATTTCCAAGATAAACACAGACTTCCAGGATCCAGGCCATTCTGTTTCTTTGAAAAGGCTTCTTGCTGACTATGGAATATATTATGAGAGAATTATGAAAACTCACACCCTTAAAAGAAGGAAAGATGTATTCATAATTGCTTCATATGGCTTCTTTAATATACTGGAGCGGTCCTTTTCCAGTTGTTCTTTGAAATAATGCAAATATTAGTTGAAAAGAACACATCTTGTACAAGCCGTAGGAAAGTCTCCTGCAAGCTTCACAAAAACGAATGTCCAATATAACTCATGTGTTATACCAAGAAATGTGATGTGCAAATGCAAACTCAATTTTATTACTGATGACAGATGTGACCCAATAGGGCTGTATGGTTTGACTCTATATGTACAGTGCTGTGTAAGCAGAGCACAAGGAGTGCAGAAGAAACATGTTATGATGTAGAGGTTGCTGCAATCTGCAACTCCTGTAATCTTCAGTCTGTACTGTGTATGCAATGTAGTGTATATATTGTCTGGTCCTAAACAGAGAAAACCAGCATAATAAGAATATGGGATGAACCATGCTGGATCAATCCAAAGGCCCATTTAGTTAAGCATTCTGTTTGCATAGTAGCCAACCGGACGTTCATGGGAAGATCAAAGGCAGAGCATGAAAGCTACAGCACCCTCCCATTTGTATTTCCCAGAAAATGGCATATGGAGGCATACCGCCTCTTATACTGGTGACAATACATGGCCATCATAACTCCTAACCATTGACAGCCTTATTCTACATGAATTTGTCTAGCTCTAAAACCCTATTAAAACTGTCCAGGTTGGTGGCCACTACTAAATATTGTGGTAGCAGATTCCATCTTTTAACTATGTGCCGTGTGAAGAAGTACTTCTTTTATCAGTCATGCATTTCCCATCATTCAGCTTCATGGGATGATCCAGGGTTCTAGTATTATGAGATCTACTTTCTCCTCAAAAGGATGAAAAGGGATCTGGAAACAAAGCCCTATGAGGGGAGACTGAAAGAACTGGCATGTTTAGCCTTGGGAACAGAAGACTGAAGGGAGACATGATAGTCTTCAAGTACTTAAAAGTCTGTCACACAGGGGAGGGCCAGATCTCTTCTCAGTCATCCCAGAGAATGGGCTCAAGTTACAGGAAGCCAGATTCCAGCTGGACATCAGGAAAAACAGTCCTGACTGTTAGAGTAGTTCGACAATAGAACCAATTTCCTAGGGAGGTCATGGGCTCTCCCAAACAAGAGGCATCAACATGTAGCTGGACAGCCATCTACCAGGGATGCTTTAATGTGGACTCCTGTATTGAACAGGGGGTTGGACTCGATGGCCTTATCATCTCCTAAGTCAATTATTCTATTGTGTCTCCCCTTACCTGCCTTTTTAAATTTTTTATTATTTATTTATTTATTTATTACATCTATATCCTGCCTTTTTTCCTCCAAGGAACCCAAGGCAGTATATATAATCCTCCTCCACTCCATTTTAATCTCACAACAACCCTATGAGGTAGGCTGGGCTGACAATCTATGACTGGCCCAAAGTCACCCAGTGAGCTTTCATGGCCAAGTGGGGACTGGAACCCGGAACTCCCTACTCCTAGCCCACCACTCTAACCACTTCACCATACTGGCTCTAAGCAAAACAGCCCCAAATGATGTATCCTTTCCTCACAGGGGAGTTGTGCCAGCCCCTTGATCATTTTGGTTGTCCTTTTAAGATACTGTATCCCTTCTCTAATGCTCAGACTCCGACTGATAATTATAGACTTAGGGTGCTTTCAGATGCAGGGCTCCAAGGGCAGAATCATATGCTCCTGCCAATTCCATTCTGCAAGCAGCCCCCACTGCTTGCACAACAGTGATTTAGCACTTCCATGGCAACCCGAAACGAGCAGAAAAGCTCATTTCTGAAAGGAGGCACAACTCACGTACAGGACCTCTGTCAACTTGCCTCCTTCCAGAAGTGCTTATTTCAAGGCTTCCTCTAGAAAGTGCTCAAAATCCCTTTCATAAGCAGAGGGTCCCACTTGTGGAGTGGAATTGACTAGACCCATCGATTGTGGAAGGGAAAGGAATCAGCAGGGGCAGAGGCACCCCACTGGATCCTTCCCCTAATGCTACCAGTCCAAAGGCATTGGGAAGCTCTTCTGTCTTTTCCTCTTTGCGGTAAGAAAAAAGACAGAAGCAGCAGTAGGAAAGCCTAAGAGGGTTACAAATCGAAGACAATATAGGGCATGTCTTCACCATGCATATAACCCGGGGTCATCTCTACATCATGCCTGTGCATCTAAATGACACACAGGGGATCCTGGGGTCAAGTGGGGACAACCAGAGGATTTCCCCAGGATAACTGGGACCGCGGATTTCCCGGGTTTTCCCATAGTCCCGGGACACCCTCGAGGACCGCAGCCAGTGTGGTGCACAATCACGGGTCGTCCCTTCTTCCCCGCAGGTAGTGGGGCTCTGAAAACAGGCATGGAGCTGCGCGGCAGCAATCCATGCCCATTGGGGGTGGGAGTGGGGAGCAGCTTCAAGGGTGTTTTTTAAAAAACTTACTTTGCGGAATTGTGCTCCTGCCTCTGTTCGCAACGTCCCTCCTTACTTCCGGGATGTTGCACTGCAGTTTGGACACTGGGAGAAGATCCCAGAAGCCAGAAAGCCTGAGATCCTCCCAGCCAATCCCATCCCAGGAGGCCTCAAGGTGTAGATGAGGCCATAGTCTGAACCCTTCCAAAATTCCATGAAGGAGGCAGAGTAATTGAACAATAAAAGCCTTATCTGGAAGCACGCTTATTCCAAAGACTATCTACAAAACCAATCAGTATAACAGGGCTACTGGTGAAAGCTGCCTTTATTTTCTTTCAGGAGAAAAGTGGGATATAAAATTTAAAAACAATATTATTATTTTTATGTACATTGTCTATATTGACATTTAGTTTCTAAATTATCCATAGAGCATATGTGAGTGCAGTGTTGATATGCTTTGTAATTTTTTATTCTTGGAAGTTAAAATTACTTTTCCATTTCTTACTGCAAGGAACATTTATTATCATCCACAACAAAGAGATTTTAAATTACAATTCCCTTTGTAAAACATTCATATGGTTGCTAATTTGAGGAAACTCTCTCTTTTTAATTCTACAAGAAGATGAACATATAAAAACAGTTAATAAAGCAGAGGCGGTATTTACTTAAGAACAAAAGGTTTTTCTGCAACTTGAAGACAAACGACTTGAAAGGTGGCAAGTATTTTCACTAAATCCAGCATGCTATATAGGAAACAACAAAAAAACTCAATTACATCTAATTAATGCCATATACTATGAGTCATAGTACATATAAATTAGTTGCATTGTTTTGTATTAATAAGAAAAGAAATGGGAAGTGTATGTCCAGAGTTTGGAATTATATTTGTATTCAGTACTCCATGCCATATTTACTAGACAACTCTGTTAAAATTTAGCCCTCTTTATTGATTCTGTAGAGTATGAAATGGGTGTATGGATTTGAAAAGGGGCCCTAGCAATTGTAGCGTTCATAATTTTCAAGTGTTTCTAAGCTGAAATCGATTAGGAGGTTTTTCTGTGAAATACTGTGATGAGGAATGAGAATTGAAACAGAATACAGGAAATTCAAGTCACGTTGTTGTTTTTGTTATTGTTGCTATTTCCTGACTTATTTTTGTATGTTAGATCTCTCAGTCACCGGTATTCATCTTTTCTTCTGTTATTAAGATGACTGTGTTCCTTTTTAGTAAATCCATTGTATAGTTCATTGCACCCACTTCCTTCCACTGTTATTTATTTAGTATATTTTAAAATATTCATAAATACTAATCACAATTTCCAAAGTGAACTACCATACAGGAAACATGTTAACCTCTTTATTTTCTAATCGATTCTAATTTGTCTTAATAATTATTTCCTAGATTCAGTAACCTTAGAACTACCAGTCATAAGTCCACCACCACCTTCTATTTAATAATAATCCTTTTGGTCAACAAGTCTTTTGTATAATAATCTTTTTTGCTATTGTGGAGACTTACTTGTGTTTTCTCAATAAAAATAGCTTGAAAAAGCCATAGCATAGAGTCTTATGAGTCAGGTTTTCTCTCTCTACCCCCACCCTACCCCACCCTCTTCAACTGGGATTTTAGTCAGGTGAAACCCTATCTTTGGAATAAATAAATAAATAAATAAATAAAATTTAGTTTGGGCACGGAAACAGCCTTGGTCACCCTGTATGATAACCTATGTCAGGAGAAAGACCGGTGGAGTGTGACTCTGTTGATTCTCCTTCATCTCTTAGGGCATGTCTACACGACGAGGGTGTAGGGGGAGGATTGAAGACTTACCGGCTTCCGTGATCCTCCCTGAGTGTCCAGACGGATGCGCGACATCCCAGAAGGATGGCGCGGCCGCCATTTTTAAAAAAGAAAACCCAGGAGAGGAGCGCATGGGCACTCCTCTGCCAAAGGTGGGGGGGAACTGCTCAAGCTCCCCCCACTCCACGCCCGATGGGCATGAAGCACCTGAAGCCCGGTTCCTGGCTCCTCAGATTTACTCAAGAGGAGCCAGGACGAAACCAGGATGGCCGCCCACACCTCCTGCCATCAAGATTATCCTGGGGAAATGGAGGGATCTTCTCTCCCTGCCCCCGGTATCCCCTGTGCATCATGTGGATGCACAGGGATGATCCCCGGGACAAGGCATGGTGTAGACATGCCCTTAGTGTCTTTTGATACCATCGACCATGGCATCCTTTTGGGATGGCGCTCTGAGTTAGGAGTGGGAAGTACTCTATTGCAGTAGTTCTGCTCCTGCTTCGTGGGTTGGCCCCATGGATTCTCCAGTATGGGGTTCCGCAGGGTTCAGTCTTGTCCCCCATGCTGTTCAGCATCTACATGAAACCGTTGAGTGTGGTCATCTGGAATTTTGGAGTGCATTGTCATCAGTATGCTGATGTCATGCAGCTCTACTTCTCCTTTTCATCTTCATCTGGTGAGGCTGTGGATGTGCTGAACCAGTGCCTGGCTGTGACAATGGACTGGATGAGGGCCAATAAACTGAAACACAATCCAGACAAGGTTGGATGGAGGGTGTTCAACCTGTTCTGGATGGGGTTGCACTCTCCCTGAAGGAGCAAGTTCATAGCTTGGGGGTTCTCCTAGAACCATCTCTGTTACTTGAGGCTCAGGTGGCCTTTGTGGCATGGAGTGCCCTCTACCAACTTTGGTTGGTGGACCAGCTATGCCCCTATCTGGACAGGGATAACCTGGCTTCAGTTGTCTATGCTCTGGTAATCTCCAAGTTAGATTACTGCATTGCACTCTACATGGCACTGCTTTTGAAGACAGTTCAGAAGCTGCAGCTTGTGAAAAATGCAGCAGCCAGATTGATAATGAAAATCAGGAATTTTGAATATACAAGACCAAACTCTGGCCTGCTTACAATGGCTGCCTGTATGTTTCTGAGCCCAATTCAAGGTGCTGCTTTTAACCTATAAAGCCTTACATGGCTTGGAATCACAATACCTGACAGAACGCCTCTCTCGACATGAACCTACCCATATACTACTCTCCTCCTCTGGCTGCCTACTCCAAGGGAAGCTCGGAAATGGCAACAAGGGAGAGGGCCTTCTCAGTGGTGGCTCCCCAATTTTGGAATGATCTCTCTGATGAGGCCTGCCTGGTGCCAACATTGTTGTCTTTTCGGCACCAGGTCAAGACTTTTCTCCCAGGCATTTAACAGTATATGTTGACTTTTAATTGACCCCAGATCTATCTTTAGGTCTGGCTGAAAGCTCAAAGTTGTTTTTATATGGATATTATCTTTGTATGTTGTCTGTTTTATGTCTTTACAGTTTTAAATTTTGCATATTGATTTTTAATGTTTAATGTTTTAATCGTTTGTAAACTGCCCAAAGAGCTTTGGCTATGGGGCAGTATAGAAATAATAATAATAATAATAATAATAATAATAATAATAATAATAAAAAATAATATCTTTTTCTTTCTCCCTATACCTCTCACTGACAGACTGAAAGCATTATACAAATATATTTATTATATTGATATCCCATCTTTGAAGAACCCAAGGTGGCTTACATAGTCCTTTTCTTCTCCATTTTATCCTCACAATAACCCTGTGAGGTAGGTTAGGCTGAGAGTCAGTGACTGGTCCATGGCTGAGCAAGGACTAGAACCCAGATTTCTTGAGTCCCAGTCCAACTCTCTAACCACTACACCACACTGGCTGTTGCCACACTATCAAATATATATGATTCCATACTTCTGCTGGAGATACAGGGAAGATAAGCAAGTCCTAGAGTGCTCTGGAATATATGTTTGATTAGAGGCAGCTACCCACATGAGTAAGTGGCAGTCATTTTGTACTACCATGTACCTCAAGTATAGTCACGTCAAGTGAGGTTGAACTAAGAACTATCTACCAACTATTCCCAAGAGGAGATGAAGCAACAGAATTCCTTTCATGGAAAATATTTTGTAAGGTTGTCATTTTATACTCATGTTCAGTAGGAGTTATTAACTTATTGTATCTGCCAGTATTTATTTATTTATTTATTTATTACATTTTTATACCGCCCAATAGCTGAAGCTATTTTTATGGAGGAGGGAAGGAGACAAGGTAAAACTGTTCTTATGGTTTAATGCCCTTAGAAAATAGAGGTATGGGCTTGGTGGCCAAATTTTTTTAAGACTGGCTCTGCTGCAAAATTTTCATGGGATTCAAATATGTCTATGGATCTTCGTAATTTATTTCAAGGTTGGGGGGTGCCCAATACGTGTACAGGAGCCATTGGAAAAGAACACGGGAAAGTAATGGCCCCTGGAATAATGGTATAACATAGAACCATAAAACAATAACATGTATAGTTGAATTATTAATTTTCTGATTTATAGAACTTTCTGTTTTAAGTGTTGAGTAGTTATGTACAAAAGTAATGGGCCTCTAGCTTTTAGAAGAATGACAAAAGCAGCTGTACTTTAAAGAGTCAGTTTGCTTTGAAACAATTTATTCATCATTCATACAACATATATGGGAATGTTAGTCGCAAATGTAGGTTTCAAAAAGAATATTCCAAAATATCTAAGAAAAAATTAAAAGTAAAAATTGTGTGATGAATTCTTCTGTATGGAAGAAGTAGATGTCTTAGCTGACTTATTGTAGAATGTGTAAGGGCTGCACTATTCTAGGAAGCTTATTTGGATACAGAAAACCGTAACAATATAATTCATTACTCCTTGAATAAATGCATCAGTTAGATTCAGAAAATTTTCTATCAAGTAAAGGACAGGATCTGAGGTAGGTCATCTTGAGTTCATTGATTCCCATTTTCTAGACCTGTATATGAAATGCAGTTGTCTTCATAGACAATTATAATATTAATGAGGTCTGCCACAAACCTTTAGAGTGAACCAAACAGCTATTAGGATGCAGTTCTTACGCTATGCTTAGTCCAACACATGAAAGCCACTATTTCAAAGACGAATTAGAATCCCGAACTATTTCAAGCACCTTATGCATTATTTGGATTGATCACTTTTGCCTGGTTTGGGTTTTTTTTCTAAATAGGCTTCTGGTCTCTATACAGATAGAAAAGGTTCTGTTGAGTTTTGAAGTTTTTAATATAGGCATTTTGCCTATATTAAAAACTTATTATTCATAAGTTTCTCACATAACACCATCATTGTGGTATACTGGGCATGCATCTTTCTCTGCTTTACTTTATGTTCATGCCATTAGGTAACTAGATTCTTTAGGCCTCTCTTTATTCCAGTTTTCCTCCTTCCTTGCCCCACCTCTGAATTTTCAGTGAAGGTACCCTGAGCCAAGCACAGAGTGGGAGCACAGACCACCCATGCACAGAATGGATCTGTCCTTATTACAACATCACCCACCTGAGCTTTGAGCAAAACGGGCAAAGAGGGCAGGAGGAAGATTGGCAAAAATGCTTGAAAGTTGTGGAGGTGGAAAGAGAACTCTGGAGAACATCTCCCAGGTATTTCTTCTCCCCAAGGCCAACTCCAGATAGCTACTAGAAGAGAATTTGTGGGTCTCCCATCCTCAACACTCAGTCTTGATTTCAGGTTTTGGGGAGACATGGGTAAGGTGCCTTCAGTTGGTGTCACCGCCTTCCTCATGGAGCCCATCTCTTCTTATGGCCACTGCCATTTTTGGCAATTCACTTGCTGGGGAGAGACCTAGCAGGAGAGTGAGAGAGCAAGGGAGTGAGCAGACGATACAAGCTCCTCCTCCTCACTGCTCTGTTGTTCATTCATTTGTCTCCTCTTAACCAAAGGAAAAGGGTGGTGAACTAATAAGCAATTGGCAATGTTGAGGAGGAGGAGCTAGGGGTAGGATCTACACTACTGCTTTAAAATGGTTTATAACAGTAGTGGCAA
The DNA here is from genome assembly GCF_023053635.1 of Elgaria multicarinata webbii. NCBI lineage: Eukaryota > Metazoa > Chordata > Lepidosauria > Squamata > Anguidae > Elgaria > Elgaria multicarinata. Next base: position 137,883,699 of record NC_086171.1, read on the forward strand.
CTGTTGGGTCACAGGACACACTGCATATACAGTTTTCAAAACATTTTAGAAGTGTTATATCCTCTTGGTGTAGATCTGGGGAAAGAAGGCTCTTGGCAACTCCTGATTCCAGCCTCAAGCCAATAGTAGCAAGTGGCCCTTTGTCTTATATGTAAGATTCTGTATTATTAAGAAAGCACAATTCTTTATGAAGCGTTGCTACAATGAACATGGAGAAATGGCCATGCATGCTGGAAAGAGTGAGAAATATTCCTAATAGGTTTCAGGTTAGGGGCTCCTAAAATGTCACATGTCACAAGACCCCACTGCGGGGATCCCCAACCTTTTTGACCCATGGGAACATTTGGAATTTGAGAAAGTGCTGTGGGGTACCGCAAAATGCTTAATCGGTGGATTGATGCTAACTGTTGCGTCTATGCATCTTAGACTGCATCTTATTCAACAAAAGCTTTTGTTTCAAGTCTCTTTAACAAGGGATTGTCTAATTCAGCAAATTGATGGTGGTGCAATACAGCTAATGCTTCTTTTAAACATATGTTTTAGAAATGTCCAGTCATTGCTTCTTTTGGACCAGAGGTTATTATTACACAGATAAATTTTGTGCTAGATCAGTTGTTAATATTCACCAATGTACACGCTTTTAAAAATTATTTATGTTTCATGGAAATTAACAAATAGCCAGCATGAATGGATTCTCTGCACTTTTTTGACAGAAAAGGACTGATATTACAACGTTGGAAGGATAAACACTCACCTCTTATTGAGGACCTTGCAATGCTTTCAATATTTGAACTGGTAGCATATAAATGTCACCTTAAATGAATACTTATCCGGGTATTTGGTCCACTTTTGTTGATGCCCATGTATAACTGCTAGAAACTTGTGTGCACATCTATTTAAAAAAATGGAAAAAATGCAGGTGCCCATGGATACCATGTTGGTGACTCCTTTGTGCGCCTCATTGGAGGGATCTGCGGGTGCCATGGCACCAACAGGCAGCATGTTGGGGTGAACCCTGCCCTAATGAATTTCATATAACTTTAGAAAGTGTTTATTCAGGACATTTCTCTGAAGATCCATTGACTTTATCTTCTGTATGATTGTAGGCAAAATATGTGGTGGACTCAATCACTTACTCACCAATGACACATTCTGCTTCTCTTGTGAATTGGCAGCTTTTTAGAGAGAATCAAAAACTGAAAAACCTTCTAGAAGACTTCTTTTCCCATCTGATACCTATCAATTGAGATTTTCCAAAAAGGTAAATCCCTACTGTTTAGGGATTAACTTCATCAGAAGTTAGATGGATGAGAGTTCCTTTTCAATTGTGCTGTCCTAACTGTGGAATGTCTAGCCCAAACAAGTTCTCCTGGCATCACCAATACCATCTTTCAGTTGCAGAAGTTTATGTCTCGGTTAATATGATGTGATATTATTTTAGGAACTTTTTCTACAGTACTGAGTCAGTTCTTTCACTGACGTGTTGGTGCTACCAATTCATTTACATTGTCCTCACTTGTTTGCTTGCAGTGAAGTCACATATGATAAGCTCTGTAGAATCATAATATTATTTTGCTCACTTTTAATTGTTCACACGATTCCCAGTTGACTGGAATTGGAAAAAGAAGCAATCATTGGGGGGGGGGGAATAGCACCAAAGCAACAGCAAATAAGAGAAATTGGCAAGTAACAACATTGGGAAATTCTTTATATTATTCACAAGTGAAAGGCTGAGAAGCCGTATTCCCAGCCTCAAATAACTATCTTTATCCAAACATTGAAATGGGAGAATATTAATCACAGGCTTTATAAGGTTTCTTTTGGCCATGATCCAAGAACTGGTGCTGACAATTTGTGCTTCAACTTCCATATCTCACTGACTTTGAATCTTTGCTGAAGAAAGGGTGCCCAAGAATGCAATTTTCATGCTTTTCTTGCTGCCAACTTCACATTTTATTTGTTACTATTGAAACAGCTACATAAAGTGGTTATGATTGTCCCGTTTAACTTAGACCTTTTAAAACATAAATTAAAGAGACGTTATTTTTGTATGTGCATTCTTGTTGATATTCATAAGTGTCAGTGAAAGGGAAATGAGAAAATTGCTCAACAGAAACAGTTGTCACATGCTGTAAATAAGCAATCTGGGAGAAGATAGGTAAATGTTATCATTTTTTTTCAATTATAGTCATCTCAGGTATTTCTGTAATTACAGGCGGGCATATGGTTTTTAGATAAAAATGCAATATTTGGGTTGTTCCTTAAAAATACAAAATCACCTAATTTTGCCTTTGCATTTATTGTAAAAACATTGCATTACTTCAGTGGCAGATAAACGGTTGTAGGGGCTGCCGGGTGATTATTATAATTGCTTATTTTCCCTTCCATTGGGTTCGCTTTGAAAGTGGGCTGGGACTCTGAAGCGATTTAAGTCTGTGAGGATCTTTGGCACCATAATAAGGCAAGTTTAATCAAGAATGCTAAAGGTGATGCTGGTGAGAAAAGTGTGTGCATTCTCCAGGGTTTCGAGATACAAGTACCCTGGCTATTTTGGCTTTGCAACAAAAACAATCTTAGGAAAATATTTTGGGAAATAATACCCTTTTTGTTTTAAGGGTATGGTTTATTAGCACCCATTGCATCAATATTGGGACAGTCAGAATCCTCTTGCCATTAAATCTGAACAGGCAGGATACCTTTCTATTCTAGGTTTGGCTGCTTGGAATTTCTGACTCTCAAGTCCTAAAGTCTGAGATCTGTGGATCCCAGCTTCTCCGTTTTTACTGTTTTGGAAAAACACATTACCTTTAATACTGGTTGAGTGAGTTTTCCCCACACACATGGTAATCTGCTCATGTTGTTGTATTTGGTATTTTGATATTTAACATTGTCATCTTCAGGGCTTGTCTTCCTCTTCCTTGGTAAAGATCAGTTATGACGTTGAAGTGACTGGAGTACTTTTATGATAATCTGTCATTGAGCCCCTCGGTCTCAAAATGTGGATCTTCAGCAGGGATAATGCAAATTTATATAAACCCGTCTTTAAGGCCCTTCTCAAAGAAATTGCACAAAAAATATGAAGATCTTGAAAAAGACATATGACTGACTTTATAATAAATTATATTTTTCACTGTATCAGGGGTTATTCTATTGAAAACTATAGAAGGAGAACAGTGAAATGGAAATACGAAAGAGCCCAATTTCCACATGGTTACATCCCTACATTTACAAAAAAAGTGGCACTCCATCCCTGAAGAGCTTTTGGGGCCTGACGGCTCAGCCTAGTCTGGCCACACTTTGTGCATTCTGGGCGGGATTAAACTTTCTCCTCACCTGTTTTCCCTCCGAAATTCCATTTCCCCACTCCCATGATTGGCACTGTCTCAAATGGAAATGATATTTTCTTCTTCTTTTATCCCACTCCCCATGGGAGGGAGTGGAATTTCATGAAAAAAGTAGGAGGGTGTTTAATATCCCCATCCCAGGGTGCCATGGTTCCAACCTGAATTGGGTCTGCCCACACTAACACAGGGGTAAGGAAAACTCTCACGCAAAGCTGCACTATGTGTGATTATAGGAACATTTCATTTGGCCCTGAGTTGTGCCAAGGAGATATCTCAGCTGGCTATGCATGCCAATCTCCCTGGTCTCATCTCATCACATTGGTCTATGTTGTGCTGTGTTCCATTAATAAGGTTGTGGACTGTTTGGTTTGGGGCTGAACTGAAACATGAATGGCAAACTGGAGATGTAAATGGGCATGGTGGGCAAGCCAAAAGGTTTCAAACTGTTTTGGGGACAAAGTTAGTTACTTTTGGCAGCTTCTTTCCTGTCTATCCCTCCCCTCCTACCTCCCCCCACCCCCACCCCTGCACTAAACAGAAAGTTTTTGCTGAAGCCATGGTCATATTTCTTCACCAGCCTGCTAATGTCATTCGCAAGTCATGCTGAGGATGGGTGGAAAACAAAGTTCTTGCTCTGGCCACAGGGGTTTTACTTTTAACTGAGGTAATGAGAAGAAGGATGGAAGAACACCATCTACCCGTGTGCCACCACTGTCCACTTCCACAGGTTGCAAAGTCCCCAGAGATCAAAGGTTTTCCCTTGGGTCTCACAACACTTGGAACAAATGCTTATAACCACATCTTCCACATTGGTCTTAACAGCAAGCAACTTATGCCCGTTCCTTCAGGATGGCTGTGGGCAAATGGCCTCTTGATATTGTCCATTGTACTTGAGTGCAGAGCGATTGGAGGGGCCATTTCACAAATTTGTGTAGCTGGAGGAAAAACAGTTTTGTAGTGGTGAGGTTCTCCATAAGCAATGGTGGAACAGCTTCACTTAAGGTTGTTTGCCAGCTTTGCTTCACCAGCAATGGTGTTGGCAGCCAACCACCATTTTGCATCCACCACAATGCCTTGGACCTGGAATATTGCTTGGGGTGGGCAGTGGAATGGCAACCACCACACCTACACACAAATATGGTGGAGAACGGTTTTTTTAAAAAAATCTGCAAAGTGTGTTTTTCCCCCCAGAAGGGTGAGAAAAAGAAAAATCTCAAAGTATTTCTCAGAAAAAAACATTCTGAGAACTGTGGCTACGCTCTAATCCTACCTATTTATGTCCACTTTTTATTTCCTTCCCTCTGTGCAACTGGGCATATTAATTAAAACCAGCTTTAAGAGTCCTCAGGTCAAAATGATGATTCATTTGTCAGAATTTTCCAAAGCTCAGAAGAGCAGTTCCCTATTATTTTCTCCCATGTCATTTTGTGTGGTACAATGCCATATAAAACTTTCAGCATATGCTTTTCTAAGAATAGCAAAATTTGATAATGTTACAGCCATTTTGGCAAATACAAGGGAGCAGAATACAATAGGAAGAGAAAATTAGCTGAATGGACTTTGATGATCAGATAATTAGTTTTTAGAATTTGCCATATTGACACATAGAAAGGACAGTATGCAGAGCATAGTGCTAGGGCAAAGAGCTGTGAAAATTTATTATGCCTTGTTCAGTGAAGTTACAAGTCATGAGGCATCTTAGAATCTGTCTAATTCATTGCAGCAGCAGCAGCAGCAGCAGCAGCCATAGGCATGAATACATTCTATCAGAGGCTTCAGCTAGAGCACGACGGAGGGGTGAAGATCTTGCGATATTTTTATCGTGAGATCGACCCCTCTGTTTACATGTGGTGCATGATTACCTCAGAGGGGCCCGTGCACAGGTCCTGGCTCCTCACGAGTAACTGCGAGGAGCTGGAACAAACCGCGACACGGCCGTGGAAAAAGCAGGCCTAAAGTGTAGGATGAGATCCCGGGGCAAGGGAGGGATCATCCCTCCCTGATGCCAGGATCCCCTGTGCATCATGTGAACACACAGGGACGATCCTGGGCATCGCCCCAGGATAAAGCCCTGTCTAGCTATGGCCAGATACACAGAAATCACAGTTTAGCCATTTTATTTATTTAGTTACAAAATAGAGCTTTGAAATGAACTAAGAGTGACATAGTTCTATGGGAGAGATTCTAAGCAATTGTTAACTCTTCATGGTCAGATTTAAATGTTATGGCACTTAAGAGGAAGACAGCAAAGAGTCTTTATGCACATCAATGTTTCCCAGCACACGTAACATTTTAAAAGGCTCTTATGCTGAATACTAGCCCACATAAGTGCAGGTCTTCATATTAGTATTGTCCATCAATGAAGGCTGTCATTACAGCATATCCTTAACACTCGGGTAGAAGTCTTTATTTATTTATTTATTTATTTATTTATTTATTTATTACATTTATATACCGCCCCACAACCGAAGTTTTGAGAACTTTCTGCATGAGGCATTTATAGTGCACTCATAATTAGGGGTGTGATCCGCTCCGATTAGGAGCGTAGAAGCAGTAGCGGATTGGCCTGCTCCGCCTTACCCAGAGGCGGAGTAGGAGCGGACCGCGGACCCCCTAGAAGCAAGGCGAAGAGAAGCGGCCATTTTTCGGAGCTCCTAGTTCAGGCGGAGCGCTCCGGTCGCCATCTTGAAAACATTTCACCATAGGATTGCATTGCGGCAAATAATCGCGGATAACTACGTTCTTTTTGAAGCTATCGTTCTGGAAATTCTTGTGCTCAGAGAGTCATGGATGGGGGTCATTTTGAGACCACTCTCACCTCTCTGCGTCGTGCGGGTCGCGTGCTATATTTTTTTAAAAATCGGGTCAACCGCGCGGCTCAAACGGTGTTTTCGGCTTTTCGCCCATAGGATTGCATTGAGGGAAAGACTCGGGCATAACTGGGTTGGTTTTTAAGCTATCGTTCTGAAAATTCTTGTGCACAGAGAGTCATGGATGCGGGTCATTTTGAGACTACTCTCAACTTTCTGCATTGTCCGGGTCGTGCGCTAGAAGTTTTTTAAAAATCGGCGGGAAAAATACCTTTTTCAAAGGGCTGAGGGGCAGAGTCAGCTCCCGGTCATGATCACATGATCCCAAAGTTAGAGGAGGGGATAGGCAAAATGGGTAACTTGGGATTCTGGGAAACTTCTCTTTCTTCATCTGAACGGGCTTTTCCCAGTGTTTTTTAAAACAGTAGCCCTACCAAATGCACAAACACAACCTGAAATCATATACTAAGCCAAGAATAAGAGATAGAAACACAGCACTGCTCCCCACCCTAACCTTGGTGAACAACTGAATAGATGTGGTGCAAGGGGATGAGCTCCCCTAGGGGATCTCATCGTGGATGTGCCCCCACTCTCTCCTGCACTGGAAGGCCATTAGAGCCTTCCAAAGAGAGTAAAACGGTGGAGCAATGCCTATCATGAGTCGAAGTGAGCGTTTACTTCTCAGTGGTGGAGCGATGCCTATTATGAGTTGAAGTGAGCGTTTACTTCTCAGTGGTGGAGCAATGCCTGTTATGAGTTGAAGTGAGCGTTTTACTTCTTCTCAGAGCTGTTGGTGGCTGTCTTGAACTGGCAGCTACTTCCCCCTCCCCCGGGCACGTCCCCCTATTGCTGGTAAAAGACAGATATAGCCTTTTTTTAAAAAAAAATCTTCTTGCTGTTTATTGAGCAACACTGCTGCTTTTAATTCCACCCCTCCTTTGTTTATTTATTGATTTATTCCATTTTATATGCATTACTGGCTTATCCTTGGCTCACTTCCTTATGCCCCCAGAAATGCCAGCTGCATGCCTGCCTGCCTTCCCTCCCTCCTCCCCTGCCCACCTCGCAGGGATGTTGTGTGTGGGGTGCCCGATTTTCAAAAATTCGCCAAAAATCAGGGGATGATGGGATTGCTTTGAAACTTGGCGTGCGTGTGTATATCCCCATGAGGTGTCATGGTGCCAAACATGAGGTTTCTAACTTGAACAGAAAAAAAGTTGTATAATTTTTTAGCTTTCAATGCAAGCCTATGGGGGGGGGAAACGGAGCTCCGGATCCGGATCCGGAGCTCCGGGCGGAGCGGAGCGGAAGTGGGCGGAGCGGGGGCGGGGCGGAGCGGCCCGATCCGGAAAATGGCGGATCTGCAAGTGAAGCGGAGCGGGGGGTCCGTGCACACCCCTACTCATAATTCCCCACTCATAGTTGTTTATGGGTTCTTTAGTCAATATCATAATCCTCCAGTTTCGCTTCTGTTTTTAAACAACGCTTTTGTTGAGTTTTTTTTTAGCGCAGGGAAAATGCGATATTATTTTTGAAAGCAAAAGAAAAAAACTTCTGCCACTTTTGAATCTGTGCTGTTCCATTATACCACAGTGCCACCAAGAGGTTATGTAGCATAAAAGCAAGAAAAGGAAGGCTCTTTGAGTAGAGCTTGGATCTCAATTCTGCAACAAAACTGGAAGTAGATATAACGGATGAACAGACACATGTAGAAATGCCCTAAATTATTGGGTTGGATCTATATTGTATATAAAAACAAAATGATGTTCTCAAATGTGAGAAAAAACTTGAATAATTCATTTCAGAAAGATACCGCCTTCCTCAGGGGCTGCAAATAAAATTTCATTGTAAAACATAATTGACATTTTAACATGTCATTGTAAAACATTGTATCTACACATTTGGGTGAGTTATTTTCATATATTAGCAGGTAGATGCAAAAATAAAAATATTTATTTATGTATTTATTTATTTTTCAATGGTTTGGGTTTATCACTGATAGGAACTTTGAATGCAGTTGTTAAAATAAATTGTTGCAACTATATATATAGTTTTTAGTATGTTTTTTATACTTTATAATGAAATTTTATTTGCAGCCCCTGAAGAAAGAGATGCCTATTTGAAATGTGTCAAGCTTATTATAGATTTTTCTGGCATTTGGGAACATTTTCTCTTCTGTTTTGGGATGCAATTGGTGCCTTTTCTTCTCGTGGTTTGTTTTGATCCAGATTGTCCATTTCCTGAATAGAAGGCACCAGGAACCAGCAGAGACTGTGTCCCTACAGACCAACTTCTGCTGGGGCAAGGATCGCCCCTCTGCTCTCTTCTTCCAGTGTGACTGGAACATCACTAAGCACTATCCTGGACTTGACCCAATGTATCTATTCTGTGATGTAATTTTTCATAGTCTATGCCTGTGGGTCATGACATTTAAATTGGCCTTTAGGAGGGGAGGTATAGACCAAGGACTAGGTAGGAGAGCCTAACATTGTAGGTAGAAATGTAAGTGTGGGCCCCAACTTCTTCCTCCAGTGGTCCGGCATCCACGTTAGCCTCTCTCCTAACTTGTGATGAGGAGGCAAGTTAGTATCCTGTGCCATTGGTGTATTAAGGGGTGGCTTAGGGACTGAACTTTCAGCCCCACCCATAGGTGTGTGCAAGGGGTGTGCCAGGTGTGCCCAGGCACACCCTAATGTCTCAAGCAATAAGTGCTGAGTAGGGATCCAGAGGGGGATCCAGACACAGCAGGAACGACCCTCCGGCTGCCCTCTGGCTGCTCTGCCGCCATGCCAGAGAACCGCAGCTTCCAAGAGAGTGTTCCCAGCACCAGGAATGAAAAGGCCAGTGTCACCAAAAAGGCCCATCAATGCTGGAGCTTGAAGAGCATCAGCTCATTCCCCCACCACCACCTGCAACAGCCCTCCCACAGTCAGGCAAGCCGAACGCAGCCCAGGCATTACTGTGGTCAAGGGCTCTGTTTGTTCATTGCTGTAGAGTGTGATGGAACGTTGGGAACTGTGTGTTAGAAATATTGATTGAGCGAATATTTGGACGATATGGCTAGAATCCACAACAAACCATTTATTCCACAGTTGACTCATCGTTCTAAACTGGCCTCTTCAAGGCAAAGTGTTATGTGGATTACGGTTTTAATATACTGAGTGGAAACCTGACTTCATCCACAAAGACAACAAAATGCATGGCACCCTAAGCACTTATACAAGTAAATCTCCAGGCAGGAAGTCATAACTTCAGAAATGGCCCTAAGACATAATCTGAGCAGTGTCATTTGGAGAGGGGAGCAGGCATCATTTTGCCTTCATTGGCTTGTTTTGAATTACTGTCTATTGTACGTCCTTCAGGCCATTAGGCTGACTGAAAAGAAAATATGTGTGTTGTACAAAATGGATATCTATTACTTGAAGGCACTTACATCCTTTCCCCCCTCTCCATATGCACATCAGCAGGACAATCAGTCTTCATTTACATGAAAGGAAATGTACTGAATGGGCAAGGGCCCTGAGAAAATGATGCAAGTGCCACATAGATGGCAAAATCAATGGGGAAAACTAATTGCATATTGGCAGGCCAAGGAAATTCTGTTGAAGCTGAAGTCTGCTGTTTTTTTTCAAGAACTGGGGAATATGAATGATTTAAAGTTTATCTGACTAGAACACATAAATATAGCATGGCACCAAAAAAGGGTGAAGCTATCATTCACCTTGACTGAGGCTGGTGTTAATTTAAAGGAAAAAGTGCTGTCAAATGTCACTTCTGAGTAAAAGAACGCTCTCCCTCTCCTAGGTTAAAGTGAGGTAACTAGACATAACGCTGTGCGCGTCTTTGCATAGAACATGGAGGCTTTAAAAAACATGCAAATGTTGTCAGCTGGGGGCGGCGTGATAATTAATGATATCAGAGCAGGATTTTAACCCTCCTTCCCCTGCTATAGGTCCTGAGGAAAATAATTAATAATAACACAATTCATTTATATAGTGCTTTGTTACAAAGTGCTGTACATAAAATAAAGTAGGTCAGCAGTTTACAAAAAATACAATAATCCATTTGACTCTACTAAATCCCTCCTCTGAAGCTAGTGCTGGGACTCTGTGGGTTGGATCCAGATTTAAACTGGACTAAATGCACTGACAGAAGTGGACTTCCCCACCCCCTCTTTCCCCTGGCAGCCGCTCCAGCCTCCTGGAAATACTACACAGAGAGTCAGGAGACCCTGCTGAATGGGGTAAGCTGTGGAATGCGGGGAGAGGGGGAATCCCCAAAATTGGGTGGTGTGAACTTTTGTGAATGGAGCTCTTCATTTTGCGGAAGGTCCCTTCCTCTCATGTAAGGCAGATCCTGGATCCAACCTATCATAAACTGTCAATCAAGAATCAATGTAAGTACAGCAATGCATTAAATATATATCAGTCCTGGTCTAGAGGGAAATGAAAACCCAGAAAAGAATATTGTCCAAGGGGGGTCCCATAGAGATGATGCAAGTCTTATATAAAAATCACTCACCCTTTCTACAAGGGGCTTTTATTGTGCACTCTTGATTGCTCACTCACAGTAGTTTATGGGTCCTTTACACATTGTCGTTAACCTCTATGGCATCTCCCATGCTTTGCAGTGTTTATCCCATTTTTTTTTAAGTCGAGGAATGTCTAGAATATCCTGAATGGCACTATGGAATGCTCCAATTTCTCTGTACCATACTGCCATCTAGTGAATGTATAATGAAACATATAGAACAGCAGAGAAAGAAAAGCCACAGGAAAATGCACGTGTTAAGGAGCCAATCGTAATCCTGCAAAGAATCCAGAAACAGAAGCCCTGATAACCCCATGTAGAAATGCCCTAGAAGACCATAGTTACGGATTCCAAAGGGGTGGGCTGTCCTCTCATGCTGTGACTGATATTTCATGGCCCCAGATGCTGACTGCGAGCAAGCTAGTGCTGGAAACAATGAGCTTGGCGGACACACAGAGATTTTAATGGGTTCACACCCTCGCTTCGATGTCCCAACTGCATTGTTGATCTCTCTCTCCCTCTCTCTGGACCTACAGCAAGCCCAGTGATAAAAACAACACCCAGAAGTTAGTTGTTACTAGCAGGACTTCTTACCACTCTAACACTGATGTCACTTTGGCCGAGTTGTTGACTCTGGCAGTAAAGAGTTGCAGAGATGAAAATGTCAACCAGTCCTTATCCCAACCTTTTTAACACTGACCAGATTTGGATGACATGACACGGCTGTATCTCACAATGAGCCGTGGCACCCATGGGCACCAGGTTGAATATGTAACCCCTGCTTAGTGGTGTTGATGTTGTGTGAAGCCAGTGAGCATAGGTTATGCATGGGTTAAACCATTCAAACATTCATAAGCCTAAAGCAATTTAGGGCTATGTGAGGATAAAACAACCCTCATGTAACCCTAAGCCATATCATATGAACCAAGCTCACAGGGGCTTTAACCCTTGCATAATCCATGCTCACCAGGTTCGCATGATATGACAATCCCTGAGCAGGGGTTGTATACTCAAAATGGTGGCCACACATGCCCTGCACACACCACAATCACATGTAAACAGCCCTGGTGTATGGTTGATCTCTATATCGACATCAGGTAGCTATCAAAAATACTTGATTATAAAAGTTATTGGGGATATTATAGGTTGTATTAAATGTTAACCTAACATGAGCTCCATTCATTTCAATGAGTCTACTCTAAGCTGCACTAACATTGGATACAACTCTATAATTTTCAGGTGATGGTACAGTGGAAGATCAGGATTCCACCCACATATCCTTCCCACCGCCTGTGTCCTGCCCTACTCTCAGACCTGCCTGCCAGTGTTCAGAACATTCCCAGATGAGAGCCCATTCCTAAGGTCTGGGAGAAAAATACACCAGCCACCAACTGGTGGTTGGAAAGAGCTCTGTGTGCTGCACCTCATTTCTTCCTCTACTGAAACTTGCCAAAATAGTCTCCCTATTTTGAAGCATCACAATAGGGAAGGACATTTTATCTTGGCCTGATGCCTGACATCCCTGCCCTGGACATCTAGTTCAAATAGAGCATTTTGTGTTCACATCAGTCAAATGAGCAATGATCACTAGTCTTTAGGGGTGTGCAGAATGGGTCTGCTCCTCCCAAAAATTTGGGGCAGAACTCTGATGCGACAATTCCCCACCCCAATTTTTGGTGCAGATCTGTCTCCCCACACTGTCAGATTACCTGGTGGAAAACCACTCCATTTGGGGAGAACCACTCTATTATCATCAAAGGGAATTAACAAAAATGCTTACATCTCCATCATTTTTAAAGATAAAAAGATGAAACTTGACACCGTGGTAGCTCTTAAGTCAGGCTTTAGCTATGCTAAGTTAGATGCAGATCCCTTCATCCCTTGATTGTTAGGATTTTTTAAAAAAAAACCAAACCTCCAACCATTCCCCACCCCATACACACAAACACACACTTCAGATGCACTTCATCTTCTCTCAAGAGAGCTTGAAGAAGTTTCAGAAACTAGAAACATCCTGCAGAAATTGAAGTTCCCTATCTCCATATGTGAAACAAGAACACACACACACGCACACACACACACACACACACACACGCACACACACATACAATAACACACAAAGGGGAGTGTGGTGTGGTACTACAAGAAGCAAGTAAAAGCAGACAGACACACAGAGAGAAAAGAAACCCCAGGAAAGAAAGCTGGCTCTGGCCATGTTGGGAGAGGGAGAGGTGTTTCCTCAAGTTCAACTTCCGCCCAAAATTAGGCACGGCCTTTGCTGGTGGTGGTCATTCCAAAGTGCAGGAGAAGAAGCTGAGTGTGAGTGGTCTTTTCAGTAGCAGCTACACACTGAATGTGTTGTTCTGTTCAGAGAAAGAGAGACAAGAATGTTCTCAGGAGATTTGAAACCCCCACCATTTGTGAAAAGGTTAAAAAATGGAAATATTGATCATGAACTGAAGCAAATTTTATTTGGCTCTGTCACAGTGTTCATATACCACTGACAAATCTAAACATTATATAGTATGTAGAACAATTGATCAGGAAGCTTGAGAAAAAGTTAAGCCATGGCAGAATTCAACCTACTGATAGGCTTGGCTGGACCCTGAAGCATGGTGTACAGTTTTACCCAACAATAACAAGCAGCCAGTTAAAAATCAATATATAATTCCTGAAGGGTGCAATCCTATGCATTTTTAGACAGTAAAAGGTCCTGTAATTCCATGGATTCCTGGGGAATGTTGGGAATAGCAGGACATTTTTCTATGTAAACATGCATAGGATTATGCCTTAAGTAAAATATCATTTGGACAGGCGGGGCCAATACCTGGCATCTAGGCATCAACCCACTAATATGCTAGCATACCCCACATTTCCATCTGTCCATTCCTGCCGTTCAACCCACAGCTTCTCAACTGCTTGAAGGCATTTGTGCCATTTGCCATTCACATCCACAGTCATTGCTGGAGATGGTGAGACAGCATTCAGTTGCTGCATAGTGGAAGCTGAAACACAGCACAGCTGGAGGCAAAAATAGAACTCGGGATGCATCAGCTGCAAGTGAAGAGATGGGAATACACATGCCGACCCCTAAGTACCACCAGGGAGACAATTAGTAGGATGTCACAAAAAGCAAGCTTCCATTCCTTTGAGTGCTTATTGTTACAAGTTGGAGGGGAGGGGAGGCTGTAAATATGTATGTGTCTAGAAACTCACCAAGGAAGCTGTAACATCTCAGCTCATTGCCCCAAGGAAACGTACAGCCATTTATGAGGAAGAAAAGATTCCTCAGCCTAAGTGGAAAGAACATTTTGTTGCAGAAAGAAAAATGTGGTGCAGTTGTGCCAGGCAAAGCTTCATCAGAAACACAAAGAGAAAAAGTGACAAAAGGAATGCTGAAAGACAAAAAAAAAGTTTTCTATATATAATGCGTATATATGAACCATCACATTTATGTCACGACTAAATGATAATGATCCCTGCCACCACCACCAAGATGCAAATTGGTTTCGTTGGAAGTGTAAAATTGTAGCCCCTTTGTCTGAGTCATTTTTATTTCCCTCCCTGTCTTCACAAGTGTGTCACTGTAGCAATATATGTCGCCTGCTCTGAGTCCTTGGGATAGGGCAGGGTATAAATAGAAATAAATATATGTTTGTTGTGAGCACTAAATGCAGTTCTTAGAGTTACTTCACAATTTGCTTTTCGTACATTTGGGGGGGGGGAGTCAGAGAGACTGTGGCCATAGCTAGACCTAAGGTTTATCCCTGGATCGTCCAGGGGTCAAACCTGTTCATCTAGGTGACACACAGGGGATCCAGTGCTCAGGCAGGGGTGAACCCTGGATGATCCCAGGATAAACCTTATGTCTAGCTGTGGCCTGTAACTCACCCTGCAGGTGCTTCCCTTAAAAAGTGGCCAGATACTGCAGCTGGTGCAAAATTTCCAGTGCCCACTTTTCTTGACCATATTACGCACTTCCTCTTTAATTTCCTCTGACTTTTCCAATTTGTTTCTGGACCCAGCTGAAAGTATTGGTTATTACCTATAAAGTCTTCAATGGCTTGGGACCAAGGTATTTGAAGTGTAGTTATCTTCAGAGGCCTGCTTCACATTCTGCAATCAAGAGGGGTGCCAGGGGGCACAGGACTGAGCCACTTCCAAAAAGTGGACCTCTCCCACGAGAGATGTCCTTTAGGGTGCGTAGCTAAGAGTGTTTTCTTCCACTGAGGTTTGGTGTATTTTCATCTTCCCTGTTGTAGACTCCTGTTGTTGCTGCTGTTGTTTTAAATCTTGGCTTATTTAAATGCCTTCTAGTGGCACATTCCTGAAACAGTTTTGGATTGCTCTTGAGCTGAAAGTTCCATCTTTATTTAAAGAAAGTGGGATTGATCCCACTTACCTGTATTGTAATAGGACTTCCTCTGCATCTAACACCCAACAGTCCAGGCATAAGTTTAACATGCCTGTCTCTCGAGCCAGGTCAGGATCTCTGCTAGGGAGACCTGATTCCCTGATTTCCTCCTCCCCAATGTTTGCTGATTGACTGGCACATGGAGTAGACCCACTTTGAGGGTTATCGTAGGGAATCTAGGAAGGCCCTGTTTTGGGAGTAGAGATTACCCTTTACCACAGTGGAACTTCATGCTGGTGCTTAAGAATGCATTGCACATCAAGAGTACTGGCAAGCTGAATATTGGGAGTCCTCAGATGGCACCGTAAAAATGTACTTGGTTGCAACTGCAAGCTGCCTGCCACTATCCAGTGGTCGTGGACAATAGCTACATGTTGATGAGAATGGAGGAGACTCTATTCTCTGGTTTAGATGCCTGGAAGAGCAGTAACCCACCTCACCACCCATATCAACAGAAGATGTTGGAGAATTGTTTTCTTCTTCCTTGCTATTTGGTGCCTTTTAAGTTATATCTGCTGCTCTTGTATATGTGTTTGAGAAATGAATTATCAATTGTCTTTGCTGCCCTAAATGAGTCTGTCATCCCCATGAAACTGTGGGCCTCTTTACCAAAAGGAGGAGTGTCTGAAATGATGTTGCTGTGCTGTATGCTGGGACTTAATGGCACTGGATCAACCCCCCACCCAAATATTCCAGAGCTGCCTCTTAACTCTGAAAAACCTTCTGTCTTACCCAGAAGAAATTAGTCAAACCCAGAACAGTGGGTGAAAACAATGGGTGAATCTCAAGATTCAGCATAGAAATGAAGAGATTGCCAAGATAGTTTCCACTGTTAAAGTGGCAAGTGATCACATTTTGTGGGAAGTACTTCTTGTTTGGTCCTTGTCTTCTAAAATGCATTGTTCTACATCCCAATACAGTGATATTAATATTTTAAGTGATACTAGTGATTGGCTTGTTAACATTGGTCAGATGGATGAAGCTCCCTCACCGTTAGCTATGCTGACTACGGCTGATGGGAGTTGCAGTCTAATGACATCTGGAGAACTACATGTTCAGTAATCCAGATCTAGAAGATCATTGTTGCCTTTTGTGTCCCTCCATCTTCCTGGCAGGAAAACTGGTTGAGACGCCAGAGGAGAAGGAATGTTCTATCACCAGTGCAAATGTTTGTGGAGATCAAGAAAAGTCAGAGAATCCTATTAGTCATTTCAAGACCGCTTTCTGTCCCACATGAGGAGAATGCATTGTTGGAAGAACTGAAGCATCCCAATTAATCCCTTGTGCCACTCCAGACCTACAAGGATCACCTCAGTGAGCTCAGGAACCGAAGGAGCAGTATATCTGGACAGAGCCCAACAGCCAAATATCCCTGGGTTCTACTCATGAGAAGGAAGCATGCTCTGGATCAGGGCCATAATGACAAGCCAGAAAGGGGTACGGTAGCAGCATCACCTATAAAGCTACACAGTTGGAGCCTAGATATTGCTGAAACAAAACCTTTTGTGCTGTGCTCTATGCTGGACAGCTCCCCTGCTAAAGCTTCCTTTATCTTTGACCTAAAGGACAACTCCTGGTAAGGCTGGATTTAACCCACATTGCAGGACCCGGACACTGCCAGAATAAGGTTATGATGAGGACACTTGCCAAGGGAAGCATCCCATCAATGGGGGGCGGGATTGTTAGAGGAGAGCCACCATTTCTGTGTACCCTCGCAAACATCTTGTCTGGAAAAGGCTGGAGAGATCTAGCAAACTGAGACAAAGTGCACTTGCAAGTTCCTGCCGAAACCATCTATTGGAATGGACAATGAAGTGTCTCCATCCTCTATACACTGGTGTGGGACCTCTTTGTAATTCAAGGCTATAATTGCTGCAGAATACCAGAACTCAGAATACCAGAATCCTGGAACGCAGTGAGTTCATTTCTTAACTGACTTCAGAAACAAAAGACTTCTTTTTTTGGCAGACACCCTGCTTGAATAGCCTTTGGAATTCCTGGCTGGATGCCTATTCTTGCAGCTGTAAACCCCTGAATTCCAGGTGATTCCAGAAAAGGGTGTTGGTGTGATAACCATAGCCTGATTTAGCCTTGAAACCTGGTTTTAAGTGTTTATGATTTTTGTTTTTGTTTTTGTACTCCCACATCCAGTGGACCCAGTAAAACCTGGCTCAACAAAGCAAAGTACTTTCCTTTTACTATCTTTTTGGATTTAAGGATCTACACATCCATCCCTCTGCTTTGAACAGAACATGAAGAAGAAAATATATCACTTTCTTTGTGCATCTCTCTTACCAGCATTCCAATTCTCACTCTTTCTCCTTTTCGCTCCCCCAAAACCAAAGAATTCACTGCACAGCCTACACAGAAACATCATTTCTCATTTTCCCAAATCTCTCTCCTTGCTGTCTCTAAGACAGCCTTCAGTAGCTAAATGTAACATGCCATTTTGTTATACTTGCTCAATAAAACTCTGTTTCGGGGGGGGGATCTGGTCTCATGTCTATTGCTTTCTGAGAACCTTAGAAGGGCACTCTGCTATCCAGACTTTGAGCCAAAGCGGCTTATGCTGCGGTCCTGAGTATTTTGATAAATTTGCTAGTTTCTGGCCAACTCTATCAGGCAGACAGGAGCTTGTCCCCCAGCAGAATACAGCCAGCATCACAGGAGGAAACACACCCCTTAAATGCCCCCAGTCATTAATGAACCAATCATGTTCATGGAGGATCAGGCTATCATTGGCTACTACTCATGATGGCTATACATTACCTCCATGTTTTGGAGGAAGTATGCCCCTGTATACTTGTATGAGTGGGAAAGTGCTATTGCACTCATGTCCTACTTGTGAGTTCCCCACAGTCAGCTTGCTGGCCTGTGTGCGAACAGTATGCTGGACTAGGTGGGCCTTTGGTCTAATCCAGCATGGCTGTTCTTATGTTCTGAACACGGAGAAGGAGATGTATATAGAGACATGCTGTGTCTTGCACAAGAGTATGTCCAAGCTCTTATTAAAGCCATAAAAGTGATCTTTTTTCCCCTCCACAGCTTTACCTTTGCTTCATTTTATCCAGTTCATTGTATCTCAAATAGGAGTGTTGCAACAAAGTATTGTAGCCTCTATGCACATAGGATGTTTCTAAAGTGCAGGGTTCTCCACACTTGTCTACCTTGATTTAGCTGAAGCCCTGCTCTTGGTCACAGTGATAGCTTAACTCTTCACTCACATTCATTCGCATGCTCATAGGTGTCTATTTGTGGTTATATATTTAGTTTGTCTTCCCCGTGTGTCTGCTCCATGTATTCCAAAGCACAAATGAGACCCACTGTCACATACTGTAATAGGTATAGTGAAGTTGCTATATTAGAATACAGCTTATTAAAATCTTAATTAAATATGTTTATTTTAATAAATGGTGAGAATCTTTGAAAGATGCAGATTTGTTTCATTTTAAGTGCTCAGGGCCAGCTCCAGATTTTGGGGGACCCCTTTATCTATGTGGCATCTAGAGCACCAACCTCCTTCACTTTCCATATACAGAGCAAGCAGTGGGGGTTGTGGCTAGCAGCAGAAGACCACACACACACACACACTGTTGTCAAGAGGGGCACTGCAAGCAAGCTGCCACTCCTAGCCACCCATGCCACTTGCCAGCTCACCTCCATCAACAGCCACAAGCAGCTGCAACCAAGGGGCAAAAGGGCAGGTAAGCAAGTAGTGGCAACAGCCCCCATCACCGCTGCCACTACTTTCTCCCTTGCTCCCCTGAAAGCAAGGGACAATGGTGGCTAGAAGCAACTGCTGCTTGCTTGTGAGTAGGGAGAGGAAAAAGATGAACTGCTGCCATGACAGGCAGTGAATGTGGACACCAAAGTATAGAAGAACTGGGTCCATTGCCTTCTCTCCAGCCACAATTCTATGTTTGGGCCTTTCTACACCTTCCAGCATTCGGGGAGGGAGGGGGAGGATCCCACAATATTCTTCTCATGAGAACCTCTCCTTTGTCCACATGCACGCACACAATATCCCAGGAAGAAGGTGGGATGCCGCGCCCTCCATTTTCTTTTCTTTTTTTAACAGAAGATGAGTGCACTTGAGCTCCAACAAAAATGTGCGGTTTTTTTGCCTCCAGGAGCCCTTGCACATCATTTGGATGCACAGGGACTTGGCCATGACCAGCCCGGATTTTCAGGCTGGTGTAGAAATGGCCTTTGTGTGCCCCTTCCTTCCTTCCTTCCTTCCTTCCTTCCTTCCTTCCTCTCTTTCCCTGCCCCTCTGACAGAAAAGCAGGGGGACCTGCTGCCATGGCTGCTTGCTGGCCTGCCATTGTGCATGGATGGCAATAGCAACGAGGAAAAGCAGCTGTGATGCTGCTTGATGATCCACAATGGGCAAGTCATGAGTCAGTGCTTGCTGGCAGCTGGCTGAGCAAGCAAGACAGCAGTGGCTCAGCATTGTCTAGCAGAGGAAAAGTGGAGAAAGAAGTGTGGCAAATGCATATCCATGGATGGAGCAGTGGATGTGTCCAATTGTGCAAGTGGCAGGGCTAGGATGCAGTGTCTGCTTCTGTGGTCAGGTTACGAGTTGGTGCTGGGATGGGAAATTAGGCCTACCAGGCTGGCCCATCCAGCCTATGGGCCTTTCCCAAACCCATAGCCTAAAGGCTAGAAGGGAGATGACAATAGGGATTGCCCTTGACATGCCACTCACTCCCCCATTGTGAGGGAGAGCGATGTACTAGGCGCTTTGCCTGCCACATCCTCTCTCCAGTTGAGGACGGCAAAGTCAGTCCAACCAAAGCTCTCCTCCAGCTGATAGTTCAACCAAGGCTGCTTCACTGTATACTGTCCAGGAAAGCCCACCTGCAATGAGTACTTGACCAGGATCCTGTCCCCTGATGCCATCCAACCCATGGAGGGCTCAGGAGGTGCGTCATTCATCCCTCACCATGAAATAGCCTCCAAAATGGGCATGTTTCCTTTCAGAAGAGTGTGCTTTATAAGCCATTCCCTCCTATCTGTGCCTGATATTCCTGAGCTTGAACTTTAAAGCAGCCATTTCTCTTTTTTCAGTGTTATCAAAACTGTATTTAAACTGAGTGTAGGTGCAAACAGAGTCCTGTGATATTCAAGCTACACTGCTTGCATGCAAACCCTGCTGCCCTCCTGGAGAAATAAGGCAAGCAGGAGCTGTGGTATCTGCAATAGAGCCTGCAGGAAAAAGTATCTTGAACACAGATTGTTCCACATTCAAATAAACCACTGAAATAAAACATCCACTAATGAGAGATGACCAGGCTAAACTAATTATTAGGATGCAATTAAAGAACAAATTATAGTCTTCTTAAACTCAACACTCTGGTACAGCGCGTATACAGTGGAATAGCCTGTTTTTACAAATTCCCAACTTTGCTTCTATGCGACAACCAAATTATCTTAATGGGTGTTGAAATGACAGAGTAGATGAATGTCTTTCCCTTGAGTCATTTTCTGATAAAGACACATTGCTTAGCTGCAAGATGACAAACTATATGTTCAAAGTGACAAATCATTTAATTAAAATTTACAAGCGGTTAAATACTGTTTGACCCAAACGGAGGCAGTTATCATGAATCAATTTCAGAGGAGGGACGGGGCGCTCAAAGAAATCGATCACTAACAGCTATGGTACCTGGATGTATTGTGCATATCTCTACAGCCTTTTTTATTTTTTAAATAGCCCTCTCAGCAGGCTGGGGTGTACATCTCGTTGAGAAAAGATTTCAATCAACTTGAAAAATAGTAATACTTTTTACTTGGGCGGTATCTGAACTCACTCTAGATTCATGAATACTTAATGTCACATAGAGTGTTCAAGAAAAATACTCTTGTATCTTAAGAGCAAATAGTTCAAAATGTGATGAGTTATGGTTTTTTTATTGCAAATTCAGGCCAGTGGAAATTGCAATCATCTTTCATGAAAAGGCTGGGTAGTTTTTATTGTTGAAGAACAAGGGTGGTCATTGCTTTTAGTAACTATTATAGCAAATGCAAAATGGTCTGGGTAACATGCTTTATTATTTATGCCATCAAGCACGTAATGTGTGGTAGTATATATTAGAATTTTTCACCTGCCAAGAAGCTGTAGATCTGTTTTATGTATATGACTCTTCCAATGTCCTTCTATTTTGATTGTACCCCATAACAAAGAATGTCGTTGTCCTGATGTACAGAGAAAAACGATGCCATTTTTAGCTTGAATACACACACCACTGGCATGAATTCCACTGAAGTTAATGAATGTGCGATTCTAAAACCTTTTAGTAAAAGGGCCTTTTGTTCAAGACCTAACAATCGTTCTCATTACCTAACCTGGAAATTACATGTAGGATTGGCACTCTCAGGTCAAATTGGGAAGGGGATCGAGCATGTTATAATCAAAATACTTGGTGGCTCACTTTTTACTTCTTTATCCATACATATTAGGATATATGGATGATAGGTTAATATACAATAATACCTGGAGTGTTATATGTAATATGAAACATAATATATCCTAAAAAAAAAATTGTTAAAGAAATAGGCTAATGCACTATTGTGCAGAGTATTTTCTATGTAGAATTAAGTATAATAAATACTTAAAATATAATAATTAGAGAGGTTTTTGTGCAGTTTTACATTTTTCATGTGAAAGAATCTTTGTGTTGTTGACATAAGATTGCAGTCCCATACCCACTTGCTTGAGAATAAACCCCATTGAAGTCGATCAGACTTATATCTGAATAGGAATGTAGCACTGTACTATGTACATACCTTAAAGTGCAATTCTATGCATGTTCATGCAGAAAAAAGTCTCAGCATTCCAAAGTTAGCCATGCTGGCTCGGGCATGCTGGGAGTTTGTAGGACTTTTTTTCTGTTTAAACCTGCATAGCATCGCGCCCTTAAGCATCAGTTTCAAGGTGCATAGTCCTTACTGGTGTCTACTGAGTCAGATGGTTTGTCTTTGTGTCTTGCATCATTTCTATGGCTTTTTAAACATCTCTAGTTAGACTTGGGCCAGATCTACACCAAGCAGTATAAAAACACTTTGAAAATGGTTTGAAAACTATGTATGGAGTGTGCCATGGGACCCCAACAACTGCTTTAAACGGTTTTAAAGCAGTAGTGTAGATCTTGCCTTCATCAATTTTAATGTAGTTTTATGAATCATTTTGGCTTTGATGCCATATGGATCTTTGAGTTCACCTTTGGAATTGAAAAAGTGACTCATAACTATAATAAACAAACAACATTCTCAACATTTGGTTTTCTGAGAAGAAAAGGATAACTCATTCCCCGAGATCTGAGGCATTGTTATCAATTGTACCAGTGGATGGTTCTGTCTGTGGGACAAAAGAAAACAAAATGTGAGGAGGAAAGATAGTCCACTTTTGACTATGTCAAAAAAATATATGCATGTTTTACTATATTATTGGGGAGATCATTTTAAGACATAGTAAAAAGTTATTTTGTGAATTCTCTTTTAACACCTTAATTAATGTCCCACTGAACTCAGGCTAACAGAAGGGAAGTGGACAGTGTCTCATGTATCCTGGGACAAGATGACATGCCATTGGCAGCTTTGTGTGTGAAAATGCACCCAGATGAAATTCCCTTGAGATTATCTGGCTGTAAAATGGGTTATGCTCACATTTCATGTATCAATACATGAAATGTGCAATCAAATATGCAATCAATAATTTCCATATTTAGGGCCAGGAAGAAATTTTCCATTTCCTACAGGTCATATTGGCAGTGACCGTGGGATTTTTTATTTCTCCTAGAGATGTACGTCATTTTGACTGATTTGTCCTATGAATACATTTCTTTAGTGCCCATGTCCTTTTCTGCTTGTGACACATTATGGTCTGGAATGCATAGGTAGGTCTGTGTGGTGCTGGTAAAAGAATTGTCCTGAGACTTTGGGAAAGCAGTTGATCAAGATGGTCTCTTCCAATACTATGAATGACTTTTTCTAAGGCTGTATCTATACTACAAATGTGTATCAGTTTTGTACTGGTGGCACTTACAGACCTAGTTGAAATGTTTACTCGCGCCAAAGTGAAGAATTGGAGAATTGGAGTCATACAATCCATCTTCCACTATCATAACATAATATGTGGTCCATATGGATATCCATGGGTATGGGACTTGAATCATCCAAATCAAATTAAGAGGGAGGATTACAAAATATGGCCCTTCATTCAAAACGGTTTGGGGCCAGGTTATTTGAAGGAACGCCTCCTCCCATATGTACCTACCCGGACCTTAAGATCATCTACAGGGGCCCTTCTCCGTGAGCCCCTGCCAAAGGAAGTGAGGCAGGTGGCTACTAGGAGGAGGGCTTTCTCCGCTGTGGCACCCCGGTTGTGGAATGAGCTCCCCAGAGAGGTCCGCCTGGCGCCTACACTGTACTCCTTTCGTCACCAGCTGAAGACCTTTTTATTCACTCAGTATTTTAACACTTAATTTTAACTTAAATTTAAATTATACTGTTTTAACTCTGTATTTTAACCTTATATCAATTTTGCTGCGTGGTTTTATCCTGGTTGTGCTTTTTATATTGTATTTTGTATTTGTATTTTTAACTTGTTGGTTGTTTTATGATGATTTTAATTTTTGTGAACCGCCCAGAGAGCTTCGGCTATTGGGCGGTATAAAAATGTAATAAATAAATAAATAAATAAATATAAATATAGGCAGCAAAGGCACAATTAAACTGTACCTGCATTACTGTTTAATTGTGGAGAGGATGTGCTTGGTAGCTTGTTGCTTCTTTGCCATGGGAACAGGAGCTCCAGGAGTGATTAGGAATCTAGACAAGGGCTGTTTCTACACTTGCCTTTTTTCCAGGGATCATCCCAGGATCATTCCTTTGCATGCAAATGGCACAAAGAGGATCCCGGGAGCAGGCAAGGATGATCCCTCCATTTTCCTGGGATAATCCTTAGGTGTAGAAAAGGCCAAGATCATGGCTTTTCCCCAAGAATCCTACAAACCGGTTCTCTGGTGAGAATGCTAAGAATGTTCTGTTACAAATCCCTAGCTCTAATAGAAAACTAAAGTTCCTATTATCCCTTGAGGTGGGGGAATTACTATTAAATCAATTTAAGTCTGTAGTTTAGATCGACTTTAAGATCATAAACTTCACCAATTCCTCAACAGAGAGTTACATACCTCCCCCACCCCCTTCCTCAGCTTTGCATGGATGGAAATGGGGACATTGTTGTGAACATGTAGGGGTGAGGTCTGAAGGCTGATGGGGCAGGACCAATTTCATTCAGACTACAAGAGAAAGCAGAAAATTAAAAAGTTCATCCAGAGCAGCTAATTTTTGACAATCAAAAGCCAAAGACTATAATGAAAACAAAAGGATTTCTACTGGTCAGTAATATAGCCAGGGTTGCCAGTAGAATGCTGTGACAATCTTCACATTATTCAAAACAGTGGGAGTGTATGGGATTCAATCTTATTCAGAGTGTTTGTTTCCAGGAAGGAAGGAAACCAGACTTTTAAGCTTCAAATCCTTTGCTGAATTCAGAAGAAAGATGGTATAAGAGAGATGAACCAAGTGGTATAAAGTTCAGTAAGAATTCTGAATCTCTACTTATAAAGAGGAAAGTGTGTGTGTGCAATGTGTATCTGGAAATGTTTACACACTTGCAAATGAGTTAGAAACTTGGAATTTGGCATGCTGATAGATCTGAATATATATTGTACCAGAAAAATCTAAAAATTATTAAAGAATTTAATAAAAACCAAGGCTTATGCGTACAACTCCCAGCATGCCTTGGGTGGGAGGCCAGACTTACTGGCCATTGGCAGCCATTGTGTGTGCATGGGCGGATTGCAGCTGCAGGTCTTTCACAACCGACTCCTGAGGTTGTTCTCGAGCAGTCAACCCAATTCCACATAAAAGGAAACAACCCACATAAATGAGCTGTGTCCATTTGCGGTGTCTCCTCCCACCCTCTGCGTGGTTTTAAAATTGTAACTAGATACAACTGCGTGACTTTGAGGGGCCAAACATGCTGTTATTGTTATTTTAATATTGCATCAGTTTTATATATATATTTTAATCAGTTTTATGCGTTTTAAGGAATTTTTGTATTTAATGTTGTTCCCTGCCTCGATCCAGAGGGAAAGGCAGATAAGAAATAAATATATCTTTATTATTGTTATTATTATTTGATCAAACACACTCCGTCCTGATATCACTGTTTTCTCAGAATCTGGGGGAAGCAAGTGTGCAGCCTTCACTCTTAAAAGGGTGGGAGGAAGGGGAGGTACTCTGCATATGCCCAGAAACAGACCTGACAAAGGGGAGAAGTGCCCAGCCCAGCCCCGACCCTTCAGTACAGGTTCCTGATGGAGCACGTGATAGTCAAGAAGTGCAGGCCAGGGTAGTCCCAGCAGGACTTGGCTGGAGCTGGGTGTGTCCATTGAAAACCACTTAGCTCCCCTCCTCAGCGATGCTACGCCTTGACACTCTATCAAGGAGCAGCATCGGCAACAAGAGGATGTCTCAGAGGACACGGGCACTTGCGGGCTGCCAAAGGCATGCTGGGAGTTGTCATACTGGCATATAGAGTGGCTGATTTTGAATAACGTATGGATTAGCAAACCAGGTCACTATCTCTCAATCTTAACTCAGTTCTCACTTGCCTGATCTCTCACTAACTGCTTACTTTCTCTAACTGCCACTCACCCTGCCCACCATTCCATTCTAGCCTCAGCTATCAGACATTCCCCCATTCACTGTTCTGTTTCAATGGTATAAACAGGCTTTTACATAAAAATCATAAACGTTATTCAGTAATTCCTGCATCTGTCTTGGAATGTTGAGGTTTAGTTATGATGAGGGGGAGGAATGCACCATAAAAAATCTCATTGTTAAAAGGCCTTGGAAAATAATAATAATAATAATAATAATAATAATAATAATAATAATAATAATAATAATAATACCTCACTTGGCACTTAAAAGCCATTAAGCAGTAGGGGAGGAGGCTTCAGGGCTGTCACTAACAGCAACAACCGAATTAGCCATCAGTCAGTCAGCCAGCATGCTCCCTCATGGCCTACCTACAGGCACCGATTGCACAGTGTAGCATGGAATGGCTCAACCAGACTTTACTTCCCATGATCCTCAGTGGCAGGACTTCAATTGGGCAAGTAGGCACTGCAGCAAAAGGCATGCTGGGAGTTGTAGTTTTTGTTTTCTGTCAGGACAAGTAAAATTATGGCAGCTCTCCCAACACCCCCATGTGTCAGGGTGAGAGAGAAAAAGAAACAAATTTAATTTGTTTTAAAGTTATACATCATCAGCCTACCTTGCAGAGTTGTTGTGAGGGTGAGAGAAATAAAAAAGATACAAATTTTATTCATTTAAAAGTTAACTCACTTGCCTAGCAGTGGAAGATGTTGACCTGGCAGACATATATTTTAGGGGGGGGGCGGCGAGCAATGGCGGGTATGTGAGCTAGTGTCTGATACAAGAGGAGAGAACGAACAGCAAGTCCCATTGAGTTCATAGAGCTTAACGTGCTGTTAAATTGAAGAGGTTATTTACAATGTCACACTTCATTTTTTTATGAAAAATTATTCCAGAAGCCAAATGTTTAGAATATGGAAATAAACGTTTTAACAAAAAGGTCAAATGTACAAGCATTTTACGCATCTCCCTAAAAATTAGAAGTTCAGCTAATGCCTTTAAAGCTATTTACAATTCCTGATACCTAATTACCTACAGTAAGTCATAAATAACTGTCAGGGATGCAAATGCAACAAAAATACTATCAAATTAGAGTAATTAGGACCCTGGTTAAAATATCCCTGTGAATTAAAATGCTCTTACTTTTCTCCAACACGACATTAACAAATGAAGGTGTTATTGTCGAAGAAGCATAGAGCCAGAAGTATATGCATAAATATCTGATAGTATGTGCAATGCATATTAGGGCTGAAATATGTTTGTCCCAGCTTTAATTTATCACCTTGTAGCTATTGTTATAACCTGACACTTTTGTAGTAGGCATATTTATCAAAATAGAACTGTGGCAGGTTGCTAAAATTTATTCCACTGCTTATGAAAATGTGTGAGACTTGAGTATTGATCATGGATTCCCCCTCCTTCCCTTATAGTGTGTTGAAATCATGACCAGCTGCTTCATAACTGAGCAGTATAGGCAGCTGCCTTATACTGAGTCAGACCATTTAGCCCAGTATTGTTCACACTGACTGGCAGCAGCTCTCCAGGTTTTCAGGCAGAAGCCTTCCCTGTCTCTCCCTGGAGATGTTGGGGGTTGAACCTGGGACCTTCTTCATGCAAAGAAGGTGCCCTACCACTGAGCTGCAGCCCTTCCCCATTCAGCTCTACTTGAGCCCTATTGAGATGAATTTGTGATGGGCAAAAGCATAACAGGAGAAGTGTCAATGAAGAGCAAGATCTGAATTGTTGAATAAGAGAACGGCACAGTAATGCTTTCAACAGAAGAATGAGCCAGCGAATGGGATAAACATTTACAGACTGTACAAGACCATGCCTTCTGCCTTTACTCCCAAATAGCATTGTCTTCTATACCAGAACATGTCCATAAACCAAGTTTAAAAAGTTTACCCAGTCCCTCTGAAACGCTTTCCTTTCCTGAGTTGCGATAAGCCATAAATATCTGATTACGGCTGAAATATGTTTGTCCCAGTTTTAATTTATCCCCTTGTAACTATTGTTATGACCTGAGATTTTCTCTAGAGAGGTTTCTATAGGGATCCTATAGCACATCCACTTCTTTTTGGGCATACATGTTTATTCAAAAGCAACGGACTTACTCCTATTGAAAATGTGTATAGCATTGCAGCCAAAGTTTCTCTTAGGGTTCAGATGTACTGATCCCTGCCAGTCCACAAAGCAGAACAGGACATTTGTCAGGCCACTATGGACGATGATCTATCCAAAGAAGTGGAATGTTTCCTGCATTTCTGATTTAGCACTAAAACATTGGTCTAGCAGTAAGTAATCAAAGCTTCTGTGTGAGTACACCCTTGCTACTTTGTGAGGTATTGCTTATGTACACACTTTGGTCATTTATTTTATTTTTACACTGCCCCAATAGCCAAAGCTCTCTGGGCAGTTCACAAACATTACAAAACATAATGAAACTTATTTAACATACAAATTTTTAAAAAAGGAATTTAACAGCTAAAAACAATTACATTGAAATACCAGGATCTGATAAAACAACGGACATCAAAATCCCATCATATGCTCTCAAATGCTTAAGAGTAGAGGACAGTTTTAACCTGACACCACAAAAGGCAACGTTGGTGCCAGGTTGACCTCAGTGGGGAGAGCATGCCACAGTCAGGGGGGCTACCACTAAGAAGGCACTCTCTCTTGTTGCTACCTTTTGACCCTCCCTCGGAGGAGACATGGGGAGGAGGGTCTCAGATGTTCACCACAGTGTACAGGTCAGTTTCTACTGGGAGATGTACTATATGCATGTCTATTTTTCTTTTGTTGTTTTTGTTCTTCCAAAAGGCACAACTTGAACTTTCCCCCTCTCTCCTCATCCAGTACATCTTGATTGGGGTGCTAAAATCAGTGGGTGCTGTCCAGTGCTGTTTAACACCTCAAATCACCACCTTGCTGCTTCCTAGAATAAATGAGGTTGCAGGAGCAAAATGTACCTCCTCCTTAAATCTATGCATGGTTATTTTTTTCCCCAAACACAAAACAGCATACCAATATAGAGCTCAGAGATGTTTTAGGTGGCTCTTCAGAATGTCATGTTTTCCTGTATGCTTTTTGCAGTGAATTTAAATCTACTAGCCACAAGATTAATAAAAATCTATGCAAGTCAAAGTGAAATATAATTGTCAACCGAAGCCTCTATTAATTTGTGTTTTGCTCTGGGGGAGGGCTTAAGCTTTGTTTGCTTTAAAATTGTGAGATTGCTTTTCTTTTCCCCCCTCCCTCCTCTTTTTGATGAAGTCTGTAGTCAGCATAGGGTATAATTAAATTATAAATGAAATCCTAGGAGTACAAGGAAAAACCAATAAACAAGTAGAGTTCCAAGGGTGTTATTAATACAAGTGTAATTTAGAAACAATAGTTGCAAAAATATTTAAGCTATTATAGCAAGGCTGAGCCTGGTTAAAGCTGGTATCCTTGAGCTGACTCATTGTAAATAAGACTGGGGAGCGTCATTCTGTAGATGTTTTCTCTGAAATAGCTCCTCTATGTAGACCGGTGCTTACTCCCAGGCATGCATAAGACCGGCGGTAGCTTTGGATACAGAAGGTCCTATATTCAGTCTTTGGCATCTCTAGGTAGGTAGGGCTGGGGAGATGGACCAAGGATCTGACACAGTGGAAGCTGGCGGCTCCTGTATTAGTGGGGCAGTGAATCCAGTCTGGGTTTCAGTCAGAACCAGTCTGAACTCAAAAGGAGCTATACAATGTGCTGAACCCATTTTGGGGATAGATGGCAACTTTGGAGTTCTGACTGAAACCCTGCCCCACCAAAATATGAGCCACCAGCCTCCACTGATCTGACACTATAAGGCATGTCCTGTGTTTGTGCAGCCTTAGGATGCAAAACTAAGGACACCTCCCTGGGAGTAATCCCCACTCAATGGGCGTAATCATGAGTAAACATAGATAGGATAGTAGTAGAAAAAGTATGGTTTCATAGTTGGTTCACTAACTTGGGAAAGTGTTTGTTTTTTCTTCTCCTCACTAATATTGGGACCACATGCTTAGGCTCTTTCAGAGGATATGGGAAATGGAAGTGATTCAGTACAGGGGCCAGTTTCAAATCCTCTCTCTCAGCTACAGCTACTCACAAAGGGCCTTTGAAAGGAGGTAGGAGGAGAAGGAGGGGTTGCAGCTGAGAATCAAAACTAGTTTTTTCGAGGGCAGGTTTAAAGTGGGGCAGCCAAATCAGGGAAGGAGGTTGAGGGGAAGGTAGGGGTCCCAGAAAACACCTTGTCTATGGCCCCTGAGACTTGACGACACCTGTGGAAGTGAATTTAGATCAGCGATGCTGGTTTCCTTCCAACTTTTAAATGCCACTGTTCATATGCACTGACAATCTCCAAGTTAGATTATTGCAATGTGCTCTGCTTGGGGCTGCCTTTGAAAGTGGTTTGGAAGCTGTTGCTGGAGACGCTGAAGGAAGCTCTCGGGGGGGGGGGTCAAGTTTACCTAGCTTTTTGGCAGTTTGGCTTCCCCAGACTTTGACCCGCTTACCTGTGAGCTGTCCTGATTCGATGCAGATTGAGTCAGGCCAGCTGACAGATTATCGTTTTGTTTTGTTGTTTTTCTTAAAGTGGCAATTGCATGAACTTGCACAAATTTCTGTTGCAATTTACTTAATTTGTGCAAATTGCGGCCATATTGTGCTTAATTTGTGCAAATTGCACCTGAGATTTTGCACAAATTGCAGGCGCAATGTGCTTAAATTATTATGGCCACAATTTGCACAAATTACACAAATTACAGCCACAATTTGTGTAAATGGCACTTTAAGGGGGTGGGAATCCAAGAAAGGTCCCCTGATTCCAGTAAAAAGCCTGTTGCTCAGCTCACAAATGTAAGCTAAGCCAGGGGCTCTGGGAAAATCTAGGAAGCTTAATAAGGGCTGGATTCCCCTGCGATGGCCATCATTTGCTGCAGTTTATGCACAAAGCAGTGGCCAAATTGATAGCCAGGATCAATTTGAGTATATAACATTGATTCTGGCCCACTTACACCAGCTCTATGTACATTTCTGAGCCCGATTCAGTGTTCTGGTTTTGACATGTAAAGCCTTACATGTCTCTGGACTATAATACTTGATAGAACACCTCTGGCATATATGAACGAAATACGGACCATGAATCACCATTCATTAAAACACATTAAAATATCAAACCCATGGCATCATGTCCTAACATCTATCCCCATATTATTAACGGGACAGGTCTGTGCCCACTTCTAAGATGCTCCTTACTTCCCTAGGCAAGGGAGTAAAATAAGGTGACCATATGAAAAGGAGAACAGGGCTTCTGTATCTTTAACAGTTGCATAGAAAAGGGAATTTCAGCAGGGGGCATTTGTATATATGGAGAACCTGGTGAAATTCCCTCTTCCTCACAACAGTTAAAGCTGCAGGAGCTATACTAGAGTGACCAGATTTAAAAGAGGGCAGGGCACCTGCAGCTTTAACTGGTGTGATGAAGAGGAAATTTCACCAGGTTCTCCATGTATACAAATGACACCTGCTGAAATTCCCTTTTCAATACAACTGTTAAGATACAGGAGCCCTGTCCTCCTTTTCATATGGTCACCCTAAGTAAAACATCCTTTGTAAGCAATAATTTTCTAACACACAAATCTTGAAGTGAATGAGTGAGTGAGGCCACAGTTATTTGTGTATCTCTGTGGAAAGCTGATGAATACTGAATCTGAAATTTGGTTGGCATTATGTCTTGGAGTTGTGTTTTTAATCCAAGTGAAGAGAAACTGTTTCAGAGCACAGAAAGGCATATGACAGATTTCTCAGGAGCCGTATGACTGATGTCCCATTCCATCACTCTCCTAACTTGTCCAAAATGCCACTTTGTCCTCCCTCCAACCACACTTATCTATAAGAAATGCCTTTCCCTGCTTGGAGGGAGAGAGGAGAGGAGTTAGACAGATCCAGCCAGGCTCAAAACTCAGCACCTGCACTCAGGATAGTCCTGGGAGGGCCACTGCATGAAGGAAGAGCAGGTTTAGTTTGGCAATCAGCTGTTCTCTTGTTGGCAATTTGCTGCTCACTTTAAATGACGCCTTCAGATTTGGCAGTCATGCGGATTTCTCTTGACCAAGTTCAAATTGTTAATTGCTTGAGACTATTATGTTAATTTGAGATATCGCATCGAAACGAAATTACTTTCAAAAGAATATTCATTAGGACAAATCACTCTCATAGTTGTAATGCATTTCTGTCCTTCACACAGCATTGCTGACATTTAGCTCCTACGGCAGTCCCTCCAACTCCTTTACTGCCAAAAACATAATTTCGCTATCAATCTGTGGATCCTCAGTTCCTGTCGTTTAGTTCCACTGCTTCCATTTCAACCACCTCTAGGGATGTCTAATTTCAGGAAATCGGATAAGCTGGCGAGAAACGAAAGCAGTGAAGGCTGGTTGCTCTGATTTCAGTGGACCTGTGGATCCATTTTGGGTTTCAGTCAAAATCGGCCAGAACCTATTTTGGGGGCTGGGTTCATCACCATGGATAATTCCTTTAGATTTCTAGCTGGTTCTGACAGAACCCAGAATGGATTCAGTCCCACTGAAATCAGAGCCACCAGTTAACCCTAATTGAAAGACAGAGCTTCTTCAGGCAAGCGTTTTATAGCAGGCTCATGACTAGCCACTCAGTGATGTTCATGAGTCATTTTGACAATACCGTGGTCCTCCTGTGCGTCTCCCACTCCTTCTGCTCATTTTTTTCCATCACAAAATAAGATCCTTAAAACCGACTCTTCTGTGTTATAGCAATATTTGTCACTATTTCCTACTGTGTGCAGTAGAAGTTACACTTTAAAACACCCACTAGAAGGCTCTGTCCTACTAAATTGGACAAGAAGAGAACCAGGAAGCAGAGCAACGTCAAGGAAACACAATTTCTTGCCCCTCTGAAAATCCTCATAGGGAGGGTGGAATTGGCTTTTTCATTAAAGTTTGTGGCTCTGAAAATCTTGGGGTGTTCCTGAACAGGCTGATGCCTACCACTTGTTTCTTCTTGTCAAGGGCTCATTTCTTAATGGCTCCATGGGAGCACTGAGTTCACTATTGGAGGAAGCAATCGTATATGTTTATGTTTGTTGTGCATATTATTATTATTATTATTATTATTATTATTATTATTATTATTGCATTAATATCCCGCCTTTTTTCCTCCAAGGAGGCATACATAATCCTCCTCCTCCTCTCTATTTTATCCTCACAACAACAACCCTGTGAGGTGAGTTGGGCTGAGAGTGTGTGACTGGCCCAAAGTCACCCAGTAGGTTTCCATGGCCAAGTGGGGACTAGAACCCAGATCTCCCAGCTCCCAGTCCAACACTTTAGCCACTACACCACACTGGCTTTCACAGGGGTGTCAAACCTTTCATGTTGGAGAAACTCTTGGGGCCACATTCCAGTGGTAGGCGGGGTCAAAGGAAAAAGGGGTGGAGCCAAAATGTCAGCATATTTTAGTTAAAGCTCTTACAGCGAGTAACTAAACATTTCACCCTTTTAGAATGGAGAAAAAAAACTGCACAACATCCAAGAAACCACCCAATGATTGGTGGTTAGGAGAAAGAGGTGGCACTATGGGAATGGGCCATGGCCATTTGAGGGACCCTGGAGAGTTCTTCACCTCTGCTATATATGGATATCAGATCATAAATTACGTACGGATTCTGATATAGATCAAAAAGATTAATAAGCATTCCTAAATTCTTAACACTCTTCCTCTCTAGGATGTGTGTGTCACCCTATCTTCAAGGACACACCTGCAAAAATGAAAAGCTCCCACGCACAGCATTCTAGATCCAAGCTTCATACCAGCTGAAACATATAGGGCAGGAAAAGAGAAAGGGATCACTTAACATTTGTATGCAGAACGTCTCTAGTGTCTGTATAGTATAAGTATGAAGGAGATAATTGAGGCACAAGCAATAGTCTGAATAATATTTTTGCAGGTGTGAGTTTTTTGACAGCATTGTAAAATATTATCTATCTTTCTTGTAGTAACATCTTGAACCTTACAAATTAAAGAAAGTCAACTCCTTTTCCTGTCAGTTGCTAATGATAGTGTATTAAGTGTTGCGAAGGCTATAAAATAATAGATTGTTTACACTTAGGTCACAGGAAGTGGAAGAATGATTATGTTGAAGTGTGTGTCTTCTCTATGTCTTCCCCCAGTCTGTGTTATCTGTTTCATTTTATTTAGGTTAACTCTGGCCATCTTCCAAGTTTCTAATAAAAGCAGGTTCAAATGAACAATTCTAGTGAATTGACAGTGTATAATTGTGGTTTCGTTTTCTGTCATCATGGCTGCAGGGTGCAAAAGCTACACATGAGATCAAATGTTATTTATCTGTTCTGAATAATTTGCCTCCCAAATATTTCTAAGTTATAAAATATGGTAATTAGCAGAAATGGTGGCAAATTCATTGGCCATGCTAGCTGGGGATCATGAGACTTATTACATCTGGAGGCCACCGGATTGGAGAAGACTGCACTATGTAGTAAATGCTGATATAAAAATGGTTACTGTGGCTGCACAAAGTTTAAAAGTATCATTTTCTCTTCTAGATTTTACAGTGATGGTGCATTTTTTGCTAGCTGCGGAATTTGTAAGTTATTACATGAAATATTTACATGTTAAGAAAAATATGGGATATTGGCACTGTTCAACAACCCATTCCAACAGATAACCAGAAAACAGAATTTCTGTCCCATTTTTCTTCCTTCCTTATGAGCTACCTTTCCTAACATGGATCATATAGCTGAAAAATTGGCTGTCAAGTTAATGCATGTCATGCTATAAAGAACTCACAGGAGGTCAACTATGGGAGTATATAGTGATATGCTATTTCAGCCCCTTTCTCCCCTCTAGGCCATCCTCCTTGGTACACTATGACTCTTGTTATGCAGTCCTGTTCTTACCAATACACAATTTGCAAGGACGTGGATAAATACCAGTTATTTTTTCCCAATCTTGTTTTCAAGTGTTGAAGGCTTGATTTAAAATTGAAACCATCATTTGTTCGACTAAATAGAATCACTTCTTTTGTAGATCCTTTCTGTCTTTCAAAACAGTAGTATCATTTCATAAGGTTTGCACTTAAACATGCTTTGACAGGGTAAAGTACTACTATATGATGGTCCGTTTATTGTAATGAGAATGCTATTATGTGGTGTCCAGTGAGGAGATGAGGAGATGTTATTTTCTGTAGTCCTTTGCTTGGTTCAAAGCTAATGATGGTCATGAACGTAAAGAAGATATCTCTCCATAAGACCCATTAAGTCTGATGTGAGGGCATGGTGTTAGGACATAGTGTAGAGCAAAAATCAGTTACGTGTGTGCATGTGTGTGTGTGTGTGTGTAAGGAAGGAAGGAAGGAAGGAAGGAAGGAAGGAAGGAAGGAAGGAAGGAAAAATTGATTGAGGCTATAATCATACTGTAAGAATATAAGAAGAGCTATGCTGGATCAGACCAAAGATCTATCTCACCCAGTATTCTGTTCACACAGTAGCCAACCAGCTGCCTGTGAAAAGCCGACAAGAAGGGCATGAGAGCTATAACACCCTTCCACTCATGAACCCCAGTAAGTGGTATTCAGAAGCATACTGCCTCTGGTACTGAAGATAATTATAGCCAAAATGAGTAGTAGTCATTGATAGTCTTGATAGAAGGTGTCCTAGGAACCATCAGAAAGGTCAGATCACCCCCGTGGGCAAAGAGAGCTCCATTGTCCCAGAAGGTGAGATGACCTCTCATGCTGCCTCTCAGAAGTTTCACTTCAAATATACTCAGAAGTCTCCATGTAAAAACCTCTGAGGCTCTTACCTCTCTGACATTGGATGTGCAATGGTGGTAAAGGCAAGGAGGTGGATCATGTCATAGGTGGATCAGAGGAGTCTTTGGATACCCAGGTGCCAAAGGCTTGCCAGTTTCCAAAGGTACTCCCAATGTGGGAGGAAATATAAGCCACCTTTGGAGCTGGCATATATTGGTCCCAATGGCAGGGAAATCATTTGATCTTCCCACCCCACATTGGCAGGATTGCTCTGTAATTGATTCTGGGCATTGCACTATAGCCAACAAGAAAGAAATAGATTTGAGATTTGCAGCTGGCTGAAATGAGCCAAAGGACATTGAATAGTTTAGGGGAAACTGAGGCTGTTTTATACACTAACACTTTCTGCCAGGGTACCTCTCTGCTCTTCCATCCCTAGGCATATATCCGAAGCTGAACAGATATCACAAAAACACCTCAAGTCTTCAGTGATCAGGGAACCATAACCCTGGAATTGCTCACGTTTCAGGAATTTAGGACTACATATTAACTTCCTTAAAAAGAAAAAACACCACTGAACTCTTTTGCCAGTGATCTGTAAGTTACAGACCCTTCCAGGGGTATTTTGGCTGACACAAAACATTGTTTCAATCCCCTTGTCATGTCCCCTTGTTGTCATGTCAATGAGCTGTGGCTACTATATCACTAGAGATTGTTGAAGTGACAATTTTAATCAGTCGAGCAGTCTTGGGGCGGATCACGCATCAAGAGAAATTTAAAATCACCCTTTAGTTTGATTTCAAATGTTACCTCTAACATTTTTTCTGTCACTGAAATTTTATTGAGAGAGATATTTTCCCATAGAAGATTTCCGGTGCAGTGCAGCTTTTCTTCCAGCAAGCCAAACCAATCCAATTTAACAATCTAAAGGTTCTTAACCTGTCAGAAGCCAAACATATATCAGTAACCAAGCTTGCTGTCTTACTCTGCCAAGATGAAATTTGACATATGTACCCTCTCTTTTTTTTAACAATAATTTGTTTCTCCTGCAAGAAATACCACCTGCTCTTGCCTCAGTCAGCTTTTCCAAAATACAATTAAGATAGTTACTATATAAGAATTCAATATTTAGGTGTGTGGGGTGTTTTTTTCCAAAATAACAGATGAGTAAATGTTACTGATTATAGATAGTATTCAACACCGCTGACCTGCTTATACTATTGACATGCCGTTAGTGTAAGCGACCTCTAGCAGTATGCCAATAGCATAAACCAGAAACCTATGCCAATTTACAGTTGTCATACTACTAGAGGTCATTTACACTAGCAGTACACCAATAGTGTAAGCAGACCAGCAGCGTTGGATACTGCCCTATATTTAGAGGAATTTTATGTACTATCAACTCCTAAACACATCTTTATAATACCTATATTGAGTTGTGCCTATAGAACACATACATCAAAAGCTGTATGGTACTTTTCTGTGGCCACACCCAGATTATGGAACTCCTTGCTCTGTGACTCCCTCACAGTCTTTTGCCAGCTGTCCAAGGCCTTTTTGTTCCAGAAGGGTTATACTCTGTATTTCTAAGGCAGATGACATTTTTATAGAAGAAATTTGGACTTAACTACCAACCCCGTCTCTTCTATTGGTTGTGTTATATAGTTGTTTTAAGAATTGTGGTTTTAATTAATGTAAGCTGCCCTAAGTGATGCATTTGCAGTAGAAGGGTGGGGTATAAATCCTTAAATAAATAATAAATATTTGGACCAAGTGCATAGATAAGAAGGGGGATACAGACACAATCTTGACGATTGCTATAGTTATATTTTAGACATATATGTTTAATACATTTTTATTCTACATAAATAGAATTCTGGCTGTGGAATGAGCTCCCTAGAGAGATTCACCTGGCACCTACGTGTCTTACTCTTTCCGACGCCAAGTGAAGACTTTTTTATTTTCCTGGTATTTTAGCATTTTACCATCCTAGTCTTTTAACTCTGCTGTTTTAAATCTGTATTTTAAATCTGTATTTTAAATCTCTGCATTGCTGCTTGGTTTTATTCTGCTTGTACTTTTATATTGTTGTTTAAGTTTCCATATTTTATATTTTAAGTTGTACTTTATAGTTTATTTTTTTGTGAACTGACCAGAGAGCTTCAGCAATTAGGCAGTATAGAGATGAAATAAGTAAATAAATGGCATATCTTTTTATAGAAATCAATAATATTTTTAATATTTGAAATTCTGCAATAATTTTTAATTTCAGTGTGACAGTTGTACATACTGATTACAGTCTAGTGGTTCTAGTTATACAGAAAGTAAAAGAGACTAACAATGTTATCCCATACATGTTCATGCAGAAGCAACCCCATTGTGTTATATGACTTGAATCTAGTCTGCCATCCACGTTCTACAAATGCAACAGCTCCTCCTGTCTGCAGAATGCTTTTAATCTATCAGAGCATTTCTGTTGGGAAAATCAAGGATGACGAGATTTTTTGCTAATTCCCTCCTCACTTCTCCCCCACCCCAGATCTGCTCTAGACAGTCAGGAGACCCTCTAGAAGTGCATGGCAGGTAGTGCTGGATGCTGCAGGGGAAGGAGAATTAGCAAAAATTTCGCTTATTCCCCCCCTTTCCATTAGGCATTGCAATCTGAGCAGAAGTCGATGGCAACAGATAGTGGATCCAATCAAATGGGAGTAAAGATGGCAGCCCTAAACTTGCAGTGTCTATCAATTTATGTAATTTTCCAACAATATTATTCAGTTCAGAACATAGAGTCAAATTTTTGGTCCTAAGGCAGAACATTTATTTCTAAGAGTTGAGTTAAAGGGCAGAAAACCCTGTATTGAATTGTAAGTGTATATAGTGTTGTAACTAGATGCTTTTTTCCAGTTACCCTGATCTATGAAGTTTTTCATTCCGTATTTTAATCTGAACCTTTTTTTCCATTGACATTTTAGGACAGTAATTTTAGGCTATTATTAGTTGATGTAAAGAAAATATGGTTTGTGGACAAAGAAATATAAAACCTGACAAAAAGCTTATCCTTGGGAATTTTTGGTGTAGTCTCTACTCGGGTGACCATATGGAAAGGGAGACAGGGCTCCTCTATCTTAGTTGCATAGAAATGGGAATTTCAGCAGGTGTCATTTGCCTGCATGCAGCACCTGGTGAAATTCCCTCTTCATCACAACAGTTAAAGCTGCAGGAGCCCTGCCCTCTTGACCAGATACAAAAGAGGCAGGGCTCCTGCAGCTTTAACTGTTGTGATGAAGAGGGATTTCACCAAGTGCTGCATATATACAAATGGCACCTGCTGAAGTTCCTTTTTCTGTGCAACTGTTAAAGATACAGGAGCCCTGTGCTCCTTTCCATATGGTCACCTTAGTCTCTACAAAAATCTCAGCAAAGCACAGCTATAGACAATCTAAAGTGAGGATTTAATGTATACACTGTAACTGCACAACTTTATAGGATAATATATTCTCATTATACCATGATAGAATTTGGCTATTCATTGTTTTCCTTGTTATGCCATGTACAGAGGCAGGTAACCATAAATCTGCAAGTAGAATTTGTCTTATCATTCAAGATCATTCTAAATGCAATTGATCAGGCTGGTGTCACTGAAACTTTGCTATATTTATATACATGATGGAAAAGGTGTAATTACAAATACAGGCAGCATAACTAGTTTAATCAAGATCAAGGAATTATTGCCATTTTTTCCCAAGCATAATGGATTATTGGACAGATTCCATGGTATTCTCCATCTTTTGTTCATCTCAAAAGAGAAAAACAAGTCAATGACAGTTAATTATGTATCCAATTGTAATTATGGATCAGATTTTAGCAGTAGTTTCAAAATTACAAACTTTGAAATGATTGTGTGTGGCTCACAGCACAGTACCCAAAAGATTAATCCTATGCTTTCAACAGAGCACTCCAAGGTTAGAATGCTCCATTCCCTCCTCTGCCCTGTAGGCTCTTGCTAGCAAGGCAGAAGGCAACGGTATTTTACTTCGTCCACAGCAATGAGAGGGAAGCATTTAGATTCGCTCTTGAGTTTGACTAAATGTTTCCTTGTTGTTGTTTATTTGTTCAGTCGCTTCCGACTCTTCGTGACTTCATGGACCAGCCCATGCCAGAGCTTTCTGTCAGCCATCACCACCCGCAGCTCCCCCAAGGTCGAGTCCGTCACCTCCAGAATATCATCCATCCATCTTGCCCTTGGTCGGCCCCTCTTCCTTTTGCCTTCCACTTTCCCGAGCATCAGCCTCTTCTCCAGGGTATCCTGTCTTCTCATTATGTGGCCAAAGTACTTCAGTTTTGCCTTTAATACCATTCCCTCAAGTGAGCAGTCTGGCTTTATTTCCTGAAGTATGGACTGGTTTGATCTTCTTGCAGTCCAAGGCACTTTCAGAATTTTCCTCCAATACTACAGTTCAAAAGCATCTTTCTTCCTTCGCTCAGTCTTCCTTATTGTCCAGCTCTCGCAGCCATAGGTTACTATGGGAATATCATTGCTTTAACTATGCAGACCTTTGTTGTCAGTGTGATGTCTCTGCTCTTAACTATTTTATCAAGATTTGTCATTGCTCTCCTCCCAAGAAGTAAATGTCTTCTGATTTCCTGGCTGCAGCCAGCATCTGCAGTAATCTTTGCGCCCAGAAATACAAAGTCTGTCACTGCCTCCACGTTTTCTCCCTCTATTTGCCAGTTATCAATCAAGCTGGTTGCCATAATCTTGGTTTTTTTGAGGTTTAACTGCAACCCAGCTTTTGCACTTTCTTCTTTCACCTTCGTCATAAGACTCCTCAGCTCCTCCTCGCTTTCAGCCATCGAAGTAGTATCATCTGCATATCTAAGATTGTTAATGTTTCTTCCCACGATTAAAACTCCAGCCTTGGATTCATCAAGACCAGAACATCGCATGATGTGTTCTGCGTACAAGTTGAATAGGTAGGGTGAGAGTACTCCTTTTCCAATCTTAAATCAGTCCGTTGTTCCATGGTCTGTTCTTACCATTGCTACTTGGTCATTTCCTAGGGACAGGGATTTTTGTTTCCTGGGGACAGAGTCTGGTCAGAAAGGCCTACAATCCCTCAGATCCTCAACCATGACCTCCCTGCCCACAGGCACTCCCACAGAATGTCCATTTTCTGACCTCATAGAGGAAGTCACCATGAAAACTTCTATGGTGGCTGGGCAGAGCCAAAATTAGGGCTCCTTAGCTTACCTAGTATGCAGGTCAAGCTAATACAATGACCACAGCACTGACTACAGGTTCAGATATGCATGAACCTAAATGCCTCCCTTTTACCTTGCAAGGACTCTGTCCAAGATTTGTAATTCAAAGTAAAAAAGTGTACCTTGATCTGGACTCATGCAATCACTATTTCAAAACTAGATTCTGATCGTGTTCAAACCTAAAAAAATAATCCATTCCAGAGAGATTTATGGAATGTAGCTATTCATAGGAAAAGTTCAATATTCTCTCTCTCTCTCTCTCTCTCTCTCTCTCTCTCTCTATATATATATATATATATATATCAAAATTTTCAGTGTTAAATTCTTCTGGGCACTATTTAAAATCTTAATAATCCCACTTTTTCCTGTAACTTTTCATTTTCTGTATTCATATCTTTGCTTTTTTTTCCTTCTCCTTGTTTTTGTTCGTTAGAGATTCCTTTTTTAAAAATTATTTACTAAACAATGAAGTTGTTGGCTTGAGTCTTGAAAAAAGAAAAAAAGCACACATAGGAATATCAATTGGAGGTTTCTCCAATTCCATTCTTTTGTGCATTCATTCTTATGTTGTTCTCCCAAGGTCATTGTTTCAATTATCCTGTTCTGGCCTTCAAGCCATAAATTATAGTTTTCCTTTTTGACAAACTTTCCTCCCATCTAAACACTCGTAATTCTGTTGTGACATTTTCTGAGTAGATTAGGTCTCCTATCTCAAGTCAATGCTTTCTAATTCAGTGCTTTTATACAGACTCTTGTCCAGCTTCTCTAAAGTCATAAATCCTCAGTGAAAGTATAATATTTAGAGATTTTATCGATAGGTCTCAGTTGGGACTTCACGACTCCATTATCATCCAATCTTTACACTTAAGACACATTTTTGACAAGCCGGAGTTTGTTTTCCTCTTTCTTTCCTATGAACACTTACCTATGTTTTGGCCTTGAGTTAGCCATTCTCTGCCAATTTGTTTCACTTCCTGCATATGGACCTCTTAAATTTCCCCCCTTTCACACTGTTGGGCCTTTAACGTTCTTGCTTTATAATCTAGCTAGCTAACTTAGTTATTGATGTTTATTCAGACACATTGAAGGGGGTCCATAGGTTGTGCACTTGGTCAATAATGACAACTTTAAATTATTTTCATCAATTGACTAATGTGCAGCCAGACCCTATACATGTTTTCTCAGTAGGGTTTACTCCCAGTTGAGGATGTTTTTATTAGAGGTAGTAATAGAGGAGGTTGTTCTCCTTTATTTGCCACCAAAAGAGTCTCCGGATCAATCGCCCTCCCTCTACACAATCAACATAACAGAGACCTCAGGCTAAACATGGACTTCATTATTGTAGTGCAGCTTCTGTGCAACTAAAAGACTGACACAAGGCCTAAATAGCTAATCTTGAGTCTCTATTAGGGAAAGCTTTTGCAAGGTAGAGAAGTTGTCACCCAGTTGACAATAAGCCACTATGGTGAACCCCAAAGGGGGCTTAAGCTACTTTCTTAGGGAGGCTCCCTATTGTGTATGCTTTGGTGAAAGGCTATTCTGGCAGAGCATCTCAAACCTCTCCCTAACTCCAAACACTTAGGGCATGTCTACACCTAGGGAGGGAGCGGGGAGGATCTTGTGATATGCTGATTGCGAGATCCTCCCCCGGGTTCACACGCAGCGCATGATGTTCAGGGAGGAAGCAGGTCATCGTGCCCACCTTTACAAAAAAAAGGCAAAGAAGTAAGTTTTAAAAAAGCCCATCCCACCCCCGATGTCCCTGGACTCACCCCATCCCTGCTCCGTCCCTCTGCTAACTCCCACTACTCTCAGGGAGGAGGGAAGAAGCCAGGACAGGCGCCCACACCACCCGCGGTCCTTGGGATCGTCCTGGGACTGCAGGAAAAGCTGGGGGGGGGAAGTGTCTGCAGATACCCTGGGGAAATGAAGGGATCGTCCCAACCTGCTCCCGGGATCCCCTGTACATCAAGTGGATGCACAGAGATGATCCAGGGATGATCCCTGGGATAAAGACTGTTGAAGACATGCCCTTTGACCAAGGATGAGCTTTTGCATCAACCACATCATGCCCCTCCTCTTCCTCCTCCTCAGAAGGGACTCGGGGCATAAATAAATAATAATAATAATAATAATAATAATAATAATAATAATAATAATAATAATATACCACAAGGGTGTAGGGGGAGGATCGCAGACTTAACAGCTTCTGCGATCCTCCAGACAGCCATGTGATGTCCCCAAAGGACATTGCGGCCACCACTTATTCTTTTTTAAATGACAGAGAGGAGTGCACAGACACTCCAATGAAAAGGTTATAATAATAATTTAAAACAGATCCCACTTTCCCACCTCCACCCCCTATGTGCACGGGGCATCTGAAGTGCTCCGTGCCCCATGCCTGGTTTCTGCCTCCTCACGTTTGCTTGTGAGGAGGCGGGACGAAGCTGGGAGGGCTGCTCAC
The DNA here is from genome assembly GCF_023053635.1 of Elgaria multicarinata webbii. Taxonomy (NCBI): domain Eukaryota; kingdom Metazoa; phylum Chordata; class Lepidosauria; order Squamata; family Anguidae; genus Elgaria; species Elgaria multicarinata. The sequence continues at coordinate 137,927,083 of NC_086171.1, forward strand.
ACCTCCCACCATCTTGGGACGATCCCAAGACCATGGGAAAAATTGGGCAAAAAACTGTCCCAGTTATCCTGGGGAAATGGAGGAATCATCCCTCCCTGCCTCCGGGATCCCCTGTGCGTCATGTGGATGAACAGGGATGATCCCAGGATGATCCCCGGGATAAGGCATGATGTAGACATGCCCTAGGTTTCCCATGGGAATGAGGGAAGGTGGTGCCTCAGGTTGGCCCACCTCATTGTCAAGGCCTTAGAAAGATTCTTCCCCAACAGCTGGAAACTCTCAGGGAGGTTCCTCCCTTGCTCTCTGGACTAACTGTTCTATTCAGAAACTGACTAATCAGAAACTGCCAGGGCCCTGCTCTCAATCTTGACAAACAGATGCCTAAGTTGAATCTGTCCAGTTCTTTCATGTGGTATATCTTGATCTGACTATCTAAAACTACTTCTAAAATTTCTAAAAATTCTAAGGTTGTACAGATTTCAACAATGGAAGAAGAATGATAGGGCAACTTGATCAGTGTACCTACAGCTCTTGTTCAAGACAATTCTGATCTGGGGGTGGAAAAAGCAACTTAAAGGTTAATTGTTTGAAGATATGGACGTTTTATTCACGTATTACTCAAATTTAGGTATTTCTTTCCTAACAAAGAGCTCTCAAAGTTCTTAGAACATAGTCAGTTGAGTTCCCCCCCCCCAAGAGTGTTTAAATAAAGGACTTATTGAAATGTCTATTTTCAAAAGTAAGAAATCAATCTTTGTATCCAGGCTATTTTTAGATCTACTAATTTCAAAGCCTTTCTTGTACTTAGGAAGATTAAGTGATGTTAGTGTCTGACTTGAAAAAGTTCCAGGCAAGCTAATGAAGCAGAATATTTTGCTATTGTTGACATGCAAGGGCTGTTATTGGCCCACCTGAACTGAAAAGGGGAAGGATTTATCTCATCATAGGCCGATCACTGGGCCATTATATTAAGTTGAGGGTGGAAGACCCTTCAGGACCTGCATTGACACTATTTTAAGGGGGCTTTGTCTGAAAGGATACAAATGCTCTTCTGGTTCCTTCTTGTCCTGAGACCATGTTCCTATCTGATGATATTATCGTAGGATGTAGATCCTGGCCAGTTCCACCACCAATATTTAATGATACTCAACTTTTTGCCTTCCAAAACAGTTTTTGCTTCCATCTTAGACATGAATGGTATCTTCTCTATAGAGGTTGTGCCCACTCCACATTATACACCTGTGCTGAATGCCTCTCTATCCACCAAAAGGAAATGTTACACTACTAGGGGTGTGCACAGACCCCCCGCTCCGCTTCTCTTCCAGATCCGTGATTTGCGGATCGGGCCACTTCGCTCCGCCCCCACTCCGCCTATGTCTGCTCCGCTCCACTGCGGAGCTCCGGATCCGGATCGGTGCTCCGGTTTTCCCCCCCATAGGCTTGCATTAAGCTAAAAAAGTATACAACTTTTTTCTGTTAAAGTTAGAAACCTCAAGTTTGGCACCATGACACCTCATGGATGTATACACACGCACGCCAAGACTCAAGGCAATCCCATCTTCCCCTGATTTTGGGGGAATTTATGAAAATCGGGCACCCCATTCATACCCCTTTCGATAGCTCCGTCAATTTGCACGTTAGGAACCTCAAACTCACCACCATGATAGCTTATCCAGGGATACACATGCACGCCAAGACTCAAGGCAGTCCCATCATCCCTTGATTTTTGGGGAATTTATGAAAATCGGGCACCCCATTCACACCCCTTTCGATAGCTCCGTCAATTTGCACGTTAAAAACCTCAAACTCACCACCATAATAGCTTATCCAGGGATACACATGCACACCAAGACTCAAGGCAGTCCCATCATCCCCTGATTTTGGGGGAATTTATGAAAATCGGGCACCCCATTTGCAGACGTGGACTGTTCTTGGACATTTGGACAGATAAAAAAAAGGGAAGTGGGCACACTCACAGATGCCATCTAGACCCACAATCATGCCAAGGTACAAGGCAATCCCATCATCCCCTGATTTTTGGTGGAGCTTAAACCTGCAGACAGCTCAATGGGGCCATTTCAAAGGAAATCCCAAAATGCCATGAATTGGGGAGTAGAGATCAACCTAAATATGAATCTTCTTCCACACTTGAAAAATGGATTTGGAACTTCCAAAAGTCTAATTGAGCGCAGGAAGGACTTCTCCCCTGAGTCAAAGCCAGACACAAACCATCCCTGCGAGGCAGGCAGGGGAGGAGGGAGGGAAGGCAGGCAGGCAGCAGACATTTCTGGGGGCAAAAGGAAGTGAGCCAAGGATAAGCCAGTAATGCATATAAAATGGAATAAATAAATAAATAAATAAATAAACAAAGGAGGGGTGGAATTAAAAGCAGCAGTGTTGCTGAATAAACAACAAGAACTTTTTTAAAAAGGCTATATCTGTCTTTTACCAGTAAGAGGGGGGGTGGACGTGCCCAAAGGGGGAAGCATCTGCCAATTTGACTGGTCCTGTCTAGGTACAAGTCTTTAAGAAGCAAACGCTCACTTCAACTCATGATAGGCATTGCTCCACCGGGTTACTCTTTGGAGGGCTCTGATGGCCCTCCAAGTACAGGAGAGTGAGGGCACGTCCACATGCCCTCATCCCCTTGCACCACATCTATTCAGTTGTTCCGCAAAGTTAGGGTGGGTAGCAGTGCTGTGTTTTTTCTATCTCTTATTATTGGCTTAGTATATGATTTCAGGTTGTGTTTGTGCATTTGGTGGGACTACTGTTTTAAAAAACACTGGGAAAAGTCCGTTCAGACTAAGAAAGAGAAGTTCCCAGAATCCCAAGTTACCCGTTTTGCCTATCCCCTCCTCCAACTTTGGGATCATGTGATCATGACCGGGAGTTGACTCTGCCCCTCAGCAATCGAAAAGGTAATCTTTTTCCTGCCTTTACCCTACTTTTTAAAAAATTCTAGCAAGCGAATCGCACCACGCAGAGAACTGAGAGTAGGCTCAAAATGACCCCCAGCCATGACTCTCTAAGCACAAGAAGTTTCAGAAAGATAGCTTCAAAAACAACACAGTTATCCCCTTTTCTTTTCTGCAATGCAATCCTATGGGTGAAATGTTTCAAAATGGCGATCGGATCTGTCCGCGGAAAGAGGATCACTCCGAAAATGGGCGCTTCTCTTCGCCTTGCTTTTAGGGGTCCATGGTCCACTTCTACTCCACCTCTGGGCAAGGTGGAGCAGGCCAATTCGCTTCTGATTCTCCGGTTCTAATCGGAGCGGAGCACATGCCTATACACTACCTTGTTGGCATTTATTCTCACTTTGTCCTCTCTGTTAAGTGCCACAGCCCTCTCTGGACTCATCTTTCCAGGAACTCACACCATCTAATTTATCTATCCAGCAATTGCTAAGGGCTGCTATAAGGCCTCAGAACCAGTTCCATTATTTATTTATTTATTTATTTATTATTTATATTTACTTATTTATTTATTGCATTTATATCCCACCTTTATTTCTTCAAGGAATCCAAAACGGCATATATAATTCTATTCCTCTCCATTTTATCCTCACGACAACTACCTTGACAACTGTTTGTCAAGATTGTGAGTCTGTGACTGGCCCAAAGTCACCCCACAGATTTCCTTGGCTGAGTGGGGACTAGAACCCGGATCTACCAACTCCCTGTCTAACACTCTAGCCACTACACCACACTGATGAGGATATCTAGATACCAAGGTTGTCATCTTATGATACAACAATAGCAGCTGGCAAAAGCAGGATAATTCTGGATGCACTAATATATCTGTGGGACCAAGGTGTCCATTTTCTTCATTAAAGGACTACTTGACATGAAGTGCTTGATTCAATGTACTTGATTCAAGACTTTTATAAATCAGAATTCTGCATCCCACCAGTGCGAGACATACATTATGATGGGACATGGGAGAGGGCCTTCTCTGTTGTGGCATCCCGGTTGGGGAATGCCCTCCCCTTGGCAGCCTGACTGGTGCGGACATTGGCTTCGTTTCGGCACCAAGTTAAAACATGCCTTTTTATCAAAGTCTTTGAGAGCTAAATTTGCCTAAAGCTGCACATAGTTTTATTTGTTTTTATTGCTTTTAAACATTTTTCCTGGTATTAGTTTGTTAATGTTTAATACGTTTTAGCTGTGTAAATTAGGTATTGTTTTATACCATTTGAATTGTATGCTACCCTGAGATCTCAATAATATAGAGTGGGATATAAATGTTTTAATAATAAATAAATAAAGGAGTTATTTCAGCCCATAATAAAAAAATGTAATAAATAAATAAATAATATACAGTAATCAAATCACAGTGTGATTTGATCTTTTATGATTGCATCTTTTATTATGTCTTTTCCAAGGCTGGAGTCTAACCATGCTATTGAATCACCAAATGTGATGGCTACCTTAAAGGAGAGATTGTAGCATCTATAAAATTAAAATGGTGTCCATAAATAAGTCATTCTTTGGGGACATATGACTCTTAATAACAAACAGCAGCAAATATATCGAGATTTCTTTAAAAGGACTGTTACATTTTGCACTATTAGACTCATATTGGCTTTTCCCATGGAATGATATTTGGCAGTGTCCTCAGACACCTGGATCTGTAAATCTAGTTTAATATAAAGTGTATTGTCTATTACTTTCATCCATCCTTACCCATGTGAACATAAAGCACAGAAGATACTGCTGAAATCAGGTAAATAAAATGTGCTGATTTCCTTGAAAATAACGTGCGATATTGTGAGTCCTCAATGTTTGGGAAGAACCATTGAGAAAGAATTAGGTCCCTATACAATAATAACCTACTAGCCAGGAAGTTATGAAAACTAATATTGTTAGTTTCTTCCTCTAATAAAAAACCATACTGTCCCCCAAAGGCATGCTTTCCTATATGTAATCTATCTTTACCAATAGGAAAATCCACTGATCGTGGATAGAACAATTCTGCACTCTTAATGATGATGAGATAATGCATTATCAAAAGCCCCTATAGCCTTCATGGATTTGGTTTATTTCATAACATGGTAATTATACTTTCCTTAGACTTGAGACCTATCTCAAGAAACATCCTTGCATATTCTTGTAACACCCATTAACAGTGTTATTTTTCATCTCTCTTTCGGTTATTGCACCACAGATGTCATTAGTAAACTCAGCAGTCTACATCCAGGCTGAATTTTACTTCATCCTTACATATATCTGCTAAATAATGTAAGGTAGCATTGGTGAACACAGCACATAATCACTGCACTTCATCACTTCCAATTCAATTGTAATTCTAAAGCTGCATGGTCTTTCCAGCAAATATTAGGGACTGCTTTTATCAGCAACATAGGCACAAGTGGTTATTATATATTATTTGTCTTTCATTACCAGCTAGGGCAACATCCCACTGTGCCTAAGCCTATATTGTAACAGCAAGCCATTTTCCCCAAATATCATACCATTTTGTATATGTCTGTAGATGCCTTATGGTGCTGCTTACACAACCAGTCTTTAGCAGTAACTATCGTTAAGTGATCTATAAATGATAGTTTTATTTAAAGTCAGAATATTTGTTGTGCCTCCTCTCTTAAGCAAACAGTTATCGTTTTGGTTGATTTTAGGTTGATTTATAGATCAGCCAGAGGATGAGCTAGGGTTTGCATGATGTTCTGGCTAGTCCCTGACACACCTGTAAAGCACCTGTGAATGCTTGAGGAAAGTCATATCAATGGCTGTTCCTGGAGTGTGTGCAACCACAAACAACAATGCTGTTTTGTTTTGAAACATTGACAATATTTACTGTGCTTTTGAAATGTCTAGTAGATGATAATTGCGGTAATTTTGATGTCAGGAACACAATTAGTTTCCAGAAGGAAGAAGGAGGTTATGGTAGATTCTGGAATTTTAAAAAGCTCAAAAGTATAATAAAAACATTGCAGATGAAGACCATGTCTAGTGTGTGTTCTCCATGTGGAAGGGCCGTAGCTCAGTGGTAGAACACCTACTTTTTATGTAAGGCCCAGGTTCAATCCCCTCCTTCTCCAGCCATGGCTAGGAAAAAGTCCTGTCTGAATCTCCAGAGAGCTGCTGCCAGTCAGTGTCAACAACACTGGGCTGGATGGAACAAGGGTCTGACTCAAGGCAGCTTCCCATGTCCATACAATGTGCAGCACTCAATTGGTACTAGATAAATGCAATGCCATTTAGGATGCAATCCTACGCCTGTTCAGGCAGACAAAAGTCCTACAATTCCCAGCATTCTTCACTCAGAATGGCTGTCTAGTGAGTGCTGGGAGTTACAGGACTTTTTTTTCTGTCTAAACATGCATAGGATCGCACTCTTAATTCTCAAGATGGTCCTACACACACACCCCTTTAGATTGTCATGAGTATTTCATTTACTTCAAAATGTGGCAAGCCAGCCTTGCTATATTCAGGATCCCTCTGCTCATTCTACTGAATGGGCCCCTAACCTCTGTCCCAAAGCCCTGTCCTGAGTGCACCACTGAATCATAGAATCATAGTAGAGTTGGAAGGAGCCTATAAGGCCATCAAGTCCAAACCCACCCACCCCCGCTCAATGTAGGAATCCAGCCTAAAGCATACCTGACAGATGGTTGTCCAGCTGCCTCTTGCATGTCTCTAGTGTGGGAGAGCCCACAAACTCCCTAGGTAACTGGTTCCATTTGATGGGATGGGAGTGCATTACTTTATTGGCTCTGGGCTGATAAGGAAAGTCCTAGAAGCACCCTGCAGAAATACATCCCTGGACTGGATGATGATTATGCTATATATTATATAGCATGGAGATATAAATATCAAACTAGAACCTTCTTAGAACTCTTGGGGGTGTAATAAGATGACTAAGGGGGAAGAATTTATTCCCCCTATCTGCCAAAGCTATAGTATTGCAACTAGTACCACTCATTTGACAGGAAGACTTGATGGAGGAGTATTATTTATCTAAAAAGATAGAGAGAAGTAAGAAACAGCTGGTGGGTCACACAAGTCAAGGCGAGGAGTCTATGCGTAGTGGACTTCCCAGATGGCAGCACATTCCCATAGATCACTCACCACACATCATGCCTCAGAGATTTGGCAGGCTACAGAATGAACTAGCATCTGCTCTCATAGTTTGTTTCCCTTTCTCTTCCTACTGGCTAGGCTTTCTTAAGGTTGATTTAGCCCAAAGGCAATCATGTTCATGCTGCTGATACTAAGAGCTTCTCATAGTAAACTCCATTTCACATAGCATTTTTAGCCAAGCAGAAATATCTTTTTCAGATGTTTGCTCAGTGTATAACAAATAGTTACTTGGCATTCTTAACTAATTTTAATATATTTAGAGTTTGGCAAAATAACATATCGGGAATGTTTTGTTGGGGACAGGGGAAAGAGCATTTGCTATTTCAAACTGAATAGATTTAACCTAAATTTCTGGCCCCTCATTGCAAAGCAATCATGCCAATTAACATATGCAGAAGTTACAAAAATGGACATTTATGAGTTGATATGGGTGGAGGCACAATTCTGCTGGGAATGCTACCTCCAGTATGTAGAGCAGTTGGCGGGGAACATGGGGAGGGGGGTGCTGTTGCATTCATGCCCTGCTTGTGGGTTTCATGTGGGGCAGCTGGTTGACTATTGTGTGAACAGAATGCTGGACTGGATGATGATTATGTTAATTTATTTATTTATATAGCACTTTATTACAAAGCACTGTACAAAAAATAAAGTATATCAGCAGTTCATAATTCAGTAAATACATTCGACTCTACTAAATGCGAGTTTACAGCAGTAATAACACAAAAATATTCAACAATGTACTGCAACAATATTTAACAAGATACTAGATGACAGTATCACAACACTATTCAGAAATATACTTAATACAAGTTTATAGCAAAATAGAACCGATAATAAAAAATAACTTAGTTGGAATAGCATCTCTCCCCCTGAAGCAGCACCTCCCAAACTGCAGCTCCAGCCTTGCTTTTAAAGGCCCTGTTCAGAAGACACCTTAAACCACATCTTCAACCATGGTGGTTAAGCCAGAAAGCCAGGCCGTGTTCAGAAGACACCTTAAACCATGACTTTAACCATGGTGACTAAGGTCTTAGTCACTGTGGTTAAAGCCGTGGTTTAAGGTATCTTCTGAACATGGCCTGGCTTTCTGGCTTAACCACCATGGTTAAAGACGTGGTTTAAGGTGTCTTCTGAACAGGGCCATAGTCTCTAGTTGCAGGTGGGGGGAGGGGAGCAGATGGAATAGCTCATCTTTGATGGCACAGCAGCGTCTCCCCCCCCCCTTGAAGCAGCGCTGGACCCTTGATCCGATTCAACATGGCTCTTCTTACAGTGTAGCCCTGGTGGGGGCTTTGCCCTAGAGGAATGAGACCTGGTGAGGGCTACCAAGCTCCCTCCTGGAGGGGGCATATTGCCCACCCCTGCAATAATCAGTATTCAACACACAGTTCGTTCAATAATCATCAAGAATAATAATCTGCTTTTTATGATCCGTTCACCCAATATAGATCCATCTTCAGTAACTGCTTTCAATGTGTTTAAATGCAAACCATATTAATTTTTTATTTTATCAGAGCTAAGAGGGTAACAGAAAAGGATGATCTCACTATTTAAATTAATTAAGGAGTGGCATGTGGGTGGATGCCATAGTGGTGAAAGACATGCCAGGTTCAATTCACAGCATCTCCAGTTAAAGGGTTCAGGTAGCAGGGCTTACCGAGAACGTCATCAGACGAGCTTTCATCGCACACTCGTTACTACCTGTTCATGGTTTTTCACACATCCTTTAGCTGGCGCTATCCACCTCCTGTGCACCTCCCAACCCTTCTGCTCGTTTTTCCGTCACAAATAAAGATCCAGAAAATCCGACTTATTTTTTTAAAATGAAACTTGCTGCCATTTCCTGCTGTGTGCAGGAAAAGCAGCAGAATGGAAACACCCACTGAATGGGGCCTGTGGTTGTTGCTGCTTCCTCTTTCTCTCCCTGTGTAAAGTAATCATTGCTATTGTGGGACAGCAGGAGGAGGCCATAGCAACAATAGGGAAATGTGAAAATCCCCCCATCTGATGACGCCATGAGACCCTGGAAAGCCAGGGCTAGTCAGAATAGACAAGGCTGGGCTAATAGACAAATATAGCCCAACCTGGCATAAGGCAACATCCTATGATTCTTATGTAGGCCATAATTTAGGATCTATGTATATGAGAGAGGAAAGTTCAACATTATTAGCATGGAAAAATGTAAAACAAAGATGAAAGCAGTGAAATTTCGAGGTCATGGAGGTCATTAGAGGGCATGCACCTGGTGGTTCGACTTGGACCTATGGCCCAATTGGTGTGGACCAGGAGAAGAGCCTTTAGTGTGGTGGCCCCTTCTTTTTGGAACTCCCTGCCCCTGGAGGTCAGGCAGGTGCCAACACTGTGCTGTTCCCAGTGCCTCCTAAAAACAGCGCTTTCCAGGAAGCATTCCTCAACTGGCCAGCCACAATTTTTATTGGTACTCTGCTTTAAATTGGACAGTTTTAATATGCTGCTTTAATCGATTTATCCTTTTACTGTTTTATTCCGATGTTCACTGCTCTGGAATCTATTTTAAATATGAAGTGGTACATAAATATTGTAAATAAATAAATAAATGGCAGCATGTGCAGTAAACACTCACCAAAATTCCATACTACCTTGTGAGTTAAAACTTGAAGAGCTCTGCTGTGGGTTCCTTTGAGACTTAATTGAAGCTGTATGCACAACCGCTGCATGAACTATTGTGTTTGCTCTTATTGAAGGGTGGATGCCCATATGTACATGCCCAGTGGATGTACATCTGCCGTCTCAACACATACAAAGTAGGCATGCATGTTATACTACAAATGCATCCATCAGCTCCCTCACATAATTCCTTAGCATGCATGGAGACATTGTGGTGCACTTTGAGCACATAGGGAGGGCACTGCTGGGGTTTTTTGTTTGTTTTGAAACTGTGTAGCCTCCAGTTTTGGAAATAAGCCAGGCTTGTGGTTGATTCACAGCAGAGTAGTCCCGTTGAGCTGGTGGGATGGTCTAGTGTCAACAGCTTGTGGATTTCAGGCAATAGACTTCGTTTGTTTTTCCTGCTGTATGAGATTTGCCTGCTCTGTCACAGCTAGAAGCCATATGAGTATTTTCTATTTACCTACCTTTCTAAAATAACGCAAGAAGAAGAAGAAGAAGAAGAAGAAGAAGAAGAAGAAGAAGAAGAAGAAGAAGAAGAAGAAGAAGAAGGAAGATTAATTGTAGGTCTGGTGCATTTGTGTTTACAGTCTGGGTACCATTTATTAATCTTGTAGTTCATATGAAGGAAAGCAGATTTGCATAATTTCCTACTTATTTAAGAAGGCACAACAATCCAGATTATCTCCTACATTGGGGAAACTGTTTTAATATGATAAGATGAAATACCACCTACAGCATGCTTGATCTTCCTGGCTTGATTTTTGATATAAATGAAAGGCTGGTTTGTCATACTGATTTCTAATTTAACTTTGCTTTGTAATCAAAGGGAGTGAAGTGTAAAAGAGAACTTCTTTTGCGTCGGCATCACTGAAAGTTGAGGTGATTAGTGAGGTCTGCAAACTGTTCACACCTGATAGCATTGCTCATGCAAATGAACGTTTATGAATTGGGGCCTAATTTTATATTTGGCAAATTTTTGTTATCTTCTCCATGAGGAGTTAAAGTGATGTTTTGTTCATGTCATACTCTGTGCATAATAAGAAGCAAATATCTCAACATAAATTGGAAATTGTCAAGAGTGTGACATCTGTGCCTCTGACTTTCTTTTACAAGGCAATGAGGAAGGTTTTAGGTCTGCTATTCAAAACACAATTAAATTGCCAACCCAGGGGACGACAAAGCCACAAAGCAAGCAAAATGGGATGAACCTTTGAGCATTTCTTCCATTCATAGTAATATTGCATTTCTTTGTGCTTTGTAGTGTGCTAACCTTTTAATTTGCAAATATTAAGGTATTTTTATTTGTAATGCTGATTAATGCAGTATTGCACATCGACCTGATGCTTTGTTGGGTTACCTGCTATTTCTCTAAATGTGTTTCTCTGCTCTGCCACCTTTATGTGAACCATGGTTGGGGGAACTTCCTGTGCTACCCACAAGTGTTACCTAGGGTTTGGGGAATCCACCTCTCACATGTATACATCTATAAAACTGCTCTCACATTGATCTGAAATTTTTAAAAACAACAACAACCAACCCACCTGAAAGCTGACCTGGTTCCATGAGTTTTTTGTTTTGAAGACACTAAAGGAACTTTCCAAATTGGAGTCCAACCTTGTGTTATATGGACTCTCTATGCATGTAATGTTTGCTCCCTCTCCCTCTCTCTCCCTTGTTCCATGATTTATTTATTTTCTGTTCTGTTCTGTTAAATTCACAATAAAAAAAGCAAAAAAAATGTGGACTCTCAGAGGTCCAGCTATACATCACGAGGCAAAGACTTCAAAACTCACATTGGATCTGTGAAGTCACTCCCATTGAATCTTGCAGGTCCTTTTAGTTTTGAAAGGATTAGTGGAAAGGTCTCCTTAGCCACTGGGAGGTGGGGATGGAGATCCAGCCAGTCATAGAAATGGAGATTTGAAAACTTATGGAGATGAAAGTGAAATGGTTTTTTTTCTCTATCTAAAGTTACAGTCCAATACATACCTAGGAATAAGTCTCATTGACATAAATGGGATTTACTTCTGAGTGGACATGTATAGGATTGTGCTGTGATTGAGAAGCCACATCTAGTTTCTTGCATGGGACATAATTCTGGAAACTGGACAAAAACACCAGCAGACCAGCTGAAGGGTAGAATGGTGCCAGTCAAGTCAAGATGGAGCCAGTCAAGTCAACTAAACTTTAGCAATCCAGCCAATGCATCACACTGTTATCACAATATTCAACAAGGCCAAGCGGTGAGGGAGGGACACCTCATGGTAGAGACAAAACTGTGAACCAGACCAGAAGATTTGCTGGCCCGTTATAGAGAATGGGAGGCTTGTGTATGTGTTTCATATCTTTGCTAGTCTTCTTTCTCCACTTGATCAAGGGACACAAGCTCTGAGTTTATGTTCCTTAACTGAACAGATTGGGCTGGAACAGTGTGCATAGGCTTCCGATTTCCCGAAACAGCATGGTGTGATGCATACGCGCAACTAGGGATACATGCCACCGAGGATGGGGAAAAACAAGGCTGTGTTATGTCCTAAGTGGACCTCTCAGTTTTCATTAACTCTGCCCACAGTAGTCTCAATAAAGACGACAATAATCTCTTTTGAAAAATGGGTAGAAAACACCATGAAGCAGATACTACAAGATACTACTTGCATACTAAGTAATGTCAATAATCCAATCCAACAGCACACAAGAAGGCTGATTAAAATATATTTAATTGCATAATCATTTTGAAATCTTTTACCTAGATCCTAAACTTGCTTTCTGGGAAGTTAGCTCTATGATTTCAGTGAGGGTTTTGATTAAAATGGTCTGGATTAAATGTGTTTTAGATTAAAATGATTGATTGTTCTGGGCATTGTGTTTCATTTGATGTCAGAAGAGCTCATAAAGGCGGTTTGGTGTAATTTGTTTTAATTTGATTATCTTTCAAATCCTATTTAGACTTTAACAGTGTAATAGTACACATGTTTACTCAGAAGTAAACCCCACTGAGTTCAGTGGGATTTATTTTCAGTTTAGCGGTATAGATTTTTTTTCAGCTTTAGTTCAGTTTTAGTTCCTTGTACCCAACTGGAGTGAATTTCAACATAGCATTAATAACTTGATAATATAAATTGTGACAAGTATCCACAAAGAAACACCATGTGAACTAACTGACACATCTAATTAAAAGCCCCATCATGTGCCATCAAATTTTAGAGTCCCTTTACCTCTTCTTCATGACACATTGTAATTTGATGCAATCTGAATACTCAAACCATAGAGCTTGCAAGGGGTATAAAGACCATCAAGCTCAGCATTCCCTAACCTGGTCCCCTCCCCCAAATGTTGTGGAATTCAACTCCCATAAGACCTAGCCAGCATGGCCACTGGTCAGGAAACTTGGGAGCTGAAATCCAAAACATAAGGCGGACACCAGCTTGAAGAAGCTGATCTAGCTCCAATAGCAGGTAGAAAGTGCCATAAATCCATATCCCCAGCACACATTCACACACATTTCTCTATAGGATAATATGAATTGTTGAAATTACAGTGTGCCATAAAGAGGATGTAAAGTGTTCTTGGGTAAGTAATGCCATTCATGTTGATACATAGAACTTCTGCCATATCACTGGGCAGATTTTTCAGTACTCTGTATATGGCTGTGTGCTTATGGTTTTCTTCTTTAATTCAGCCTTCGTGAAGGTATTTCCTGAAGGCCCCCTAACATCACAAGGATGGTTTCAGACAGAAGACCATTGTCTTTTGATTTCCCCCCACCTCATAGGATGCTTTTCTTTATGGCAATCTCACCATGGACAGATACTTTCTAGAACCACATTCTATCCCCCACCGTGATTTGAGCGATAATGATGTTTCATTGTTAGCCCCACAATGTTCTATGCACATGGCCCTAGTTGCTAGTGTAGCGCACTAAATGATACAGAGAATTCCTTTCAACTCGTGCCACGTGAGGCGTCAGTCTTTGCAGACCAGTTCAGCTGTGATCTGTTGTGTTCTCTTTGTCAATAGTTATTCCTGCTGGCTGCCATAAGGTCTAGCTTTAAGCTCAATTTTCAAAGAGTGTATCCAGCATTCACAACATGTAGAGGTCTGTATACATTCATCATGCAGTGGTGAATCTCAGTTGGCAAGATCTCCTCAGCTGTGAGAAATTCAATTACTGTTTTCTACTCAAAATGTGCATCAGTGGCAGTTGTCATTTTGAACTGCCTGGTTGTGTTCCTCTTTGGTATGTAGTTGGGCGGGGGGGGGGGGGGGGAAGAATCTTTCTTGGAAATAGTCTGGAATTCTTATGGCCTTTTGCTTGTATAATCTACTACTACAGCAACTGACATTGTTAGAGAAATAAAGGAGTGTGTTTTTCAAACATGTTGTCATAACAGCTATGAAGGAATATCCAGGAAATGCAGCACAGTTGCCAGCCTAAGGGGTCATAACCAGGCTGATTAGCATCAGTGGCAGGCCGCAGCTGCTCCCTAGGCCCTCCGGCCCAGGAAGGCTGGGCCTTGCTTGGGTAGACAGGAGGGAGTAGGCACAAGGTGATCCACTCATTCAAGGCCCAAAACATGATTAACACTCCACAGATTGTATCATTATTATTATTATTATTATTATTATTATTATTATTATTATTATTTATTTATTTATTTATATAGCACCATCAGTGTACATGGTGCTGTACAGAGTAAAACAGTAAATAGCAAGACCCTGCCGCATAGGCTTACAATCTAATGGGCAGTATTTGTCTGCTATTGATGATCTGTTTGACAGGGCAAGGTCAGCAATTAAGGGGACTTATCTCTGGATAATGAGGGATGGGAGTGGATAGCAAGGACAGTACCTTTGGGCAATGTTTGCCAAGCACTATTGATCTGGCTAGAAGCTGTAGTTAGCAGCACTAAGAGCCGTTGACCCTTCAGGGATGGGGCAGAGCAGGGGATAGAGATCAACCTAATATATCCAACTCTCTGTCTGCTCCACCAGCCCAGTTTTAGCCCATGAGGACTAGGCTCGGTTTCTGGGACAGCCATAGCAGTGCCAAGTAGCTGGCACATATGTAATAGGTGAAACCACTTTGTTTTTTTCATGAGAATTATTAAAAGGTCAGATGACCCAAAAATTATTTTACCAAAAGCCAAGGATTCTCCACTATTGGCTTCTTTTTTTCAGACCCTCCTCCTCTATAGCTTCACCAGGATCAGGCAAATGTTGCTGTTAAGATACACATGCAACTACATTCTTGTGAATAAAAATATAGCTTGGGAGAATATTTGGATGAATAAAAGCTTACTTTTCAAGATGTGGTATAATATGTTAGACATAGGCTTTAGCTAGACCTAAGGTTTATCCCGGTATCGTCCCGGGGTTGTCCCTGCCTGCTCCTGGGATCCCCTGTGTGTCATTTACATGAACAGGGATGACCCCGGGACAATCCCGGGATAAACCTTAGGTCTAGCTAAGGCCTTAGAAAGGAGACACCTGTGTTCACATTCCAACTCAGCCACAAAGGTTGCTGGGTAGCCTTGGGCCAGACACCATCTCTCAGCCAAACCTCCCTCAGAGGGTTGTGGTAAGGATAAAGGGAGAGGTCCATGTATGCTGGCCTCAAAGGTAGGATAGAAATCAATGAGATAAGATATACAATCATAACATTTCTGGAATTGTCTTTTTGAGTATACTCCTGTCCACATCTGTGGTCAGTGAGCTTCAGTGTTTCTTGACCTAGTCTTGAAGTGACCCTCTGTCACCATGAAATACTTAAGAGGGGATTAGGGAAGAACTGTTTAAAGCAACAGCTCTGCCACCATCACATATAGTTTGGGAATGAAGTACACATTAGCTTCTTTGCCTGAAGGTCCGTGATTATAGCTGGGACAAAGAGAGCTTTTCAAATCCACAGGTAAGATCCATAGATTTAGCTCAGTAGCCAAACTCATGAAGTTGATTTGCCCCATTTGTTAACTTTAGGGTGTCCATATGAAAAGGAGGACAGGGCTCCTGTATCTTTAACAGTTGCATAGAAAAAGGAATGTCAGCAGGTGTCATTAGTATATATGGGGAACCTGTTGAAATTCCCTCTCCATCACAACAGTTAAAGTGCAGCACCAGGTTCTCCATAGATACAAATGACACCTGCTGAAATTCCCTTTTCAATACAACTGTTAAAGATACAGGAGCCCTGTCCTCCTTTTCATATGGTCACCCTACTTAACTTTGGCTTTGAATAATTTGCTTGAGCAACTTCAACATTCTTTAATTCATTTTGACAACTTTGACTTCATTTAATTTACTTCAACAACTTCAACCTCATTTAATTCACTTGCTTTTCCCGAGTTCTGTATCTAGGGCTTCATGCAAAATTGAGGTCAGACCTTGATTTGCATCTCTAGTCTTTAACGTTACTCTTGACGTGTAGCCAGGGTGGGTACCTCAAATTAAATGCATTCTCACTTATTTTGAAAGTTGATTATCAAAACAACATGCTTTACAGATATCTTTGGTACCTGCAAGGAACTTTGCTGGAAGCTTACTGAGTCACATTGTTCAATTGTTTAACATTTACTTTAATGTTACAAATTGACAGCATCCACAAAAACTGTCAGCCACTGCCCTAAAAACATGAATAAGAGAGAAACAGAAATGGGTTTTGCTTTTAAAGCTGCCTTGGAAGTCAGTTAATATTATTGTTCCCTCCAAAGCAACATACAAAATGTTCAGGGATAAGTGCTAACTAAGTGGCTGCTTTTCTGTGACCCAAGCTGCACACAGAGACAATCCCACAGCCATGTCTGTGATCACGGCATCCCTCTCATGGCCCCAGTAAATGATCCCACGGAAGAGGACAGAGGAGGGATGTATGGGAATTTTGTTTTGGAGCAGAATTTGTTCCATTTGCATATTCCCAAGCTTGTGTTTGCATTAAAAAAAAGTGTACATTAGAAAAATATTCAGATTAAAAATGTGCATTTTGGGAAAATTGCACATTTTCATTCTTTAGTCAATGAAGGGGAGTGTGCATTTGCGTTCACACTTTAAAATGTGCACCCAAATGCAGTTTACCTATTAGAACACCCACCCACACCCCCAAAAGCCCTTGCAATCAGGAACAGAAATGAGGTGAACTGAGGTTCAAGGTGAAAATCAGAGAACTGAATGTGATGAAGCTTTGCAGATTCTCCCATCCCTTGGGCAAGTTCTTCTTGTTTCAGTGAGTGCAATAGTGTAGCCCAGTGTCCCAATACAGGTCGACCATTAATAGGCTAGCCAGGCCACAAAAGGGACTATTAAGTTCCTCCTGGCATCTCCTCTCTAAAGAACTGATAATCTTCTAGATAATTATCTAAAGCTTGATGATCCTGCTACCATGTAAGTGGAGGAATTGCCAGTTAAATGCTCCTGTATATTTAACCTCCTCATGTGAATGTCTCTTGCCCTTGTGTTACTCCCCTGGAGCAACTTTCTGCGTAATTATGAGCCAAAGGTTCTAAGTCCCTTTGAGCTAACACAATTGCAATATAAGAGGGTTTCCTTTCTACCCCTGCATCAGGTTGCATGTTATTTAGGCTTATTCAGGCAGCAGAAAACCAAAATTAAAATCACATAAAATGGATTGTTCTTTTTTTAAAAAAAAGTTGTTTCCAAAACATGTGCTACCAGTGCAACAATTAAACAAGTAAGTGAAAGAATTATGTTTTACCAGCTTATGAACAAGGAAAATAACCTGGCTCTAATGTGAAATGTTGTATATGCTAGTTATATAGAACAGAGTACAAATCCAAAACTTACAGATAATAATGAGAAACTTGTTCTCAATTACCTATAGGGTGAAATGCATTTTATCACCTATATGAAAGCCTCTAAGGCAGGTAAAACAGTGGCCATGAATGAAGCCCGGCTAATTAACCATACCCTAGCTCAACAGCCAAGTACAGAGAGGCCTAGAATGAATGATGTTTTAACAATGCTTAGGGTTGACTGTAAACCTTAAAAGAATATTGCTTTTAAGAGTATTGTGGCACCTTAAATATTAACAGGTTCTTGCATAAGCTTTTCTGTGCCAACTTCATAAGATGTATGAAGTGTTGAACTCAAATTGACATGCTTGGGGGAGGAGAGGTGTAAGCACTGTAGTCAGAAGGAACTGAAATGTAAAAGGTAAAGACAGTAATAATTACCTTAACAATTGCTGTTCAGAAAATGTTGGGTGATAACTCAGATATCTCGGCGATGGTGAGAAGGTTAACATATGTAGTGTGATAAAAAGAAACCTTGTTCAAGCCACAGTTCTGTCCCATGTAGACTGCAGGACTGGGCAGTCTACATGGGACAAACCTAAAAAGGTTACTCACCAGCAACAACAGACCTTGCAAAAGAGATACAGATGAAGGGCTCACCTACACCAAGCAGGATATTCCGCTCTGAAAGTGGTATATAAAAGGCAGGAGCCACACTACTGTTTTATAGCGGTATTGAAGTGCACTGACAATTGTTGGGGCCCACTGACACATACCATATACCACTTTCATAGTGTTATATCCTGCTTGGTGTAGATGTGTCATGGGCCCCAACAGTTGTCAGTGCACTTCAGTACCACTATAAAGCAGTAGTGTAGATCCTGCGGTGCACTTTAATACCATTATAAAGCAGTAGTGTGACTCCTGCCTTTTATATATCACTTTCATACTGCTTTCATAATGGAATATCCTGCTTGGTGTAGATGAGCCTGAAGAAACCAAATTCTCTGGCAGACTCAGAAGCCAATGCTGTCCCCCTGTATACTCTGGCAACACTATTACAGGACCTCATAATTCCATCTACAACATGAAGTATTTCTAAGAAATCAATAAATATACCTCCTCATCTTCCATCATTTTCCAGCAATGTCCTACTACATTCTACAAATAGGCCAGTCTCTATGTAAAAGAATAAATGGACACAAACTGAACCTCAGGAATGGCTACATTCAAAAACCAGTAAGAGAACATTGTAACCTCCCAGGACAGTCTGCAAAGGACCTTAAGGTCACCATTCTTGAAAAGGGGAATTTCAAAGACAGACATCAATGTGAAATTGCTGAAGTATAATTTATCAAGACATTCAGCTCTATTTCCTGTGGTTTGAACAAGGACACTGTGAAATATGCCATATATGCCATTGTGATATATCTTCCACTGTGATATATCCCATCATTTGCCAGCAATGCCCTACTGCATTCTACACACAAGCCAGTCTCTGGCCCTTTCTACACCTAAGGATTATCCCAGGCAAATGGAGGGATCATCCCTGCTTGCTCCCAGGATCCCCTGTGTGTCATTTGGACATACGGGATGATCTCGGGACAATTCCAGGGGGGAAAGGCAGGTGTAGAAATGGCCTCTATGCCAAAGAATAAAGACAGATTTCAAAGACAGGCATAAATGTGAAATTGCTGAAGTGCACTGCAATGCTCACGACATTCAACTATTCCTTGTTGTCTGAACAAGGACAAAGGTTCCCCCTTCCGGATTACATATGTTAATCTCACCACTGCAATGATTTATTTATTTATTTATTTATTTAAGGATTTTTATGCCACCATTCAGCCAAAAAAGGCTCTCACGGCAGCTTACAAAAGTATTTCTTGACAGTCCCTGCCCACAGGCTTACAATCTAAAAGACATGACACAAAAGGAAAGGGGATTGGGAGGGAGGAGGAGGAGGGGGAAAAGGAAAGCAAATTCAGGCACTACAATCTTAGTTGCAAAGTTCAGCAGTTACAATTGACAGCAGGAGGGAGGGGGCTCTCAGCTGGAGCTGGACCCCGGCACGGTGGAGAGGTGCCTGGCTGCTGCTTCCTCCCTCACTGGTGGCCTCTGCAGAGACAGTTGACAGCAGGAGGGAGGGGGCTCTCAGCTGGAGCTGGACCCAGGCACGGTGGAGAGGTGCCTGGCTGCTGTTTCCTCCCTCACTGGTGGCCTCTGCAGAGACAGTTCAATGATGTCTGAGTTCATCTTGAAGAGACTCAACAGAGTCTCACCACAAGACTCCGCTGTTTTTGCTGCAACAGTCTAACATGGCTGGCCCTCTGGAAATTGTTTTTAAGGGTTAGTGGTTCTGGTGTCATTCTCATTGAGCAGAAACTCAGATTGACAAATGTTTATTTCTTCGTTTATTAGCAACATTTATTTGCTACCCAATAACACAACTAGGCAGCTTACAATAATGTAATAAATAATTTAGTGGAGCAGATATTTTTCATGACTGGAATCAAAAGCAAAACATACCTTGTTTGGAACCACTGAGGATCAGCCAAAAATTGTGTTCAATGTGACTTATTAACAAGCGAAAGGAGCCCTTGCTAAGAGAATGTGAGTTTACAAAAGGCAGCAGATACCTGAAGAGCCTTTGAAGTTGCATAAACACAAATCGTGTTCATGGCTGGATCGCAGGATGACACATTTCTGCAGGTCCTAACACAGCACAGCAATCCATGCATCCTGGAGTCTAAAACAGGCCACAGGAGGGCAAGGGCTAGCCTGCTACACAGACAGTTCCCACAAAGAGCATCTGTCAGGCTGGTCACTTCGATGAATCTGCTCTGGGTTTCAGTCAGAACCTGTCAGAGCGCTAAAGTGGCTATCCAAGGTGCTGAACCCACAGGGAAGTTGGAGAATGTCATGGGGATGTATTATATATTCCCAGACAGCCATGCCTGTTCTCGATAGATACAAAAACATAATGTTTTCCGTGGTGGATAGATTGAAAAATTCACTGGTGCTTTTAGTGAAAGAAGGGATTATAGTCAGGGTGGCTGTGTGTCTACCCCTGTTTGGATGCCACTGAGGGGGAGAAATGGCAAGCTGCAAGTTTGCTTGGACCCCACAATACCTAATAAGGCTATGCTCAGAGAATACTGTTCCATTCCAATGGCAGCAGATGTTCAGTGTTGATTGGCTTGTGAAAGCTCCTTTATGTTTCTGGATGCAAACGATGGATTTGGCAAATTGGACTAAACTGGGAAGCCTCCTGACCTATGTATTTTCAGCACACCATGGGGAAGATATGAATGCCTCATTCTACCTTTTGGAATTAAGTCAACTAGTGAAGTGCTTCAGGAAAAGAATTATGAGACATTTGGAGAAGTCACAGGGATCCACATAACAGCAGATGACTTGATTATAGCAGCGCCCACACTTGAGTAACATGATCAGATCCTAACGCATCTGATGAGGCTGATTAAGTTCAGTGTAGACAATATACATTGCACAGTCCAAGGAGTAAAATACATGAGACAGTTCATCTCCACACAAGGGGTCACACCAGAGGATAGTGAAGTCTGGCCAATATCCCTGCCCCCTGGTATGAGAGCAAACCCCACTCAACACACGTTCAAGCTATCACCATAGCTGTCTGCTGTGCAGTTCAACATATTTTAGTTTGAAAAACTGCCCTCCTTCTTTCCAGTAACAGTTATATTGTCACACAGCTGAACAGATTTGTCCACATGGCAATATCACTTGGGACAAACAAATCTAGTTCAGACTGAGGGCACTGCCTTTTTAGGAAGCACCTAAATTAGCACAGTTCAGTGCTGTGAACAGCAGGAAGTCAACATGACAAAATGGGGGTCTTTTGGGGGTTGGGTTGCCTATACTGGATGCAGTTGCACTCCTTGTGAAAGAGCAGCTGTGTAGTTTAGGGATACTCCTATATCCATCAATGTCTATTGAAGCACAAGCGGCCCAGCCAGGGGTGCCTTTTTCCAACTTTGGTTGGTATGCCAGCTACAGCCATTCCTGGACAGGGACAGTAGGGCCACAGTGATCCATGCACCAGTAATTTCAAGATTGGACTATTGCAATGTACTTTATGTAGGGCTACCTGTGAGGCTGGCCCAGAGGCTGCAGCTAGTGCAAAATGCTGCAGCTAGGCTCCTGCATGGGACAGCCTACTGGGAACATATTATACCATTGCCATAGGAGTAGTATTGGCTGCCAATAAGCTACCAAGCCAGGTTCAAGGTGCTTGTGTTGACATATAAAGCCCTACACAATTACCTGATGAATTACCTGATGAAGCACTTTTTCCCTTATGCATCTGCCTGGATATTAAGATCAAGTAGGGATGCTGTCTTGACAGTACAGCAATTGCCTGGAGTTTGATACATGGCAACCCAAGAGAGGGTGTTCTTCATATAGCACCACAACTATGGAACTCCTTCCCCCATCATATACAAGTCGCACCAAGTCTTACAAGCTTTCAGTGCCAGCTAAAGACCTATTTCTTTATTCATGCTTTCAACTCCCCCCCTTTTTTTTCTTTTGTTACATTGGCCCTGTTCAGACAACACTCTAAACCATGCTGCTTATCCACAAAATGGTTAATGGAATATATTGCATTCCGTTAACCATTTTGTGGTTAAGCAGCATGGTTTAGCATGTTGCCTGAATGGGGCCATTGAGTAAATTGTAATTTATCTGTTACTGTTCTCCCCTGTTTGATTGTGTGTGTGTGTGTTTGTCAATGCTGTATTACTTTACTATGTTTTAAGTTTGCACCTCGCTTTGCGACTATCTTATAATGTCAGGTGGGAAAAACTTCTTAAATAAATAAACAATCAGCATCATCCAGGGATCTCAACTTGGTTCTGTTGGAACACACTGTTGAGAGGTATGGAATGCTCTCAACAGGATGCTGTCAACAACTGTTTCTTCCCCACATGTTGGACTACAACATGCTACATTGCCATGATCCTATGGCAAATAGAACAATTGTAGAAACAACAAAAGCCCTACTGGGATAGCACATGGTGAGGGGATCTACAATAGTACATGAAACGTTTTTACAGTCATTGAACGTTTTGTTTTTGAATGATTTAAAACGTAGCAGTTTTTAAAAGGTTTATTTACTTTTCTCTTTCCATGGAAATGCATTCCTTTTGGCCACACTAAGAAAAGAAATCCGTTTGTTCTTTTTCCCCCGGCTGCCAATTTCCCCACCCACTTCCTATTCTCTCCGAGAATCCCCCACTTACAAACGATCCTGAAGCCTCTCAAAAGTGAAACTAAAAGTAGCTTCAAAAAGAGGCTTGAAAGAAAAAAACGGCTCCAACTTTGGGCATGGAAATTACATAAACATGCCCCCAGGAATGCGATTGGCTAATTAAGAACTACAGGAAACCCATTTAATACGATGAAATCAGCCACATCATAACAACTTATTTCAGAGAAGTTCAAAATAAAAACCGGAGAACAGACAACAATAAAAAGTCACAAACTAAACGTCATGTGGCAAAATACTACCAAACGCACATTTAAAAATGGTAAGACATGTTCTAACTTGACTAATGTAGATCCCCTCCTAGACTACTGTTTCTCTTTCATCTTGGAAGTGCTGTCAACATGGAGATGGCCTGTGGTTGGCTGCCAGCTATTGAAGGAGCCACAGGCCCAACACCACATACATACAAGGTGGAAACATCTGCAAGATGTGAGACAGAGATGCAGCACATGTCACCTAAAGTTTTATCATATACAGACCAGGGTGTATGCACAACACTCTCATTTCTATACAGCAAATGTGCAAGTATCAACAAACTCATGAGCACACACAAAAAGCACAAGATTGACACAACCATTAGGAGCCAGCCGCCATATTTATCCAAATTTCTGAAATTAAACACAAGAAGTGAACAGCAAGTGTACATCACTGAACAGTATAGAGATCTATGTGAAAACTTTATGCAGAAGCTACATGGGACAGTAACCCAAGCCATTAGTAAAGATTGTACTCTACTGGGTGAAGTGCTACCAACCTTTGACCTATGTGAGTGAACGTGCACCTGTTGTAATCAACACTGATAATTTTGCACAGTGATTTTGTTTGCTTGAAGTATTTGGTTTGGTTGGAATAATTTGTTGTTTTAAAGGAAAACTGAATCCGGGAGATGTAGTACATTGTGATACAACCATTTTAAGACCAGTGAGTCTGGGAAGGGAAGTACTTCCTCAGGCTGAGGGGAACATTATGGAGGGAAGGAAACTCGTAGAAAGAGCCATTTTTGTCTTAATAAAGAATTAAGACCTTAAACATCCGGCCTTTCAGCCATCCTTGAATGTGCGCACTCCACACAAGTTGAAGTAGCCTTATTTGCCTGTAGCAGCTATTGGCAGAAAGGAATGGGCTCCCTTCTCCAGGATTCCAAAAGTGATAGAGGGGGAATAAAGTATACATATTCCCTCAAATGAAGTGTAGTGTGTGTGAACCAGCCCTCAACAGATACTTGAAATCTTGCCCTAGAACAGCTCATTGCAGGGTAATTCTACTTGTGCAAATGTTTCCTTTTTCTGGTGCATTTTTTTCTGCTAGGCTTTACCACTGGTTGCTAGTTTTGAAATCTGTTGTTAAACTAATTCTAGTTTACAGTTTTGTTTTGTTTTGCTTTAAGTGAGTGTGGGGTGGTGAAACCACAGGAATATTTTAACTCATCTATATTCTTCTCTTTCCAGCTCCAAGTACGACTCAGCTTGGGATCACTGGGGCCGCTGAAGTTCTATTGTCCTGCTGGTACCTTGTGTTGACAATGTCCTCTTACACCAGCATAATGTACCTGAAGAACATCGTTCTACAATAAATGTAAAGAACCATGAAAAGCTTTTAAGGATTCTTTGAAAGTGCTGATGACTGGATCCAATCTGGTAGAGTTTGTTTAAAAAAAAAAAAAAGCGGCGTCGGATATAATCAGCAGTGCTTATATGGGGAATGATCGCCTTCTGTAGAATTGCTCATTATGTAAATACTTTAATTCTACTCTCTCTTTTTTTATTAGCTGCATTACCTTGTGAAGAAGTACACATTGTCCTTTTCTTTTCTTTTCTTTTTAAAAAGACGTGAAAGCTCTGAAATTACTTTTAGAGGATATTAATTGTGAGTTCATGTTTGTAATCTATAACTTTTCAAAAGCATTCAGTCATGGTCTGCTGACTTTGCAGACTGTAGTTTACATAAAAAGAACCCAAATATTGCAGTTAAACACGTGATCTTTAAGGCTGCAATACAAGCATTTATTTCCCTCTTTAAATATGATTATATCTGCATTGACACGGAATCTTTTTTTTTTTTTACAAAAAAAGCTAAATAATATTGCCTTCAATTCATTTCTTCAAAAATAGAACACATATCTAGATTTTCTTCTAGCATGATACTCAGATTTCAAGAATGAGCCTTGTAATATGACTGCACTGTGCAGTTATGCTATGATTTTGATTTTATTGTCAGTTCAGCATGGGTGTGCCTTCATAAGATACTGCTTTTCTCTTCCTCTCAAACAAATGGGAGATAGATAGATATATTTTGGTAGATGCTAAGCTCAAAGGTACCAAATCTCTTCTTAAGGACAAAGGTGCTATTGGCTGTAAAATGAATACCACCAGTGGGTTAAAGAAACTACTGCAAACACTGAGCACAGCAGAAAGAGTAAACAGATGGTACTTCCAACGTATATTCCAAATTTATACAAAAGCAGCAGATATTTCTCAGAGACTTATTTGTGAATGTAACACATTTCCTTTGTTCATTCCAATTCAGACTTTTTAAAAGGCTGCAGAGAAAGTGACCACCTCTTTATTTTATTGTATATTTATAATTAGTGGCAAATTTTACATGTCAGTGTTGTTCTCCATTTTGAACTTATAATGTATCTGGTTGGTTCACTTATAGAACATAGTGGTGAGGTCTGAAAAACCCTTAGAAGTGTCAGAATGTTCATAATAAATATGTTTCTAAAACACATACATGTGCACACACACACACACACACAAGCAATCATTCAAATAATTGTACTTTACTACAGAGGGCATATGGTAACATGCCTACCACCATTTAAATATTTTCCCAAGGTCAATTTTCTTAAACAATAAACCACTGCGTTCTCTCCTACACAAACAAATGGCTGAAGAATTTCCTCAAATGCCGACTGTGAGGCACAATTCAGCCACCTCCGCACCTGTTGTGGTGGCGGTGGTGGTGAGATCCTATAAATCAACCTTCCTCAATCTGGTACCCTCCAGATGTTTTGAAAGACAACTCCCAGCATTCCTGATAATTGTCCATGCTGGTTGGGGCTGATGGGTGTTGAAATACAAAATATCTGTAGGGTACCAGGTTGAGGAAAGGCTGCTGTAAATGATGTGTTACAATATCATTATTCCACACAATGTAGGAAGTGTTATGGAGAAATGCAGATGGATAAAATAACCTTCACTCTAGTGAAGGAATGTTTTATGTCGGACATGGAAGACAAATCTTTCTTCCTCACGCCTATGTTATCTGAGATGCAACTTGTGAGAAACCAGATCTCTTCAGATGTTACATTCTACATATCTATTTGTCAAAATGTCAACAATGTATGCTTATTTTAGCATAACTATTGCATTTTCCCCTCAGAAAGGACTTCTAAGGTTTCAATTTCCAAATCTTAGTAAAAGTATAGCCTACAAATTAACAAAGGGCAAAAATGGCACTTGAAAAATGGAGGCGGGGGGAATCAATACAAATGTTACCCTAATGTAAAATAAGTGAATACTAGAGCAAGTGCAAAGACTTCCATTTGGATTTAATCTAGTTCCTCCACGAAATAGTGACAAATTGGTCTTTGCTGCTTAACTGAGGATGTATTTGTTGTCACTGGCTTAGGATGAGGCCAGATCTATACCAAGCAGGATATAACAATTTGGAAGGTGTTTGAAAACGCTGTATGGAATGGGTCCCAACAGTTGTCAGTGCACTTCAATAACGTTATAAAGCAGTAGTGTGGCTCCTGCCTGAGAGACAATAACTTGTCTCTCTAACTGAAGCTGATGAGATCTGGGCAGAATCTACACTACTGCTTTATAACAGTTTTGACAACTGTTCGGGCCCAGGACACATTCCATATACCGCTTTCAAACCATTTTCAAAGTGATATATCCTGCTTGGTGTAGAGCTGGCCCTACACAACAGTACAATAATGTCAGTGAGGGTATCAGGAGAGAGGATGCGTCTCAGAATGAGTTTGTGTAGGCCTCAAAGTCTTAAAAGCAAAAGGCAATTTAGTGATGTCTCACAAAGCCATAGTCAAGGCTGCAGTGGTTTCATTTGAGTAAATTTAAACATATGTGGTTTGTTAAATAATTAAGCCACCCATTCTTAATCCTATAAAAGAGGACACTTTATTGGCTGCATAGTGTAAATTCATCATCATTGTTAATATCACCATCAGAAAAGGTTCACTGGTGCACACACTTCAATAGAGTTTGTTCTCAAAAGTTGGTCACTATTGTTTCTAGCTAGAGAATCAATCAGCTCACATGGATCCTGTTTCTAAGACCTACATTATTTCTTTAACTCCTTGAATCCTCTTCTCTGTAAATAAAATGTCAATAGATTAGGAAGGGAATCCAGTTTAACTAGAAGATGGCTCTTAGAAATAGTAATGCTATTTGGAGAGTATTGGACAGTAGAACAATATTGTTTAATCATTCTGTTTGTATACATATGCTACATATCTATTGGTGTTGCATCTATGGCAACTGGGGCAATAGCCTGACATTTGATGTGACTAGACATTCAAACTTGCTGGGGCAACATGAAGCACAAGGAACTTGCAATTGCTATTTTTGTGGTTCTTTCAAAGGGAGCTTTGTAACAGGATAAGGGAGCTTGTTCTACTGTCCCCTACAGATCATTCCAAAGCTGCATAGAGAACTGAAAGTATAAGTTATTTGCACATCCTGTTCTCTCTGCAGATTTGAATGTCTGAAGCCCCTCTCTCTATCCTCTCTTGTATTGCAGCTTTAAAGTTCTAGAATGCATTCAACAGACTGAAAGAGCAGTGCTGCAGAAAGTATTATATCTGTCAGTAGTCTGTTAAGGAAAAAGGAACAAGTCAAAGATATGTCCAAAACAAAGGATACCCAGCACCACCTCTCACATACATGAAGAGCTGTTTTAATTCATTTGCTCATCCAGACTCTAGAGTCAAGTTAACTGCCTTCATGATCCTCCCCCAGCACATGGAGTCTGATGATTCCTGCAGCAAAACAGGGTGATATTTTATTTTTTATTATTATTGAAGTTGAAAATACCTGTGATGAAAGGATTTGTAATGTTTTTGTTTGTGTGGGAATTCCTACCACAACAGCAGTTGGAACACATTAGCCCAATGCTCAGTCCAGCATCTGAATTTTCACTTGCAATTATTGGGTATGTTTTCTTTTTAGATGCATAAAGCCCATGGTTGTAGAAGGAAACTTTGTGCAAACTTCCCTGCTTGTTCAAGAGAGGTGATCCTATGTACAAATCAGGGGCTCAATCCTATGAGTATTTACTCTGATACTGGGGCTAGCTCAGTAAGTGCTTTCAGGATCAGCTCCACAGAGGCTCCTTTTGAAAACATAGACCGCCAAGAGCCTAATCCTGTCAGGACAGACACATGCATATAGCTTTGCACTGACTAGTCCCATTTAAAAAAAAGAAAGAAAGAGCATGTGTCTCTGTGTTTATAGGATTACTCCGTAATGAAAGTTGTATACTTCTTTGGTAAACCTTTTCTATATGATCATTGTACAATTTGGAATTTATTGGGACTTGATGTGGATTGTGTTGGTTGTTGCAAATTACAATAACATTTTACAGAGTTTATTAGTCCTTAAACTGTGGGGTATGTTCATTTTCTTCTGTTTCTTACATGATAATCTGTGATCATCTAGTTGATATCATTGCTGTTCATATTTTTAATCGACCACAATTATATTTCTCCCAGTCATGGAAAAATATGAATAATAAATGGATTAGCTCCAAGTGATATAACTGAGGACTTATTATACATAAATTGTCCCAAGTGTTGAATAGTTAAGGTTGTGACAATCTGTTTGACCAATCAGGACACTGAACTACAATTGTGTTGTTTCCAGATTAACATATAGAATAGGGTTGCAATTACTGTGTTGTAGGTAGTGATGCTGGTTGGAGTTAGGGATGTCTCACTATATCTAATACGAATGGTGTTTTTTAAGAGATTAACTGGGAAAATAACTATTCAAAATCCAGTAGAAGTAGATAGCTTCCTCTGTTCTTCACTGTTGTTTAAAGTTGCATTCTGTTTCAGATACAGAAGTGTTGAAATCACCACCACTAAAGCTGGGTTTTGTTTTGTTATCACACATTTTAAGAATCAATGCTCAACATTATGCTGACCAAAATACCCATCTACCCCACACAACTGTGTGCACTTAAGAATGTGTATACCAAAATATGTATTTACATGGATAAATGATATGCCTTAATGTCTCAGTATGCACTTACTTTCAGGGACTGGACGATTCTTTTCCAGTCTGAGGAAAATAGACCATATTTCATAACTTGCAGTGGAACAAAACAACATTTTATCCCTAAAAGGGCATTCAAAACTTTAAAATATTGTTTCACCAAGTAGACTGTGTCCAAAACTCAAAGCCATGGTGGAACTCTTTAACCTGAGATTCCAGGTGGGCAGACTAAAAAAAAAAGTTTAGGAAATTATTAATGTGCAATCCACGTGTGTTTAAATCTGCTGACATTTTGCCATTGCTTTGATTAGGTATGGTGATGGATTGTGCCTGGAAGTTATGATAATCCTACATGAAACTTTCACACTGTCAATCCTTGCTAGTAGATAATCATGGTGTAAACCTGGCCTGCTCAATATGGGGCTCATCAAGATGAATGTAGTCTGTAAATCATGTATGGCAGCTCTCCAGGGGCTATTAACAACCCTTCTGATTTTGATGCCTATCCAGGACTGCAGAAACAGGGTGGTTGTCAAATATCTGCTGGACAATATGTAGGCAGTGGGCTATGTTTGGCTTGCTGTTCAGCCCTGGTGCCCACTATAATGGGATATATCCTGTAGTGATTGAAGGAAGTACTATGAGTAGGGCAATAAGATAAATTTATTTCAATTGCATTTGTAAAGTGTTCATTGGTGATCACTCTGTGCACATTTTGAGTACAATTTCTTCTCTTCTTCCTTCTTCAACAAGACTTCCTTCTTTGAGCCTTCTCCTTGCAATGTGGGTGAGGAAACTGTATCAGGAGAAATGAGCCAGTAAGAGAATTAGACTCATTAGAAACAGAAGCCAATGACATGGGAATATGGTAAAATTAGAGTTGTTTGACACAGAAGCATGCTTTCCAGATGATGTACGCCTTTTTTCCAAAATGTTTGTAGAGTTTGGCTTGTGGTTTTAAAAAGTGGCTCATGCTTTCTAGATGCTCATGTTGATGATCTAGGCATGCAAAGCAAATTTCCATCTTATGTGACTTGCATGCAAGATTTCTTCAGCTTTGACTGCAATCCTATACCTACTTACCTGTGAATAAGCCTCATTAAAATCAATGAGACTCCTGGGTAGGCATGTATAGGATTGCACTATTCACACATGATAAATCTTTATTATGCCAGACAGACATATTTCCATGCTAACTAGCTTGCATTCTGTAGCCTGGTGACAGAACACCATAGTTAAATTTAGGTAGGGTGACCATATGGAAAGGAGGACAGGGCTCCTGTATCTTTAACAGTTGTATTGAAAAAGTGTTGTTTGTATGCATGCAGCACCTGGTGAAATTCCTTCTTCATCACAACAGTTAAAGCTGCAGAAGCCCTGCCCTCTTTTGTATCTGGTCATGGTAGGCAGGGCTCCTGCAGCTTTCACTGTTGTAATGAAGAGGGAATTTCATCAGGTGCTGCAGGCATACAAATGACACCTGCTGAAAATCCCTTTTTCTATACAACTGTTAAAGATACAGGAGCCCTGTCCTCCTTTTCATATGATCACCCTTATTTAGATAATAAAATGATCCTATAGTGTTTACTTAGATGTAAATTCATTGAGGTCATGTGGGATTTACATCCATATACGTACGCATAGGATAACAGTCTAAACATAAAAATGACTCCCTTCAGGGATAGGATGATAAAGGAACTGACCTAATTCCTGCCAGCTTCTATCTCAACTGTGAAGGATATTTTACTTTCTGAAGAGATGTTTGAGGGCAAGAGGCCTCGAAACTCTCAGCACTCTTCTTTCCCCAACCACCCCCCAATAAGGAAATTATTTGCTTTTCACTGATCAAATTTTACTCCAGTCCACTCTCTAAGGAGACCTCCCTGGAGGTCAGTGAGGCAGTCTTTCACTTCTGCAATCACCTATTTTGTCTGTAAGTACTGTGACACAGGCCATCTTGATGCCATTCAGCAAGGATCCAAAGATCCACTCAACTCATGGCAGAAACGCAAAGATTACATAAATGCGCGTTTTGTAAACAAATGCTCCCCTGCATGCAGCATGGCAACAAACTTTTGAAACTGAGAGGCATTCCAAAAGCTGTTTGTGATATACATGTGAATCTGCCTTTCAAAGTAATAAAAGTAAAAATGAAAATAAGTGCCCACTGGTGAACACAAGTCCTCAGTCTAGCCTAAAATTGTTCTCTGGATCCTAAGCCTCAAACTAGATGTGACATTTGTCACATAAATTTGCCTTGCAGAGCTGGCTTTTTTAAAAAAAAATACAGTAAATAGCTGGAGCGGAAAGTTGAGCCAAAGGCCTCTGGCATGGGGGAGGGGATACTTTCCCCTTAGGAACCCACACCCAGCCCACGCACTTCCTATTCACAATGGGGGGGAAAGTCCCATGGGTGCGTCACACATATAAGGAAATCTTCCCACAGTATTTTAAGGGCTGTTCTACTGAGAAACACAGTAGCCACATGCAAAACAAAAAAAAAAGTGTGGTTACCATATCTCCCCAGTGCAATGGTCTTGAAAGTACTGGGTCTTCCTTAAAGATCAATGAGCTTTTCGCCCCTTTCAAAGCTATATATATCTCGAACTCTGTTGCAGGAGGACTCAGTAGAATCATGGACTGTGTTTAGAGTTGAATTTTGCTTTTTATAACCTTGATTTTGTGTTACTTTCTTCCCTGTATCCAGTTGGGAAGTGTATAAGTCTGTATACAATTAGGTTTGCACTGAGAAAGCATACTTCATTTTCAGTTTGATTAGTTTAAGTATATTCATTATTACACATGAATAAAAGCATTAAATGCACTTTAATTGGGTTTGTTCCTGTTGACAATTTAATCCCTTTCCTCCTTCTCCTCTCTGTTAAACATTAGAAGAGCAGGAAATTTATGCTGCCTCCTGGATAGACCTAAAAATAGGCAAGTTGAGACAATGATAACAAGTGGAGCAGAAAAAAAAATGTTGAGGAGATTCTGAATAAGAACAGCTCTTGTTCTGAAAACTAATTTCGGCTTGGGTGTGTGGTGGATTTTCCTTCTAGCCATTCATTTCTTTTGCCCTTAACTGATTACTAAGCATGAATCACTTTGCTTCCCTTCTCCAACCCTTCTGTTTTTATTCCCTTTATAACTTCAGTATCCAGGGCTCTCTGGAAATTTCTATCAGGAAACTAGCGAACACATTGACTTCTTCAGGCCTTGGCTTCCGTAAGCTGGAGATAACACCAACTGAACATGGTTTGCAATAAATGAGATTTTAAAATACACTGCAAGTTTTTGCAATTTATCATCCATAGCAAGGGCATTATAGGAAGCTGCATTTTTTTAACCTATGATTGGGGGTAGTGGTGAATTTCTCTGCCTCAATATACTTATTCTTTGCTTTACCTAGAACATGGGGGAAGATCAAAGTAACAGATCATCCCAACGAACAATCTCTTTGTCTACCAGTATTGCACTTGGTAGCATATTTCTGGCTTGGAAATAAGGTTACAACTCTACACTCATGCCTTTTGTCATGCATTGATCCACCTATCCCCCTCACCTCACCCAACCAAAAAATAGTGTGCCTTTATAAATCCCTCACATTTCCTTTAGTCTTTGGTTCAAAAATGCCAGAAACTGGCTGTGCATATGAATGTTCACTAGTTTCTGTCTATAATAGCATTGGGCACAATTCATCCAAAATGAAGTCCTCTTTATGTTCCATCTATTATAATGTTTGAGTTAAACACATACTTTGATCTCCCTTGTTGAAATCAATGGGACTTAAAGGGGCTTATTTTTGGCTGTGTAGGAATTGTATTCCTCCCCCTCCATAATGCACACTGACAGATATTAATTTCCAACAAGAACCAGAATTACCCTTATTCTATGTATAATAAGAATATAAGATTTTCATCCTTCAAACCTCCCGTATAGACTTTCTGGCAGCCTTAGAAACCAACATCTGCAGTGCAAGGAAGTCCTGAGGATTTAAGATAACACCATGGATTTTATCTTTCAATATTTGTTTCCCATTCTGAAGGAAGGGATGGACATTTTTTCTTTGTTCAGCTTTTTCATATTTTGCACACTTCTAGCAAAGATTAATTTAGCTTGGACTAAATCTAGATGTTCAAACTATTGTTCATCACCTTTAGATATTACTTACGGTAGCAATACTTCATCAGCCTAAATACGAAGGTGAGAGAAAACAACACAGAAAGCCACCATGAGAAGTTGACTGGTGTCCTCCTAGTTAATGAGATAATTCCTTGCTAAAATTTCAAGTTGGTAAGAACTGAAGGAGGTATCATGCTTCATTAGGTTATGAAAGCTTTAAAATGATATTGGGACTTGGTTTTTTTCCTCCCTCATTTCATCAAAAATTGCTAAAAGCATTGGATTTTTCCTCCGACAGAATTCTGAATTTGTGGTTTTTTTTCATTCATTTTGACCTTTTGACTTTTACCCCCTCCCAAGTTAGCATGGGGGCGAAGGTGGAGCGTAGAATCTATTATAGGTTTGCTTCCTCACAGCAGATTAAAAGCAAAATGTGAAGTTGCGATGTATTTAATAAATAGTCAGGAAACAGTTCATTTTCCTAGTTTGGATAAGATACAGAACATTTATGGCAGTCACATTAGTGTGGCTCCATTGTGTCAGTGCTAAGATGACATAATATTTTGCAGACATAGACCATGATCCAGTTAAAGTCTTGTATGAATGTTATTTTGTTTGCATTTTAACTCTAACAGTATGCAGGTTAAATCCCCGTGGCATCTTGAGGTGAAACAATCAGGTAGCAGGGGATGTGAGAGACCTCATCCTGATACCCTGCAGAGCTACTGCTGCCTGACAGCATAGAAACTACTGGGGGTATGGGCCTAAGGAACTCCCTGCCACCATAATTGAATTGACACTTTCCTGCTGCTACTAATTCAGTTGGAATACTTTAACCTAGTAGCTGGTTTAGGCGTGTAATGGGCACCAAGTTGAACTATTAAACAACTAATTTATTAAAGGGATACTTTCTTCATAAGTGTTATCTACTTTGCATTTAAAAAAATGCTTAATGGCAGTTGTTAAAGAATTCAAGAGACAATGTTGCAGATACATGCCTATAATTTCCTTTTAACCTCAGGCCAAGCTCCCTAAACCTTCACCCCAATCAAATTTACCCACAGCTTGGTCCAACCAGGTAATGGGTACAACCTTCTTCTTATTGTAAAGCTTCTCCTGTTGTACTACTGGCTCCCCTTGGACAGTTTAAAGTCCCACTTGTGTAGCCTTCTTCTGGTAAGACCTTAACCCAGGACAGCCTCCCTCTAACCATCACCACTAGTATGGTTAACATACAGGGAAGGAATAGCTTAATATTCAGGCCTCAGCCATCCACCTTCACCTCAGCTTTCTCTGGTCCCAGTCTCATAACACCAACATCAACAGACTCTCTTTCTAGCTGTCATTTTTTAACAGTCAACTCCCAATTAACAGCCCACCAGCTACAACTCCCAGCCAATCAGAGTATGATATTTCCAATAAGAAATTAACTTACCTGAATATTAAATGTGATTCTGCCCTTCTCTCTCCCCTTTCAGAACTTGCCACTAAGCAGCTACCGCTAAACAGGCCTGCAACATAAATAATAACATCTGATAGTTCCACTCTAGCATCATCAGAGGTCACAAAAGTCTTCTTCAAAACATAAAACCTAAACAGTTATATACAGAGCAATTCTCCACAGTAGGTTTCCCCACATTGGCACTTAGTGCAGAAACCCATGTGGCACTGGCCAATCAAATGCTACCTGAAGAACGTGCCTCAACTGGAATATATGATTTAGAACACCAGCAACGCCCAAATGTTTTGGCAAACATTTTTAGGGTCATCTGCAGCGAATGAAATAGCCTAAAGCACCCTAAATAACTGCTATATTGAATGCATAAATTATAGGAAAAAATGAGACCTTTTAAATATGTATTTAAATACGTGTGTATTGAATATGTATCTCAGTTAGATTTGTCGCATTGACTTTTCTGCCCTGTCTGCTCAACAGCAAAAGCAAACTGCATTATGCATATTTTGTGTCCCAACACACTACCTAACAAACACTTGAGCAATGACCTGCAAAAAATGTGGTCAATGGCTCTTTGAGAGATATTTCTTTAGAAACCAAATGCCTCTCATTTTAAGCTGCTTTAGCCAGTGTCTGTCAAAAAAAGGGGGGGATCTCTCATTACTCTCAGTGATCTGGAAAATAAGCTTGTAAACCAACCATGTGGAGTTTAGGATTTAAACATACACACACCAAACACTGTTGACACAATCATCTGAAGATTTGCTGAGAGATATTTGCATGAACACATGTTTAATCCATGAGAAAGTTTCTCTTTTTTTTTAAAGTCATGCAAACATATCTGTACAAGGGGAATACACTTAGAAGGTGCCTTATATCAAGTCAGACCGTTAGACAATTAACTTGGTGGGCCTGTTCAGACAACACGCTAAGCCATGGTTAAGCTGTTAACCCTTTTGCAGGAAATGGTTAGTGATGGTTATGGAGCCCCCATGGTTAAGAATGGTTCACATAACTTGCGAAGTCATTGTTCACATGACACACTAAGCTTAGCTCAAAATGCTTAACCGCTGTGGCTTAGTGTATCATCTGAACAGGATCAGTATCGTCTACACCAGCCTTCCCCAACCTAGGCCACAGCCAGACCTAAGGTTTATCCTGGGATCATCCAGGGTTCACCCCTGCCTGAGCACTGGATCCCCTGTGTGTCACCTAGATGAACAGGTTTGACCCCTGGACGATCCAGGGATAAACCTTAGGTCTAGCTATGGCCCTAATGGCTGGGTTCAGACAACATGATAGCCTATGTTTCAACAACAACCCACGGTTCAATGACAACCCATGCGTAACCCTTGAGTGTGGATTATCATGTTGTCTGAAACCATTAAATGTGTAGGAATACAGTTCTGGGAGTTGCAGTCCAAAACATTGTCAGTCAGTGGCCCTCCAGGATTTTAGGCAGACATTTTTCCCAGCTCAAAATGTAGATGCTGCAGATTGAAGCTGAGCCAAGGGATGTGGGATGTATAAATAAGCAAAACGCCAGCTTGCCAAAGTTCTCCAGATTCCATCTCAAAGATCCTTTCAGCTCAAGTCTGTATCAGAGCAGTGTTCTTTTCTTTTTGTATGAAAATCCCTATGTATTTTCACATATATATTTTCAAATTCATGCATCAACTGTGCACATCTTTGAAATGCATGCATTCTTCCCCCATTAATTAAAGTGTACTTATGTGCATTTTCCAAAAGTTTCCTTTCTTTCATGTGCATTTTTCAAATTGATGTGTGCTGTCGAAGGCATTCCCCCTCCCATCTGCAAATGCCGTTGCGAGCTCAGAAATGTAAGCACCTTGACCGCGATTGCATCCAAATTCATGCTCAATCCAGAAGGTGTGAACTGGGTAAATCTTGATCAAAAACAAACTGAAATGAATTTCTCATACATCCCTACCTGAGACATTTTGTATTCAGATCTATGGTCCTTTCCCAAATATGAGGAGAAACAGACATCTCTTTACCTAAATGAGGAAGAGCAAATGCATAGAGGTGTAGCACATGTGTTTCCTGGCCTAAACCAAGAACCATGTGCCTGTAGCTGATCGTCATCTGTTTAGCAGGGGGAGGAGGCTGGATTTATTCCCCACCACTCTTTTTTCCCTTGAAAAGACTGTTTGGCGCTATTACCTGTAAACTGACTGTAACAGTTTGCACATCTGGTTAATTTTTATTCTAGGACCATACAGTATGAAGAAACCAGAGCCTGTATTTTGGCATCTGTACATTCTCAGATTTCTTTTTCTTAAAACAATGCTTTGTTTTAAGCCTGCATGACACCAGGAGATAATTTACAGAGACAAATGGTTGTTAATGCACCAATTTCATCTTTTTCGCCATTGCTGCATTCTTAGGGTCAAAGTGTGGGTTACTTTAAATACATAGCATGCAGCTAAGTGCACGATCCTATGCATGTTTAGACAGAAAAAAATGCCCTACAGCTCCCAGCATTCCCAAACTTAAGGACGAAATCTTGTCGGGAGGCTGACTGGCATCCTATGCAGAGTAGAAGGAGTGTGGAAGTGATCTTTGCCTCCATGCTCCTCCCACTCTGTATTTTTGCTAGATAGGTGTTTTGGCCTGTCTAGCTGGGGCTCTGCGGAGCCAGGATCCTTGATGAGAATCCCCTCCCACATCCCCTCCCACATGCAATTCACCATAGAAAATCCCCTCCCCACCCCCACCCCTGTGTTTCCATTAACCTTTTTCCTTTGGTTACTTGCAGTACTTGGTATTTTTGTCACAGTTGGAGAGGGAAGGGTTAAACCTCCCCTCCCCACTTGCTGAACTCCAGATGGAAATTGCCCCCATGCTTAGCATTACATTAAAAGCAAACAAACCCAGGATCTACACTACTGCTTTATAATGGTTTATAACAGTCTTGACAACTGTTGGACCCCAGGACACACTCCAGGTATCATTTTCAAACTGTTTTCAAAAGTGTTATATCCTGCTTGGTGTAGATCTCTCTCTGCTTTTAATGTAACATGTAATTTGACCCTTAGTTTTCTTAGTTTAAGCTAGAGGTGACT
This sequence comes from Elgaria multicarinata webbii, assembly GCF_023053635.1. Classification (NCBI taxonomy): domain Eukaryota; kingdom Metazoa; phylum Chordata; class Lepidosauria; order Squamata; family Anguidae; genus Elgaria; species Elgaria multicarinata. Next base: position 137,964,791 of record NC_086171.1, read on the forward strand.
TAAGCCAGAACCCACCACTTCTGGGTAATTTTCTACCACCCTGCCCCCATTATTTTTGTTGAGAAACTCTCGGGAGAGTGCAATTCTGCTTCTAAACAAGGTGCATGCTCCCCATACACCTTGTTGTCTTAAAAGTCATGGGAATTCTAAAGGAGATATCCAAGGTGCTGAACCCGTGTTGGAGATAGGGTTTAGCACCTTGGATACCTCCTTTAGAGTTCTGGGTGGTTTTGACTAAAACCCAGAATGCAATCAAAGCCCCACCGAAACCGGAGCCGCCAGCCTCCTCTGGCTGCTGCTGATGTAAATGTAAAGGTGAGTGGCTGCAGCTGCCAGCAGCTTCTGGGGGTCAAGGCCTAAAAGTTGTCCATCCATTGAAACAAGTCTATATATGTGAACCCGGATACCATAGTTAGCTGCTTCTTCTTTTTAATATCCTGACTGCAATTTTTTGCTCCTAGGCTTTAAGGTTGTTGTTTCTTTTAAGAGATAAGAATTTAAAGCACTGTAATAGCATGTTTGTATTCATCTTGCTAACACATATTACTGGGGAAGCAGGGGCAAGGGGGAAGCATACAGACATTTCCATAAAAAAGATCATAGGATTTGATCTTCACTCAGAAGAGTTTGAAGAACTTGTATTGTTTGTGGCTCTCCAAAAACTTCCTCCTCGGGCTGAATGTGTGAACGTTGACTTTGCTCCAAGGAAGAGTCATAGCACTAAAATATTACCTTTTTATCTGAGCATATATTTATATTCCATGGACACAGAGGATGTGTTTGAAAAGGATGCTGCTTTTATTACAGGTGATCTACACGCTTTGGGATAGGGCAGCCCTAGAGCTTGTATATTTTCTACAGTAGAAATCCTTTTACGTTAACTGCATTTATAGTAGCTTCTTTCTTTTTCCATCTTCTTTTAAATATTAGCTTCTTGATTATTTGGAATACAATGTTAGCTTTTAATTTTAGCTTCTTGATTATTTGAACTGCAGTGTATGTGTGTGTGCGTGTGTGCGCCACATAGACTCCTATGTCAACTACTCCTAAGTGAGTAGCTCACACCTTCATAACTGCATGTTATGGATAACCCCCAGGCCATTTTAAATAAAAGAGACTTTCTGTGCTCCCTTTTTTGACATTGTCTTCTGAGTTTTCAATATTAGTGCCTTTATCCCCATTTAACATGCAAGTGTATCTTAGAGCAGGGGCAGTAAAATTCAGGGAGAAAAAATATATTCAGGGACGGGAAAGTTTTTTGACATTGACAGTTACATCTGTTTATTTGTAAAACAGGATGTGTGACATCTTGGGGACTTAAAATAGGGGAGGGGTGTACTAAACAGAGTCTCTATTGGCAGCAAAGATAATCCTCTATCTTTCATACACATGCACGCACAGAGAGAGAGAAAGAGTGAGTGAGTAATGGGGTCCAAATGAATTCCTTTGTCCCTTCTGAATCCTGAAAACTGTCCTGAGCTGGGTTTGTGCATGTGTTGTTTCCCTAATACTGCTTGGGAGTATACATGGAAGTAGGTAGCAATGTGTATGTGCTAGCCTTAGACCCATGGAGGAATTCTACTGGCTGAGCAGAAAATACAGGTGACATCCTGCTCAGTCAAAACAAGGAGCTTCTGGAATGGATGACTCCAGATCCTCCTGGCCACTCATTCTCTGCAAGAGATGTCTTTTAATAGTGAAGGTTGGTGAGGTGGGATCTACCGTTTTATTGCTGAAAATATTATGAGATGGGGAATTGGATTCCCGCTGAGACCAGCCTCAACTCTTTCCCCTATTCCCACTTTTTTAACAATGTCCCTCACCTCTGCCTGCCACCATCCACACATTGGTGGCACATCTGTAGAGAGGAGACTGCTTTATGCACCTAGCTCTCCATGGGGGTGGAGCCTATGGAAATCCAATGGTGGGGGCACTGCCTATTAATCTCATGAGAGGGATCAAGTGAATAGGGCTGGCATGTCAACTGTCTTTCCACCTTCTCCTTCTGAAAGTCTTTGCCTGCATGAGACGGAGAAGTACCAACAGAGAGGTGAGAAGAAGATAGCAGAATATGTTTTTGAAAAGTTACAACCATTCACTGGGAAGGGAAGCCCCAAATATCCCTTCCACCTAAGAACTGTATAGGAGAATAGCACTGCTTTAGGGTAGGGTGACCATATGAAAAGGAGGACAGGACTCCTGTATCTTTAAGTTATATAGCAAAGGAGATTTCAGCAGATGTCATTTGTATGCATGCAGCACCTTCATCACAACAGGTAAAGCTGGAGGAGCCCTGCCCTCTTTTATATCTAAAGTGACCAAATACAAAAGAGGGCGGGGCTCCTGTGGCTTCAACTGTTGTGATGAAGCAGGAATTTCACCAGGTGTTGCATGCATACAAATGACACCTGCTGAAATTCCCTTTTCTATACAACTGTCCTCCTTTCCATATGGTCACTCTACTTTGGGGCAGTGTATGTGATGTGTGATGTGGCCTTTGCCACATCAGCAGCCATTTCTCTAGCCCCTGTTTCTTCTCAGATCTGTTGACATGCAGCCAACCAATATATTATGCTGAGGGAAGGGACGGCATCCATCAAATTAACAGGTCTGAAAGTGAAGGGTCAAAAAAATAATGTGTGTGTACCTACACGTATTGAGGTGATGAAAAATCAGTGCTGTAATGGCATGGAGATTGAGGACCATAGGAAGCTGTCTTGTACCAAATAGGTCATTGGCCTATGTAGCTCAGTATTTTCGACACTGAGGGCAAACTAAACGTTCAGGAAAGCATCATTGTGGAGCACTATATGCTAGCTTTTCCTACTCTCCTGTAAGTGTGCAGCTCCAATTTGGCTTGGAACTGTGGCATTCCAGGTTATTATTTTTTAAGCCTTTCCCCTCCAGCCCAATTTTTTGGCAAAATACCACACATACATGTGTGGGAGGGGAGTTTTTTTTTTTAAAAAAAAAGCCTCCATTAACTCCAATGGATTCTTTAAAAAAAAACTTCCCAAATTAGTGGGAGACAAAGGTTTAAACCCACCACCACCACCACTTCCTGGAGTGTCATGATCCTGATCTGAATTGGGGCCATGTGCTGTTATAGGAGAGTAAGAAAAGCTAGTATGCGTAACTCTACTATCTGTGCGTTACTGAATGTTTTGTTTGGCTTGCTAGAGTTTCACTCTTTCAGGATTTTTTTCTTGCCCTAGCCGGAGACAGGAGGACCTTTTGCATGCAAAAGAATACTATTGGCTATGGCTCAGTGAGAGCATCAGCTTTTCATGGAGAAGGTTTGAGGTTCAATCCCCAGCATGTCCAGGTAGAGCTGGGAAAACTCCCGCCTGAAACCTTGGAGAACTACTGCCAGTCAGTGTTGACAATACTGGGCTAGATGGACCAGGATTAGGTCATTTTCTAAGTCCCTATGTTCCTAAGCATGTGCTCTAGTACTGACCTAAGGCCTTGATGCACAACAGAGTGAGAGGACTTCCCTTAGACACATTCTTGAGGCTTTTGGGAAACTGGGGACAGGGGATATTCATACTAAGCAAAGCTCAGTGCTCAAACACTTTGAAATATACATATTTCCACAATTTGGGAGGTCCATTAGTTGGCGATATTTGCCATCACGTTCAAATTTATTCCTGCAACACTGAAGGTTAGGAAGTGTCAACAAAAATGGAGACTCTCAACATTCTGACTCGAATTTAATAGTGTCAAAAAAAACAAAAAACAAAAAACAACCAGAGGAGGACACAGGTTGCCTGTATCTACAGGGACAGCAGTATCACGGTAGCCTCCATGTAGCTTTAGCAACGTAGTACTCCAGAACACTTCTGCTTCATGTCAGCCCTTGCGCAAGTCACTTTTACACTGAACTTAGGAGTTATTCCAATCCAGAGGGCAGTGCTGAATAATGCTTCTGCCTTCAAGGTACTGCACTCTGTATAAGTTTGCAGACAAAATAACTTGCTTCATGTGCAATAAAATTAGTTTAAGCAGAGGGTCTTAACCTTGTGGCTGAATACCAAATTAAATACTCTAGAAAAGTTAATGTACACAGTAGGTATAATGTTGCCCATGGGCACTCTGAATGAGGAATGTCAAAATATATACTTGGTTATTCCAGTATACAAAAAATATCTGTGTCAGTCTTCAGGTTTTGAAGATGAAACTCATGTTCATTACAGTCATCTGGTAAATACAGCGTGGCTAATTCATTTCTCAATTGCAGGGTGTGTTTTTAAAGGTATGGTTTATAGATTTGTCTTCTGGGAATGCGTGTCTGCTAATCTTTGGGATCTTGTATCTTTGTCTCTTCTATTGCTATCACTTCAAGCAATGTACATTTAGGGTTTTTTTTTTCCAAATATGACATGACTGATCAAGAGTTTTAGTAAAACTATTACCTTATTTTCACAGTGGATATTTTATCTGTTCTGTAGTTGATGGTTCATTTTAAACAGATCTACACATATTAGTGAGAGAAGGAGGTGATGCTAAAACAAGATACCCTTATACTCCGTTGACTGGATCCACCATTTTTCTTTTTGACTGAACCCATGCATTCTGTATCTGAAGTAGCAGTGCATAGAATTGCCAAAGCCTATCAATTACTCATTCTCCCAGTCCCAGCGCTGCTGCTATCTTCCAATCTGACCACAAAGAGATAACTGGTACCAAGTGAGAAGCCATCATAGCAGCTGCTTCTGACATTTCTGGGCCAGTGTTCTCCTCCACCACTTTCAAATACGGCCCCCCAAAGGCTTCATTACAAAACTCCAAATCCTTCTTATAGTATGCTATAGTATGCTATGGCCCTTCATGGTCCATAGAATATGTACAACCACCTGGGTGAAACTACTAATAGGAAGGCAATACTCAGCCCTGGAAAATTAAAAAACAACAACATGGCCATATTGCAGCAACAGCAGCAGCCCAAATTTCTGCTTCATGTTCCCAGGAGAGTGTGTTGAGGAATCATTGTTCAGCACCCTGATCATTTGCCTATAGGGTTTCTCAGGGGCTAAGTTTGGTCCTCCATGTTGTTGAACATCTACATCAAGCCACCTGCTGTTTTGGAGTTGGATGTCCTTAGTATGCTGATGACACCCAATTTTACCTTCCCTTTTCAAGATTGCGGTAGAAGCTCATTACCTGAATGCAGTAATGGACTGGATATGGTCCAACAAGCTCAAAATTCAATCCAGGCAAGAAAGAGGCTCTGCTGTTCAGTAGACAAACGGATCAAGGATTTGGAGTACACCTACTCTGGATTAGATAGCATACCCTGAAAAGAATCAGGTTCGCAGTTTAGAGCTTCTGAACCTGCCATTGCTTCTGGATGCCCAGGTGTCTACTGTGGCCAGAAGGGACTTTGCTCATGTTTGGCTGGTGCCCCTTACTAGAGAGGACAGATCTGACCACTTGCCTTGGTTATTATCAGGTTAGATTACTGCAAGGAAGTCTACATGGGGCTTCTCTTGAAGAGTGTTCAGAAACAAGCTGATGCAAAACACAGCAGCCAAAATACTTTCTGGTGTGCACTTTTCAGAACATATTTTGTAAATCTTAAATAAATTACACTGGGTTCTGATTTGTTTCTGGATCAATTCAAGGAGCTGGTCCTTACCTATGAAGGCCTAAGTGATTTAGGATCAGTATATCTGAAATACCTCCCACATGAACCTGCCCATAGATTACAATTTTCATCCCACTGGGGACCCAAGACAGGGCCTTCTCTGTAGCAGCACCCTGGTTGTGGAATTCCTTCCTGAAAGAAGTTGCACTACCTCCTCCCTGATCATTTTTAGGTGGGCAGTAAAACCATTTTTAGTTCATCCTGCTTTCAATGGTGTTTAATTAGAACATTTATATTTAATTTGTTCTTCTCTTTTTATTTTTATTTTGGCTCTTAATCTTTGCTTAACAGTGCAGTCCTAATTTACTTCCAAGTAAATGTGTTTAGGATTATAGGCTAAAAGACGTTATAATGTTTTAAATTGTTTATAAATTTCATTGTTGTAGTGTATAAATTGTTTAACTGCTTTGGGGAGCCATATTATGGCTGAAAAGCAATCTTTGAATGTTCTTTTAAATAAAAGAAATAAGACTATTTACTTGGGGAAAAGATCTATTGATGTGAGTGGCACTTATTTCCAAGTAGACATTTTTAGGATTGCACTATAAAAAAATTGGTGCAAATATGTAGTGCTAGTGGACGGGTATAGCAAAAGGCAGAGTTACTATACGAAATGCTGACAAATAACACTGCACAATCATTATTTTTAAAAAAGATAGTTTTTACACCATTAAGATCCATATATATATATATATATATATATATATATATATATATTCCTAAACTTTAATTGCATCACTATTCCTGCGCTCCTACACACACTTTGCTTTCCCACTTAAATCCATATGCAGTACATCAACTGAACTGATACTGAAATGAGGCAAAGTATTATTATTTTTAATATAGTATGTGAAAGCTGATATTCTTGTGATGAGTCACTGGGGCTTTCAGACTGCATCAAACAAACAATAAAATCACAAACATTTGCAACCTTGACCACTGGAAAACTCCCTGAGTTTTGTGCAACAATTCTTTCCATTATTCCTGGTTTTTTTTTCTCCTAATCTAACAACAATATACAGGGGATATGAGATTTTCTTTGTCAAGAATGAAAACAAATGTCTATAAACCGATATGTATTTTTTTCTCCCATTGGCTTACAATTGGAAGCAACAATAGCTCTTTTGTTTCCTTATCTAGCTTGAGGAAGGGGAAAAGAACTGCTGTGAAAAGTACAAATGGCCCAGACCATTTCTCAAAAGAATACCTGCAGAAGTGTCATAACCTCCCTGGCAAACAGTGAGAAATGAAATGGAAACAAAGAAGTCACAGTATTTAAAAAGAGAAAAGGAGATTATTATTTTTAGGGAGAAAACTCATTGCTCTTTATGACTGTTACATGTTCTCATGCATACAAATCTCAGAGCATTGTGGTTTGAATTGGCACCCTTTATGTCTTAAGTGTGGGTATGGGTATGGGTATGGGTGTGTATCAATATGCCCTGCCCATTTGCACAGCCCTGCCCACTTGTGTAGGGCCCTGCGTACTTGTGATATCCCCAAAGGGTTCCACGAGGCCCACTCCACCACCCCCCAAAATATAGCCCATGCTTGATTAAACCAATCAGGGCCAGCTCCCGTTTTTTGGGGTGTGTGGAGCTATCAGGGTTACCTAGCAGCGGTGGTTGGCAGCAGTAGCATTCTAAGCCGCAACAGTGGTTGGAGCTGCCATCTTAGATTCCACCAGTGCCTCTAAGTGCCACACTATATGGGGATATTGTAGGAAAATAAAATGGCAGCTAGACCCAGCCACTCAGTGCTGCTCAGAGCACCATGATAGAAGATAAATTCAAGGGGAACTCTGGGTATCCTTCAGTGTGAGCCTTGCCTGGGTGTCGGGGCCCCAGCAAATTGCCAAGGATGCCAGGTGCAGCAAAAAGCCTGGAAGCCAGCTATTATCCAAATGTGACAACATTTCCCAAGTCTTTTTTTCCCTAAAGACATAACAATATAGTTGATGGATAGATCTTTTGCTCATGCTTCAGGGCTCCTTAGCCTTGTCTTCCTATGTCAGCACCTCGAAAGCCAAGGAACAACCTGAACTGGTCAGTAGAGAAAGTCTGGAGTGCCCCTGTGTGCATTTGGTGCCTGCAGGGGTCTTGGCGAAGAGTTTTTATTAGAACAGTCCACTCTCCAAGATTCAAAGAGTTGGCTGTACGGGACCCTTTCCTTTTCCCTTATTTGGCACTTCAGCATGAAGTCCAAAGTATGGGAAATGTCTAAAAACACAACATACCATGTGGGACAGGATATCCTGTGCCAATGACACCTTGGATCATTAAGTCAAGTAGTTCTTCTCTCATTCCATGTACAATGCAAACAGGTAGGGCTTTAATTAGGACATCATGTAAACTGCACTCTTACAATGCCCATGAAGGAACGCTTAGGGCCAAACTTGACATTACGTTAAATGTGTCTTTGCATGTAATATGCATGGTTTTTTAAAAAAAATGCAAATACCATCAGCTAGGGGGAGGACTGATAATTATTGGATTTGCAGTTGGTGGGGAAAGGGAAGTTAACCCTTTCCTCTCCCACTGTGGCTTTGATGAACATTGTTCTTCTGAAGCTGTTGTTTGCATAGGAAGAAAATCTCCCACTGCTACCAATCAGGGATTCCTCCTAATTTAAACAGCACCTTTGGAGGACCTATTTTCTTGAGGATCACAGTAGGGGATCTCACCTGCTACAATCCCACTAATTATCAAACACACACTTCACACACACATTCAGAGAGTGAGAGAGAGTGCAGCTGCTATTTGCGTTTTCCCAAATGTGCAACAAAGTTTTCCCAGTAGCCTATGAACTGCTCTTCATTAAAGTCCAGTCTGGCAGGGCCCTCTGTTTGGGAACTATATGTTTGCCTCCCCCAACCTGTTGGATTGCAACTCCCATAATTCCCATCCATCATGGCAATTATATTTAATCTCTTAAATATATTCAATGTTGCTTTTAGACAATAAGGATTAGAAATGCACATAAACAGGTTCCCACATGTAGGTCCCCTTCTGGATCAGCCTTTGCATGTTTAAAAGTGTGCTATGTGGAGAAAAACACCCTTCATCCGGCAACTGAAACCACACATGAAATGCCCTCGTTGGACTGAAGTTTTTTGCACACCTACTAAACTAATATTGACTCGGGTTAGATATACACTACTGCTTTATACTGGTATTGAATGTTGGAGCACAAACTTCGTTCTATATACCACTTTCATAATGTTATATTCTTGTTTTTATTCCACATTCGTAATGATTTGACACAAGGTATAGATCTGGCCTCAGTCAAGAGTTGATCAGCACAGTGAAAGCTGACAGTACCATTATCTGTACTGTTAGCAGAGGACAAGGAAGCATTTACTTGACACATTGTTGAAATTACTTAGTAAATATGACACAAATATATATCAGTAACAACAAAAGCTATTGTTAAACCAACCTTGAAAGGAAAAAACAGAACCAAGAAACTGAACACCCATGGCCTGCTTGGTATCAATATGCAGTACAGATTCATGTTTTTCAGGACAGTCTGAAATCCTGCAATGTAATCTTAAGTCAGTAGTTAAACTCTCATTAATTTCAGCCAAGGCAAGATTGGACCCTTGAAATTGCTTCAGTAGTAACCAAACTGGAGGTAATGCTTGGGAATAGCAATACCTCCCCTCAAAAAGCACCCTGAATTTATAAAAATCAGAGTAATCTAGATTTGATTATATTTTAAATAATGCCTTGGTAGCTGATCTATACCCTGCATACACATGATTCAAAAGGTGCAAACATTGGACAAATAGCTCGTACAGGTCTTAAAAATGCAACCTGTTTCCTCAGGAAGAATCCATTTGCAATGCAGAATTCCTGACATGTATGCCAGATTCAGCAAATGAATTTTGGTCCACTCCAGCCTGATGCCGCCAATATAGATCAGCTTGTTTGAGGGATCATTCACCTGAGGTTGGTTGTGTATGTGTGTGTATGCATATGTGTGATTTCAGTTAGATGACCATGACGTTGAGTATGCAGTCCATTTCTACGCAGTTTTCAACTTATGAAGGAAAAAATAATAGTAATGTTCCCAAAGATTTGTTTTTGTTATATAGAATGAATGGGTACAAAATTAGAATATTTGTCATTTCATTTTGCTAATGCTGAAAACCTATCCTGCACATCTTTCTTTCATTCCTTTTCTTTTCTTTGGACCTACCAATAGGGTCCGTCTTGTTTGATGATTTTCTTTTCTTTGACCAAATTATTATATACAAATAGTACCATTAATATGAGTTTCTCAAAAGCCTAAAGAGGCTTCACACACACACACACACACACACACACACACACACTTAACTATCAGTTTGCCTTTACTTTTCTGTATTTCCTAATAAGTTTCTCGAAAAATGTGCCTTTACCCTAATGCAAAGCCTTTGGAAATTGCATAAAGAGCGTGTTACTAATTTTGGTATGAATGCAGCATAGAATAATTACCTTCTTTTAATCAGATAGAAATGACAAGGGAGAAGACAGCATGGACAGAAAGGCAATTGATTGTATCCAACTGTGTCCATCAGCCAGGGTAATGGACACTGCTAATGGAATGGATTTCTCCTCAGCCTTTGTAGACCCCATGCACCTTTCAGATCTTCTACAAAGGGTTGGGGCACCTTCTGGACCAGATGTGGGGGCATGGGGAGGCTACAGGCAGAAGACATGAAGGGAACGTCTCATTACATGAGCAGCCATCTGGTCATGTGATGTTGGATGGAACCACAATGTGGCAGAAACAGCTGGACAACCATCTGCCAGGGATGCTTTAAGGTGGATTCCTGCATTGAGCAGTGGGTTGGACTCGATGGCCTTGTAGGCCCCTTCCAACTCTGCTATTCAGATTCTATGATTCATACAGAGACAACTTAATATATGGAGTTTCATAATCTAGTCACACTGCCAAACTTTTCATTAGGTTATTTCTTTGGTTAGTTTACTCTAAGCAGGAGTAACATTGGATACAACCCAGGAGGAATTATGATACTGGCAGTTTTATTTTCAATCCCTTCCCTAATGATTCTAACACTGAGATCGCCATTTTCATTTCTGGTGCACAGTGAACCAACATTTTCAAAAAGCTATCCACTATGACCCAAGAGCTCTTTCCTAAATAGTCCCAAAGTTAGGATTTATTTAAGTGTGGCATTGCTCCAACATGCAGCACTTTTGACTTACTTGCATTGAACTTGGTTTGACATTTTCTTGCCCATTCTCCAAGTTTGGAACTCTTCAAATACTACTTCATATGGTTCAAATCACTTCATATGGTTCAAATCACTATTCATATGGTTTTATCAGGGCACAAGAGACAGGTACATGGAGCAGAGAAGACATGGGAAGCAAAGGCACGCAGAATAGGGGAAGGAGTTGACAGCACAAGACATATAAACAAAAATCCTGTTCTGGCATTCTTTTGTCTGTGTTTAATCAGTTTGTAAGGGGCAAGTACAAGGCCGAGCAAGCTAGCTGCCCAAGACCTTGTTACAGAGAAAGTAGATTGTCTGAATACAGCTAAAGGGAACAACATGTATGTGGAGAACAGAAGAAACACATACTGGCCAGGTTCGCATGATCTCAGGGGGTAAAAGAAGCCATTATGGCTTCTCTAACTGCCCTGTATGTAGCATGTTTGTGCCTATTGTTTACATAATTACCCATGCTGCAGTGCAGGTTGGCGTGTTGTCCGAACACAGCATGCAGCATGGCAGGGATGGTTTCGTACCCACCCTACAACCCACGATGTGAAGTAGGGGTTGTAGGGTGGGTATGAAGCCAGCCCCACCACACTGCGTGCCAAATTCAGACAATGTGCCAACCCATTATTATTATTATTATTATTATTATTATTATTATTATTATTTATTTTTATAGCACCATCAATGTACATGGTGCTGTACAGAGTAAAACAGTAAATAGCAAGACCCTGCCGCATAGGCTTACATTCTAATAAAGTCATAATAAAACAATAAGGAGGGGAAGAGAATGCAAACAGGCACAGGGTAGGGTAAACAGGCACTGGGTAGGGTAAAACTAACAGTATAAAGTCAGAACAAAATCAAGTTTTAAAAGCTTTAGGAAAACCCACACTGCATGAGCAGGGGCAGGGTGACAACGATGGCTTCTTTTACCTCTGTGATTGTGCAAACCCAGTGGCCCTATTCAGAAGACACCTTAAGCCATGGCTTTAACCACAGTGCTTAAGGATTTTTGGCTGAAGATGTCTTCTGAACAGGGCCAGTCTATGTCTCACATTATCTACACATGAGGAGGAAGGTTAGGGTAGAAGGTCATGGTCACACTACCCCTCCACCCTATTAAGAGCACTCCACAATGCTTACTCCACTTCTGTGTTGAGTACCCCATGTCTCTACTACTCTTTATATTGTCTGACAGAAAGCTTGGACTCAGACTCCCTAGCTTGCCTCTCTAGATGAGACAAAAATGGTGGCAGGCTTCTATTTGGGCCTAGTCTCCAAGGCATTTTTGTAAGAGACCTCACAATTTCTATGAGACCAACCAATGACAAAAGCCATTTTAAACATGTACACAGATACAGCTTCCTCTTCTTTAATTGCCTTCCCTACTTGGCCTTGTATGCGCTCTACACATCAAGAGAGAAAAGGATTATTATTTTTAAACTGGGAATCTAGAAGCCGCAAAGGAAAGGAGAGACTTTGCCCTCACCTTTCAACTTTCAAAAAAATGGAGGAAAGAATGGCAATTGTTTTCCCCTGTTGGTTAGAAGCCCTACAGCTTTCTAATTTGTCTAAATTTTACATTGGAATCACTTAAGTAGACAAAAAGCACAAGAATTAAGACTTTGTTTTTTTGCCAGGATTTTAGATCATGTAACTGCCATCTAATTCATTTCCTGGATCTACATCTATGACCAACATGCCATAAAGCATCTGCTAGAACAGGGTTGGTCAGTTATGGATCTCCAGATGTTGCTGGAACCCAACTCCCATCAGTCCCACCCAGCATGTTCAACAGTAAGGAATGATGAGAGCTGTAGTCCAGCAACATCTGGAGGACTGGGAGTCAAACCGCACACTATGTTACTTGTGTAGCTCAGGAGTCCAGAACCTCTTTCAGAGCAGAGGAGTGGCATTTGGATGGTGAGGCAGAGCCAAAGGCAAAAGCGATGGACCCAAAATACCAGCAAATCTTAGCTTCAAGCTCTTATTGGCAGCAGCTGAAGCTTAAGAGGGGCATTTCAACCTTTTAGAATGAGGGAAAAGGTGTGCAATAGCTGGGAAACGATCAAACCACCCGAGGTTGATGGAAAGGAGGTGGACCCAGGTAAGGAGATGTGGCCACCTAGAAACCCCAGGGGACTGAACTGGGAACCCAGGAGGGTCAGATTCAGCCCCTGAGCCTGAGTTTCTGTACCCCAGTGTAGGATGTAGCTGAGACCTGTTTTTCTTTTTTACTCTAGTCAAAACATGTGTCACCTATTTGCATCTTCACACACACACACACACACACACACACACACACTGTTTCCCCCCCTAAAATTCTCCCTTCCATGGGGAGATTTTATATATAGGTTTCTATTCCTGTCATTCCATTCCTGCTGCTGTTGTTGTTGTTGTTGTTGTTGAAAGTGGGGAGTTTAATCTTCCCCTCCTGGAGCACAGTGATCCCAGTCTGAATTGGGGCAGCATGCTCTTACATTTGTGTAAAAAAAAAAAAAAAAAAAAGGACAAGCCTCAACTATACGCTATGTGATTAGCATGATGTGCACTTTGGCTCCTAACTAAAAATGGGAGGGGTAGATGACAGAGAAGCTCCCAAACAGAGTTGGCTGGGGATTTTTTTTTTTAACAAATCAAATTCAGTTCCTCGTTAATTAGGCAAAGAGAAAAAAATATAGAATGAAAAATGAAAATCATTTGATGTACCTTGGAATATGAGGGTAGTATATTCCTGTAACTACTGCTTCAATATATCACAGAAGAGACAGAATGGGGCTACTTGAAAATATTGCAATATAACCTGCACCTTTAAAAATCATTAGAACGAAATCAAAAGCTGACTTTCCCTGCTAATAACTAGTCGGCTGAGGGCGAAATCAGCAAGTCTATTATTTGAAATCTACATCTTTGAATATTTGTTAAAAGAATGGATTTTGCATTTCCTTATGCATGTCAAGGCTCAGATTAAAAATTAAGCAGATATTAAAATTTCAGACAACCTGAATTAAAAAAAGAAAGTGTTCCTAAATATTTAATAGTTAAAATTGTAAGTCTTTCTTAATGAGCTCCAGGAAATTCATTTTCAAAATCAAACTAAAGTTTGAATTTAAAGGCATAAGAACCACTCATGGCCCTTTGTAGGGTGCCCTCAAATACTTGTCTTTCATGAAATACTGTTATTAGTTTCAGTCTTTTTAATAGGAAAAGCCAAGTAAAGAAACGTGTTTTCTTCTACGAGTGTCTAGACCTGAGTATCAATTCCAGACCCCAGCCTGGAATGAAAATGGTACCCAGCATCCACTGCCATGGCTGGGTGATTAATCACAACGTCTTTTGGGGGTTGTGGCCTACAATTGCCACCATTGAGAAAAACTGATTAAGGGCAATAAACACAAAAGTATTGAAGATGTGATTTCTACTCCCGAGTTTAAATCAATTGTTTAGGTGTGTGAATTATGCCTTGTTGTTAAAATTAGACACTGTCTCGTTGAAGTGCAATCCATGGCAGACAGCAACCAGGCAAGCTGAGAATGGAGTAAAGAAAAGGAAAAAATTGAACTGGACTGCTACTTTGTTTAAGACTGGGTAGCCATTGTGGGAAGTGGAATGCAGAACTAGATAGGCCACCCTTCCTTAACTTGGTACCCTCCAGACGTGTTGGACTATAGCTCCCATTATCCCTAGCCTAGCAAGCATGTCAGGTAGAGGGAGGGTGAGACAGGCCTTGTTCTGCTCCAGAAGAGCTATTCTTAAATAGCTGGACCTGAAACCTCAAGTTTGCTTGGAAAAACACAATTGATATGCTCAGAATGATTCCTTTCCCTGCAGTAGAAATATGAAATTACATGAATGTCATGCATTTGAGTTGAAATGTTTGTGAATGATCCTATGAAATATTTGTTTGGGATCTGAAACTTGCCATTCATTGGTCATCTCTCTGGTTCTAGTGAAGTATCTTAAATGAAGAATGGCCTAAAGTATCAGTACCTACCACTGTAACCTGCCCCATTTCTAATAATATAGAATAAGACAACCTAAAAAGTCCTAGGAAAACATCTGCTTTTTAGGACAGGTGCAGCTTCATTGCAAAATGTATTCCCGCGTTCCTCACGTGAAATTGCCTTAGAAGGAATTTGAATTGTGAGGGAGTCAGGGAAAGTAGAACTACAGGCAAGCCAGCAACTCAGCCATATAGATTTTTATTCAAGATGTCTCTCTCTATTCAGCTTACATAATCCTAAATAAACATTTTATGTGCTTATGACAAATACTGCAGTATGTATTAGAAGAAAAAGAAATCATCAACCCACAGTTAATAGTGCCATAAACGTGTAATTGCCATCCTTCACAAAACTACATGGCATTAAAACTGTGCACTACTAGAATTTCAAGTCGTTCCCAGAATAAGTAATGAGTTGCGTTATTGTGGCCTGCCAGGAGTCACATGACAGCTCCTGAGTGGAGAATAATAAAGTCATGTTTCTATTGTCCCTGGCCTGGTGCCATGTTGAGGGCTCAAGAAGAGCAAGATAATAGCCTCTCTCATTGTTCCTTTCCAAAAGCTGTTCCCGTTCTTGCTGATACATTTCTCCTTTAAAAGCCACCGGCGGTTTCCTGCACATTACACCCAAGTTCGAAGCGTGGCAGGTATCACCGTAATGAAGCCAAAGGCTGAGAAGTTTTCTCCTCTTCTGTGCGCGCTCCATTCTGCGTGGCTCGTGCAGGTTAATATCATTTGACCGGTTTTGTTAATTTGCCAGACTCGTTTTCTGAGCTTTACCCGATGGCATTCAGGAGAGTTAATAACATTTACCATCAGCAAAAAGTCATAGAGTGGCGAGAGGAACTGGGGGGAGGTAAGAGGGATTTGACAACGTAAAACCATCTGCTGAGAAAACAGCAGAAGGGAGGGGGGAAGAGTCAATCTTTAGGCTAGAGCGAGATTTACAGTGTAATCAAAAAGGCGTAAGTAAATTCGGGGGGTTGTGTGGGGGATGTTATCTCGGCAGCATTTTTCTACAGAAGCAAAGGCAATCGCATGGCCAAGATCTGTGTTCTTATTTCTGAGTGAATCCTTGAGTGCTTTACGTTGAAGTGTGTGGCAAAAGTGCACCCATCTTAGTGTGTCGAGACTGCCGGTTTCCTTTCTCTGAGCTGCTGCTTTGTAATGCGATCATTTGGCGCACTTGGAAAAAATTGTTCGAGATAAGATGCAGCCCGGGTGAAATAGACAATGTGTTGTATTCTTTGCTTTCAGGGTATTTGGTATTTATGCTCACAATCAAAATAAAATCTCAAGAGCTAATCATTTCCAGAAAAGAGCTGTTGGCAAACCAGGGCTTGTTTCTTTTCCATGTTTGTCCACTTTTGTGTTGGGCTTCATTGACAGCACCTCTGTTTGACATCCATGGAGCTGTGCAGATTGAACCTTTCCTCCCCCCCCCATAAATGCCCCTCCTCTGGAACCGTACTCTGCTCTTTTAAGTCTCTCCTGTCCTGCAGATTGAGGGTATTTTCATGCCTAACAGCTGCCACTGGAGTAGAAGAAGAGACAAAAGGTTCTCGTTTCAATTCAGCTTTCTTTAAATATTCTCCAGCACCTTAAGCTGAGAAGTGAGATTAATGATGGAATTTATATACAAGATTCAACAATAGTGATCTGACAGAATCTTCCAAGAAGCACATCCCGCCCCCCAGCTATAGCACTTTGACAATTATGCCTAATTTCTGAATCCCCTTTGCCATCCCTTATTGCAACAAATCTTAACAGACTGACTGGTCTTCAGCCCAAGATTTCACTGGATAAAACCAATCTTCCCTACTCTTTGGCTTCCCTACTCCCTTAACTACCAGTCCCCATCCCAAAAACTCCCTTACCAGCTCACATTGATCTCACTAACAAATAAATAGCCTCTTCTATCTCAAGGCCCTGTGTGTACATTTTATCTCTGGCTCATCTACCCTAAGCAGTTAGAATGGTATGGAATATTCTTGGACATAAGAAAATAAGAAGAGCCTTGCTGGATCAAACCAAGGGTGCATCTAGTCCAGTACTCTGTTCACACAATAGCCAGTCACCTGTCAACCAGGAACCCACGAGCAGGACACGGATGTAATAGCACTCTCCCACCAAGCAACCCAGCAACAGGTGTATACTGCAGCTCAGCCAATGATATGGTGGGGAATCTGGGCCCAAAGGCAATTGATAGTTTTTATCTTCCACTTCTAGCTAGAAGTGACCTTTTGACAAGACATAAATAAACAACATACATTTCTACACAACTCCAAGTGTGTTTAGTTATCTGGATGTTCTATGTTCAAAAGGGTTAAATACCTTTTCTAAGTATAATATCATGCACTCTGCTCTATTCCAATCAGTTAAAAACGCACATCTCTGTTCAATTTCCATTTCAGTTAGATGCCTTTTTAAGCCACTATTTGGTTTCTCTGAATTATGGGAAACTATTAATAAAACGGAAAGTTCTTGTGCTGTTTGCAATAATAATTATATGTATAGGTATTTTCTTATACCTGTAGGGTTTTGGATACAACCATGACTGAAATATTTCTCTTGAAAACTCCAGTATGAAATTCAGTATTGTTATCCTACAGGGGAAGACAAGAGAATGAGCCCGAGGTTAATTAGAGACCATAGATTTATTAAAGAATCCCCAAAGGGTTAATAATGCTGAACAGTTGCTCCAAACATGCTTAATCCAAATCACCGCAGACTGTCTTTCAACTACCCCCTATTTACAGGCATTATTAAACCTGCTACCTGTCCATTTAGGCGCTGAGTCCTTTCATGTTGCTGTCAGCACACCTCTGAGGCCAGATCTACACCAAGCAGGATATATAATTTTGAAAAGAGGTTTGAAAACTGTATGTGGAGTATGTCCTGGGCCCCAACAGTTGTCAAAAACCATTATAAACTGTTATAAAACTGTAGTGTAGATCCTGCCTGGGACTTCCATTCATTGGTTCTGCCAAACCCTGTCCATAACTGTGTCACTCACCTCTGATAGATCTGTTGTAACAGATAGTCAAGGCATGCAGCACTGAGCACAGTTCTGACTAGATCAATCCTAGTGCTTTTTGTCGGTATTGAAGTGCTCTGATGACTGTTGGGCCACATTGTGCATTACATATACTGCTTTTCTAGCATTATTTACCACTTTTTATTCCATGTTATCAAAAATACCACAACATATGCCATTGTGTGCACTATGAGCATCGTCACATGGGAGAAAATTGTTTTTCCTTACCATCACTTCTCTGCACTTCCTCATTCTTCCCGGAGGGGAAAGAGGAAGTAAACAAAGACCACATGGACCATTCTGAGGCTGTTTTTATCGCGCCGCTTTTCCTACACACAGCAGGAGATTGCGGCACATTCCTTTTTTAAAAAAAAAGTCGGAATAAAAGGGGTCTATTTTGCTATGGAAAAACGAGCGGAAGGAATAGGAGGTGGACGGGAGGAGGATGTTGTTGCCTAAAGAATGTGTGCACATCGGTAAGCGGACAGTAGCGAGCATGCAATAAAAAGGCTGTCTGATTAATCTCTATTAGGTATAAATGTACAAGAGGGATATAGAGTCACCATGATGGGACTGTATTGATATGACATAAGGTATACATCTGTCCTAGGCCACACAGCCTGATCCTTTCCATCTCCATCTGCCATGGTCATCTGGAATGTTTACATGCCCTGTGTTCAAATCTAGCTATGTTTTGTGGTAAGGAAAATGCTTACTGTGAAAGGGCAGGCGGATCTGTTGTTGTGACTCTGTGAAAGTGAAGGCAATTGCATGTGGTGATAAATTGTCCTGCTGGGGAAAGGCCTGAAATCCTATCCACGTTTACCCATGAATAAGGCCTACTGAACACAGCGGGATGTACCTCTGACTGAGTAAACCTGTATAAGCTTGCTTAGTTTGAACATCTGGATAAGGTGATGGGGAAGACCAGCGAGGTGGATTTGTCTTTATGGACAAAACTAGGCATGATGCTGAGCACATGGTTGGTCCTTATGTACTTGATTTTCATGTGCTAAATAGCATCCATGGGCAGGAGAGAGAAGGGAATGATTTGGATTGGGACTGTGGTAGGGGCAAAGGAATAAATCACACCCACCCACCCACCCACACACACACACACACACACACACACACATTTCTGGCCCAGATTGCTTACATGAAGCCCACGACTGCTTACATGAAAACTAAGTACACAAGAGACAATCACATCCTTAATGTCAGGTTGTTGTTTTTACTAGCCCTTTCTCCTACCATCAATAAACTTCTCTTTCCATGGATAAGTTTCCATGGGAACTGCAATGACAAGGGACACTGGAAAACTCTTGGCCAAAAAAGTATTTTCTTCTTAGAGCTTTAACAACAACAACAACAACAACAACAACAACAACAACAACATCATTCATATCCTGTGTTTTTTCCTCCAATGAACCCAAGGCAGTGTACATCCTTTTCCATGTTATCCTCACAACAGCAACCCCGTGAGGTGGGTTGGGCTGAGAGTTTGTGATTGGCCCAAAGTCACCCAGTGGGTTTCCATGACCGAGTGGGGACTAGAACCCGGATCTCCTGACTCCCAGTCCAACACCTTAGCCACTACACCACACTGGCTCTCTAAATTAGCATGTAGTTGCCACATACACACACTTGTGAACCTGCAACCCCCCTCTCCCATCAGCTTCCAACTCCCCCGATGAAGTGGTGGCTGCAGCCACAGCTACTCCAGCAGCAGTGGAGCAAGGTCTGGCACTTGCTCACTGTCTGTTTCCTTCCCTCTCCTTGGCATTTGTAATGACCACGTCTGTGGCAATGACTTACATGCCAGGGAGGGAAGGGAGCAGCCTGGTGAGTAGAAGGCAAAGGGAGGAGTTCTTCTCTGGCTCAGAAGAACTCAGGAGCCATAAATTTCACCTACTATTGAACACAAGCTTTATGAGTTGCCAAGGTTTGTATTACAAATGGTGTTTCAAACCTTGGCAACATCACTGCTTGACAATGGGCAAGAAAGCTATTCAGGACTGTATTGCTAGATTTGTCATTGTCTTTAAACAGCAGTGTTTAAATCTACAAAAAAAAAGTACCTTCATCTTGGTCTGCTGCAAAGTTGAGCATGTTTCTGTTCTAGCTTGGTAACCATTGGTCCTAGCACAAACGCCTGATAGGATTTAAATCGGGCTTTTCAGTCCTTTGAAATTTGTCATCATTTCTTACTGCTCTCACCACATGATTGTCTCAAGTAATCCAAATTCACATTTCGGGATGTTGATGAGTACATTGTTTTGTTTGACTATTTGGCCATCTCACAGACATTGCCTTGGTCTACTGCGGCACCATGCATTTGCTATTTTGATTGATGAATTCTAAAAGTTTGTGCACTTGAGCTCACAAAATCAGATAAGTTTTTGTTGTCTCCTGTTCTGTGCCATTCTGTTAAATGGACAGAATCTGACCTTCTTTAGTTGAGCTCTAGTTATTACTGATTATTCTTTTTGTGGCAGTTCACACTCATATTGTTGTCAGTAAGTGTATATCTTTTATTAACAACATTTTCCAGAATAGTTATTTCAGCTAATGTAGTTTGAAGCAAGAGCATGTGAACCTAACAGATGTATGATGATTAAGGGGCATTTTCTCCAGATTTTATATTGATACGAATTTTCTGCAGACACCAAAGGGGGTCAATAGCCTTTAATACATTTTTCATCAGCTCTCGTGTTTAAAAGCTTTCTACAAGTGAGATCTTATGTATGTTTAAACAGTGGGGGGGGAGTCCTACAACTCCCAGCTGGAGCATGCTGGGAGTTGTAGAGTGTCCCCCCCCCTATATTAACATGCATAGGATTCTGCCCTAAATCTCTTTGGGGTTCATCTTCTGGTTATTTTATGCCTCAATTTAAGCTAAAATCTATAACCTTTCTTGTAATAAGAACATAAGAAGTGTCATGCTGGATCAGACCAAAGGTCCATCTAGTCCAGCACTCTGTTCACACAGTGGCCAACCAGCCATCGGCCAGGGATGAACAAGCAGGACATGGTGCAACAGCACCCTCCCACCCATGTTCAACAGCAACTGGTGCAAACATTATTACTATTATTATTTATTTATTTATATAGCACCATCAATGTACATGGTGCTGTACAGAGTAAAACAGTAAATAGCAAGACCCTGCCGCATAGGCTTACCTTGGATACTGGAGTTAGCACATAACCATCAAGGATGCCCATGACATCATTCCAGTTATCTAAGGAGCTGTATGTTCCTCAAGTCGTGTGATCTCCAAATGTCTTGATTTCCCCGCACACCCCAAAATAGAATTTCGGGACATATTTTTGCTTGAAAGTCTCAGCTGGAACCTATATTTAATCTACAAGTGAGCAGACTTGCTTAGGTTATTTGAACATTCCTTTCCTGCCAGAATCACAATTGTTTCTATTATAGTGCCTTGGCTTTCATATAAGAGAAGCTATACTCTTTTTTTTTTTTTAATGAGAGCACCATTAAGGAATGTTAAAGGTGATGTAGCATAAAGTAGGCTTCTTTTTAAAATGTCAGCTCTTTGAAGCTATCCTGAGATCTGGAATGGAAGCAGTTACTCCAGCAGAGATGGATTAGTGAAGAGAGTACAGGGCAAACTGGGCAAACATATTTGATGAATGAAATCCATCACATCCATTTCTGCTTAATTTTACCACTATCTGCAGGGTGTGTGCATATATCTATACGTAGTTCTATATTAAAGAGCTATATAATTGGTTAAGATTGGCTTTTTAAATGTTTCACTGCACCAACCATATTAAATGTACCGAGTAAATAAAGTGAGTGTTTTTACTGCATTAAAGTTAATAAATGTATCCATTGGTGTGATTAACTATACAAACAGGAGTTGTAGTGTGTGAATTGGTTTCTGCTTCCCGTAGGATTCCATTAGAGTAACAACAAGTTAAAACAAAATAATGCCACTGTCACTTTAATTAGAATCAGAATAATTTCGTTTCTCTCTGTTCACTTTGTTTCAGACACCGCATTGTGTGTGAGTAATAACTTAATGCTTTACCTGAAATGCAATAATGGGGGATTCTGATGAATTAAACCAATATCCATTCAAATTAGAGCTTAGGAAAAAATGCTCCCTTGTGATAATTACAAGGCAAGCCATTGTATACTCGTAAAAATCCGCTATTAGTCTGAGCTGATGCAATTGATGGGCCTATTGAAACAATTTTAGATCTATAAAGTTTAATTGTATTTCATTATATGACATGATCTGGGGCATTATTTTCAATGAATGGCGAGGGGAAGACTGGTTTTGAACGTGGATGAGTGAGTGGGGTTGTGTTTATTATGTCAGGTGCCAGCTCTGGGAATAGCCAGTTAAGAATTGCAATTTTTAAAAGGCAATTGCATGGATTTGCCTCTTTCTTACACCTCAGTTGGTTAGCCTGTTTTCTATTCTTTCCTTGTAGTTGTTGCAGCAAAAATAAAGGAAAACTCACATTTTATTGCTTCTAGCCAACTCAAGGCTGTACTGACATTAAGAGACATATAGAATCACACAGGAAAAAATCCACTCTGCCCCTTCTCCATCCTGACCCTCCTTCCCAAGGTCCCTTACTTAGCAGTCCTGAATCCCGTTGAGCCTTTTCCCTTTGCAGAAGCAAGGAGCTGATGGTCCCTTCTGCATTAGGGCCACTGCACCCAACCTTATGCTTGGTACAGAATACACAAGGGATTATAGGATTCATTTGCAAACAAGATCAAGCCAGCTAGAATGTCTGCCACTAAACTTTTCTGATATTTCATCGTAGGGTGAGGAGACATTGCCGTGACAGGTTTAATTTTCCTGCTGATATGCTAAGCATATGATGATTAATCAAAGAAATGATACAATTGCATATTTCTGCAGAGCTCCTGACACTTAAAGCTTTAGCAATGATCCCTCTACAGTGAAATCTTCCTCTGTGAAATCTCCAGAGTTCTCATTGCCTGTGGCTCTCGGTGTACCAGCTGAGCCGATGTGCCTTTGAATACTTCGCTGAACTCTCACAGATCTGCCTACCTATTCAGAGTTTGCTCAGCAACAGAGAGAAATCTCACCCCATTGCAAGGTGTTTCAGAATGTGACCTTCCATAAACATATGAAGAAAGCACAGCTTCGCATCACTTTTATGGAATTCCTTTGGCTTGAATGAGAGAACAGAGGATTCCCATTTACATTCCCACTTACATTAAAGAGACTGGTGTCATCATTAATGTGTTGGCAATGCCAAAGCAGTCAGCCATATCACACGTAGATATCTAATGCTGCATATCAAAATACTCCTTCCTTGAACAAAGTTTGCATATATAACCAACCATACTTTGCCCCACTAAAAGGTGTATACATTCTTATCAATCCCCGACAATTAGGGCTGCCAGTTTGGTTTGATTAAGCAGAATGCATAAATGGCTGGAGCCATTCATTGCAGATCACAAATTGTAGAAACACACATTCATAGGATCCCCGTATTTGGGCTTCTTGCTGCCACTCCTACAATGTCTTTTACAACACTGCTTATCCGATAGCAGGGGACAGCAACATGCAGCCCATAAACCAAACGCAGCCCCTGCCTCCAAATGCGGCAGCGGTGAAAATTGGCCCCAGACCACCTGCAGTTTCCCACCCCTGTCCTATAGTTGGTCTCCTATTGCAGCAGTTCCTTTTTGAGACACAGAGAATCATAAGAAGAAAAGAAGAACCATGCTAAATCTGACCAAAGGCCAATCCAGTCCAGAATTCTATTCCCACAGTGGCCCACCAAATGCCCCAATGGGAATCCCAGACCCTCCTGTTCATGTTCCCTAGCAACTGGTATACAGAGGCATAGTGCCCCTGGTACCGCAGGTAATATATAACCGTTGTAACTAGTAGCCATTGATAGCCTCCATGAATTTATCTAGTTCCTGTTTAAAGCCATCCCAGTTGGTAGCTATCGCTACATATTATGGTAGCTAGTTCCATAGTTTAATTATACACTTTGTGAAGAAATAGTTTCTTCTATCCGTCCTGAATTTCCCACTATCCCATTGGATGACCCCGGGTTCTAGTATTGTGATGAGAGAGGAAAAGATGTAGTTCTCAGAAAGTATATCCATAGGCAGCTGAAGCTGCTATTCAGGCTGCGGCCATTTTGAGCCTGTTTAGTGGATTCCATGGGGATCACTAAAGTGAAGGGATAATTTTGGGTTGCACACAAACTTCCTAATGTTCCTGTATTAAACAGCTGTGAAAAAATATTCCTTGAATAATCCCCCCAAACACACACACACACACACACACACACACACACACTTTATGTCTCTGTGACAATCTATGTGTACAATGATCTAATTGTACTAAAAGTTACTTTCAGTTTGCTGTATTGGCTCATCCCACAGAATGCCATGAAAGGCTTCTCTCTCTCTCTCTCTCTCTCTCTCTCTCTCTCTCTCTCTCTCTCTTCTCTCTGAGGTCTAGCTAACTGTCACAGTGATCCTTGCCAAGAACTATCTGCAGAAGTCGTTTTACCATCCGTGATAAAATAGCATGTTTTGCATTCCCATCACTGTAGATGACAATCAAACGTGCAAGAGATCTCCAAGGTCTTCCAATAAAATAAATGGGAAGGGGAAATGAACGATGGACACCTGTCTCTATCTATTTCACATTGAGCATTAAAGTCCAAATCACTGGGACATACAATAACAATCTAAACAATAATCTGAAATTTCAGTTAATTTCAGAGCTCGCATAGATGCAACACAAGGGATCAGTGCCAGGAAAACCTGTATAAACTATACTGCGCGTTGTGCCCTAGTGTTACTTGTGATATCTAAATCATAAAACTTTGTCTGTAACATCCAAGGTAGAAAGCTTTAAAGGAATATACAGTGCTATAATAGCAGTATGGTGTTTGCAAACTGCACAGACTGTAATAAATCATTCCACTGATGGAGAGGGTGGTAAGAGAAAATTATACTGTCCCCTAGCCCAGTGGTTACATCTCGCCATTGCTCAAAAGAGAGGGGGGAGATTGACAGAAACATTTATAAAACCACGCAGGATTATGTACCATTCTTGGCTTGTGAGGGTATCATTTACATAAGAAGGGAATCAGATAGCAGAAATTAAAGTAGGGGGAAATGGTAAAGGTGTAACATGTGACGTACTCTTGGCAATTCTCCCAAGCCAAATCCACTATTTAGATGGTATCATTTGCAAGTCAAACCATTTATTTATGTCTTGTATTTTTCTTCGTTTTTTTTGTTTTAATAAAATTGGAGTGCTGGCATTGTAGCATTCCCCCCACCCACCACACACACACACACACAAATCTGCCCTACTCGTGTTCATTCATCGTTGTCAACAAAATAACTTAATACTCGTAGGCGGTTATAATGGGAGCAAGTGCTGTGTAGGAGGAATAATATATGCTTCGCTGTCAGTGTACATATGCTGAATTAAAAACATTACTCTGGTCAAATGTTAACACATTCTGTGACCATTTTTTTCTTTAAAAGATTTTTTAAAAAACAGTGCAATAAGCAATGTGAATAATATATTCAATACAATCATATATATGCCAGTTTAAGACCCAGAGGTTTTATGAAAAAAGGCTTGCTTGCTTATTATAAGCGAAAAAATGTATGCATGAAAAGACCTTCAGAGCAATACATTGGTCATCGCAAAAGTGCTGTAAAATCTCAACGGTATGTTATCTTATTTATTTTTCGAATGAACTTTTGCTACAGCTGTTCGCTCTGCAGCTACCAAACCTGATGTAAATGTTCAGTTCTGCACTTTTCTTCTTTATAAAACAGGGTAGGAATAGAGAAGTAATATATTTTCAGGGAGCCCATCTTAATAGTCAGAAGGGAACAGCAATGTAAAACCAACCAAACAAGAAAAAATACTTGCTTCAAATAGTTTAGGGCACAATCCTACGCATGTTCGGATAGTGGTGGTGGGGACCTACAATCCTCAGCATTCCCCAGACTGCATAGGATTGTGCCCCTAATCTATAGTCTAGCTGAGGGCAAGAAGATGTATATTGCTACAATTCTCAGTTGACATAGAAACTTTTTTTCCTTACTCTGTTTGGGTTAGGAATGGGTCATGATAATAATAAAAAAAATCACTTCCTACTACAGCTAGCAATTTGCATTTGTGTGTATGGTATACTTGAGAGGTGGGTAAACTGTGGCTCTCCAGATGTTGCTGGACTACAGCCCCCACCATCCTTGATGATGGGCCATGCTGGCTAGGGCTGATAGGAGTTGCAGTCCTGCAACATCTGGTGGACCACAGCTTACCTACCCCTGGTCTACTGGATAGCAACTGCATGCTTTGTATCAAGGGACAAATTGATGTTAGGCCCTAAGATGCGGTATTTTGAGGGGGGAGCATTGCAGGGGACCCCCAACCCCCCTTTGAGCACAGTAAGCCCTTGAAGCAGAAAATTGCCGGGATATTGTAATAGCGGGACTGGACTGGGTCCCTGTCTCTGAGGGCCAATTCACACATATCTACAGAAATCTTCTGGCTGCCTCTAACAACTCTCATTTCTGACACTTACTTCAGGCAGCTGGAGAGGCCTGCTTTCTTGCTACCGCCTCCACCACCGCCTCCACCACTTTTCTATTTGCCCTTGTCAGCAGTGCCTAGCTTCTTTGGTTAGGCAACAGCCATAAGGGAAATCGATGCATTCTTGTCACTGCTCTTTTCTACTGCCGCCCGCGGAGGGTATGTCAGAAAGCTGTGCTGTGTATAGCGATACAGCACTGTTGAGAGGACTGCACTGACTAGGCCTCTCCAGGTGCCTATAGCAATTGTAGGAACTGACAGCTGCTACAGGCCGTTGGAAAATCCAGCACGTGTTCCATAGGCTCCTCCTGTCTGAGCTGGCCCTGGCATAGAAAAGTGAGAACTTGACTCAAGCAGGCTTCTTCATAGGGCAAATGGGCTCCAGCCAGCATTAATGATCCTAAGAATAAAGAGTTCATCACTGAAGGGGTCAAAGTGACTGGCATCTTTCCCCAAAAAAAGAAACATAAAGCCGTCCATTTGCTTTAGTACCCGACATTAGAATGTCTGGCAAAGCAAACATTTCTGCATCCTAAATATGGGTGATCTTAAGTTAACAATAGCTGGTTTGTGGAAAAAACATTATTTCCTTAGTACAGTATTAAAAGCAATATTTGTCCTTTTGTTGTCATTAGTTAAATGACTTTTTAATGGATTCAGACATAGCTGGTATCTGATAATCAGACTACTATCAAATGCCTCCTATCAAATGCTAATTTAAAGGCCATGTTCCTTTGTTGTTAGAATAAAATATTGTATCTCCATGCAAAGATGAAAATAGGAGATGGAATTCACTTCTACAATAAATTAAGAATACTTTTCTCTGGTTTTGCAACAGATTTTATCAGTTTGAGAAATGGCCATCTTATTTAAAATAGAAAGAACCAATAGCGTTGATGATGTTTCCCGGGAATTCAGAACAGCTTTCTTTCCCTTTCCTTCTTGAATTACTAGTGAACAATAATCTAGACATGACATTAAATGTGGATTTCTGTTTAAAAGCTATTGGGATCTCATCAGGCATGGAGGGGGGATTTAACTCTTTCCATGCCTGCTTTGGTCCTGATGAAAATCCCTTCTCTGAAGATGTTTTTGCATTGTAAGGAAATGCCCCATCCCCACCCACCCTGAGCAAACACCAGCTTCAGAGGAGGCATTTTCTTCAGGACCAAAGCAGAGGAGAAAAGAGTTACATTCCCTCTCACTGCCCGCTGAGATCCTTAAAGTTATGATAATTGTGATACAACCCCTAAGGCAAAAATGTCATGCGCTCCCACAGTCATGTCAGCGCACTGCAGATCTATGCTGTTTGCACCCAACACTTGAGTATGCATGAAACTACTGCTCTGCTCCCTTGCCAAGAAGAGAACAAGCAGTTACCCCATCACCACCTTTTTCTGAGTAGGGCGATAAGGAGAATGCTGCCATCCTGTTTCTGCCCAAGACATGACATGCTTACGCTCTACAGCGGTGTGGGTGGGTGTTTGTGTGTCAGAAAATAGATCTCCAGGTGTTTTGGACTTCAACTCCCAGCATTCCTGACCATTGGCCATGCTGGCAGTCCCAAACATCTGGAGATCAACTTCTGCCCACTTCTGCTCTACGCTACCCAAGCTCCTGGCCTAGTCTTTCGGCTGCTGTTTCTGCTGGGATTCTTGAAACTGAGGTAAAAAAATGAACTCTAGGAAATCTAGAAGTACAATAGTGCTGTGTGCAATAGCCTCTCAAACTCATTTTCCTTATTTGTGGGTAGGGAAGATGGGGACCAGTAGGAAGACAATTCTTTTTAGGGTGTTGTGGTTCGTGTGTGTGTGTGTGTGTGTGTGTGTGTGTGTGTGTGTGTGTGTGTGTTGCCTATTGCTCTTGCTGCTGCTGCTGCTGCTGCTACTGTTGCTACAAGTGGCAGCATGATGAATTGGGTTGGCAGCCTTGCCCCATTGTTAAGCCTCTGTAATGGCCCAGACCTTGCATCGTTCTGGGGTATTGTGATAGTGCTGTTGGGGAATGGCAGAGGTGAGGTGAGAAAAAGGAAAATCTCAGACATTTTCTCAGTACAATGTCCTCTGAGAAATTTCAGCTCCATTCTATAATAAACCTTTAATTAGGTCCTCGTTCTGAATGCACCAGATCTGCACATGTCTGCAGCCCTGTGGGAGTTACTTTTTCATGAAAATGCCCTATGCAGAGTAGACATACTGTAATCAATGGGACTGAAGTCCAGTGGGTGTACTCCAACCTTCTCCAACCTGGTGGTCTCCAGAGGTTTTGGATTGTAACTGCCAGCATTCCTGACCATTGGCCATACTGGCTAGGACTGGTGGGAGCTGAAGTCAAAAACATCTGCAGGGCATGAAGTTGGGGAAGGCTGGTACACTTAAAGTATGAGTAAGTCTGGACTTAAACTGTTGTTTTAATGATACAACAACATGGAGTGGGCTGATTTCAGAGGTCATGGAATCAGCACCATCCTGATCAGCTCTTGCGGTAGACTGCCAGGAAATGAGTAGCAGTGGAACTGCATCTCGCACACAGGGTTGCAACATTCAGATGACACCCCCTCCCCTAATGCACGGGATCTTCTCACTGAAAAACTGCTTCCAGGCCACTGGGGATGGATAAAGCGCACAAAAGTGATGCCTTAAGGCCACTCACCACTACTGTATTAGGAGATTATTGTCATCACCATCAGAAATATAGCGCTTCTCTACACCACCAACTTGATGTGCTCCTTCACACGTGACCACATGATTTTTTCCCCTTCTCGGAATGGCCTCATAGTGGCAGAGAGATCCTGCTTTTCCAGATATTGCCACATTATTGTAATTCTCCCCCCAAATCAAAAATTTCCAAGCAATACTGCAGGAGACATCCTGGTGGTTAACAATGTCATGGACCTGAAAACTTCAATGAGTGGCCAGTCATGAGTGTGCTATAAATCACTCATTTAGAGAAGTTCATAGGGCCAATTTCAAAGACTGGCTACTGAAGAACTGAATCCTACTAACCTTGATAGCTGTCCAGTGTGTTGCCACTTTCAAGTCTCTCATGATTACTGTGGCTTTTTAGGCAGTGGGTGTGATCATCTACCTCAGAAGACTACCCTGGCTAATAGCCTATTGAAATAATTCTCAGTCACTGAATTTCTCCATGCCTCCTGTAACAAAGAATGCCCCCGCTCTCTTTGCCAACATTTTTTCTTTGCATATCTTGTAGCCTGCTGGCTTCAATCCTGTAGATGGTTATGTAAGAGCAAGTCCTGCAGAGCTTGGTGGGACTTACTTCTGAGAAAATAAGCATAGGATCCAGCTGCATAGACAGAGGTCAGTCTATTTTCTGGCACTGACATCAGCAATATATCATACATTGAACAGGGGTGCACAGCCCATGGGTCCCATGTAGCCCTCAGATGCCTCTTGTGCCACTGCCTGCCCATCTGGGTCACTGGGAGAGGGAAGAAGCTAAACCCCAGGCCTCTCCCAGTACTCCAAAGCAATGATGCTGTGTGAAGTTGCTGGGGAGAGAAAACTGGGAGCAGCCTTCTCCCACCCCCACACAAGAAATCTTGAGCACGATTGCTGGGATGGAGGTGATGTTGACACCTCCCCACCCCGGTGTTAGGGATGTACAGATTTGGGTAAATCTGTATGGTCCATGTTTCACAGATTGTCAGGCATCTTTCTTTCCGTCGTCCACTCATTGACAGAATCAGATTTTTTTAAAGGACTGCACGGTAATTTTGTTTTACTTGTGCTAATGTGCATTAGCACAAGTACAAATGTGCACAGATTCCGCCCCCCCCCCAAACACACACACACAAAGTAATAAAATCATCCACAAGTCCAACAAATTGGCAGAGCTCAGAAAAAGCTGGTCCACAGATCAGATTAATAAAAATCCAAACTCATTTGATTCTATTGTGGATTTTTCCAAAATCCTGTGTGTTTGTGCGCGCGTGCGTCCCCCCCCCCCCCGGCCAACATCAGATGTGGCCCTCAGGGCCGAAAGGGTTCTTCACCCCTGTTGTAGAAGAAAGACTGTAAAGCTGCTTCGCTCATCTATACCTGTTTGCCAAAATCTCTGGCATTATTTAAGCCTCATTGTTTCACCGAGAAAAAGTCTCTGTAGAGACGGCGCTCATTCTGCCAGCCCCCCCCCCGTCATCCTGCCAAGCACTCCAACGAATATAGCTTCTTAGGATTGACATTCATATTACACACCCGGTGGACTGATTGACTTTCTGTGTTTATACAGCACAGTTAGATCAACAGTTATAAGATGGATTGCTTCTCATTACAAATTCAGGATGTTCAATTAAACTGCATTAACACAGCAAACTGGGGATGTGCCTTTTTCCCTCCAGCTGCCTTCGGTTCAAGTTTGGGCTTAGCCCTTTCATTTGAGTCCCCAGGAAGTTTACACAGGTTTTTATGCCGCAAAAATCCTTTGCAAAGAGCTTGATACTAGTGATTTCACAGTGGCTGTTGCAATGCAGAATCTGGAGATATTTTGTATTGCATTGAGCCCTTGGTACTGAGCTGAATTGCGGAGGCACTGGCATTCGGAATTGATTGTACTTGCTGCCAGAAATGATGCATACTTAAGAGATATTGTGGGTCCCCCCCGCCGCTGCCCTTTTTCTAAGGTTGCTGCAGATGTGAGAGAGGCAGGAAATATCGCTTGCAAAATGCCCATAGTGTTAATACCTCAAGCTTATATTTTAATTACTGCATTAGTATACTGGGATTTTGATGAGCAGCACAAAAAAAAAAGAAGGGGAGAAAAAGCATTGCCCTTAAAAAAATATGTCTTGGTGGTGAGCCATCTGTTCCTCATTGCACAGATATATTTTCATTAGTGGTTCTGTACAGAAGGTTTAGTGCATTATCATATGATGAGACATATTAAAACAATAAATAATTCCTGCGCTGTGCAGCTTAAAATTAAAAGGCCATTGTGACAATACAAACTGATTGATAACAATATATTTCTGGGCTAAATATAGCTTAGGAAAAAAATAAGCAATTTTGGGTTGAAGTAATGGATGGGGTCTCCTTAGATGATATATCAGGAACTGTGAATCAATGCTGTTTCTGGGCTTGTGGTAGATGGGTTTCTTTTCTTTTCTTTTCTTTTTCTATGAACAATGAATTTCAAAAATAGATAAAACTGTCTCACTATAGTAATATCTGTCTTTCTCTAGTAATATTTAGTACTAAATTTTTGCCTATAACCATGCATTCAGGAAGAATCACATGCTCATATCTGCAGATCCTATGGCTTCCTTGTATTACAAATCTCTGTAATATTTACCTAGAATAAAGGAATGGATGTACAACTTGATCCTGGACTCTATTATGAGCATGGGAAGCTGACCTTTTGTATCCTCTGCACTATTGCAACGCTATCTCAAGGATACCCGCATGACCATTTTAAACCAGTTTCTATCATGTTTACTTCTCACCATAGCTGTAGTTCTTTGAAGTGACTAGAAGTCTCTCACAGTGCAAATCTATACATGTCTACTATGAAGTAAACCCCATTAATTTCAGTGGGAATTACTCCCAGCTAAGTGTGTAAAGGTTTCAGCCTTAAGTATCACTATGCAATGGTGGGGGAGCACTTTGTTTCAGTTTGGTTTTGAACTGAAAGCAAAACTGACGGATTTCTCTATCCAGGCAAAGTGGTTTGAGTGCTCAGCTCATAAAAGTCTGGGCTTGAATGCCTGTATATTCAACCATGTTTGTGATAAACCTCTCTTTTTTCTGACAGCCTCTTCAACTTTATTTTATTTATTTATTACATTTATACCCTGCCTTTTTTTTCCTCCAAGGAACCCAAGGCAGCATACACAATCTTTCTCCTCTCCATTTTATCCTCACAACAACAACCCTCTTGGGTAGGTTGGGCTTTCATGGATGAGTGCGAACTAGAACCCAGATCTCCTGCCTCCCAGTCCAAGGAGACCGTCCAGAGAGCTTCGGCTGCAGGGCGGTATATAAATGTAATAAATAAATATAAATAAATAAATAAAACATTCTAACCACCACACCACACTGGCTCTCTTTAATAGCTATAGGGAAGGCAGGTAGAACATGAGAATAGCTATACCCATTGAATTAGGCCTGTGCAGATGGGTGCACAGTTTGGATCAGAATTTACCAAAATTTGCAAGATTTTTCATATTCAAGACAGAGTTTTATATTATTATTTTTTGAAATGAATGTGAGAGAAAGTGTGACTGGCAGATTTTACCACGCCCTATCTGTTTGACACTATAGTTTAGAACAGCGGTTCTCAGCCTGTGGGTCAGGACCCCTTTGGGGGTCGAACGACCCTTTCACAGGGGTCGCCTAAGACCATCGGAAAACACATATTTCCGATGGTCTTAGGAAACTGTATTGACTGAACTATGTCATGTATCATCTTTTGTATTATTAAAGCTATTGTTATGTGTTATTTTCATTAGCAAACCATCCCATGACAATGGATCGTGCAGAGAAGAACGAAAATAATTTTATGGTTGGGGGTCACCACAACATGAGGAACTGTATTAAAGGGTTGCGGCATTAGGAAGGTTGAGAACCACTGGTTTAGAAGAACCATGGCATTCAAACCAGCTTTAAACCAGTCACCACAGTGGTTTCAGAATCAAAAGCAGTCAAGGAAGGAAAGTGGTTTGCAGTTCTTTATTGAGAATTTGAAAAACCATTAAATGATTTTTTAAAAAAAAACATAACCTTCTCCTTTAAGTTATTTTGTGCTTTCAGAAAGGCAAATCTCATGACACTGCTGCCCTAGCCCATGTGCCCTAACTGTGGCCTTCTGCAACACAAATGATACATGGATTGTAGATTGGAGAAAATTATGAAGCAATTCTTTTGTGCTTGTTTAGGGACTGCGGAGATAAGGGATAAACTGAGACTTATAAAAAGGCAGATCCTTGGAATCTTCCATTTCTCAGGGGCTTTACTCTTCATTATTCATCCAAACTACCCACAAGTGGAGACTGGTTACGCCAAGTTCAGTGGGCTGTGAATCCATTCGGGTTTTAGTCAGAACCAGCCAGATCGCTGAAGGAGCTATCCAAGGTGCTGAACCTATTCTGGAGATAGGGTATGTTGGATACAGCTCCTTTAGATTCCCAGCTCCACTGAAACAGAAGCCAACAGCCTCCAATGTTACACGCCCAGTTTCTTGACCAATATCTTCCAATCTCTTGCACACTTTACTACTAGGGACAGCCCTCTATTTGTGTGTTCTTTGTGAAGGAGTCCTCTATCTGAAGGGCTGTCCGATCTAAGTCCAGTTTAAAGCTAAAGAAAGTCAGGACCTTGAATAAGAGGGTGCAAGCCTTGAAGTAGCCCATCAGGAGTTGGCACCTGAACAGCAGACAAGCACATGGGTCACTTGGTCACAGTCTTCTTCATTGTGGTGAGATGTATTGTATTTTGATTTAAAGTATAGTAATTATTTCTAATTTGCATTGATACATATCAGCATGTGCAAATTTTGTGCAAATATATGCTTTCTGTTGACCTTTTTCATGGTGTATTCCCTCTTTTGCGGGGTGATGTCTATGCAGCCACCCTCCTTATTACTCACTTGAAACCCATTTCTGGCTATGCCATGAAAACTCCTCTTGCCAATTATCCATTCCAAAGATCCTCCGGACAGGTCTCCCCATCTTCCTCACAGTTTCTGGACCAAATTGCCATGGAGTCTTTCTCAACTGCTTCACCCACTACAAAACTGTCTGGGTTTCAATCAGTGAGGCAAAATTCTTTATGGAGAAAAATGGGGGTGGCCGTGGCATTACAATGCAGAGTTCCCCACCTATATCACTCACATGAATGAAACATCAGCCAACCAATGTGGAGTATTAACATGCTGTTTTATCAGCTCCAAGTCAAAGATAGGCCAACTGACAGTGTGTTGGGTGTTTTATTTTGTTTTTTAAAGGTTTTAACCTTTGTGTATACACTCAGTCCTTGAGGATAAAATGTAAACGACTCCATCTTGGCAATATGGTACTTCACAAATAAATGAGAAACTTGTTCGGAGTTTAAAAATGAACATTGGGTCACTCTGTGCTCTATCAAAGCATATAAAGATTTGTATTCACTGTCCCTTCTGAGCAGTGGAGGCTGGTGGCTCTGATGACGGTGGAGCAGTGAATCCAGGTTTCACTCAGATCCAGTCAGAACTCTAAAGGAGCTATCCAAAGTACTTCAACACTGTGCTTCAACACTGTGGATAGCTCCTTTAGAGTTCAGGCTAGTTCTGACTGAAACCCGAAGTAGATTCACCATCCCACCGACATCAGAGCCACTAGCCTCCACTGCTTCTGAGACCCAGTCAATGTAACTCTGCGGGCTTAATGTCAAGGCAATGGAGCCCAGCTAATTTACACCCTCTAATGAGCTGGCTTGATAACTTCCTGAAAGAAAAGAGACATACTAGCCAGTGATAATGTGGCATTGACGCCTCTGCATGAATAGTAAGTTTCATATTAACAATTCTCAGGCTAACGCTCAAATAATTAAGGCTCAAATAATTCTGACTATTTCAAGGGTGCTTACCCTTAATTATGAACTTTTGCTTTACTTCTAGGGTACATGAAACTTAATTACTTGTCTTTTTAGTACATCTTTGCCAGTAAAGTGAACCAAATGGATATGAGTTGGACGGGGTAGGGTGGGGAGTATCATTCTTGTTTGAATGGGGAAAGAAAGAACTTAAAATGTACAGGATACTGTAATGACATGAAGCAAGAGCTTTCTACCAAGCACTTTTGTACTACATTACAGCTGTTCAGCTTCCTCCAGCTCTTTTACTCCTTCAGCTCAACAGCTGGAATGCTTATGTGCTCCTGAGTACAGCACTGCATGTGAGACTGGAATAATTACCTGTGCACTACAATTGAGTCCCCCTCTTCTACCTCTTATGTCTACCTTAAATCTTTTGGCCAGCATCCCAAAAGATTTTGGATGGGCAATGAGGATGATCAGGGGTCTGGAAACAAAGCCCTATGAAGAGAGACTGAAAGAACTGGGCATGTTTAGCCTGGAGAAGAGAAGATTGAGGGGAGACATGATAGCACTCTTGAAATACTTGAAAGGTTGTCACACAAAGGAGGACCAGGATCTCTTCTTTATCAGCCCAGAGTGCAGGGCACGGAATAATGGGTTCAAGTTACAGGAATCCAGAATCCAGCTGGACATCAGAAAAAACTTCCTGGCTGTTAGAGCAGTATGACAATGGAACCAGTTACCTAGGGAGGTTGTGGGCTCTCCCACACTAGAGGCCTTCAAGAGGTAGCTGGACAACAACCTGTCAGGTATGCTTTAAGGTGGATTCCTGCATTGAGCAGCGGGTTGGACTCGATGACCTTATAGGCCCCTTCCAACTCTACTATTCTATGATTGTATGATTCATCCTGAGGATCTTTCCACATGGCCAGTTGTAAACTGTTCCTGGACTGTCCCATTTGAGAAGGCAAATGGAAAAAATCACATGACTGTAGGCTTCCCTTTTATAAAAAACACCTTGTATCTAGAAAGCTAGCCTGATACTGGCTAAGGATCTCACTTAACCTTCTCACTAATAGGAATTATTGTGCCTGTTTTACCAATGGGGACATGGGTGGAGGGCTGAGAGTCATGACATGTCTTTGGCCACCAAGCCAGTTCAAGGCTGAGCTATTCCAAGGACTAGAAGTCTATCTGCGAAACCATTGCAATGGGAATAAGGCCTCTCTCTTTGTCATTATTATTTTGTTTTGTTTTTCATTTACTATTGTGGGAGTTGAAATAAAGTGAGAACTTGGAATGCTAAAGCATTTGCATTGAAGACAACATCAAATCTCCATTAGCCAAAGTGGCTGCCATGACTTCAGGGAGTAGAGCGTTCCTCCTGTGGCTTTCATTTATTGTTAACAGGAACAACCACTCATTGTTATAAACCAGACCTTATCATCCACTGATCTTTACTGAATCCAACAGCTACAGGATTTGCATATCTTCATTTTTCAGACGCTATTGTTGATCAGTCCTTATTGCCTTTGTTATGGCCAATCATACTTTTTTATAGGGAGTGTACTAAATGAGCCATGCTGTAAAGTTAACTCTGTCTTGTAAGTCACCACTCTCTAATCCCAAGGGAATGAAGTGAAGCAGGGAACTACCAGGAGAATGTCTGCCCCAAAATGAAAAGGGCATCTTTTGGTGCAATTCTAATGTTGCCAAAGTTGGAAGCAAGCCTGTTTGAAGTCAATGGGACTTACCTTTGAGTATATGTTTTTAGGTTTCATCAGAACTATATGACATAAAGCATAATCCTATACTTTTGTTGGCTCAAAAGTAAAGCCCTCTGGATTCAATCAGCTTACTCCTAGGCCAGTGGATATAGGATTGCAGCCATAAGTGCTAAATTTACCCGGACTGTAAAGCAGATGTAAATGCCAGTCTATAGCTACGGCTCTGTATGTTTGCAAGCTATGTACTGTGATTTCCACACTTCGGTGCATTTTAATGCTTAACTTATAAATCATTAGCTCAAGTCATCATTGTTAGCTAAACAGATGTGCTCAATCTTTATGCTGACTTTGCTGTAAAGTAAGTTGAGTCATAAACATATACAGCATTTCTATTGACACGTTTCAAGCATTTGACCTTTACACTGCATGAGTTTTGCTATTTAATTATGAGATGGTACTAGCTGGACTGCAAAATGGAATCAGTGAGTAGTGAAACCTGCCTGCAATGTAATGTTGCACACTGTGAGATTTGGCAAGTATTACACAGTAGGGCTCCTCTCGCATTTGGGAAATCATTCTGCAGAAGTAGCTTTTGATGTCAAAGCTACTTAAGAGCAAAATAAGGTCAAAAAGTATTAACGAGAATGAAGGGAGAGAGTAATGTTCATCTTCACTTTCAGACATAAACCCACCATGTTAACTATTAGCACTTAAAGCAAATATTTGCATAACAGTTTGCTTTTGTTCACCAAATAGAAAATTATTCCTGTGTTACAATATTATGATCTCTTTAGGAATCATGGGCTCCTTTATCTTTAGAATCTCATGGCAATGCAATGATGGTGGTAACACTATCAGCTCTTCTCTTGGGCAATTCTTGTTGCTTCAATGGGTTCATGCAAAGGACTGTGTACTTTTTACAGTTCACATTTAATGACTAGGCATTTGTATATCATAAGGGTCTCAAAATTTAAATTCAGAATAGAAATGATTAGCATATTTGGGGGGAGAATACAAAATCCCTATTAGGGCAATACTTTTATTAGGCCAACCAAAATGGCGTCCAAGCTTTCAAGTTCTCTGGAATGTTTTGTCCGTCTAGATGGCAAACAAAGGGGGCATGTTGAAGCCATGCATCTACATTTAGTCACAGCCTTATGGAATATGGGAGGTGATTGTAAACATTTAAATTAGGCTCCAGTAGGAGCTGTGATAGTTTCTAGTTGCATCTAAGACTGCCCTAGAGTTGCTGGGATGAAGAAACAATGGTTGATCCCCCATTTTTTAAAAAAAATATATTTCAAAACACATGGTGATAAACATGGCTACCTTTACTTTTTATTTGGAAATAAACCTAAAAGAAATGACTCACACATTGGATGGTAGCATGGGTTCTGAAAGGCTTGGCTTTCCCTTTTAAAATAAAGGAAAATAGTTTTCAATCTGTGCTACTCTTATTCCTACCCTTTGCCTTTGCAAAAAGCCAGCAATTTATTTAGAAAAAAATAAATCACAGTAACTCAGTAGTCCTCACTTAGGTATATCAAGAAAGATTTCTTTTTGAAACTTGTCAGAGTTGATGTGCCTCAGCTAAGAAATAATGACCCATAATGGAAATAAGGTTTTATTTTATTACATCAAATCAGAAAACAAAATAGAGCAGGATTGAATGAAAGCTGAATATCCTTTCTCAGGAGATGGAAGGCAATAGAAAGATCAAACTAATGGAAATATTGCTTTATGAAATTATGGAGCATATAACAGGAAGCATGCTGGACACTCAGTCAATGTCTTCCATAGGTTTCTATAATATATATATACACACACACACACACACTCACACAACTCTGCACTTTCAGGGAGTAAAGCAAGTTCTGACATTTTTCTATCAATATGGACTTGGTCATAAAATGACATGTCTTCATCTTTCTACCCAGGACACAGCGTATTTGTGCAGCAAATATTCCATTGCTAGAGCACCCCTGATAGCCAGCAAGAGCCAGGGATACTCATGCAGTCTAGTTCACGTGAGCAGAAGGTGATATTAACTTTGAGTTAGTACTCTATACGCCATTGCGTTCTAATCCATTGTCTCATAAGGGGTTGGTTCAGCGAGTGTCAGAACAGACTCTATTCATTCACATTCATTTACATGTCCCAATGGCGGATACATAGCAATTTCTCTCTTTTTAAGCACTTTCACAATAAGGAATAGGCATAAAGACTGCATTGCACCTACCATACCCTGTGATGGTGTGTTGGCGAAGGACTTCTTTAAACCAATGAGTCTTTAGTAGGGATGTCAGAGAAATCCGAAATGTTTTTCCATGAATTCGGCCCATGGATTCCACTGCAAACCAGCATCTTCTGAGTTGCATGGATTCTGCGGACTCATGTACCTTTTTTGTTTTGTTTTTAACTTTCTGGAATTGTATGCAAATTTAGTTGTATGAAAATATGAAAGTTTCTGGAAAATACATGAATATGTCATCATTTTTTAAAAAAACACAATATTTTATACATCTCTGATCTCTCTTCAGCCTCTCCTATGTAGGACTCTTCTTTGTGTGCGCTCTGCTCATTGATCATAGGCTGAACTAAGAGATTATAGCAGGCGAAAGAAGCATAGTTTAGGGGGAAATATACATGATAACCATGGATCTAATAGTACCAAATCCTGCTTAGAATAACAGTCACCAACCTGGAAATACTTTTCTCAACATACTGCTGAGACAGGACTGGATGGACTCAGATTAGTTACATTTAGAGATGGGCAGAACTGTCAAGTCTGTGGACTTCCTTCTTCCTCACCTCCAAGTCTATTCTGTGCTGGTTCAGTGCATATTTTCTAAAAAGAATATGGGGGTGAGGCAATCCGTATATATTTTTGTGGACATTTTTCAAATGGGTACATTAATGGATGCATTCCCTTGTTGACTAAAGCATGTTTGTGTGCATTTTAGAAATGAATGCAGTATTTTCTGTGCATTTTTTTCAAATGTGTGCATGTTGCCAAACACAAGTTCTTTCTTTTTTAACTGAACACTTCGCGAGTCCAGAAATGTATGGATTTCTGAGTGCAAATTGCATCTGTGTTTGGTTCTGATATGTGTGGATCAAGTAAATCTGGAGGAAAAAAACTCAACAGAGCAAATTGCTCATCTATCCTTATCCCTAGTTACATTAACAAAAACAGCTACCTGGGTGGGTGCACATTCAAACAACATCACTAACATTTATAGGCTCTTACTGTTTTACAAATGTTCTATTCTTCATAGCCTGGCAAAGCCACTGTGATGAATCTAAAATAAATTAACAATTTCACTCTGAAAAAGAAGTCCCATGACATAGCCGGATGCTGCTGTACATCAGAGGTAATCACAGCAGCTTGCATCTTCTGTATTACAGCATTCATTATTCACACATATCATTAGCCACCATCAGACAATAGACACCTCCTCTTTATGATGGGCAATGATCAAATTATTCCTTTCTCTTCTCGTCCATTAGGGACTGCATTTTCTTCCATCTTTATTCTACAATTAGGGCATAGTGTTAAGCTCTAAGCAAGACATGCATATTTGTCTCTTTTTTAAAAAAAAAATCTTCTCTAGATATATCCTCTCAATGTAATAGAAAAGTTTTATTTGGAGCATAGTAAAGAAAGTATATATAGATGCCTTATTTAGATGAGGTTGTAAGATTCTATGAGTGCAAACAATTTGGGGTTCCAAATGTAACTTCAGGAAGAAAAAAGAAAGTCTTAGCTGAGGAAATCTCTTCCTGGGAATGAAGTTACGTAGGATGTATAGGATACTATTACATAAAGTCAGTTTGACAGCAAGATAAGTAAGAAACTCTGCAAAATAAGAAACTGAGGTCAGAAAGTTGTCTTGATATTTGAACGTAGGTTAACACTTGCAGAAACCGTTACCTCAAGCTAACAAGTCTACCGGCAAATATTCCCAACAATGATATTAGCCCAAGCCTGGAAGGTTCTGTGGTTCTCCAACTCCTATTCTGTAATACTGGAAAGAAACTGTAGATAAACAGAAATGGATCCAGGATCTGTTCCATTGAAAGGAGAGGCCTTGCCAAAATCAATGGAGCTCCATCACTGTTTCAGTGACTGGATGTCTAGAAAGTTGATTATTTGCAGGAAAAATACAAATGCAAAATGGAAACAAAGTTACAGGACGTATTGATCCTGTCCATTTAAACAGATATTTGTTCCTATGTGTAATTGATTTTTCTTTTCTCTTTAAAAAAAGAAATCACTTGAACTTAACAAGTGCTTATTGCAATTGCAAAAGATGTCCAAAACTCCCAGGTAATTCCCATAAAAAGTCCCTTACTTTATATCATACAATGCAGAGGAAGAAAATGTCCTTTCATAATTATTGTGGTTAATTGAAAAGAAGAAATGTTCTGTAAGTTAGACAGTCACACCATGTTCTGTCATAGCAGTTTGACCTGAAGTCCATTGAGTCTCTAAGGTGCAGGCTACATGTGATACTGGCAGATCTGTTTGTTTAAACCTGGGACTACCCAAATGTAATATAAATAAGGGATCACAGAATCATAGAATAGCAGAGTTGGAAGGGGGACTATAAGGCCATCAAGTCCAACCCCCTGCTCAATGCAGGATGTAGGGGCAGTTTTAAGAGCAAAAAGAGTATGTGGGAAAGGAGAGCATAACTCTCTCCCTTCTGTAGCTTATGTCCCCAGAGTCCCTCCCCTCTGGGTATTTTCTTCCAGCCAGTCTCACAGTCTCAGAGCCTGAAGTGTCTGGTTTGGGGGAAAGTTCAGGCTGAGAATTGGGAGTGGCTAAGACATGGGGAGAAAACGGGGGTCATGTCCCTCCACCTGTACACTTTTTTTTTTTACTCTTAATATCACCCCCACACTACTTTATACAAGATCATAGCAAATCCAGTCTGCTGATGTCACAAGACATGGAGTCTAATCCCAAGGCTTCAATTTTGCGAACACTTACTTGGAAGGAAGTCCCCTTGAGTTTAGTAGGTTTTTCTTCAAGTAAATATGCACAGGATTTGGCTGCATGTCTAACTTTCCACCTGTAGGAAAGTCTAGCCCCACCTGTAGAGCTCAACCTACTTCTTTCCGTCATCTGCTTTCTAAATATGATGACACTTTATAGAAAGAAACTATCTATTGACCGTTTCTCCAGAAACCTTTCAGCGCAAAGAGACTTTCTGCTATTGTTCTTCAAGTAGCAGCACAGCTGGAACATTTCTTACCAGAATTCCCCCCCTCCCCATTGTATGAATAGTAAGGAATACCATGATACCACTGCGTATCTATGACATGCTACCATAAAGGCTGTATTTATTTATTTTCACAGCATACTACAGCTTACTTCCTGGCTTAGATCTATACATTTTGCAATTTATGG
Organism: Elgaria multicarinata webbii; assembly: GCF_023053635.1. Lineage (NCBI taxonomy): Eukaryota > Metazoa > Chordata > Lepidosauria > Squamata > Anguidae > Elgaria > Elgaria multicarinata. The sequence continues at coordinate 138,006,979 of NC_086171.1, forward strand.
ATCCTAAAAAGTACACATTTCAAGGCTTATGCGAAACCTTCCATTGGTATTAGGTGGGTTTCATAAACATAGGCGTATGGTCCTGATCCAGAGATTCTTGGGTGCCATTACATATTGCATGGAAAAACTGTACGCTGCAATACAGACACTGTATGTGGCGACATGTGTTCTCACCCACATCAAGGAACCAATGAGAAGAAGTAATCTCATAATACTATGTGGAATGCTGGGGATGCATTGCACAGGCTGCATTATCAGACACTATTGTGTGCATAAGGCCAAGCAGATCTGCTGCCCCATCGATGGATGATGCTTTAAATGTGATGCTGTCCAGCAAGGACTTATGTACGCAGAGGGTAAGAACTCTGTATCTGCACTTCTTATCCATGAAGGTTGGGTAACATTGTGGATTTCTGGTGTGCACAAAACTGTACCCACATCCAAGGCCCCCTAACATGTATACACTGAGCAATCCCTGAATTGCGGGAAATGTCTGTGAACAAAAATCCGTCTTTAAACATTTGGGCACTGTGAACTGCACACCTTCAAGGCACACAAAAGTACCAAATAACGGTCCTTGGTGTTGTGCTGCCAAAACATGGTATTTAATATTTGGGCTATTATATGAATTGCACATATGTGGACACAAAGAAAGATGCAAGTGTGTCATTGATCTAAGCAGAAGCTTAACAGTCTAAATACTGTGCGGAGTGCTGCGCAAATCTGATTATGTCCGATCTTCAATCAATGTACAGCATTTTATGATGCATGTAGTATTTTAAGTAGCAACAGAATATGACTTTGAGGGCGGCAGCCTATAGTAGGATATTACAGTGTTTCTTGCTTCAATGTAATATTTTGTATGGGTTTAGAGAAGATGGCCTCTGTTGTGCATTGTTTGTGAAATGTTTCTTATCCCAGAGAGGTGTATGATGTAAAATACGTCAGTGAAAAGTGTATATTTTATGTGAGAGGAAAATACATTTTATTAAAGGTAAAGCTTTGTTAGCTGTATAAAATGGCAACTGTTCGAGTGTACAGTAACTTCTTACTAATGTATGAAAATCTGTGATATTTTTGATTTGATTGTATTTGTATTGCCCAAATAAAACATTTTGGCTGTATTGTTCCTAATTCTTGCTTTTTTTGACACAGCAGTTAACACCAATTCAGCAATCAATGAGCTGCTGACCCAAAGTCTAAAGAATTTTTTTTTCCTCCTTGGCGAGAAAAAAATGGGTGATTGTGTAGAAAAAGGTACCAGGCTCCTGTAGCTTCCATGCATTATAGGAAACACATTGTGTTTATGGTCATCAGGACAATATTTTTGAAACATTTCCTTTCACTTAATAGTCCCTGGCACAGCAAATAGCACCATTGATTTCAGCTGACCTTGTTGAGAGGCCTAAATAGAACAGTGGCACTTAATTGGATAAGAGCTCAAGAGCATCATTTCAAGTAAAGCCAAGAAAACCTCTCTAGCAAATTCTCTCTTATCACCAGTTACTCCTATCATTTTCTCCAAAGTAAGTGGCTTTGCTTGTTTGTTTCTTTTTGATGGAGATACACTTCACCCATTTGGGATTTTTGAGCTTTCTTTGAGCATGCTGAAACAGAAAACAAAACAACGAAACAACCCTCAACGCCTTCTTGGAGCATTCTCTATGAAAGTTATTTTTAAAATCAAAGGTTTTTCAAGGTTAGCTGAAGGGTGCTGGTGATTAATATCACTAATTGTGCTCAATTGCCTATATCTCCCATCACATAGCCAAATCTGGTTGATTGGGACTTTATTTACTGATGTCCAGTGACTTCATCACATCATAACATTGACACATTCAGTATACCCTACCTGGATGGATCACACATTGACTAAATCAGGAAGGGGAAGGAGCTGCCTGGGGAAGGGAAAATACTGAAGAAGCAGTAACAGAAAAAACACTCATGCGATGCAAAACTGAAGAAGGCTAGATTCTTGCTTGCTCTGAGGGATCCACTTCATCTGTGCACCAGGTTGGGGGTGGAGCAGATGGCACTTCATGCACAAGGCAGCTGACCAATGGCAACTCATTCCCTCAGCCAGGGCCGGGCAAAGCTGGTAATGGGCCCAGGCCAGATGGGAAATTTAGGCCCCATTTCAAACTGTTCATTAAGTATTTTTTTAATCAGTTCTAAATACATATGAACTAGAATGATTTATTTAAAAAGGTAATGGCAAGCACTTTCCCCCCAAGATGTATATAAGACATCTTTGCCTTTACCAGGGGGACTCAGAGTACGCCCCCTCAAAATCATAGGCCCATGCCAACTGGCTCCACGGCCCATCCCCCTCTGCCCAGCCCTGCCCTCAGCTCATTTGGCTATCTCCTCCTCCCCTTAGCCAAGCAGGTTATGACATGGGGGACAGAGTTATGCTAGGTTCTGAGTGGACCACAGAAGAAACTTCCCCCTTCGTGTCTGCTCACTGTATATGTAAAAGTTGGGCCCCCATGGACTAGGCCAATATGTATATCATGTTGTTTTTTCTCTCCCCCCACCCCAGCTCTACTACCTGCAAGCACTAAGGTGAATTCAAAGGGCAGAATGGACATCTTTTTCAGGTGAAATTTTTACCTCACCAAAATTGCTGGTGGCAACTCAAATATATTGCAAGTAGTGAATACTTAATGGACTCTTATGCAAAATTAATGTGGATTTTGTATTCTCTAACCTATGTATTTTCTCATGGAGGGTGTCGAGGGGGACACACATTATAGTAGAATTGATTCTTTGTTTCATGAAACCTGAGTAGCTTAAAAGAGCACCACAAGGGATTGAGAGGGAAATCAGTAGCTGTATCTACCACCAGTACCAAGTGAGGAAAGAAGGGGAAGTTAATAAAAGTCCATGAAACAAAAAGCACTAAATCGAAGTTGCTTGTTTATTAACAAAACCATAACATCAAAATTGTTCCAAGAGCCAGTGGGGAGATTTAGAAATGAATGGTAGCACGCTGAGAAAGAGTCAGTGCCATAAGATGAGAAGCAGCTGTATCCTAAATGAAATTGAGCTGAAGACGTCTGCCCTCTGGTAACCTCAGAAATAATGAATGGCAATTGTCTAACCGTATAATTTAAGGAAGACAGAAGGCATCAACCAACATTTCCAGATAATTTCTGTCAAGAATGACATCCTGGCTCTCTGGATAATCCTCTAGTTGGTGAACTATCATAATAATGTTGAAGATGGTGGATCAGGACCCGCAGGATAGGATCATGGAATACTGGAGTACCTTAATGGCATTTGGGTTTAAAGGAATTGCTTCACCTGTCCACTGAACTTCAAAACATGGAAGCCCATTCAACAGCTGACAGCAACTCTAAAGCAAAACAGTGTGAAGTATGAAATGAATAAAGTCCTAATAATTGCCATGCTGCTTTCCCAAGAGCTTATGGTAGGGACCTACGAATGAGGGAGCATGCTGAGGCATATCGGTCCCCAGGAGACTGCGAGCAGATGTATTCTTAATGAGTCTGAGTTGATAAATTGACACTGCAGAGGGAATTCAGACAGACAGAAAGTAAATTCTAAGAAAATCCTCCTGTGTGGCACAGCCACAAGCAGCTTCTGTGCTAGTTTTAAAATTGTATAACTGGGGAACTGGTCGAGCAGGGACCATTTTATCAGCTTTAGAGGTAATCCATATTGAGAGCCTTTGCTTCTTGCCTTGGCCTCCTGCCTGGGTACTATAATGAAGGGGGAAGTCTATAAAAGTCAGCCCACATGCCGTGTCATCAAAAGGTTCTCCTGCCTGTTAAGTGGTCTGGATAATGCCCTCAGAAAAATTATCATACCCCTTCCCTTGGGATACCCTCCCTGAGTCTATGGGTATGTTTGTTCTGTATAAAAGAGGGGGTTCTCCTTACTTCAACCCTTACCTTTATACACTATTTCGAGAAACACTATTTTCCCCACTAGGCTTGACCAATCTCTTAATACCTCTGCCACTATATAATCTTTATTTAATACCTTTAGTCTCACCTTTGGTCTCACTAAGAGACTACCTATAATGAAAGATGCCACAGTGAATGTTGTGAACTAAAGAACTTCTTATTATTTATACATAAGATGGTAAAGAAAATATATTTGAGTGTTCAATAAAAGCTCTGAAATTAATGTTACATTCATTCCTAGCCTAACTCCTAACCCCTCCATCTATATCTATCCCTAAACAACAAACAGATTGTCCCTGCAGTCTTCAGCTCAAACCCCCAACTGGCTCTCTATATAACTGACTAGCCCCTCTTTAAACCCCACTCACTCCCCACTCTCCACCAATCATATGCCAACACACCAACATTCCATTCACTGGCCCCATTCAGAAGACAGTTGTGAAAAAAAGAGGGGCAAAGCACCATGAAAAGGCTATAGGAAAAATTTTGTTCTGGTGCTATGAAATGTCAAAAAGGTTTCTTCATTTTTCTATATGAAATATAAAAATTGTTCTAAAAACTTTAAACCAAACAGAACAGTTTGACTACTGACGGAGACTGCTGAACATGACTGCGATCTTGTAAAAAAAAAAATCTGTAAGGTTTCGAATGTATAATTACTTAGAAAAGTAATTTATTTCTTTGTACAGCTCCTGACAAAGGATACACAAGATCCAAAACATTGAACGTAGTACAAGTTAGGTTTAAAGGTTTTAGAACAATTTTTATATTTCGTATAGAAAAATAAAGAAACCTTTTTGACATTTCATAGCACCAGAGCTAGTTGCCTCTTTTTCCTATAGCCCATTCAGAAGACACCTTAAACCACAGCTTTAACCATGGTGGTTAAGCCAGAAAGCTGGGCTGTGTTCAGAAGACACCTTAAACCACAGCTTTAACCATGGTGGTTAAGCCAGAAAGCCTCATTCACCATGGTTAAAGCCATGGTTTAAGGTGTCTTCTGAATATGGCCTGACTTCCTGTCTTAACCACCATGGTTAAAGCCATGGTTTAAAGTGTCTTCTGAACAGGGCCAATCTCTCTCCCACCTTAACTAACTTTACTATATTAACTCATAAGCAACATTAACATAAATATATATACTAACTTGTACCATAACTCACATTACATAGCTGGACATGACGATGACACGCAGGTCTTTGCTGGTCCTGATCAAGCTGAAGAGAGTTGCAATGAAAGCTGCAATCTTATATGGCAGCGGTGCAGAAGCTCAGGCCTGGGGCTAAATCCAGGGGTGCTCCAGATGGCCATCTCCCTTACCCTGTCCCACCTCTGATCATCAATCGCTTCTTGGTTTCCTAGCTTTGTGCAGTTTTCCCCCATTCTAAAAGGTTGAAATGCCTCTCCTAAGGCTTACTTATGGGCAGTGAGAGCTTTAAGCTAAACTGTCCTGGTATTTTTGACTCTATTCCTTTTGCCTTCCACCCCACCCATCACTAGAATCTGACCTCTGAGAGTGTCGCCAAAATGGAATTTGGCTCTTGGCCTAAAAGAGTTCAACACCCACCCACCCCGCTGTATCCCCTTGCATGGGTGAACTCAACAGAACTTACATCTGAGTAAACATAGATAGGATCAGGCTGAATGTCCCACTCAAACCAATGCACAACCAACTTAAGTTCCATTTCACTCAGTGGCCCTGTTCAGACAACATGCTTAAACCATGATGGTTAAGCATTTTGAGCCTAAACATTATGGCTTAGTGTGTGACTGGTGCACTGCAGTGACCGTGTGAACTAAATCAGTGTGAAGCATCAGGAGTTTCACCCCTGTAAGGTATGAAAAACTGGAATCACACACATACATACATACATACATACACACACACACACACACACACACACACACACATCTGCTTTCTCTAAATGAATACTACTTCATCCTTACAGCAACCCAGTGGTTTAGGCTAAGCACTAAGAGGCTACGTCCATACAAAGAGCTTCATGGCTAACATGTAACGGCATGCCCTCTGTTGCCCTCATGTGCCTTCATTTGCTAATAATATATACATTTTCTATTTGCTCATCTTGGGAATGTTTGCTTTGTCTAAACCGGGGGAGGCCAACTTGGAGCCTTCCAGATGTTTTGGCCTACATCAGCCCTGGCTCCCTTGAATATTTGGGATAAGTAAACGGTTGGTGAATGTCCCTTCAAAATGTACCCATTGTTGAAAAGGATTGGGCTCTATACCAGAATTTCACCCCCACAATGGACATAAAAGGGCAGGATCTACACTACTGCTTTAAAGCACTTTATAACAGTTTTGACAACTGCTGGGATCCAGGACACACTCCATATACAGTTGTCAAAATTGTTATAAAGCACTTTAAAATGCTTTAAAGCAGTAGTGTAGATCCATATTTCAGAATCCCACAACTCTACCAAACCCATCAGACCTCTGTTGTATCTTTGGAGATCCAGATCACCATCATCTGAAGCAGTCTAAGTTATTTTATAATAAACAAAGCCCCTACAGATACTTCTATTGTTTCTCTCGCTCCAAATATATTTCAGTCATTGTCCTTATGCTTCCCCTGCTTACTATTAACTAGCAGGAGCTATCCTTTTTTCCATGTGTCTCCAGAGAAAGAAGAGAGAGAGAGAGAGAGAGAGAGAGAGAGAGAGAGAGAGAGAGATGGACGGACAGACAGACAGACAGACTCCCATCTCCATCACCTCCTCTTTATTAAAACAACTGGGTTTCTTAGTGTAATGGCAGGAGCTCTTTGTAATACTGGTGTAGACTAGAAACCCTACTATCATCACAATAGGCATAAAATGATAGTTTGCAGTATCTACGGATCATTATACCTTTTGGGATGCCGCAGGGCTGAAGTCATTCATGGTGCTTGCATCACCTTTTCAAAGTATATTGCTTTTTCATTTATGCTTTATATATGTTCATGCACTGACACATACTGTGAGAATTCCAGAGGGTGTACATACTTCAGAGCTTCACAAAAAATACCAAATTGCGTCTCCCCCACAACTGTAGGAGAATCTGAGGACAGGTGCCTTCTGAAATTTTAACAAGGTTTAGGTAACATAATGGGGCAGAAAAAATGGGATCCTTTCCTCAGGAGACCACAATAGGTTTCCTTTCTATTATTACGTGATTAGCCTTGGCCTTTCAAGTTAATCCAGACTATTTGAATATGGGTAATATGCAATATTATTCCTACCTAAGGTAGACACATTGAAATGAATGGGACTGAAGTTAGTTGTGAATAGCTTAACTTCCAATAATTTCAGCGGGTCTACACTAGATAGGAATAACATTGGATACTACCCTCGGGATGGATGAACCTGTTTCTTTCTGGTCCATGTCAGTTTCATGTGTATTCAATTCTAAGTCCTTTGGGTCAAAGTTCTGCATCAATATATGAATTTTGGAAAATATTAAAAATGAAGCCATACACATTTATTTTTATATGCAATTTCCCCCAATAGATTAAGTTTTGTATGCAATTTTCCCTGATGCACACATTTTTGTATGCAAATTTTGAGCTGGAAATTGTATCGCCAAATTCAGAGAAGTGAGCAGCCTGAAGGATAACTGTGTTCCAAACTACATATTAGTCCAGGAAGTGGTTAGTGAGCATGTTTAAACCATGTAGCCACCATGGTTAGGAATGGTTCCCACTACATTAGGGTGACCATATGAAAAGGAGGACAGGGCTCCTGTATTTTTTCATCACAACCATTAAAGATGCAGGTGCCCTGCCCTCTTTTAAATCTGGTCACTCTAGTATAGCTCCTGCAGCTTTAACTGTGGTGATGAAGAGGGAATTTCACCAGGTTCTCCATATATACAAATGACACCTGCTGAAATTCCTTTTTCTATGCAATTGTTAAAGATACAGGAGCCCTGTCCTCCTTTTCATATGGTCACCCTACACTACATATTAAGGCAGGAGCCACACCACTGTGTTATAACAGTATTGAAGTGCACTGAGAACTATTGGGGCCCATGACACATTCCATATGCCGTTTCCAAACTGCTTTCACAGTGTTATATCCTGCTTGGTGTAGATCTGACTTAAGGTGTTGTCTGAACAGGGTCAGTAGCTTCTATTTCCTGAATTCCTTTCTGGTTAAAAAAAATTAGACAGGAAGAAGCCTTGTTTGCCAGGTTTCTGTGACCCTGTCACCACTGTTAAAAATGAAAGCTCATTGAGAAACTTTTCTGTCTCTCATGTATTATTTATATGAAGCTGCTGTATTATTTTGCTTCATTCCAGAACATGTTCACTGTCTCCATTTTTTAATGCTTAGGTTTTAGAAGTTCAGATGTGCCTTGGGCCCTGGCTTCTCCTCTTTTTGTTTTTAACTGCTTCTTTTATTTATTTGTTTATTTATTTTGTTATTATATTTATGTCCCACCTTTTTTCATCTTGCAGGAAACCCAAGGTGGTCCTCCCCCCCCCCCTCTGTTTTATCCTGACAACAACCCTGGGAGGTAGGTTAGGCTGAAAGTGAATGGCTGGGCCAAAGTCACCTGGTGAGCTTCATTGCCGAGTGGGGTTTAAAGCCTGGATCTCCCTAATTCCAGTCCGACAGTCCAACTACTACACCACACTGGCTCTCAAATCAAGCCTCTACTGCCCCCTGCCATGATGTCTAGAGAGGTCTGCAGTGCTAGAGCTGCAGTCAGACATTTTGTGACTAAGAGGCCTTGCGGTACTGAAGGAGATCGGTGCAGAACAACTGAAATGCACAGCCTAGTGGGTTGGATCCAGGATCTGCCAATGGGTTGGATCCAGGAATGGCTCTGCTCATGGTAGGTCTCTCTGCTTGATTTTAGGGGATTACCTCCCCCCACCCCACAGCTCAACCCATCCATCAGGGTCTCCTGACACTTTCTGTGGCATTTTCAGGAAGCTGGAGGGGTTCCTCTCAGAAGGAAAGAGTAGGGAAGTCAACACAGTTGATCCAATAAATCTGGATCCACCCCAATATGTTTTAAAGTGCAATCCTATATACATTTCATTTATTATATTTCTATACTACCCAATAGCCAAAGCTCCCTGGAAAGTTTACAATGAAAATACAACACTGTACATAATATAAAAATCATTTACATACAAACATATAAACAGACAACACAAACATAAACATATATCAAACAATTTTAACCATCAATAATAAGAGATCCCAGGATTAATTGAAAACACTGAATTGAGCATATGTCATGTTGAACCTAAAGGGACTTACTTCTGAATAGGGATGCATAGGGTTGCATCGTAAAGCTACCTAGCTATGTTAAATATCAATCAAATGCTATTTAATTTTATAACATGTAAAATCAGTGCTTAGTCATTATCGGTTATCCCACTGTCTTTGCCCTCATTGGCCAGAACACTGTGTAATGAGGTTATAAATCAACAATGTGCCTGTGGAACCAAGACTGAAAGCAGCTAGTGGTTCATTGTTAGCAACCTTTCAATTAATCCTGGTGTGTTTCAGCAATCGCACATGGCTAACAGCGACAGGTGATAAGGGCTGCAACCCTGTACCTACTTACCTGGGAGTAATAACTGAAATCAATGGCACTGACATCTAAGGAGACATGCATGAGATTTCACTGTTAATGGGGTCAATGACACAAAGAATCCTGCAGCCACCTATTTTTGTTAGTTTTGTATCCACCCTTTCCACCAAATGGTGCTCAGGGTAGGGTGACCTTATCTGTCTCTTTAACAGTTGTATAGAAAAAGGAATTTCAGCAGGTGTCATTTGTACATATGGGGAAACTGGTGAAATTTCCTCTTCATCACACCAGTTAAAGCTGCAGGTGCCCTGCCCTCTTTTAAATCTGGTCACTCTAGTACAGCTCCTGCAGCTTTAACTGTTGTGATGAAGAGGGAATTCCACCAGGTTCTCCATATATACAAATGACACCTGCTGAATTTCCCTTTTCTACGCAACTGTTAAAGATACAGGAGACCTGTCCTCCTTTTCATATGATCACCCTAACTCAAGGGAACTGGCAGCAGTAATAAAAATGCAAAGAAATGCAATAAAACTATATAGCTCTGGCACTGCAGACCCCTCTTCCCCCCCCCTCTCTCTCTCTCTCTCTCTCTATATATATATATATATATAGGGTGACCTTACGAAAAGGAGGACAGGGCTCCTGTATCTTGAACAGTTGCATAGAAAAGAGAATTTCAGCAGCTGTCATATTTATGCATGCAGCACCTGGTGAAATTCTCTTTTCTATACAACAGTTAAACCTGCAGGACCCCTGCTGTCTTAACCAGATACAAAAGAGGGCAGGGCTCCTGCAGCTTCAACTGTTGTGATGAAGAGGAATTTTGCCAGGTGCTGCATGCATACAAATGACACCTTCTGAAATTCCCATTTCTATGCAACTGTTCAAGCTACAGGAGTCCTGTCCTCCATTTCATATGGTCACCCTAATATAATATGACAGTAATAAAATACATTTTTTTAAAAGGTGATAACAGGTGTCACATAAGAACTAGAATCTTATCCATAGCCGGACTTGGAGGCCCTGCTCTACCATTGCATCCCTGCTTCCCTGACTCCTGCCATCCATGTGCTGAAGGGAACATCTGTAAAAGGGAGCTTGCTGTACATCCATAGGGTTTCCACACCTGCTAGGTCTGGGGTGCGGACCAGTGAGAGTCAGGATCTGGGAACTGGGAGCCAAGAGTGAGGATCAATCAGGCCAGAAAACAGGAACAGAGAACCAGCCAGGATTCAAGACCAAAGAGCAATCAAGACCAGAAGGCACACAGGGAACACAGGAACAGAGGACAACCTGGGAGTCAGGACTGAGCACAACTCCTGACTAAAATGATCCAGGAGCTGGAGCATCTCCCCTATGAGGGAAAGTTACAACGTTTGGGATTGTTTACTTAGAAAACAGGAGGCTAAGGGGAGACATGATACAGGCATACAAAATGATGCATGGTGTAGAGAAAGTGGATAGGGAGACATTTTCTCCCTCTCCCATAATACTAGAACTCTCATAATACTTAGTGGGGAAATTCAAGACAGATAAAAAGAAGATCTTCACATAGCATAGAGTTAAACTCTATGGAATTCTCCACCACGAGCTGTAGTGGTGGACACCAATTTGGATGCCTTTAAAGGGGGATTGGATAAATTCCTGGAAGAGAAGGCTATCAATGACTACTAGTCCTGATGGCTTTGTGCTACCTCCAGAATCAGAGGCAATCAGCCTATATACACCAGTTGCTGGAGAACATGGGTGGGATGGAGCTGTTTCACCGTGTTCTGCCTGTGGGCTTCCCTTATACAGCTGGTTGGCCACTGCGTGAACAGAGTGCTGGACTAGATGGAGCCTTGGTCTGATTCAGCATAGCTCTTCTTATGTTCATAAATGCAAAAGTCACTTGACCTCAAGTAGACCATGCTGCTCAAGCAAGATTCAGCTGAAAAAGGGAGCCCTGTAAACATCTTCCTGGCCTGGGTGGGTAGAGTCAATCTGGAAGGTTCTTTACATGGGGGAGCTCCACACAGTTCCAGCAGCAGCTATTATCTGATTAGGAACCCTGACCAGGCAGAGTTCTAGATCACACAGAGAGCCTACACATATAAAACAGGTTCACCTTCACAGATGTTTCTCTCAATGTGTGGACAGTGAAGGGGGCTGCCAGAAGATGTGATAGTAGGGGTATGGCCAGTGGCTGGCCCCACTCTCCACACTCCATGCAGCTACAATCATGTGGAGGGAAACATCTGAAGAAGGTTTCAGTTTACGAACAAACTATCTCAGAGCTACTTGGTAATAAGAAATGCCCATTCCAACTCTCAATCCTCACTGGTGCCTCAGTCCCTCACATATCTGCTGTCAGATTGCAGTCTTCTCTCAGTCAGTCAGTCAGTCTCTCTCTCTCTCTGTGTGTGTGTGTGTGTGTGTGTGTGATTTCTCTTTTTCTATTGCAGGGAGGGCCCTTTTTTCCAGGGAAGAGATACTGGTGACAGCAAGGGCTGCTGGGAAATGTAGTCATTACACAGCCTTATATGAACAACTGGAAGGCTCAAGCAGGTTAAATTTCTAGTGAACAATGGAGTAGAAAAAGTCGGGCCTACAAAGAAATGTTTGGAGTGCTCCTAGTTCAGGACTCCAGCCAGTCCACTCCATTCACCTATGCTCTCCCAGGTTTCTGGTTCCTTCCCACCCCACCATATCCCATCCCTTCATTGGTCCATATTTTGTGGCTATTGAACATTCTCAGCCTTCATTGGAATGTTTTGATCTTATCCCCATAAGAGTGGGGGGGGGGGAATTAGTCTACCAATACTTCCCTCTTCTGGTAGTGTCATTTTAGCTACATAATAGCAATAGCACTCATACCTGTGCACTGAAGTTGATGATGATGGTGGCACACTCTTCTTTATACCTTAATTTTTTTTAAAAAATAGTAAGCTGAAAAATCAGACAATGGGTGTGGAATTTCCCTAAGGGAAGCAAGGACCCTCACACAGCTATAACCCTTTGTGCCAGCAACATATAGGACTAAGAGATCTGAGGGGCATTGAATTTGCCAAGTAGGACATATTTGCATGAACCAGCACCATTAGCATCACATGAAATGCTAGTATAAGTGCTGCAGCACACACTGACATAGCCATTATAGGACAGCTTGTTCCCATGTCTTGCACAAATTACCCTTGAATTTGCAGTATTATGAGTAAAGGTTTGCCATTTGCATCCCTGACAGAAAGTGCCTGCCCCTCCCTCTCCTAATACACTTATGATAGTTCAGGATATATTTAAATTATTTTGCCTCTTTCTCTATATAAACCATTTCACAGATGGAGGCCCAGCGTTGAGAGACAAGGAAATCCAAGCGTCCCTGTCATTCTCCAAGCGTGTTCGCGGAAGACACAAAGCAATCGCAGCTTCCTATGAAATCTAATTTAAACCATTAATGTGGGTCCATAAAGCAAAGTCACATAGTGTGAGCCGAGTTATTTATGGCACTGGGATCTTACTGATTATGGCAATAAATAATACAGCATGTATCACTGGGAAATAATATAAAGTCAGTTAATCCGCAGGAGAAGTGGAAGGAATTGGAACAATTCGCCTATTCTTCCGGTGCAGCAATTTCCTAACAGCAGCCTTCACACAATTGCACTCTTCCAGGTAGCAGGCAATTTGGCCTCTCCCCCTACCCCCCACCCCCCCACACCCACCCACAGTTTCTTTGCTCCTGCAGCGCTAGGCAGTTTTGACTCATTTGCTAATTCTTTTTGGAGAGCGAGGGAAGATCGCCATCCAAGCTACTGATGGTGTGCGTGGACCTGCCAGTTCTGCTCATTCGAACTGGCAGAATTACAGCTCCTTTCAACATCCCCACCATGGCGCCGGCAAGATTTCAGCTTAATCCAAGGGGCACAGGTTCAGCCTGTTAAACCATTTCAATTTCGACAAGCAGTTTGCTTAGGCTTAACGTTGGCAAGCCGCCACACCCGCTCCGCCTCAACCCCGCTGAAGCCACTTTTGTCAGGGCTGTATTTGGAAAGTACAATTGGTTGTCTTTTTACTCCCTGCTCCTGTTCTGTATCCATAGAAAGGGGCAGCAAAAGCAAAATTAATGGCAGTGGGGAGGTCAAGTGGAGGAGGGGGGGAGGGAATACACTTAACTGAACCAGTTGGCTAGCAGAAATATTGCAGCAAGCCCTGCTTCCTAATAAAAATGATGAAAAAAGAAACAATTCTTAAATGTGACCATTAAACATATCATGCTTATTCACCCTTTTGCATAGGGTAGTAGCTTCTCTTTCCTTTCACCTCATGGGAATGCACTGAGTCCTTTTGGTTCTGGCTCCACCCACTTTTGGGCTCTGGTTCCACCCACCATCAGCTGCAGCAACCAACTGGTTTTTTCTATGGATCAACAGCTCTTCATAAGGTTTCCCAGCCCAGGCTTGCCCTAAATGGTCCAACCCCCCAGTATTTTGGAGACCACCTTCGCGTGTGCCTCATACCAAGTGAGGAGATTTGTCCGTTGAGCTCAGTATTGTCTTCTTTGATTGGTAGTGGCTCTCCAGGGTCTCGACTTAGAGATGGATGAGAAGTAAGTATCAGGGTGCGCATTTTTACCAGAAATGATCCAATTTGCATTTTCCTGAACCAAACGCAGACCCAAATGCAACCTGCAGTCTGAAGACGGTACATTTCCAAGCTTATGCTGCACTTTGCACAACAAAAAATGTTTGAAAAATGTGTACATTTGAAAAATGCGCATGAAAAATACATGCATTCAAAAAATGTACACAAACATGCTTGAGTCAATGGGAGGGGAAAGTGTGCATTTCCAAAATGCACACAACTGATGCGTACATCTGTGAAAATCACACAGAAATACACAGAAATATAAGCAAGGCTCGCAACCCAGTATGGACATGGGGCAGAACAAACTTCAAAGTGACATTTGGAGAACCTCAACCAGCTCGTGTTTTCATGAGCCACCCACCATTCTCTTAACCAGAAGAACATTTCATATCACCTGCTACTTGATCTTTTTTAAAAAAAACAACAACTGTGGAGATGTCAAGAATTGAGCCTGGGACATCCTGCATGCAAATGATTTGCTCAATCACTGAGTTATGGCCTCTTCCTTCTGGTTTAAGAGCCTTCCTGTATACTAATTTCATCTGCTTAGACCAGCCTGCCCTCCAGATGTTTTTGGAGTAGAACTCCCAGGAATCCTAACCATTGGCATGCTCGCTGGTGGGACCTGAAGTCCAAAACATCTAGACAGTACCAGATTGATGAAGGCTGGTTCTATGTGCGGTTACTAAGACCATGGGCTTTCTGTGGTGGAATTATGGAATTGTCTCATTGTGGAACTGTTATCTTTCCCCTGGAAGGCCTTGCTCTCTTTTCCTTCTGGAAACTGACAAAGACATCATCATCATCATCATCATCATCATCATCATGCTTTCTTTGGAGTAATGAGTTGACATGGCCAAGCTGATTTATTATTGTGCCTCTATCCCTGTTTCTGTGCTCTGCAGTGAATTCATTCCATTGTTCCATATTGGGTGTTTATTCCATTCTATTCTATTGTTCCATATTGGTATTTTAAATGGAGTTTAATCTGCTTGATGAAACACGATAGTAAGCTGTCTTGAAGCATGGTATAAATGCAAGTCAGTCAGTAAATAAAATGATGGACAAAGTGAGCAAAAAATGAAACCAACACTCCATATGCCCCAAGGCATAGTTAAAGTGATCCTTCACCCCAGCTGTCCTGTCAGTAAAAGCTGACAATGTCCCCGCATCTCCCTATTCCCCCTTTTTATGTTCCTCAGAGCACCTGGCAGACAGTTGCTAGGATGGAAGTAATTAGTATTCAATTATCACCAGTTACATTTTCACCTGTTCCACTTACAAATCCCTGGAACTTCAAACCTGTTCCATTAGTCTGTCACATTGCATCTCCCACAAACATCCTTATTTCTATGGAATTGATCCTTAACCCAGAAATGGTTTTATTAATTTAAAAAAAAAATCTTTAGTAGTGATGGAGTACATGATGAAGCTAAGGACCAAACTACATATGAGATGGAATTAGGGGGTGTATGAGAAATTCATTTCAGTTTATTTTTGATGAGATTTTATCTAGTTCTCACCTTTCAGATTGAACACGGACTCAGATGCAATCTGTGGTCAAAGTAATATATTTCTGACCTTGGTATATGATTTACAGACCAGAAAAATTGTGTTCAGCACCATGCATACATTTTTAAAAAACTGCATGAAGAATGCATATTTTTGAAAAATGTACACAAATGCTCTTTAATCAATGAGAGAAGAATGTGCACATTTCAAAAATGCACACCACTGATGTGTATATTTGTGGGGGGGGGGGACTCATGAAAATATGGATGGATTTCCAAGCAAAAAAGGATGGAAAAACAAAGCTTGCATTATGATATGAACTCAAGTCAGAAGTTCTTCAAGATGGAATTTGACGAACTTCCATGAGCTGAGGTTTGCTGATTCACACATTCTTACACTAAATGCAGCTTTGCACCTACCTTGCAGGTTATCTGGAATGCACATCAGCTGAGGGCGAGTTGTAATAACTATTGGGATCAGAGCTGCCATGGAGGGAGAAGGTAACCTATCATATTGCAACCCTGGGGGGAGGGGGTCACTTTACTGGAGCTGGTATTTGCTATGGGTGGAAATCTTCCATTGGTGCCAGGGATGGATTTCCCCCAAATCAAATATTAGCTAATCATTTTATTGTATTCTTGCTTTATTGTATCAAATGTTTTTGTTTTAAACTTGTGTGCTTTGTGTTTGTATTGTGATGGCCATTGGCTATAAACAATAAAAACTAGAGGAAGAGAAATACTAGCTTCAGGAGAAGGATGTTTAATGCAAAGATACATTTGACGTCATGTATTGTTTGGCATCTTATCCGGAGACTCATCTTTACGGAGGTGCTTTGATGCCGGGAGGCACCTTGCACCCGCACTTGCCTTCCTTTCTGGCATCTGCATGGGAAGGAAGGCAAGTGCGATTTCTCCAGCCTGCTCCTCTGGAAAAGAAAAAAAAAGCCATTCCTCGTCCCTTTTTTTAAATTTTCTAATCTCTATCTGCGGAGCTCCACAGAAACATATAATAAAAATAAAAACAGGGGGGAGGAATGAAGCAGCAAAGGAGGATGCAAGAGGGACTGGGAGAACCACCTCTCCTCCCTCTGGCTGTCTTGTTCCTCGCCCCCCATTTTTATTTTTTATTATATGTTTCTGCGGAGCTCCACAGATACATATTAGAAAATTTAAAAGGGGGGAGGAGGAACAGCCCCATTCCTCTCCTCCCCCTCCCATTTTTATTTTTATTTTTTACTTTTCCATAGGCTCAGGGCCACCCATGGTGACCAATCAGGGGGCGCCATGGGCTCCACTGCCAAAAAAGTTGGGATAAGTGCCCGACTTTTTTGGGGCGGAGTTTCCAGGGTTTGCTCCCGGATGGCTTCGCAATGGCGGCTACGTCATGTAAGATGACAAGCTGCTACTCCGAAGCAACCCCGGGCCAAACCCTTCGTGTAGATGTGCCCCTTGAGATGCGAAGCAGAACTATCCAGCGCTTCTCTTCCAATTGCTATTCCAAAGTTCTTGCTACTAATGAAAAGGGATGTAAGGTTACTAATCCCTTAGGATGCCAAACAAGGGCAGGCTGGAGAAAAAGGATCAATTTAAAGTATTAATCACTGGACAGTTTGGAAGATGAGCCAAAGTGTGTTACTAGGTTTTGGCCTGAACGTAGGTGTGGAAAGATGAGTAACCACTGAGGTGGCATGGAAATCTGGAAAGCTAGATTAAATAGCCTCTCTCTCTCTCTCTGTGTGTGTGTGTGTGTGTGTGCATGTGTGTTTGAGAGAGAGAGAGAGAGAGAGAATCAGGAGATAAGGCCAACCTTAATAGTATCTCAGAAGGAAGAACTGGCACCAACCAAAGAACCTCTGGGATCTGCCCACGATACAGTCGAGTCAATTTTGAGTTAACAGCTGGATTTCACCTTTTCAAAAATGGAGGCTAAACAATTGTCTGCTACATTCTTATTCCCATTGTTCCTAGGCACACTGAAACCCCAAACCATCACGTTACCTGGCAGAGTCCCACTTAATTGTCTGCAAACCTTCCTCCTCCATATCATCTTAAGATTCTGACTATGCAGACATCCTGACTACAATGTGTAGTCAGCCTTCCCCCTCCTCCACCACCCACCACTAAGCCATTGATGGGAAGATATGGAGATTTTAAAAGTTTGCACTATTTTTGTGATCTTTGAGTTGTCCTAATACAGGTCGTAATAACCTATATGGGTTATAAGATGACATTTGAGGCTACAATAATCATAGAGAGAAAAGAAGGAAGCTGATGTTTTTTTAGCCATTGTATCCTGATCAGTGTGTCTGAGAAACTCATTTCCAAATGGTGAAATTGATATTCCATTACATGAAACAGCTTGATAATTGATAATTAAAGTTGCTGGTAGGGCAGGTTTGACCGGGTGGGGTGCATTTGTAAAAACGAGTAGAAAGAATGTCAGTAAAATGACACTTTGTGAGATGGTGACAGACATTTCCCTCTCAAAATTGGTCACTCTGAATCACACTAGTGTCCTCCAGTGAATCCTTATACCTTAATTTACTTCATTAAGGATTTTCTGGACCATCACTATTTTTTCGCTCATGAAGAAAAATTAGCAGTTGTTGGCTAAAGTAAAGTGATTCAGTCTAAGAAAGATCATGTTCCCATTTTGGGGAACCCACAAAGATTTCCTCCACTCTCAGTTTATTTGGAACGCATCTTGCTTTTAAGTTCATTCATCAAGCAGCAGAGAGTTGCTTCAGCATGCTACCTGAGCAAGTGTGACTATTGTGCATGCTCAAATCATTCCCTGTGGACTGGAGAATTTCCTAGGGGGCGCCTGAGAGAATGAACCTCCATAAACTCTAAATTAGCCAGCTTTAGTTCCCTCTGCCTTTGCAGAGCGAGGACGGGCACCATATCTGTGCAGTAATGGGCAATGCTGTGGTCACACAGTCCAATCAAGGACCATGGAATCAGTCTCAAAAACCCTAATTACACCAAAGCTGCATACTAGGTCACCTGCTTTGGACTCCTACCTTTACTCAATGTATTGCCTATGGCGGCTGTGGGAAACGAGTAGGCTGTCTCTCTTGTTGATTGAGAGAACATGTTGGAATATTATGAACTCTTAAAAGCAGAAAAGAAGGAGGGAGGGAGAGAGAGAGAGAGAAAGAAATTGCTTATTACTTCTGTTTTCTTTGAGGAGCCAGACCAGCACAATGCAAGTATGTAAACTTTCTTTAATGAAGGAGGGGTTTATAAACCATTTGTTGTGAGTCTAGAAAATATATAAACTGGCTTATATTTCATTTGTGAATCTGGGTGGGGGGAGGCTTGGCTCATAATTCATTTGTCAGTCTGGGGAAATCATTAAGAGAGCAATCCTATGGTCCCTGGGAGAGAATCCCAGAGATCATAGGATGGCTCATAAAACCCCTCTGAGGTTGAAGACAGCTCTCTGACCTTGGAAGGGCAAGTTGTAGATCAGCCCCAGACTTCTCTCCCCTGTCACAGAAGATCCTCGCCAGCTGCCTCTCCAAGGTCAGAAAAGCAACCTCAGAGCCTCAAGAAAGGGGGCATTCCCGTGGGCAGGGAGGGGAGGAGTCTGGAGAGGCCAAGATAACAGTTATCCTGCACCTTCTGCAGTCTTCTTTCCTCCTCTCCAAGGAGCTCTTGCTAGATAGGCTGAAAAGCCTGACCAACAAAAATGCAGGCGCTTGGAGCATGGGGAGGCGAAGATCTCCACCATTCATCCCACCTTGCCAGCTTCAGCCCAGCAGGGCACAGTAAACTTGAAAGCCTTGGAATTGAAAGGATTGTGCCCTTAATGGCTTATCATTCTCATTTGTGAATATGGAGAAATCATGGGCTGGCTTATAATGAATGTGTAAGTCTGAAAAAAGTAATAAACATCCGGGAGTCTGGAAAATGCATCCAAGAGTCTGGAAAAAAAAAACATGGGCTGCCTTATAAATCATTTGCATAATGTTATGTTTTAGAAAACTGGCCAACTTTCATATCTTCAAAAGCTCCTCTTCACAATGTGGACTCCTTCTGCAGTGACCTCTTAGTTCTAAGTCTTCTGACTCATCTTCTGCCCCACCAATCAGAATGGCCACCTGCTGCCACTGACAGCCTTGGACTGGTCATTGAAAGAAACTTACAATGGAATAATGGTGAATAATACCTGGAGTAGGAAAAAAATCTCTTCTTAACAAGCCAAGAAAAAGCAGTGAACATTGTGTATTTGTTCAAGAGCTTCATTGACCTGTTCCTTCTGCCAAGTTTGGAATGTAAATCAGAAGAACCTGTGCAGAATGGCGCTTAAAGATAAAATGTCTGCAGATTTAAGATTTTTTTAAAAAAATAAAATAAAATAAAAAATCCCACAAGAGCCAAACTATGCTTCATGGTTATGCAGGTTCAACACATACATCTGTGGCTCTGAAATGCCACAGGAGAGCCTGCTCTTACATTTTATACAGAATGTGACATGTCAAAACAATCTGTGCAGCAAATTTATGCAAATGTTCTGTATGTGACATTTATCTAAAGGGCCCAGGCTCTAACCAGCCTGTTCTCTCATGTCTTATTTTAATATAGAGCATTAATAATTCCAGATGTTTTGATATTTATGCCTCATATTTCTACCCCTTCCTCTCTGAACACTAGTCTGTGGAAAACCCCTTCACAGATTATTCTAAAGATTCAGAACACCTCTGGGTTGAGAAGCAAAGAAATCAGGGACTTTTTAGCTATTTCAGACTCAGGGGTAGAGCAACCCAGCCCCATGCTTGTTTACTCAGAACAAAGTGCCATTAAACTCAATGGGGCTTGCTCTCAATTATTTATTTCGTTGTTTATTTACATTGACTTTTGGGCTTAAAGGGTAGGACCTTCTCAAGGCGGCATACAATATAAAAACAAAACAAAAATATGCAAGCAGAAATAGAACAGCAATACACAATTATTCAACAAAATACTATTAAAAGAGATAACACCAAATAAAACCTGCAGCATGCTGACTAGGAAAAGGTCAGAAAAATAAATGGATCCTCAGAACCTTCTTGAAGACGTCCAAGGAGGGCAACCTCATGAGCCTCTGACAGAAGCTGATTCTAGAAGTGGAGAGCCATGACTGAAAAGGCGCTCTCCTTTGTACTCACCAGCCTTGGTGGTGGGAGGTGAAAAGGGCTTCTGTTGATAACCTGAGCTGCACTCAGAGGTTAAGTGTGCAGCAGTGGAGGCTTATTTTGAACTAAAATCCCTATTCAATGGCACATGTTGAGTGCACATGTAAGGAAATAGCTAGGAAACACCAAAGGTTGATTGACTGATTACATTTTATTTATTTACAGGGACAGAGAAGTGTCCCTGTAGTTAAGGTCAGAGAGTAGATGAAGCATTCTACCATTATAAAGGGGTAATTGGAGGGGTCATTCTAATGTTCATAAAATCAAAAATGTTTCACCAATCTTCCTGAAATTTACATGTGCCAGAAAGAATAGTTGGTTTTCCATACCCTGAAAATTTCAAGAAGATTGGTGAAAGATTGAGGGAAGGAGGAGAGTTTAAAGTACAAAACAAAAAAACCTCTCTGAATCAAAATGGTTATGATAATTTAGGATGGCGATTTTTTTTATTCACAAAATTTGAAGTATTCAGCCCCTTACCCATTAATCCAGTGGTGGTGTCTTCTTCCTCATTCATTGTAGTTGGTGGAATGGCTTTTCTTTTCTTTTTAAATTCCCCTCATTTGATTTTTAATTAATATTTATTCATCCCACAGAGGCCTTCTTCAGGGTGCCACCTGTTTCCTCTAGCACAGATATTTCCTTAGTGGACTCATCAGTGTCTTCTCACTAGTAAGTTCCATTGAGTGTAATGGTCTTACTCCCAGGTAAGTGCGTAGGGGATTGTAGCCTTTTTAAAACTGCCTGGAACCTTGGAAGGAGAAGAATGAGAGATGTTACTGAGAATTTCCTCTCCTTTCCAGTACAATAATCCTACAATTAACAATTTGCTTATTCTCTCTCTCTCTCTCTCTCTCTCTCTCTCTCTCTCTGTGTGTGTGTGTGTGTGTGTGTGTGTGTGTGTGTGTGTGTGTGTGTGATGCCCCTGCTAGAGGAATCATCCTCAGAGGAGGAACCAGAACCCCCAGAAACCAGGGAGACACATCAAGTACTGGCACCAGACCGTGAAGTGCCTGGGCCTTTAGGGGAGGTGGCTGCGGGGCCTTTAGGAGAGAAGGCTGCAGGGCCTTCCTGGATGGGAAGGGGGGGCTCTGACTCTGGAGCAGAGGCTGAGCAATACCCTGACCCTCATGAGCACCTTATCCTCAAGCAACAAGCCAGCAGGCCTCCTGTAAGATGGAGCATTTGGTTGCAAAAATGGTCTCCTTGGGAGAAAGAAACTCCTCTGGAGTAGGGCTCTGGCCAGACAGCTCTGATGGACAGCAGCTGAGACTGGGTGGGGCTACCGGATTAAGGAAATTCTCAGTTACATCTCTCACCAGGGACTTCATTATACAATGAGGGCCCAATGACTAGTCCAAAATCTATTCAGCTGGCCTGGATTCAAAATTTGGTAGTTCATTAACTGGTAATTTTAATTTCTCAGAATTAGGATGGAAAAAATAGTTAATTTGGACTGCTTATGGGTCTTAACAAGGGAGGCTAAATCATTGGTCACTGGTGCCAATCCCAACTGTTTATACCCTCCTCTGGTAATCACTGCTAGCAGCTAGCTGCTTCACATTTAGATAGGTGACCATATGAAAAGGAGTACAGGGCTCCTGTATCTTTAATAGTTATATTGAAAAGGAAATTTCAGCAGGTGTCATTTGTATATATGGAGAACCTGGTGAAATTTCCTCTTCATCACAACAGTTAAAGCTGCAGGTGCCCTGCCCTCTTTTAAATCTGGTCACTCTAGTATAGCTCCTGCAGCTTTAACTGTTGTGATGAAGAGGAAATTTCACCAGGTTCTCCATATATACAAATGACACCTGCTGAAATTCCCTTCTCTATGCAACTGTTAAAGATACAGGAGCCCTGTACTCCTTTTCATATGGCCACACTAATTTAGATCCTGCCCTTTTTTCCTCTTCAAGGAACACAAGGCAGTTTACACAATCCTCCTCTCCATCACTATCCTCACAACAACCCTATGACATAGGTTAGGCTGAGAGCCAGTTGACCTCATCACAGAGCTGGAAAAAGTGCAGAGAAGGGCAACTAAAATGATCAAGGGGCTGGAACAGCTTCCCTATAAGGGAAAGTCACAATAGCTGGGATTATTTAGCTTGGAAAACAGGAGGCTATGGGGAGACATGAAAGGGGTGTACAAAACGATGCATGGTGTGGAGAATATGGATAGGGAGACATTTTTCTCCCTCTCCCATAATACTAGAACTCGGGTTCATCCCATTAAACTGCTTGGTGGGAGATTCAAGATAGATTTAATGTACTTCTTCACACAACATATAGTTAAACTATGGAATTCACTACCACAAGATGTAGTGATGGCCGCCAATTTGGATGGCTTCAAAAGAAGGTTGGATAAATTCCTAGGCCACAGCTAGACCTAAGGTTTATCCTGGGATCATCCGGGGTTCACCCCTGCCTGAGCACTGGATCCCCTGTGTGTCACCTAGATGAACAGGTTTGACCCCTGGACGATCCAGGGATAAACCTTAGGTCTAGCTGTGGCCCTAGAGGAGAAGACTTTGTGCTAACTCCAGTATCAGAGACAGTAAGCCTATATACACCAGTTGCTGGGGAACAGGGGCAGGAAGGTGCTGTTGTACCCTTGTCCTGCTTGTTGGTTCCTGGTCCATAGCTGGTTGGCCACTGTGTGAACAGAGTGCTGACTAGATGTACCCTTGGTCTGATCCAGCGTGACTCTTCTTATGTTCTTAAACAAGCTCTAGGCAAGATGAAATAAATAATATTCCATCCAACACTGACAACAGAAATTGTGGATTTGTATATTCAGATTCAGTTAATCAATCTAGTATATTTTGTACATGAATCTGAAAAACCACATTAGCTGCAGCCTTAGCATACATCAGCTCCCCCTCCCCCTGTTACCATTGTGGCATCCTCCAGTGTGTTATAGTACAACTTACAGCATCCCCCAGCCAAGATTGTAGTCCAACATGTTGAGAGCCAGTGTGGTATAGTGGCTAAAGTGTTGGACTGGGAGTCAGCAGATCTGGGTTCTAGTCCTCACTTGGTCATGGAAAACCACTGGATGACTTTGGGCTAGTCACAGACTCTCAGCCCAACCTACCTCACAGGGTTGTTGTTGTGAGGATAAAATGGAGTGGAGGAGGATTATGTATGCCGCCTTGGGTTCCTTGGAGGAAAAAAGGCAGGATATAAATGTAATAAATAAATAAACAAACATATCTGGAAGGCACCATATTGGAAAAAGCTCACCTATACAGCTGTAATCTCCATTTTCTCTGCACCATCTTGTACGTTCACCAAATGGATGGGACAAGACTTGAGTTGCTATAAGTCTACAGCAAATATTTGGGAGATTTCAAGGGTGCGTAGAATCCACCTTTTGAAGCCCATTATCTACAAACCCTGCTTGAGAAAGAAAGCCCTTCATGGACTTGGCATGTTTCCCGAAGCATTCAATCTGACCAAGTTTTCAAACAAACCCAGTCTACACAATTCTCTTGTGAGTGACCTGTCCAGGTCTCTGTGTATTTGTTTTTGGCTTTTACTATATGGTAGATAAGGTCAATAAGCCTTACAGTTTGCTTAAGCTTTGCTTTTGTCTTTTCTGCCCTCTTATTTTTTTTTAATATCACCCTAAAGGTCATGTGCATCCAAGTATATTCCAAAACTTGGATAAGAACCATTTGTTGGATTAGGTTTTGGTAGATGAAATAGCAGCTTGATGCCTGTAGGACTTTTTGTTTCACTGAGTAGATCCATGTACTATACGTTTTGCTTTATTTTTCACGGAGATATTTTTTTTTTATTTCTCGTCACGCCACCCAGCTGTGTGTAAATTTTGTTCTCACAACACAGCTGATCTACGGAATTGAAAACAACATTAATCTAAAGCAGCCTTTTCCAACCTGTGGTCCACGGATGCTTTTGGACTTCAGCTCCATCATCTTCAGCCAGCACGGCCAATAGTCAGAGATGATGGGACTTAAAGTCTAAGGAAAGGCTAGTCTAGTACATGGAAGTAAATTTGGCTTTTTGTTGGTTGGTTGGTTCAGTTGTGTTCTACCAGTGTTATCTTTTAAGTTCAATCCCTTTGTTAAGGGATTTTATGTGACCCAAATTTTGAGCATTGTGTATTATTAATAGAAGTTCACAGCTGCAAAGATTATACACAGCTGCATTGCGTGGAGGGCCTCTCTCGCCTCGCTTTCAATTCAGTACACAAATTGTACCACCCAGTGCATGAAGGGCCAGAAAACTGCACCGTCAAAAGCCATACATTGCTCAATTCCTCCATGAACTTATGGCAGAAGCACTCTAGGAAATAGGAGCCTCCTCTCTATGATGATCTAAATAGATCCATGCACGTGCACAAACAGTTTGCCTGCATACAGGGGAAAGAGGCTTGCTGATTTCCCCTCGGACTGCACCTCCACTTGCCCCATGGAAACCTGCTCTGGAGTGACTCTTGATCTTTTGTAGGTGGGGAGGCTGAAAATCCATCCTCTACCTGAAGTTTTTTGGATCTTCACCTGGGAACGTAAGAATCATAGTTTGGATGGAACTCTGATGTTGCTTAAGAGAGCGATTATTCACTGCCCCTTAGTAACAGAAAGATGCAGGGGTAACTTGCAATCCAGCTTCTTGCAACTCTGTTACATAATAATCTCTTATACGGAAGCAATGAGGCTAGATTTGCCACACTGAAACCTGGAGAGCCTATTTGGTAACACCCATTATGGTCATATTTGCCAAAGGATATTTCTAAATGTACAGCACATACATTTTAAGAGATGAAGACAGCTCTAATAAAAATGTTCTTTAAGGGCTCCTAATCATTCTTGTGGGCATTATCCTTCTCACGGTTGCCTTCTTCCTGAAATGCGTGACTTGGGTCTGCATCATACACGGCTTCTCCTGCATTCTCTACCACTCCATTTCCTCCCTCAGTCTGTTCACATACAGGCTGCTGTTGAGAAAAACAAAAATCTTGCTAGTTGTAGTAGATAAGGGACCAGGAAGAGAGCTAGACAGGAGAAGTTGCACCATCTTTCTTTTGCTTGTGTCAAGCTGTTGAAGGAGCAAGCATGTTCTCCCGGGCCTGACCTAAATAAGGCCCTCTATTAAAAACTGAACAAGGCGCCTCTTCTCTTGCTACTCGACATATTCCTTAAGTTAAGAATGTTGCGAGTAACTGCACATTGCTGCCACAGGCCCATGAATAGCCTTTGAATGTGCTTAACAACTGTCTGATTAACAAATTATTTGGTTAATTGCACCATTTAATTGATATAGTTGAGCAATGCTTCCAGCCTTAGCTAAATGGAACTCCTTTTCTCTTGTGTATAATGAATACATATGACACTGGAGAAAAAGAAAATTCATATGTCAGTGGAGAGGCAGCAAAGGCTGTGGGATGTTTGGTAACACCCATTATGGTCATATTTGCCAAAGAATATTGCTAAATGTACAGCAGTTACATTTTGAGAGATGGGGACAGTTGTATTAAAAGTGCTGTTTAAGGGATCCTAGACATTTTTGCGTGCATTTTCCTTCCTATAGTGTGTTGCCTTCTTCCCGAAATGCATGACTTGGGTCTGCCTATTACGAAGAGGAAACAACGTGATGGCCAAATCTAAAAACAAACCACTGCAGCCTGACCTTTTGTAGACCAGGAGACCCAGAAGAATGGCATGAAGCAGGGGGTGGGTGAAGAGCACATTGCTTGCTGCAGGCTGAAAGAAATGAACCAGCAAATAAAACCTCAGAGACCAATTGTGGAAGAAATAAGCACAGAATGAAATGAATACAATAATCTGAAAGGCAGTGTTGCTGAGACGAGGTCAACTGATTTATATGACATGCAAACAAATCCAAACTTTCATAAGAACACTTCAGCATTTGTTGGGGATTTCAAAGAAGAATAGCAGCTTTCTTGCCTTACCATAAGTTTTGGAACATATTTTCAATTTAGTTCCAGTTTTTGTTTGTTTGAAACAGCGGAAATATCTTGGAGAGGCCTCATTGACCATTTCCTGTGGGCTGGAAATAATCAGAATCATCTAAGATGGTTGCGGTCATATTCCCGTCCCAGATTTATGCGCAAAGACACTGAGCCTCAGCTCATCTAAATTATTTTTACATTTGGAATTAATCTTCATAAGTTATATTGAAAATGTTATATGCTCATTGAATATCTTAAATCCTGGGACTACAACCATCTGGAAATGGATGGCATTGAATATATTTCACTCAGTTATTGTTATACGGCTTGTATGTTTCCTTTAAACTTGACAGATTGTGTTGTTCTTATACCTTGAATGAGGTAATACACTTACTAGGGAGTAAGCATTGAATCCAGTGGGACTTATAAGTAAATATGCATAGAATTTCACTGATAGTATTGTTTGGGACATCAAAGTCATATGTCAATGATGGGTCTAGATAGGATACTAAGGAAGAATAACCAGGTAAAGAAAAAATACTCAAACCTGTTATAATTTATGTCTCTATAATAGTATTTTACATAACAATACTAGTTTTTTTCCCCATATGAAGTGACAGCATAAACAGTGAATTGTGTTACAATCAGAATCGGCTATGAGAAGTAAATCCATCTTCTTGAGATGAATATTCAAGATCACTGTAGAATCTTTCCTGAAATAAAGATTTCATTTGTTTCATATAGCAAGAAGTTGCTGTAAATAACAGCAGTGTTCAGTAACATTCTCACAAAGCTTTTGTATATGACACTGTTTAAGCCACTGTATCTCCTTTTGATTTTGTCGCATAATTAAGATACAAGCTCTACACATAGAGATTTCCTTTCCCACTACATAAGCTTTAGATGGTGCTGTGCTATAGCAGAATAATGCAATTACACAATTAGGAAAATACATTTTTTCGCTTTCACGAATAATACTTCATTCTCCTCTCTTCAAAAAAAAAACACCTGGGAAAGTGCTCTTAACAAACAGAAGTGAAACGGTGTGTGTGTGTGTCAATACATTGTGTAAACAACCCATAAACAACTGTGAGTAAAGAATGATAGCACACAATAAATGCCTCATGTAGAAAAGCTCTAAATGGTACATATGAAATCTGTCATACATATTCACTGTTTGGCCTCACACAGTTGGATGTGGCAAACTGAAGCAGGAATGGTAGAAGAACTTTGAAGCCAACAGCCTGATGGGACTTTATCTCTGGAGACTTGCTACATATTAAACTGCCCACACTGTTTTCCATTTGTCTTCCAACACAAACTCGGGGTGCTGTTTTGGACCAATAAAGTGTATAATATTTCTCTTCAGCTTTTAGCAATTATTTTTCAAAGATAATTTATTGAACACTTTACTCCATGGAAGTCTATTAATAAAACCATAAGGCTGAGGGCACAATCCTATGGGGATGGCTACAAGACTCTGAACTCAGAGGCTTACGGCCATGCAAAGCAGAACGGGAAACACGCCACTCCTTCCGCTGTATATTTTGACTAGATGGGCATTTTCATCCATCTAGCTGAGGTATCAGGGATAAGAAAGGAAGGGAAGGAGGTTGGGAGGCCTGGGGATTTAGCATCTCTGCCTATCGGCGTGCCCCCTTCCTCTTCCCTTCAAGGTCACCTTTGCAGCCTTGGAGAAGCAGCCAGTGCTGTTCTCTCTGCATCAGCTGGGATCATAGAATCATAGAATAGCAGAGTTGGAAGGGGGCCACAAGGCCATCGAGTCCAATGCCCTGCTCAATGCAGGAATCCACCCTAAAGCATCCCTGACAGATGGTTGTCGAGCTGCCTCTTGAATGACTCTAGTGTAGGAGAGGCCACAACCTCACCAGGCAACTGATTCCATTGTCATACTGCTCTAACAGTCAGGAAGTTTTTCCTGATGTCCAGCTGGAATCTGGCTTCCTTTAACTTGAGCCTGTTATTATGTATCCTGGGAGGATCGAGAAGAGATCCTGGCCCTCCTCTGTGTGACAACCTTTTAAGTATTTGAAGAGTGCTATCATGTCTGTACAGCACCATGTACATTGATGGTGCTATATAAATAAATAAATAAATAATAATAATAATAATAATAATAATAATAATAATAATAATGTCTCCCCTCAATCTTCTCTTCTCCAAGCTAAACATGTCCAGTTCTTTCAGTCTCTCTTTATAGGGATTTGTTTCCAGACCCCTGATCATCCTGGTTGCCCTCCTCTGAACACGCTCCAGCTTGTCTGCGTCCTTCTTGAATTGTGGAGCCCAGAACTGGACGCAATACTCTAGATGAGGCCTAACCAGGGCCGAATAGAGAGGAACCAGTACTTCACGTGATTTGAAAGCTATACTTCTATTAATGCAGCCCAAAATAGCATTGGCCTTTCTTGCAGCCCTATCGCACTGTTGGCTCATATTCAGCTTGCAATCTACAACAATTCCAAGATCCTTCTCATTTGTAGTATTGCTGAGCCAAGTATCCCCATCTTGTAACTGTGCATTTGGTTTCTATTCCCTAAATGTAGAACTTGGCATTTATCCCTATTAAATTTCATTCTGTTGTTTTCAGCCCAGCACTCCAGCCTATCAAGATCACTTTGAAGTTTGTTTCTGTCTTCCAGGGTATTAGCTATCACACCCAATTTTGTGTCATCTGCAAATTTGATAAGTATTCCCTTCACCTCCTCATCCAAATCATTAATAAAAATGATGAGGAGTAGGGGTGTGCACGGAACCCCCCTTCCGCTTCTCTTCCAGATCCGCGATTTGTGGATCGGACCGCTTCACTCCGCCCCCGCTCCGCCTATGTCCACTCCGCTCCGCTACGGAGCTCCGGATCCGGATCTGCCGCAAAGATCATCTTCCGCAAAGATCATCTGCCGCAAAGATCTGCCGCAAAGATCTGCCGCAAAGATCATCTTCTTGGCTCGCCGCTCCGACCATGTTACTCCGCTTCTGAAATCTCTTCATTGGCTTCCAATTCACTACAGAATCCAATATAAACTTCTCCTGTTAACCTTCAAAGCTTTTCACGGTCTAGCTCCTTCTTATCTCTCCTCTCTCATCTCACACTATTGCCCCGCTCATGCTCTTCGCTCCCCTGATGCCATGTTTCTCGCCTGCCCACGGGTCTCTACTTCCCTTGCTCGGCTTCGTCCATTTTCTTCTGCTGCCCCTTATGCCTGGAACGCTCTTCCAGAACATTTGAGAACTACAAGTTCAACCGCAGCTTTTAAAGCTCAACTAAAAACTTTTCTTTTTCCCAAAGCTTTTAAAACTTGATGTTGTGCAGACTTCTACTGTTACATTCTACTGTTAGTTTTACCCTACCCTGTGCCTGCTTACCCTACCCTGTACCTGTTTGCATTCTCTTCCCCTCCTTATTGTTTTACTATGATTTTCTAAGATTGTAAGCCTATGCGGCAGGGTCTTGCTATTTACTGTTTTACTCTGTACAGCACCATGTACACTGATGGTGCTATATAAATAAATAATAATTATAATAATAATAATAATAATAATAATAATAATAATAATAATAATAATCATCGGAGCTCCATTTTCCCCCCATAGGCTTGCATTGAAAGCTAAAAAAGTATACAACTTTTTTTCTGTTAAAGTTAGAAACCTCAAGTTTGGCACCATGACACTTCATGGAGGTATACACATGCACGCCAAGTTTCAAGCCAATCCCATCATCCCCTGATTTTGGGGGAAATTTTGAAAATTGGGCACCCCATTCACACCACTTTCGATAGCTCCGTCAATTTGCACGTTAGAAACCTCAAACTCTGCACCATGATAGCTTATCCAGGGATACACATGCACGCCAAGACTCAAGGCAATCCCATCATCCCTTGATTTTTGGCGGGGCTTAAACCTTTTAACTCACCCCAAATCAAGTCCCATTTTACAACTACGTCAATTTGCACGTCAGAAACCTCACCTTTGGTACCATGACAGCTTACCTATGTGTCCACATGGACGCCAAGTTTCAAGGCAATCTCATCATCCCCTGATTTTTGGGGAATTTTTGAAAACCGGGCACCCCATTCAGACCCCTTGGGATAGCTCCGTCAATTTGCATGTTAGAAACCTCAAACTCGGCACCATGATAGCTTATCCATGTGTCCATGTGTTTATTGCTTTTAGCATCCCTCACTAATCTCAGCTCATTCACAGCTTTAGCCTTCCTGACGCCATTTCGGCACTTCTGTGCCACCTGTCTGTAATCTTCTTTTGTAGCCTGGCCTTCCTTCAACTTCCTATATGTATCCCTTTTTGTTTTCAGGTCATCTCTAAGCTTTTTGTGGAGCCACATGGGTTTCCTCTGTTGTCTTCTATCTTTTCTCTTTGTTGGAATGGTTTGTAACTGTGTCTTTAAAATTACCTTTTTTAAATACTCCCACCCATCCTGCACTCCTTTTCTCATTAGGATCACTTGCCATGGGACCTTACTTATCATAGTTCTGAGTTTATTAAAATCAGCTTTCCTAAAATCCAGAGTACATGTATGGCTACACTCAACTTTTGTCTCCTTCATAATCAAGAATTCAAGTATGACGTGGTCACTTTCCCCCAGAGTTCCCATAACTGCCACTTTATCCACTAAGTCATCCCTGTTGGTCAATATCAAGTCAAGGATTGCCGATCCTCTGGTTCCTTCCTCCACTTTCTGTAGGAGAAAGTTATCACCCATACATGTCAGGAATTTCTTGGAAGGGCCGCTTTTGGCAGTATTTGCCTCCCAACAGATATCAGGGTAATTGGAGTAATTAGAGAGGGGATGGTAAATGGAGGATAATTGGATGGTAAATGGATGGTAAATGGAGAGGGGAGCTTGGACTCCTGGATCCAAGGTCAGAGCACTGTCTCTAACCTTGGATCCAGGTATCCAAACTATCCTATGCCCCCCCCCCAAGACTCCATCTAGGGACATAGGGTTGCTCTCCACATTATATGAAGACCTCTTCATAACACTGTCATTTTCAAAATGACTCGTGACTCTGTTCCACAGATAGGCATGGTGAAAAACCTTTTTCCTATTTTTTCTGATCCATTCAGCAATGCAAAAGTATGAATCTCTTATGACATCATAGTTGGGTGTCCAAATGCAAAAGAGAGCAGGACTTCTACAGATTAAGTCTTCAGGTTACAGTATTGTAAGGTGTTGTATATTGGCTGCCTCTGAAGAATGTTTGTAAATAGTCCAAATTGCAGCTGTTAACTTGCTAAAGGGCTGGATGATGAGAAAAGATTTCAACCATTCTTAAAACAGTGGCACTAGCTTCTAGCCCATCTCCTGAAACAATTCAAAGTGCTGGTCCTCACCTTTAAAGCCCTCAATGGCTTTGGAACAGGGTACCTGAAGGATTGCTTGCCTCTACACTAAATAAACCTTTTAGAGGTGTGGAAATGAATCACATTCATAAAAGGAAATTGCTGGCAAAGAAAGTATTGTAAGTTCAAATTTCTAGAATAGTTCCACCTATTAAAAGAAATCACATAGAACCTATGCCAAAAAAAAAAAAAACTGGAAGAAATTTCCCCAAAGGAAGAGAATTTTTGGATGCCATACCATAATAATATTTTAATATTTTTTAAAAAGCAGTTTGCTTATTTTTAAATTGGTACTTTTAAAGAGAGTATGAGTCATTAAAATACATTTTTCCTAGATTCAAACAATAATACTGTAATTAAGAAAGATTAGTCATCTGTGGAATCTTATCGTCAAATAACATTGATAAAATATTAGCATCAATGTTGGCTAAAAGCTTAAGCAAAACAATATAGAGATAAAAACAAGGCAGAATTTCTCCTAAGTTGGAAACTAAATAACAAATTTAGGCAAGCAATAGATATTATTTATCATTTGTCAGTACTAAAAGAAGAGACAGTTTAAGTATCTGTTGATGCAGAGGCAGCATTTGACTGTCTCGAATGGAAATTTATGTTGTTCAATTTAGAATGTTTTGGAATACGT
Organism: Elgaria multicarinata webbii; assembly: GCF_023053635.1. Classification (NCBI taxonomy): domain Eukaryota; kingdom Metazoa; phylum Chordata; class Lepidosauria; order Squamata; family Anguidae; genus Elgaria; species Elgaria multicarinata. The sequence continues at coordinate 138,039,748 of NC_086171.1, forward strand.
CCCCAAACATTAAGTGATTAAAGATAATTTGCAATACTCATTATGCTTAACTTTTACTAAATGGTTGTTTCAAAAACATTGTGGCTTGAAAGAGGCTCAAGAAAATATTGGCCCTAGTTGTTCCTTCTCTTTAATTTCTTTGTTGGTCTGGCTCTAGCAGTAAGATTAAATAATAATAATAATAATAATAATAATAATAATAATAATAATAATAATTGTTACTTGCCTCTCCCTCTGGATCAAGGCGGGGTACAACACAAATAAAACTCCCATAAAATACATACAACTAATTCAAACGTTTTAAACCAGTGCATCATTAAAAGCAGCACACCATTAAAAAAAGCATCTTAAAATTCAACTGGGTAGGCCTGCCGGAAGAGATCAGTCTTTATGGCTTTCTTAAATTCTGGAAGACTGTTAAATGATGTTCTGAAATCATACAAAACCAAATTTAACCAATTCATTTTGGAAGGAAAAAAAGCAAGAGTGTAAGGAAGCATAATGCAACAGGTTCTAGTTCAAGGTGGATCAGCAGTATCAAATACAGAGAACGACTACTACTTACCACAACTACTGGCTTTGACTTACTGGAATGTATCTGTAGAAAAACATGTCTGGGACAATATCAAACAATATTTAGTGGCTATTTCTTTGTCTGTGTTGGTGTAATCCAAAAAGTTGACCAGTAAATTATCCAATAAACAAGAGCTGTTAGATTTAGGTATATTAAATAAGGGACACAATTGTGAGAAATCTGGCTGCCCAAACATCTCTCTCCCTTTAATATTGTATTATCCTGTATTTAACTCAGGCCTTAGCTAGATCAGCCTTTATCCCGGGGCGAACCCCGGGCTCATCCCTGTGAGTCCAGATGACGCACAGGGGATCCTGGGATCAGGGAGGGATCATCCTGGGATACTGCCCTACCCTTAGGCCCCGCTTTTTCCGCAGTCCTGGGCTGAGCCCAGACCGTGGAGCATGTGGCCTGTTTCTATGAATTTACCCGGCTCTGCAAGATTACTCATGTGGAGCTGGGAGCTGCGCCCATGGGGGGTAGGGTGGGGGGAGTGGGGAAAGTAGGTAATTTTTTTTTAAAAAAAACCCTTACGTTTGCACACGAGCATTCATGCGCTCCGTCCCCTTTAAGAAAATTAAAAAATAGCGGGCACGACACCTCTCTTCCTGAGGTCGTCACGCCTTACATGTAAATGAGGGCGAGATCTTGTATGAAACGCAACGCGAGGTCTCCCCTCCTCTCCCCTAGAACAAAAGGTAGGCCTCAGTCAGTCAATTTTATTGCATAAAACCATGGGTTCTTACAACAATTTGATTTCATAAGGAGTAAGTTGACTTCAACAGCTGAGAAAAGAAATGTTTACAGTGCAAGCTGTTTGCATGTTTATTTGGAAATAAATTTCACCGTGTTCAGTGGGACTTACTCCCTATTGAGAACTGCAGTCTAAGCCAGACTATGTAACTTTTTGTAAGTGATTTCCCACACACACACACACACACAAAATAATTGAAATATTTTGAGAAACACTATTCTGCAATGTACTTACAGTTCAGATTGTTCCTAGTTGATACTTATCTGCATAATAAAATGGGTCAATAATGGCATAGGAAACATAATGCCCTTTGAACAAATTCTAAAGTAATTTGCTAAGATAAAATAGTTATTAGTTAAATTTCTAACATTCTGATAGAATCAGATCCCATGGAGGATAGTACAAAAATAAGATGGGAAAATATTTAAACTAAAATATATCTAATAAACAGTGATCTTAGATCTGTAACGTAGGCTTTTCTGTTTTGATCTGTGTTACTCTAAGCAACGCATTTAAGGAATATTTTTCAGTGGTGTTAAACACCTGCTAAATTAAAATAAATTTGCAAAGAACATAGTAGTTGCTGGAGATGTAACTGTAGGTTTACATATATAACAGTACCCATACATATTTTCTATATATTTGGTAGTCATGTTAAAATTGTCCCATACTGGAAAAGAATAAGAGACACTATTCAAAGGAGTAATGGAACACAATTTTCATTTCAATCCGAAGTGGTTTTATTGGAACTCTTTCAAGATCAAATAGATTAAAATCATCATCTTTGACATGGAATTCACTTAAAGCAGCCGGGATAACCTTGGCAAGACACTACAGATGTAAACATATCCCAAGACAATTTCAGTGATTGACTACCCCCTTATGCATTATGCTTCTGAACAAATTAACCTGTTATGTTCCCATTCATCAGGATAAAAACTCAGTCATTACCAGAAATCTGGCAATCGTTTTGTACCTATTGGAACAAAAGGCATTTTTTCAAGTGAATGGCTTGTTCCAAAGTACCATGAGTGGAAGGAGAAAGTGTATTTGTGCTGTTCCATGAACTCTTGTAGAAAATTATTACAAAATCCATTTGGTTTGTATTTTATTACAGATTGACCTAATTTGCACTTTGCGAACTTGAACACAATCATCCTTTACTTTTTGCATTTCTCCAAATTTTGTATTGCCATTCTTGAATCAAAAATGCATATACAAATGCATATGTTAAGGAGAATTGCGTACAAAAATGCATACGTAAACGAAGAGTGCTTGCAAAAAATATGTGTATAATGTGCATTATGGAAAACTGTACAAAAATGTGTATACACTCTGAAATGCCCAAAAATGTGTATAGCAATGCATATAGTTTTATATGTGGGCTTAAACATCCACAAAATGATGTAAGTAGATTTGTCTATCCTTACGTATAAGAAACACTGAATATGCAACATCCAGGCTTTAGCTATATAAACTGTAATGAGCCATTGAAAGGTCTTGAGAATGGGCTTGTGCAATGTCTTACACAAAAACTTGTGCATATAGGGGAACTCCTGGAATACGAATCACTTCTCTCATGCAACGTTCTTCCACTAGGTTGGAAATATTATTATTATTATTATTATTATTATTTATTTATATAGTACCATCAATGTACATGGTGCTGTACAGAGTAAAACAGTAAATAGCAAGACCCTGCCACATAGGCTTACAATCTAATAAAATCATAGTAAAACAATAAGGAGGGGAAGAGAATGCAAACAGGTACAGGGTAGGGTAAGCAGGCACAGGGTAGGGAAAAGCTAACAGTAGAAAGTAACAGTAGAAGTCTGCACAACATCAAGTTTTAAAAGCTTTAGGAAAAAGAATAGCCCTTCTATGAGCAGAAAAGACATTTTTTAAAAAAATCCCATTGGGCATACCTACGCCCTTCCATATGCCTAAAGCAGCTCTTTGGATCCCAGGATCAATGGTCTTTAGGCCCCTTCCAACTCTACTATTCTATGATTCTAAATTAAGGAAGAACCTGTGAGGAACCATCAGGAGTTAGAGTCCCCCAGGTATTCTTTGTTGCCCAGAAGCAGTAGCCAGCCACAATCTGGTTAAGCAGAAGGAAAGAGAATCAAATCAAGAGGTCTTTAAATGGATCAAGGTCTCTGAGGGAGGAGGAAGCAGCGGGGGGCGCGGGGGGGGGCAGAAGCACAGGCTAAAAGTCTGAATGCTGAAGGCTCAGGTGAAAAAGAGCAGAAGTAAAGAGGATCAGGAGGACTGGCTGGAAAGAGCAACTAAAAGGGGGGGGAGAACAGAACATAAAGTAGGGGGTAGTTGGAAGGGGGAAAGAGCAGTTGTCCCCTTAGAAAGTCAGTGAACTGAAGCAGAGAAGTAGCTTCTAGGAAACACAGGGGAGACTTACACGGCAGTCAGGAACACACAGGAGCAAGTGGTCAAGAAAGGACTTGCTCAATTCCATAGAAGCTCAGTATTATTTACATGTACAATCTGCCCAATAAATAATGTAGAGTCAGGATGATCTGCCCAGAGAACAACTACTTATCTACATCTTGCATCATTAAGTGAGCATTCTCTCTGGGCCTACAGCTACTTACCTTTATTGCTCTAAGGCAGTGGTTCTCAACCTGTGGGTCGGGACCCCTTTGGGGGTCGAATGACCCTTTCACAGGGGTCGCCTAAGACCATCGGAAAACACATATTTCCGATGGTCTTAGGAAACTGTATTGACTGAACTATGTCATGTATCATCTTTTGTATTATTAAAGCTATTGTTATGTATTATTTTCATTAGCAAACCATCCCATGACAATGGATCGTGTAGAGAAGAATGAAAATAATTTTATGGTTGGGGGTCACCACAACATGAGGAACTGTATTAAAGGGTCGCGGCATTAGGAAGGTTGAGAACCACTGCTCTAAGGCAATGGTCCCCAAAATAGCATCCACATGGGGCATGGCACCCTCAGTGACCTCCAATGACACTCACAAAGCTCTTCACTGCCTGCCCCCTTCAAAATATTTTGTAATAAAAACCTTGAAAAACATTAGGGTGGCCATTTTTGTCTCCCTTTCTACCCTCTAGCCTTGCTCTTTTCGTCTCCCCTCTAGCCCCTTACCTTGGTGTTCCCACCACCCAAGCCCAGCCTCACTATTTCTCTCCCCCTCCCTTGCCTTGCTGTTTCTCCCTCCCCCTAGCCTTATTATTTCTCTACCACCGCTTAGGTTGCTTTTGACTAGCCAAGCCCCCACAACAGGCATTTCATGATTAGCCTCATCCTCTGTGGGACTCAAGAATCGTTTCTCAAATTCCCAAATGTGTCCACAGTTGGAGACCCTTCTCTACAAACATTCACTCTAGTACTGCAGCTACTGACTTGCATGGTATACCTTCAAACTGATCCTGCAGATACTTACCCTTATCACCCAGTGAACATCCATCCTGGTCCTACAGCTACTTACTTCACCGGGGGCCCTTTTATTCTGGGCCCTTCAGCTACTTACCATTATTGCTCCAGAGATTCTTTGCCTCATCTTGCAGCTACTTACTCCAGTTGAGTCTGATCCCGCAGGTACTGACTTGACTGAACCTGTACTATAACAGTGAACCGCCCAGAGAGCTTCGGCTATTGGGCAGTATAAAAATGTAATAAATAAATAAATAAACAAGAATTAATAACATCTATAGCTGCTGTGTTTGTGAGGTCGCTGTGATTGGGATGAAAATAAGGCAAATTAACGTGTCCCCTTTGGTGAAGGGGGCACACCTTATGACAGAACCCTAGACACTTTAGAACATTCCACCCAGCACCAAAAGCCATTACACAGGGGACAGTCCAAATTAACATCTGATTAAGAATCCACATATTCCATCTATCTTTAATCAATGAGTTGAGCGACTACAATTAGCTGATGAATATGTTCAGCCATAAATAATGTGCGCACCTAGGGCCTTCCTTGGAGAGTAAATAAATTAGATATTCTGCTATAGTGTATACAGTGGCTACAAGATGCTTTCTCTTAGAGAAGGACATCATAAATTAAACAGCTTGGCACAGACAATAAAAAAAAAATTCCAAACCAAGCAAACCCTCCAGAGCATGCCTAATTTTTCTCTTGAACAAAAACATATAGCAAACAATAGGTACAGAAAGGGAGTTGCGAGAGATAACACTGTGCAAGGAAATTGTTTCTTTGAACATTACAAGTGTGTATCTTTGACAAATTGTTCCTCCCTCAGCCCGTTTGCCCAAACAGGGGCAAGGCTGATTATGTTACTTCCAAGGCTTTTGTTGAGCCAAACCTATTTTCTAAACAAGTTTCTGCAGAAGATGCTGCTGGCGTTTTGAAATGCTTCCTGGTATATTGTTTCATTGCAAAGATACGGAGTCCTTGATATGATGGTTTTTCAAATGCATGTTAATGCAGAAGTTATCAACAAAACACTTTAATGAAAAAGGAAAAGAAAAGCTCTACCTGAGTGAGTGCCAATTCCCATTCTCCACTGTCTCTTTGTAACCCAACAGCGTATGCATATGGTTATTTGCCAGGTTCCCCATTCCTCACAATGCACCTATTCATTACTACGCAGTTACTTCTATTCATTATGAAACATTTTCAGCCCTACAGGGGCTACAGGGAGCTGGAGAAGTCTAATTCTGCAAAATTATGTGCATGTGTTGAATATGGATTATACACAATAGGTTGCATCCAGATTGGCCGTTCCGTGAATGGAAAGGTTCTTTTGCTGATTCCTCCATCCCCCTGCATCTCCTCCCATGCTTCTCCAGAAGGCCTCCAGAGCAGCTTTTCAGAAGGCACATGGGTCTGGAGGGGGAAGGAAGAATGACAAAGGTTGCCTCCCCACCCCCTTCTGCCAGTGCTAAGCGTCCAACCCATTATAAGCAAGGAAATGGCGTAAATCCTATTTTCTTTTCTACCCCTTGAAGGTAGGATTTCAAGGCAGAGTAAGCCCAGAATGAATTTCCTTTCTCCACGATAGCTACGTTTAACCAGTAGTTTGCGGATATACAAGTTTGGAATTCTTGAGACAGTCTTTTCCTTGACACTCTGAGTACAAGTTATAGCCCTAATATCTGGATTCCAAAATGAGATAAGTTTGGACAAGAAGAAGAAAAGCTAAGTCAAGGATACAATATCATTGTTGTTACTGTTTCCCAAGCTCGCAAGGCAGGATTGCCATTTTAGATTTCAGTAGCCATAGGTCAAGGACCAGTTTTTATGGTGATCAGAATTGTACACAGCATTTCATGTGTGGTCACATCATAATTTGTATGAAGGCAGTATGATATTGGCAGATTTATTCTCAATTCCTTTTCTAATTATGCCAAACATGGAGCTTGCCTTTGTTTTTTACAGTGACTTCCCTCTGGGTTATTTTCATTGAGCCATCCATCACTACCCCCAAGATCTCTCTCTTGGTCAGTCACCACTAGCTGAAGATGAGATTTTACACTTGCATACACTGAACCGCATTTGCCATTTAGATGCCCATTCTCCCAGTTTAGAGAGATCCTTCTGGAGCTCCTCACAAGTCCTTTTTCTTTTAACCACCCTAAATAATTAGGTGTTATCAGCAAACTTGGCCACTTCATTGTTCACTCCTGATTCCGGATCATTTATGAACAGGTTGAAAAGCATTGATCCGAGTCCCATTCCCTGGGGGACTCCACTATTTACTTCCTTCAATAGGGAGAATTTATTCCTACTCTCTGCTTTCTGTTCTTTAATGAGTTACTGATTCATAAAAGCACTTCCCTTATTCCATGACTGCTAAGTTTGCTCAGGAGTCTTTGGTGAGGGAATTTATCAAAAGCCTTTTGGAAGTCCAGGTAAAAAAAGGCTACCAGATCACCCGTCTACATGTTTGTTGACCCTCTCAAAGAACTCTAAAAGGTTAGTGAGACAGGACTTACTGTTGTGGAAGCTATGTTGAATCTTTTTCAGCAGGGCTTATCCTTCTAAAAGCTTACTAATTTTACCTTTAATAATGCTTTCAACCATTTTACCCAGAACAGATGTTAAGCTAACTAGCCTGTAATTTCCTGGATCCTTCCTGGACCGCTTTTTAAAAATTGGTGTTACATTGGCCATCTTCCAGTCCTCTGGTACAGAAGCTAATCTTAGGGACATGTTGCATATTTTGCTTAGAAGATCAGCTATTTCATATTTGAGTTCTGTGAGAACTCTAGGATGGATGCCATCAGGGCCTGATGATTTATTTGCTTTCAATTTATCAATATGGTTGAGAACTTCATGTTTTTTCACCACTATTTGAGACTCTTTTCCTGAAAACATCTGTTTAGGCACAGGCATCTGTCCTGTATCCTCTTCAGTGAACACTGATGGAAAGAATTCATTCAACTTCTCTGCAATCTCCCTATCCTCCTTCAGTACTCCTTTAACTCCATTGTCATCCTTTGGTCCAACTGCCTCCCTAGCTGGTTCTCTGCTTCCGATATATTTAAAGAATTATTTATTGTTGCCCTTAATATTAGCAATATGCTCTTCAAAATGATTTTTTGCATTTCTATTTTTCTGTTTGCATAGCCTTTGTGCAAGCTTGTGCTCTTTTATTTTCCTCACTTGGGCAAGACCTCTGTTTTCTGAAAGAAGCCCTCTTTTCTCTAAAATATCCCTTAACACTGCCCCCTGGCTATCTTTGTTTTTTTTCAGTGTCAGACTATTCTTTGATAAATTGTAAATTGACCCGTTGGGTTTTGGCACTTTCCAATATATTAGAGAGAAACCCAACCCAAATGACTATGGTGCCCTGGTCTGCCTTAAAGCTCACTAGGTGAGCTGACACTCAGTCAGTGACTCTCAGCATAATCTACCTCACAGGATTGTTGTGACAATATGGCAAAGGGGCAGTTCCTGCAAGCCACCTTGGGTTCTTTGCATAAAAAAAAAGGCAGAATATAAATGTAACAAATGATACCTTTAAACCAAAATTGGACAGGAAAGCCTTTCAAATAGAGCACTATCCTCTGTAAGAAGAGGGCCCATGGTTACTCTATCAGTAATGCTAGATATATGGCTTCAAATATAATTCCCAAATTAACAGGTAGTGGGTTCAGATCCATGGCTTCACTGTTTCCAATATTTCTCCTGCTATCATCACTGGTGCCTGTCAACCACCATCTTGAGAATTGATTCTACTGTGTGTATGTGCAGATGGTAAGTCCAAAAATGGCCACCTACAATATGGAAGCCATTAGCAAACAGAGGCACACAGCAGAAGGAATAGATTTAGAGGACAGACGATGGGAGACAGAAAGGCATTTGCAAGTCCAAAGTGGCTGGTAGAAGAGAATTTCACTTGTTTATTTGTGCAAATGAACGCTGAAACACAAATACAGGTATCAGAAAACCTGATATAAATCCTAGTCCCCATATACAGGTATCTAACTGATTTCTGCTGCTTTCCACCTTTGTTCTCATTTTCTGTCCTATCTAGTTATCTCTAGCTTACTTAGAAATAATGTGTTTTAGCTAGATGCTACGGTTTCTCATGAACTGTGTGTGGGGGGGTTGTTTTTGTTTTTCAGAAGTCACTATGTTGTTTTTTATCTTTCTGGCCTTGGATCAGTAGAAGCTACGGATCTCCAAAAGTCAACCTTACAAAGGAATTGACAGTTCATTACCTGACTTTATGCCATCAATGAAACTGCAGGGAAGATCATTCATCTTATGCCACCATAGCAACCGTGTGTGTGTGTGTGTGTGTGTGTGTGTATGAGAGAGAGAGAGAGAGAGAGAGAGAGAGAGAGAGAGAGAGAGAGAGAGAGAGAGGAAGGGAAGGGGGAGAGGGAGGGGGTATGGTTGATGGCTGATAACTTGGTTTCCATGGCAAAGACACAACATGCTAGGGAAACCCATATTATGGCCGCTCTTACCCATTTTGTAATGTTACATTGATAGAAATTCTGAAGCCTAAAATAGGTGAATGGCTGTAAAACACTGTTAGAAGATTTTTTAAAAACTGTCTCATAGGAAAGGGGGGAACAGGTTTCAACAATTTACAAACTTTGGGTGGGTGTGGGTGGGTGGGGAAGGAGAGACAGACAATTGTAAGTGCCCCTATATTGACTTAGCGCAAGGATGATTTCACGAAGACAAAAGACATGGGGGGGGAATCATAGATACGAGAAGAAAGCATAATAGCAAACAACACCTTCTTTCCTTTCCCTGCTTCATAAATCATCCTGTTTATGTAATGTGGCCAATAAAGCAAGACACAGTTAAGAAAACATGTTGTTTTTTTATTTTATTCCTATGAAATAGTAAAATGATTGATGCTGTGTAGAGAAGAGTGTATAAGAAAGACACAGCGTTGGTGCGATGATTTACTGATATCCAGTGAAACGTGGGCTTTGGGCACTGTAAAAAATGCCAGGTGTTCAAACATATAAATGATTGAAATAATTGGGAAATGGCCTTAAAAACAGAGACCTGAATATCGCAGGGAGGGGGGGTTGTGAGGTGGGGAACATAGCAACAGAGAGTCCCCTGTACAAGCCCGCATTCCACATTTTAAATGGCAATGATTTAAAGAGTAGCAATTCAGCTCCAAATATCTAAAGACGGAGCAGGGCTCTTCACCTTCAACATGCAAACGCTTATCTCCCTGCCTTGGCATTTGTAAGACAATGTATTAGTGCTGTGAGAGAATAATAATTCTTGGGTGATTGTAAGCAAGTCACTTTCTAAGTGTTGTGTTCTGTTTTTCTCTCCTCTCTTTCTCTCTCTCTCCCTCTCTCCTCCCACCCCCAAAGATAAAAAAAGCTAATTCCCGTAGTTGTACAGTGAATATGTACGGCACAAAATGACTAATAGAACTGGGATTTATGGATCACCTGCCATGCACAAGTTTTCAGCTAGCACAGGTATCTCCTGTAATACATCGGACGCCATTGGGGCTGTAATGATGTAAGCCATACACAGCGCTGCTGGCAGCCTTTATTCATGTAATGCTCTGGCTCCCACACAGCTCCTATAGCCCTGGGTGTCAAACACAAATGTATTCAGTCTGCAATCACCACCTTGAGACTGGGTCCAAACTCCAGATCGCATAACCATAAGTGGTTGGGCCCCAACCTCTGCAGGGCCCCACGGACAAGAGCCCCCTGGGCTTGCTCCTCTTTGTCATATCACAACCTGCTTGTTCACCTGCCTTTTGCTCTGCCCCAGACAATGGCGCTGGTGAGGAGGAGGGGCAATCGATGCCACTGCCTACTTGCTCACTGGCTCCCTGCTTGTCAAGCAAGTAAGAGGAAGCAAGAATGAGAAAGAAGATGAAGAGCCGTTGCAGCTAGTGACAATGTTTAATTCCAGTAGTTGGTACTTCAGTTTAGCTTGTCCCGGATCATGGCTGTATTTTATTCTTTGGATGTTCTGTTTTGTTTTAATGATGTATGTTTTAGAATGCTTACTCGTTCATGTGTTCTTCTTTGTATACTACCTTGGGATGTTTTATGAATCATGGTGTAGAAATGTTTAAATAAATAAACGCCTCCTGCAGGGTAGGATCAACAGAGGTGATTTCTTTCCATGGTGGTTGTGCGGGATTGAGGGAGGAGCAGCGGAAATGATTGAATACTGGATGTTGGATTCCCCCTGCCAAGGTCATGGTAGAGTCTATGGCCTCAAGAGGAGGAATATGAAATACCCTGGGATGCTCTCCGGGGCCCATAGGTTTCTGTCCTAAATAAAGGTAGTCCAGAGCCCCCTGTGGCTTACATCTACCATATTGTGTACGGTTCCGATAAAGCTTGAACCATCTTGGTGACCAAGGGTGAGCAACGTATAGGCCCAAACTTCTGGAATGGCACAGCTGACATCTTCCCTCAGCATTGGCTATGCTGGCTATGGCTGATGGAAATGTAGGCCAAAATATCTGAGAACCCCTGATCCAGGGCTTAGTGTATGAAAAGCTCTGAATTATTTCCATAAACCTCTGCCGTCCTTTTGACTTGCTTCCTCAGTCTTCTTCTTGTTTGTGATACATAACATGAATGGTCGAAAAGTTAGATTTTGTTCCCTGTGACATCATTTTCAGAATCATTGCTCAAGGCTCTCTCCTGTGCTGAGTGCTGAAAGGTTAGTAAGCTAGAACAGACTCTGAGGAAAACAGAGAGTAGCCCAGAGGCAATGGTGGAGCTAGCAAATGACAAAATACTATCAAGATTTCAGGAACATCTGGTCGTTAAAAATGCTTCTGGTAGAGACAGAACACTTGTCACTTCCAGGCTAAAAATCTGCAACAAATCATAACATATGGCTAGTGGTGATGCTAAAAAGCTGAGTGAGTGTATGTGTGTTTCCTGGGCTTTTTTAATATACTCAACATTTAAGCTGCCCCTGAGGTTGCACTGCTAGGTCTATCCCTCCCATTAAGAGTGGTGAATCCCCCACCTCAGAGAGCAGACTGGGAGGAGTAACAAATCCCCCCCCCCACGAAAGACCTGCACCACCGGCCCAGCATCACTCTCCCACTGCAGGTGGAGCAACCACCTGCCCAATCTCTTACTCTAAGAGGGTTCTCAGAACAAGGTCCTTCCTCAGAGCAAGGCCCTGTGGATGAGATGGCCTTCTAGATTGCTTATGCAGGCAGTCTCCAGGGCCACCTATCTGCAGTGCCTCATTCTGACAAATTACCCCCTCCTCAGAGCAAGGCATTCCAAGCCTGGCCGGTTTTATGGAGAGTCCATCAGTCCAATCTCTGGCTCTGAAGGACTCCTCAGAGTGAGAGACAAGGGCTAGAGATGCAGTGGCAGTAATGGGGTGGAGAACAGCAATGCCATGAGCTGAACCTTGTGGCACACACCCTGGCATTCCCACATAGGACATCCAAGTCAGTAACATTATTTATTGCAACAAAATCTTCATGGGAAAAGCTTAATAGTTACATCCTCCAGCAATCCTAGTGCTCCACGACAGCTATAGGCCCAAGGCTTAGCTCAAGAAACAGTCCAAAGCCCTTTAAGTAAATGCATGTTAGAGATCAATTTTACAGTTGTTTCCAAGTTGCAATCTCCGTGTTGCAGAATATAAGACAAGGTCAAGGGTCATAATAAATCGAAGCAAGCCCGGATCTACACTACTGCTTTAAAGCGCTTTATAACAGTTTTGAAAATGGTATATGGAGTGTGTCCTGGGCCCCAACAGTTGTCAAACTGTTATAAAGCACTTTAAAGCAGTAGTGTAGATACTGCCCAGGATAACATTCCAGACAATTCAAGATGTGGTTTAAAAGCAAGTTACAAACTAGAATACATACAACCATGGCCCATGAGCAGCCTCCATTGGAATCTCCACAGGACATGAATCTAGGTAGATCAAAGGTCAAGAAACACAATAAGTCCAAGCTAGAGAGAAAGAGGGTATCAGGCAGTAGATACATTCTCTTTCAGGGCCTCTCCGATCCCAGGCAGGCTAAAGCCCCAAGTGTCGTGAAAATCCCAGGCACTAAAGAAAGGTTAGGTCCAAAGAAGAAAGCAATCCAGGCAATAGAGATAATGTTTCTAGCATTATATTCCATGGCAGGCTCTTGTATTCAACAATGCAAGGTTCAAACAGACATGGGTATAGATTGCATGAAGAGTCCAGGGAAAGAGTACTTTGAGCAGCTCAGATGGTGGATTTGTGGGCAGTAAAGACTAGAGCGTTCCTAACAAAGCACTGTAGCCTCAGCACCTGCTTAAATGCAAGGATGGGATCTGCAAGAGCCCTCCTTGATGAATCTAACTGAAAGGACATCCTGTCATAGAATTATAGAATCATAGAATAGCAGAGTTGGAAGGGGCCTACAAGGCCATCGAGTCCAACCCCCTGCTCAATGCAGGAATCCACCCTGAAGCATCCCTGACAGATGGTTGTCCAGCTGCCTCTTGAAGGCCTCTAGTGTGGAAGAGCCCACAACCTCCCTAGGTAACTGATTCCATTGTCGTACGGCTCTAACAGTCAGGAAGTTTTTCCTGATGTCCAGCCGGAATCTGGCTTCCTTTAACTTGAGCCCGTTATTCCATGTCCTGCACTCTGGGGGGATCGAGAAGAGATCCTGGCCCTCCTCTGTGTGACAACCTTTTAAGTATTTGAAGAGTGCTATCATGTCTCCCCTCAATCTTCTCTTCTCCAGGCTAAACATGCCCAGTTCTTTCAGTCTCTCCTCATAGGGCTTTGTTTCCCGACCCCTGATCATCCTGGTTGCCCTCCTCTGAACACACTCCAGCTTGTCTGCGTCCTTCTTGAATTGTGGAGCCCAGAACTGGACACAATACTCTAGATGAGGCCTAACCAGGGCTGAATAGAGAGGAACCAGTACCTCACGTGATTTGGAAGCTATACTTTTATTAATGCAGCACAAAATAGCATTGGCCTTTCTTGCAGCCATATCACACTGTTGGCTCATATTCAGCTTGCAATCTACAACAATTCCAAGACACTCAACTTTTGTCTCCTTCATAATCAAGGATTCAAGTATGACGTGGTCACTTTCTCCCAGAGTTCCCATAACTGCCGCTTTATCCACTAAGTCATCCCTATTGGTCAATATCAAGTCAAGGATTGCCGATCCTCTACTTCCTTCCTCCACTTTCTGTAGGAGAAAGTTATCACCCACACATGTCAGGAATTTCTTGGAAGGGCCGCTTTGGCAGTATTGGTCTCCCAACAGATATCAGGGTAATTGAAGTCCCGCATCACTACTACATCACACTTCCTTGAAACACTGGCAATTTGTTTCTCAAAAGTTTCATCCTCGTCTTCTGCTTGATTGGGTGGTCAGTAGTAGACTCCGATTATCATGTTCTTTTTATTCCTTGCCCCATTTATTTTAATCCAGATGCTCTCAACGGGGCTCCCAGTCTGATCCGCCTGTATTGTAAGCCAGCACTGTGTTAAAGAAGGCATTTTTACTCTGCTTTCTATAGACACTTCCATTCCAAGAAACAAGTATGAAAACTCTTCTTCCTTTACTGAATCTTTCCCAGCCTGCCTGTTTCCCTCAGAGAGGCTATCAAGATTCTGAGCTGTAGGCATGTTGTTCAAGGTCAAACTTTGCAGCTGGCCAGGAGTGATTCAACCTCCCTCTCCCTACAAAAGCCAGGCGGAGTGAAGCTCCCACGATTCTGACATTCCTCAGCCAAGCAAGCTCAGCCACCCCACCCCACCCCCGCCTCAGCCTGCCATCAGATTAGAAACCAGACCAAGTTAAACTGTCAGGCCCATGGCTCTCTATGGATCTTTAAACCATCCCAGACCACTTCTGAATTCGAGTCAGACTTTAAGGCCCATAGCGATGCTAGAGCCAATCCTGACAGGTGGTGGCATGCACATAGAACCATAGACTTGTGGAGTTGGAAAGACCCACATGGATCATCTAGTCCAACCCTCTGTAATATGCAGGAAAACCAATTAAATGATTCATGAGATGTGGTTGTCCAGCCTCTTCTTTAAAACTTCCAGAAATGGAGAACCTGCAACTTCCATAAATAGACTGTTTCACTGTCATACAGATCTTACCGTCAGGAAGTTTTCCTTATATTTTAATTGAAATCTAAGTAGCTGTAACTTTTACCCATTATTTCAGGACCTAATTTTTGTGGCAATGGAAAATAGCTCTTGACCCTTTTATGTACCTGAACACTGCTAACATGTGTCCCTCAGTTTTCTTTTCTCCAGACTGAACGTCCCAAGTTCCTTCAGCCTATCTTCATAGGGCATGTCTTCAAGTCCCTTTATCATCTTCGTTGCCCTCCTCTGAGCCTGTTCTACCCTGTCAATGTCCTTCTGGAAATGTGGTGCCCAGAATCATACGCAATACTCCTGATGTGATCTCACTAGTGCTGAGTAGAGAGGAATAAGGACTTTCTGTGTCTTTGATACAATGCTTCTCCTAGTGCAGCCCAGATTACTTAATATTTGCTGCTATATAATCAAACCTCACTTACATAAGCTTTCCTCATCTAGGATGTTTTTCTTCTGTCTTTGGCATGTATCTCCCAACATCTATATTATTAACATATGCCCCATTGTAAACCAATTGGCTCCCCATAATTGCATAAATAAAAAGAAGGTAAGAAAGGGGAGGACTGGTTTTGGTGTGTGAGTGCGCATGCGCGCACAAGAGCGCAGTTCTGTCCTTGTTGGCAGCACTGAAGGAATGAAGGTTTTGTGTGTTTTTAAAGTGCTGCTCAAATGTTTAATATTCTTGGAGTGCACCAGCAAAGAACTTCTTTCTTAGCTGGACAAGCAAAGAAATAGTTTTTGTATTTTATTTTATTTTTAAGGATGCAATCCTCTGCATGTTTAGACAGGTTGGCTGGGGAACGCCAGGAGTTACATGACTTTTGTCTCTCTAAATATGCATTAGGTTGCACCCTTAATGATAGGGCAGATATTTCCTAGAACACCCTTCACCAACCATGTACCCTCCAGATGTTTTGGACTACATCTCCCAGTATGCCCCAGCCATCTGGAGGGGACCAAATTGGAGGAGGTTCGTGCTTCGCTCATTACATGGCTAGAAACCAACAGATGGCTCTCCCCATGATTAGATCTGGACTGTTTTAAAATTGTCCCCATATGGTAAGTGGCAATTTCCCCAAGCTTTCTTGAGGCTATCTCAAATTTGCTGAGATTATAAACTACCTATGCACACCCAATCATGTACACCTTTGCTCAGCTGTACATAAGATCCAGGACCTTACAGATGAGGCTGTAAAATCCTACAGTGACCCTGCCTCACTCACAGATCTTACAGTGTGTCTGGACATTGCCGTTGTCATCCTCCTGTGTTTTCCACCACTTCTTCCATCTTTTCTCTTTCCACAAAAAAATAATAATAAAAAATGTTCAGGGCAAAAAAGATGGAATACCTGCACAATCCTTTTTTGATTGGCGGCACTAGAAGCCTTCTGACACTTCAGGTACAATCCTATGCATGTTTAGACAGGCCTTTTCTTTCCTATCTCTAAACATGCCTAGTCTTGAGTCCTTATAGTCCCTTACAGTTCGTCCATTGCCTTTCCCTAGTCACTCTTCCTTCCCACCCCCCTCAAGTGTTGGTTTAATTAGATTGCAAGCCTGTGAGCAGAGTGTTGTCATTCTTAATTTTTTGTAACGTACTTTACAACAGCTCTTTTTGGGGTGTGTGTATGTGCTCTTTTTATTAGTATTCAGTCCAGTTCCCCAGATGGCCCCAGTCCTTTCCCCCTGACCACTGATCATTTGGTGGCTTCTCAGCTTTTGTCCCATTTCTTCCACTTCTAGAAGGGTTGAAATGCCTCTCCTACAGCTAAGCTGTAGGCAGTAAGAGCTTTGGAGCCCACACTGGCTGCAGAATGCTGGGAGCTACAGGTCTTTTTTTCAGTCTAAACATGCACAGGATTGTGCCCTTAAAATGTGATGGTATTTTTGATATTTTTCCTTTGCCTATTACACCACCTAAACCTTTGTTAATGTGCACTAACATGGCAGGATCTACACTACTGCTTTATAACAGTTTATAACGGTTTTGACAACTGTTCAGGCCCAGGACACATTATACATACTGTTTTCAAATTGTTTTCAAAGTGTTATATCCTGCTTGGTGTAGATCTGGCCATGATTCTGTTTAATTTTACTCTATGCCTCACAAGGGAGCCTTGTCTCCCACTTAATGCTAGAGAGAATTTTAGGCTCTTAAGAATTCATCATCATCATCAGATTCCACTTACAGCTTTTACCCATCAAACAGGTCGTGTTTTTGTTATATCATGAAAAACAATGGTCTATCCATGGCTATCCATCATGGCAAGGAAAACAAGACCTCAGGAATTAGATGGCTTGCAAAGTGCTAGAGGCAAATAGAACATAGCCTCTCAGTTCTCTTGAACTGCAATCCTATACATACCTGGGAACAAGTCTCATTGAATTCAGTGGGACTTACTTCCAAGTAGATGTGGATAGGATTGCTCAGTAGGCCTGCTGCTCTGTTTGGTTACTGTGGTTTCTGATTTTATTGTATTTGGTGGTTCTTCTCTGTGAGCCATCTCGAATGTGAAATAAATAATAAATGAAATAAAGTAGTAGCTGCTGTAATTTCCCCTGCCTGTAAGCTTCCCAAGGCACCCGGCTGTTCTCTGCTAGAGCAGAATGCTGGAATAGAGGCATGTTTGATCTGAACCAACAAGGCATAGAAATAGCCCCTTAAAGGTGGAAAAGCACTCTCATATAGAATGTAGTCTATTCTGCAAATACAAGAACTTCTCTTGCAGGACAACATGACTCCAGAATTCTATTCAGTTTCTCCAGAATGCTTCTTCAGTCTTTGTGACCCCCCACCCCTCCAGCTTTTTCCATGTGTGATGTCTGGAAAGCATTGTAGCACATCATTTTGATAGTGTCAGTCCTCTGACAAGCAGCAATTACTCATCCCTCACACCTCCTTCCATTCACATTGTTGGCCATGCTGTGCATAGAAATCAGAACACTTAGGATGGCATCTGAACTATGCTCAACATTTCTATATATGCAGGGAGCATGTTGTGAAAAGCTTTTAATGATAGCTAATGAACCAGGCTGAGAGAGGCAATGCAAACAGTAAACAATGTTATTATGGCAATTTATAAATATCTTTCATTATTAAAACAGCTGCTCAGTTGTGATGTTCTAAAATGCATGGGAGGATAAATGTGGAACTGATTTTCAACCAACCAGGTGTTGACATTGTGCCTGCAGACTTGCTTTTCCAAGAAAGTTCCAGAATTTGATGATTTGGGGTCTTCTTAATGCCTTTCCATGCAACGTCAGATGGACATACGTGGTATATAATGACAAGTTGTAATCCTATACTCACTTACCTGGAACTAAGCACCATTGAGCTCAGTGGGACTTACTTCTAAGTAGGCATGTGTAGGATGACTGCTGTTCATGTCCAGATTACAGAGACTATCACACTGAGAATGTTGATATTCCCTGACATGTCTGATGAAATATGGAGAAAATATGCCAGCGATTGTGAAGAGCCATCTAATGGTCATTGGGCGCCATCACACCAACTTTTCCCCCCAGTTTGTCTCCGTGATTTCTAGCTCCATTTCATTATCTCGTCAAGCTTATAGCCCCTTTCACATGGGTTTGTGGTATCGTGCTATACTGATGAAACCTCCATTTCACTTGTTTGTTCTTCCACTCCACCCCGCCCCTTCTCGTTCTGCCTCCAGTTCATTGGTTGTAACATTGTGACGGGCATGGGCTTCTTCCCCCCTTGCTCTGGCTTTGTTGTCTAGCAATTTACTGATTTAATGTTTCATCAGCTGGGCTCCCTTTCTGTGGGCAACGAGGGTGGGACTGGAGCAATAAAAATCCATTCTACTGACTCAGCACAACTCCATTGGTTCAACACGGTGCTGGAGGAGGAGAACCACCCCACCCTCCCCTTTCATCAGCAAGCTCTCCCTTCAAAGCACATGTCCCCAACAAAGGAAATAGCAAAAGGACAGCACTACACAGAGGCTGAAGGGCACTTTAATTCCATTTGGGGAAAATAATCCAGACTTTCCCAGCTCTAGGAAAACGCGAAAAAGGGAGGGGAAGGGGTGGGGTGTCTGCAGGACAGGCACAATGTCACCTGAGTGCTGTGCTGCAAAATCGCAAACCAGGCATGATGAGAGCACAATAAAACACTAGTGTGATGGAGCTCATTGTCAGCATTCACTCCACGTTTTAACACACCATTCCATTGAATAAGGCCAGAATCAAGAAGCACAAGGGCAAAAGTGGAGGGAGGGGGACGCCAAACCCAAAAAAGTCCCCTGTGTAGGGTAGCTTTCCTTCTCTCTCAGTTTTTGCCTCTGCACCTCTTAATGATGAGAGTGGAAGTCCAAAACTTCTGGAGGGCACTAGGTTGACATTTGAAATTCCTTCTGGTTTTGTATGATCTGCAAATCTAATAAATAAGCTGCCCACTCCACCTGGATCTTACTGAACACAGCACTACACCAAGGAATGACCCCTTTGGAGGCCCCTTATTGCTTCTTTCCAGGTTTATTTTTACTTATTTGCCTACAATTATAGAAAATACACCCATGAATTGAGCCCTGCCAGGATCAAGTTTAATGGAGGGAGAACAGAGTAGGAGACATAATTGTGCCAACTGAGTAGTTTGTGGGAAACAATAGTGGATTGTAGCAAAGTCCCTCTCCCCCTGAAGATGCTGGAGCTGGTTTTTGATAGAATAACATACTTTCCTTCTTCCTGTTTCTGTGTAGCAATGGAACAAGAAGTCCAGCACTAACTGTACTGAAAAATTAGACTGCATATTAGGGGGGTGCAGAGCAGGTCTGCTCCTCCCCAAAATTTGGGGTGGAGCTCCATTCAGCGGATTCCCTGCTCTGATTTTCAGAGGTGGTCCGTCTCTCTGCACCGCCAGATTACTCATCAGCTTGGGACCTCAAAACTTCAGGGAGCACCTGCCTGAGGCTTAAGATCGGTTAAAGGAGCCCTCCTCCTTGTCCGTGTCCCACCAATGCAAGACATACACTATGGTGGATCATGGGGGAGGGCTTTCTCTGTTGTGGCACCCTGACTGTGGAATGCCCTCCCCTTGGAGGCCCGACTGGCGCCAGTGCTGACTTCATTCCGGCACCAAGTAAAGTCATGGCTTTTTAACAAAGCCTTTGATGGCTAAATTCACCAAGCTTGTACATTGTTTTAACTGTTTTAATGGGTTTTCACTGCTTTAAATTTTTTCACTGGTTTTAGTTTGATTAATGGTTTAATTTATTTTTAGCCGTGTATATTTATTGTTTTATATTGTTGTATAGTTTTATCTGTACTCTTCCCTGAGAACCTAGTGATATAGGGAAGGATACAAATGTTTTAATAAATAAATAGATAAAATAAAATTGCCCCATTTTTGGAGAACCACAATATTATCATCAATGGGAAAACAGAAATGCATACATATCCATCATTTTTAAAGATAAAGACATGAATCATGGCACTCTGCTAGCTCTTAAGTAGGGCTTTAGCCATGCCAAGTTTAAAACAGATCCCTTCATCCCTTGATTTCTAAGATTTTTAAAAAATTCCCCTCAAACCATTCCCTCCCTATATACATACATACATACACGCACACGCGCACACACACACACACACACACACACACACCTGAAACTGCATAGGACCTTTTATCCTTTACTTTGCTGATGCACAGTTGTGCATCTTCCATTTATAAAAATAGAGATCTGCTGCATTCCCTGACCGGGCCGGCACGGCACCTTTATTTTTAATATATTTTTCATAGCATATAAACTTGAGTCCTATCTTCAAAAGAGGAGATATACTAGTATTAGCAATAGCAAACTTTTCTCTTGCTGCCTCTTCTTCTCCTGACTTTATGCCCTGCGGAGTTGCGTCCATACTTGCAGTTCACAGATCAGCCTTTGGCTGTATATTAGTATACAGATTCTTTTCTGTATACTAATAGTGGCTTGTGAGACTGTGTGGTTCTACACTGCATGCCAGTCATCATCACTTCCTGTGACAACTCATTTACATGGAATGGTTTTCATTATTTTCATAATGTGAGCCATTTTTCCTAAATCCTTCTTTTCAGCCAACATCAATTTTTCAAGAAGTGAAGAAAATTGGTTGAAGTTTCATTGTAGTTCAGACACAGCTCCCATAATTTAAACATAAGGTACCAAGCCGACACACATGGGGGACTTCAATTTTTGTAGGAGGTTCGGTTCTGAAAGTTCTGCAAGCTCTCTTGAGAGAAAATGAAGTGCATATGGGGAGTGGAACTTGGATTATTTCTCACGCCACGAGCTAGCAAACAAATGAGTTCCAGGGTGGGGGGGAATGGGTTAATCCCTCCTCCTAAGCACTGTGATTGGTGGTGGTGGTGGGAGACAGGGAATAGACTGTGGCTATTGGTTAGCCACATATATCAATCTCAAAACTACCCTTCCCTCACCCCTCAGTGTCTTCCTAATATGGAAGTGTTTAGTTAGACGTTCATCAACATGAAACGTGTCCTCATGTCACGTAAAAAACCTTTAGATACCTATGGTCTCTGAACGATCTTCTAACCACACCACAGGTTTCCGATTTAAAACCACCTAATTGCACTGCAATTTTGGAGGTCTGTCAGAAGTCTGTTGGAACCCCCAGATTTTTGGTTCGGAGCGCACACCCCCTACTGCATATATTCATTTTACAGTTGCAAAATTGGGTTAGAAACATCTCTTTTAGAAACTGATATAGGAAAGATCTGTTGTTTTTATTACAGCGAAAAGCATTACTATTGCTATATCTAAACACAGACATATTTAAAACAACTTTTGCAATATCTAAACACAGACATATTTAAAAGAAAACAATTTTTCCCCAGTGATTAGGGTGGGGTTTTTTTTTATCATTATCCAAGCTACCACTGAAAAATATGCAGGTGCTTGCAGAAAGAAAAAGCTGCATAAAACCTCCAAACAGAAGACTTCAGATATTGTTAAAGTAGATTCACATTTTATTGCCACAGATGTGCAGGCAGCTGTACAGAAATCCATCAATAGTTGATGTTTTTTGAAGCACTGACAATCAGTCTGCAGGGGAAATAAACTAAAAAGGGCTAATCCTGGATTAAAAGGTATGCAGATTACTCTCATTTTAATGATGAACAAAGCTAAATGGAAACCAACCAACCCTCTCCCCCCTCCCCATTAAATAGCAGAGAATGTGGAGGCACTTTAATGGCTCAGCAATCAAGCAGACGATCCATGTCTAAAGATGACCTTGGATCTCAGAATTCTAAAATATATAACAGCAGAGGCCATGTGCTTAGTTTGGCTGTAAGTGCTGGCTCTTGGAGCATCCTCTGTGAAGCAGGCCCTCTAAGTGCTGATTCCTAGAGTGCCTTCATAGAAACCAGACTTCTGAGTGCTAATTGCTAGAGCACCCTCTAGAAAGTAAGCTGTTTTTGTGCTGGTTCTTAGAATAACCCTAGCTGCAAATTATGTGGTAATTTTATCATCGTTGGAAGCAAATTATGCGGTGTGGTGGTCATGGGGGTCCACATAAAACACTTGGAGTACTTACAGCCTGTGGGTTATGGCTTGTGAACCTTAGAAAGGGTGCTGCCTGATCAGAAGTAGCACCTTGTGTGCTTGTTTCATCAATCAGAGGGCTTCTACCCACTGAGCAAGGAAGTGTACACTCAGTGTTCATCTGGGGGAGCGTCCACATGCCACTGGGACATAGCAGTAGCACACCAGGAACCTACTACTTCCTGAAGAAATCCAAAAGGAGCGAAAATGCCCATGTTCGGAAGAGCGCAGATCTGCACAGCTTGCAGAACGGAGCTATGCTGATCAATCCCCTTCTGAAAACAAGTGTTTCCACTTGTTTCTAGGGTTACATTTAGAATTGCTAATTCCCCACTGCACAAACAGTGGGTCTGTAAAGTGCAACGGAACCAGTGGAGGTGAAGTGGTTATTTTGAATACTGCCCCATCTGTTTACTCTTGAATTGCCATGCTTTGGTTACTCAATTTTCATCGAGCATGTATGTATGTATGTATGTCTACTTGACATCACCATCATATCATTTCCTGCCTTTTCCCCGTGATTATTCCATTTCCTTTGAGAACTCACAAAATACAACTTTTGGGGAAGGAACAGAGTAGAAGCACCGTCTCCACAGGTTAAACAAACAAAACTTTTGTAAAACATTTTAAAACTGATTTTTTAAAAGAAGCATACTGCTAAAACGATATCCTGGAATGCTATGTTTAAATGTGGTTGGACACTGCTCTAACTCATTTTTGGAAGGATAGGATAAAAAGTGGTGGATATATATTTATGTTGGTCATGAAAAGGAGGACAAGGCTCTCGTATCTTTAACAGTTGTATTGAAAGGGGAATTTCAGCAGGTGTCATATGTATGCCTGCAGCACCTGGTGAAATTCCCTCTTCATCACAACAGTTAAAGCTGCAGGAGCCCTGCCTTCTTTTGTATCTGGTCAGTCTGGTATAGCTCCTGCAGCTTTTACCATTGTGATGAAGAGGGAATTTCACCAGGTGCTGCATGCATACAAATGACACTTGTTGAAATTCCCTTTTCTACACAACTGTTAAAGATACTGGAGCCCTGTCCTCCTTTTCATATTGTCACCCTATATATATTAATTGAGCTGTGTACCATTACAGTCCTCTTGGTCACAGCAATATGTATGTGGGAGAGTTGAAGATCTTCACTGCTGCAAGTAAAAATGGAAACAAACCAAGGCTGCCACCTGGATTGCAAAGCTCAAGATAATAAATGCTATAACCTTATAAACCAGGATTACAGAACTAGTTAAAGGGGGTGGGGCTACATTGTGCTCTGCCAAGCACTCCCCAGGTGGAATGAGGTCAGTGGGTGTGGCCACACCTACAGATAGTGTTCCACCCATTCTTCCTTTCCCCATACTGAGAAAAAGGAACTCAGCTGACACTGGGAGTGATGGTCCCTCCCAGTACAAGATACCTGCTCCATGGGCCTTTCAGCCAGTGCTGGGAAGAGGACTGCTCCTCCCAGCACTAACCAAGTCTCCCATTCCCACTGTTATCTCCGATTTGAGATTGGAGATAAAAGAAGGAAATCCTCCAGGGGAATTCCTCAAGGGAGCAAGAACCCAACAACACTCTACGGGCTGGATATGAAACCTCTGAGAGTCAGATTAGCCTGCAAGCTGGGAGTTCTGCAGCCCAGCAATAACCATAAGGCATGTTTACATATATACACTCATTTTTGGATTACTGCAACTTGAGATCAGAAATATGACTGGGTCATTACAGACACAACAGCACAGGCAGAAGCGTTTTTTAAAACAACAACAACAACACACATTTGTACTTTATTAAATTTAACACTGGCATGTCAATCAATAAAAATGGATTGAAAAAGTTTCTCATGTAAGTGCTTTTTAATCAACATTTAATTCCTCAATCTCCGCTCCTCGTTTACTTTCAACGTTATCCTTGGAGTTCCTCCCAATTAAAGACTTTTCTTGTCATAGAATGCTTTTGTTGTCATATGACTTCATATGTCATAAAAGGCTTATGACTCGTTGTCATAGGCAGTGTTCAGAAGCCTTGTTCACTGTGGTTAAAGCCGTGGTTTAAGGTGTCTTCTGAACAGGGGCGTAGAAGGTTTGGAGGACATGCTACTCAGCAAGCTAGACAAGAACTTTATTGTCTTTCTCTCCAACAAAAACAGGACAGCCACACAAAACTCCCGACTCACCCCAAAACAACTACATAGTGAATAAACCATAGAATGACACTATCAATACGCTTGTTGTGGGACTTTGATACATTCAAATCCGTCCTCTGGCCCATGTAAGAGAGGCAGCATTCTTAAGAACAACAATATGGTTGCAAAAGCCCTTTGGGTGTCAAAAGATCTCCCTGTGGAAATATGGACATATATTTACTCTTCTGTCTCCTGGAGAAATCAGGAAAATCTAGCGATGATGGTAATGTTGGTAATTTTGGGCATATGTTTCCCTGTGCATCCACATAGTCTAACTACAATTCACTTGTAATTCAGGATGGGAGAACTAGGGATGTTCAAGTTTGCCAGAATTCTTTGAACTTCACATCGAAGCTCAGTTTGATTCATTTGTGATCCGTTTTTTGGTTTGTTCAAATAAGAAAAGTGTGCATTTAGAATGGAAAACAGGCACACTCTTCCCCCATTGACTAAATCATTTTTTTAAAAGTGTGTTTCAAGGAATGCATTTTTCCTAAAAAAAAAATTGCACATTTTCAAATGTGATCACAACTTTGGGAATTCCCATTCATCCTGCAAACTGAAATAAAACAATCGTACACCCCTACTTGTAATGGCAACGGTGGTCAGGAATGGGTTACAGAGGAATGTGACCCTGGCATGAGGTTTGCTACATGCCTAACAAGTCAGCTCCTGAAAATAATGTCTTGCATAGTTGGTGCCCATGGGCCTGAACAACATGCAACCTTTAAATCAGCTCTCTACAAGGTTTTCTTGTCTTTTTCTAAGGAATTAAAACATATTCATTGTATTATACAAACCAGAATAGCATTTAGGATTCACAAGTTCACTGTTAGTAGACATGCAGCAGAAATAAGGCATTAGCAATTGATTTTTCCAGTAATGTCACACAGAGAACAGGAAAGCTGGCTAAAGATTTTGGAATCATTGGTGAATAAACCAATGCAGACACTCACTGCTTGAGACATGCTTAAGTCCTAAGGGCTTGCCAGACATTATGTTGAGACAGCTCTCTGCTGGCATCCAGTCTACACAGCTTTACGTGTATAATTTATTGCAGATCCCATCATCTTTAATTTAAGATACATGGCATAGTTTTGCGACGGATTTCAACAGACTTGTGTCTACTTATGCTAGCTGTGCATTTGAGCCAACTGTTAATTGGTTTTTCAGCTTCGGCATTATCTTAGAAAGTGGCATATAGGCTGCATCTTCCTGCATTTAATAAAACAATGCCACTCCGCCTGGAAATCAGGAATGACAAATATGATAATGGGAATCCTCACTTATGAAGCTTTTGAGATGCTTTAACTAGAGTGGCTTCAGATGGAATTGTATGAGGCTGTTAATGCCTATGTTACTATATATACTACAAATATATACAGTATAAATCAAGGTTAGTCATAAATAGCAAACAAACAAACAGGTACCGAAAGCAAAGTTGTGCAAGGAATTTCAGTATGTTACAGTTCCTTTTTTTAAAAAGGTGCCTTTGTTTAAAGGCAATGTTGATGAAAGATTCAAAACTGAATCTTGACAAAAGTGAGGAAAGAAATGTGGGGATGGAGATTTAAGAACAGGAAGGCACAACATAAAAAAATTAATGTAATTGTTAGCTGGGGAGGTGTTGCTACAGAGGTTTTCTTGTTGTAAAATACACAGATGGAACCTAAAATTACCCAAATGAAATATTTACATTTTTAGTAAGGGCTTTTAAACATGTTGCCTCATAATTGTATAAAACTATCTTTAAAACAAAGATACCAGTATTTTTTAAAGTAAATCATGATTAACCCCCTCCCCACAATACATAAAGAGCTACAGATGGAGTTTTTATATACAGTTGTTTGCTCAGTAGATGGAATATTGAATCCTTCACCCTCACTACAAATTTGCTGCACCTGCTATTTTACATCGCAGTATATTTCATATTGAATATTTATGGCCCATTCAGAATGAAAGGTAGAGTCTCTCTCTCTCTCTCTCTCTCTCTCTGGCCAATAAC
Organism: Elgaria multicarinata webbii; assembly: GCF_023053635.1. Taxonomy (NCBI): domain Eukaryota; kingdom Metazoa; phylum Chordata; class Lepidosauria; order Squamata; family Anguidae; genus Elgaria; species Elgaria multicarinata. Next base: position 138,066,395 of record NC_086171.1, read on the forward strand.
AGCACAATGCTGACACCTATTGGACACACTTTATCAGTATTCATTACTTTGCCATCGACAAATCAAATTTATTTATTTTGTTATAGGTGTCACTAAGTTAAAGGAAATGTTAGTCAAATAAGCATATGATTTTAATTCAATTGAATACTTAAATCTGAATAAATTTGCATATGAATGCCATGTGCCCATGCTCATCAGCACCCCCAAAAGGACGAAGAGTCAAATGAGCCACTGGTTATCCCATTTCAGGGAGAACCCTCAGCACCTCCTCAAATGCCTTCCAGATCTGAGGACAAAACCCTTCCCTCAACCTCAGCTTCTCCTGTCCTTCAGCTACATAAGAGCATGAGGCTACAAAATAGTCAAGAGCTTTTAAGGGCAACAGCCAGCATCCAGTGGGGATGGCGCCTCTGAAAAGTCTGGGCCTGCCAGCCTTAAGGCCTCAGTTGCTTGCAGCCCTTTGCTGTGACAACAGTTCTCCCTCTCAGGAAACATTCCAGACATCAGCCCTTACAGTATGCTGTCCAGGTCCTGACAATTCCTTGCCTTGCTGTGGTCTGCTCTCCTGGACCTGATTATGCTTTACCAGATGTGCCATTGGTTTACAAGACTTGATTTTTCTTTGCCTGATACTGAACTATTTGTGAGTGCACATTCTACAGGCTCCTTGCCAGGACAATGCAAAAAATACTTCTTCTTCTGAAGAAAAGAAGCATAGATTCCTTGTTCGTAGATGAAGCTCACACGTGGCCTAATAAGCACATGACTAGCCCTCCTCAACATCTTAGAACATCCCTAGTAAACACCATATTAGAAGAGATATGCCACTGAGTTTGTGAATTAATGATTGGTTGTTGTGGGAAAGGTGGTGGGGTCTGAGGAAGGTGGTATAAACACCTGCAGAACTATGGAGGGATAGGTGTAGCTCCCAGGGGCCTGAGGTTCCCCACCTCTGCTCAAGACCATCCTTATCAAAGGCAACATCCTTCATGTTTCCTTACTGTAAAGAAATATGGAATAACACACACATACACACACACACACACACACACACACAAGCTCAAAGTTTCCCAGGAGTTTCTTTTCCCAGCAGCACAGAGAAACTGTATCTCAAAGTCAACAAGCCAATTCTAGCCATCTTCATCTCCCCCAGGATTAGATCTTTTGTAAAGCTAACGAGTCTTTATTGCCCATGCCAGATCAAGACACTTTTTCAGATCTGTTGCCAGATATGGATATCACACTACCATGGTTTCCTTGGGTCAAAGGAATGGGAGGGGGCTTTAGCAGTGATCATTAGCTGTGAATTTATTGGGTCTTATTTGCTAGGGATGGGGGGTGGGATGTTGCTGTGGAGTGCAATAAGTCAGGACAGCCTGAAAGCAATGATTGCTTTATAATAGCATATCAACAGGCTATAAGGGCCAGAACAGACATTCCTTTAGAGACGTAGCTAGTAGCTACACATTTCCCCCAGTTTTACTCCAAATCAGGACCTTAACATGAGAGATAAGGGGCTTTAACCCTCCCCTCGTGGGTGCAATCCTGATTGGGGTCCCTTTATGGATAACTATTTTGGAGTAGAAATGGTAGATGTGGGTCCCTTGATCTGGATCAAGACCATACTGGGAAGGCTGGAAATTGTTAAATTGCCCTTGCCCACCCTCATGCTAAGATCCCAATCTGGATTGGGCCCTCTATACCTACCTATATACAGTATATCTACAAGTAATTCCTGGGGGTAGAAAGATCAAGCTGTGCATTAATAATCCCAGTTATTACTGTTGTTATGACAAAATAAAGATCCTATGCAGTTTACCCTATAAGATGCCAAAGCAGCCAAAAGAAAAAAAAATAACTGATTTATTTTTAATTTACTTTTACCTGTAAAGGATGTGGGCTGAAAGGGTTAGGTAAAAGTATCCCCAGCAGTGGCCCCAACCAAACAAAGTTAGTCACAGGCCTTAGCTAGACCTAAGGTTCATCCCGGGATCATCCCTGGGTCATCCCTCTTCATGTAAATGACACACAGGGGATCCCGGGAGCAGGCAAGGATGACCCCAGGATGATCCCAGGATAAACCTTAGGTCTAGCTAAGGCCTCAGTTAAGGCCCATTGTGGAGGGGGAAAGGCATTGAGGTTATTTGTGTGACTAACTTGTTTCATCAGTTGCGAGAAGAATTTAGGCCAGATCTACACCAAGCTACAACCAAACTATAACACTTTGAAAACAGTTTGAAAACCGTATGTGGAATGTTGTCCAATATGGTATAAACCGTTGTAAAGCAGTAGTATAGATTCTGCGCTTGTCACAACTAACTTTAGCTGGATTAAGGCCATAGGAAGCACTTCGAACACTGTAAGGCACCGTATAAACTCTAAGTAACAAAGGGAAAAATGGTAGCAGTATTATCATTCAGCGGGCTGATTGGAGGACACGCCGGAGGAAATTTGGAGAGTGTCATTAGTCATGGCTTTGAGTGAATGGGCTCAACTTTGTTTAGTAAATTATTTGTTGGAGACATGCTCAGGCCATTTATTTATATGCTACCTGTGCAAAATAGAAAATCCGTCTCTGTAAATGCGAACATTAAGCATTCAGTAAAAGAACCACCCACCTACAACACCCAGCGAAAGGTGCAAGAGAAAAAATAAACGATTTGATCCTTAAGAAGCTTGTCTGAAGTCAATATACACCTCTGAATATATATTTATTTGTTTACTTTATTTATTTATTATTGCATTTATATCCCACCTTTTTCCCTCCAAGGAACCCAAAGCGGTGCACATAATCCTCCTCCTCTCCATTTTTATCCTCACTTATTATTATTATTATTATTATTATTATTATTATTATTATTTATTTATTTATATAGCACCATCAATGTACATGGTGCTGTACAGATTATACACAGTAAATAGCAAGACCCTGCCGCATAGGCTTACAATCTAATAAAGTTGTAGTAAACAATAAGGAGGGAGGTAGGTTGGGCTGAGAGTCTGTGACTGGCCCAAAGTCACCCAGTGGGTTTCCATGGCCTAGTGGGGACTAGAACCCAGATCTCCCAATTGCCAGTCCAATACTTTAGCCACTACGCCACATTGGCTCAAGATTTCGGTACGTGCTCATTTCTGTTGGGTTATTGTGCCAGAACTTTTCTCTTTCTGGAACTCTGTTTGTGCTCAGAAACAAACACACATTACGCAGGTCTTACACAGCAGAGCTGGTTTATTTCCTTCAGGCTTCTGTGCAGTTCAATTCAGATCAGTTCAGATCATCACACTGAGGCATACACAGAGAGCAGTGATCATAGAGCAGTGATCAGTAAGCAGTGATCTGTTCCATTTTACACAAGTGAGAAACTATATACATATCTTACACAATTCTTATCTTACATTACATACAGCTGTGATGAGGCTAACTTAGAATCTTGGCAAGGTTCCCAGAACAGCCTCTATCTCAAGGTAATTGCCCACAGATAGACTTTCTCTGTTTAACCCTGAGATAGCCATACACACACAATTTTAATGACTAAGCAAGTATTTCTTTTCATATACTTAACAGTCCTCCTCTTGCGCATGTTGTTTAAATTGTGTTACAATCTGAGACCCAGCTTTAAAAGCATCTCTTTGTGTTTTACCATTGAATGTTCCACCTGTCCTTCCTCATTTTGTTTTACTTTGAATACCCATTTACTGTTAATGGCTTTACGACCTTCAGGTAAAGGTACTAGCTCCCACGTTTCATTTTTTTCCATTGCTCTGATTTCCTCTGACATTGCTTCATGCCAGCCCTGAGCTTCTGTAGGTTCCATTTCCTGAATTTCCTCAAATGAAGTAGGTTCATAGGCTATTAGTAAAGCTCTATGAGAAACCTGTTTGCTTTGGTATTCATCTGAATAACGAATTGGAGCTTTGCGTTCCCTTTCTGGTCGCTTTGGCATAGTTACAGGCACAGTTTCCTCCTTTACAGTTTCTTCCCCCTCCCTCTCTTGCTGAGATTGTTCAGAAATTTCTTCTGTTTCTACAGCTTTCTGTTCTACAGGCAAACTTACATACTGTTTTGTTTCCTGCATTTGTTCATGAAAAACTACATCTCTGCTCACAATTACACTTTTGTGATATGGAGACCACAAACGATAGCCTTTTGTTTGTGTATCATATCCCAACAGTTTACATTCCAAACCTCTCTGAGCTAGTTTTCCTGGTCTGTTTTCTTTCTGAATATGAGCAAAACATTTACTTCCAAAAACCCTTACATGTGACACTCTAGGTTTTCTTTTGTAAAACATTTCATATGGGGTTTTTTCATGTACAGAGTGGTAAAGCCTGTTTAACAAATAATTTGAGGTGGACAAAGCTTCTGCCCAGAACAGGTTAGACAATCCTGACTCTTTCAATAGAGCTCTTAACATGTTCTGCAAGGTTCTGTTTTTCCTTTCTGCAACTCCATTTTGAAATGGTGAATATGGAGCAGTAAGGTCATGTTGTATACCCTCATCACTGAGGAATTTTTTAAATTGGTTGCTAAGAAATTCACCTCCCCGGTCCGTTCTTAGATTAGCTATAGGTTCTTTAAATCTATTTTTACTCCACTTAACAAACGCTTTGAACTTTCCAAAAGTTTCACTCTTCTGTTTTAACACATACACAAATCCAAATCTACTGTAATCATCAACAATAGACAAGAAAAATCTGTTTCCTCCTTGACTTGTCTCAAAAGGACCTGCAAGATCTGCATGAATTAATTCAAAAATTCTTTTTGTTGTTCTCTCACTATGTTTTGGAATGTTTGACTTATGACACTTGGTTTCACTGCATACATTACATTCTATATAGTTAGAACATGGTTTGATTTTCACCCCTTCACACAATTCTGGAATCTTAGAAATTGTTTTATAGTTAGCATGACCAAACCTTTTATGAGTTAAATGGATACACTCTTGGTGTGGTTTGCAATTGGCTATTGTTTTTGTTGTAACTTTGCTGGCTACAACTTCATTTTCTGTACAAGTATTAATCACATACAAAGATTCTTTCATTATTCCCTGCACACACACCTTGTTTCCCTGTTTTATAGTACAATTTTCTTCAGTAAAACAAACCTCATACCCCATTTCTGTTAACTGAAACACACTTAGAAGGTTTGTTTCTAATTCTGGTACATATAAAACACTTTGTAGTTCAACTCCCAGACAATCAAAATATACATTACCCACACCACATATCTGGATTTTTGTTCCATTTGCAAGGGTAACACACTTTTGCTCTGAAGTAGAAGTTTCCAAGGTTACAAATGAAAGTTTGTCTTTTGCCATACTTATTGAAGCCCCAGAGTCCAAAAACCAAGGATTCATTGTCTCTTTGATTCTTGCTAGAAGACACTTCTTTGTTGATTCAGCTTCATTCATGTTGTTTTCTTCTCTCCACTTTGCTGTCGACTGCTTTTTCTTCTTGTTGTTGCAATCCCGCCTTAAGTGTTCTGTGGAACCACAATTAAAGCATTTCCTTGCCTTTAATGCAGCCACCACGTCAGAAGATTTATGGCTTTGTTGAAATTCAGCCACAGGATGTTTAAGGCTCTGTTGTTTTGAAGCTTGTCTTCTTTCATAGGTTTCCAGTAGTTTTCCAGCTACATACTCGAGGGTTAAATTTTTCTCCTCTTGACTTTCCATCATGGTGACAACCGCGTCGTACGATGAATCAAGACTTGACAAAATCACATAGACTTGGTGTATAGTTGTAAACTCCATCCCTCGTGCCCTGAGTTGATTGAAGATTTCTCTCATGCTTTTCAAATGGTTTGACATAGACTCCCCTGGTTTCAGCTTCATTCCATACAGCTTCCGGGTTAGAATTATTTTACTGCCCGCTGTTTCTCTTTGATATACAGCTTGTAGCGCATTCCAGCACTCTTTTGATGTATTCAAAAACTGAATGAAGGAAATTTGAGAGTCTTCCACAGCTAATGCAATAACTGCCATTGCTTTTGCATCGTCCTTAAACCATTTAGCATTCTGTGGATTTGCTCTATCTGGTGGATCCTCTGTGACTACATACCACAGTTCAGCCTGAATCAGATACATTTGCATTTTGTAAGACCATAATGCATAGTTAGAGTCATTCAGCTTTTCTAACAATTGATGCAAACCAGACATATTAGCTCCTGCCATTTCCTCTGCTTTAGGAATTTGTATCTCACCGTCCTCCTGCTCAGAGTCCTCCTCAGAGTCAGCCGACTGAGATTTTTCCTCACTTTGCAGCACTGGCTTTAGCTTGATGTCTTCCTTCATCAACAGTTTTCTGTTTTAGCAGACTCCTGGTTCTGGTTCTGATACTGCACCGTTCCCACCAAGTTCTGGTTCTTCTGCCTGGGTTAGGCTGGCGTAGGCTTCCTGGACTGGACTGGGCCCATAACCTTTTTTGGGTTATTGTGCCAGAACTTTTCTCTTTCTGGAACTCTGTTTGTGCTCAGAAACAAACACACATTACGCAGGTCTTACACAGCAGAGCTGGTTTATTTCCTTCAGGCTTCTGTGCAGTTCAATTCAGATCAGTTCAGATCATCACACTGAGGCATACACAGAGAGCAGTGATCATAGAGCAGTGATCAGTAAGCAGTGATCTGTTCCATTTTACACAAGTGAGAAACTATATACATATCTTACACAATTCTTATCTTACATTACATACAGCTGTGATGAGGCTAACTTAGAATCTTGGCAAGGTTCCCAGAACAGCCTCTATCTCAAGGTAATTGCCCACAGATAGACTTTCTCTGTTTAACCCTGAGATAGCCATACACACACAATTTTAATGACTAAGCAAGTATTTCTTTTCATATACTTAACAATTTCATCATGCGGGGAGCTGGCATAGTGGACCATCCAGTAATTGTACTATCCCAGGCAAATGCCTAGTAGGGTAGCCACTTATGCATCACCACAAAAGACAAATTGTATCACCAAAGAAAGACAACAAAAGAGGATACCAATTTGCATAACATTTGAATATGCAAATATGTGTAGCCGTGCAACTTTAGAAATAACTATAATTTTAATTAAAAAAATACAATACATCTCAACTTATCAGAGAAGACTAAGTGACCAGTGTGCCTATTCACTTCTGTCCACATGTTGATTGTTGATGTGCAACTTCAAGGCCACTACACTTGAGGAGGGGCAGTGGCTGAGTGTTAGTGCACCTGCCTTCCATGCAGAAAGTCCCAGGTTCAATCCCTGAGCCACTGCTGCCAGTCAGTGTTGACATTACTAGGCTCATTCTTTTTCTTTTTCTTTTGTTGTGAATTTAACAAAACAGAACAGAAAGCAATTTGTGGGAAAAGAAAAAAAATACATGCATAGGAATGTCAATTCCCCCTCCCATCAAATACATCATTCATAAAGAGGGCGGGTATGCGTAGGTTTCAAGAAAAGCAGGCCAAACACTGGGCATGTTTAGCCTGGAGAAGAGACGATTGAGGGGAGAGATGATAGCACTCTTCAAATACTTAAAAGGTTGTCACACAGAGGAGGGCCAGGATTTCTTCTCGATTATCCCAGAATGCAGGACACGGAATAATGGGCTGAAGTTACAGGAAGTCAGATTCTGGCTGACATCAGGAAAAACTTCCTGACTGTTAGAATAGTACAACAATGGAACCAGTTACCTAGGGAGGTTGTGAGCTCTCCCACACTAGAGGCATTCAAGAGGCAGCTGGACAACCATCTGTCAGGGATGCTTTAGGGTGGATTCCTGCATTGAGCAGGGGGTTGGACTTGATGGCCTTATAGGCCCCTTCCAACTCTACTATTCTATGATTCTATGAAATATCCATGTATTTATCCACTCACAAGTGGTGTCTATATATCACCCATTCAAATGTTGATAACGTTGTCAAGTCCTCAGTCTACTGCATTACGGGAGGTCTAACTTATTATAAGGCAGCTTCCTATATTCCTCTCCCTTCTTTGACTTTAAACCAGATTTGAACGGGACACCTCTTCAAATAGAGGACGCCTTCCAGAATAGAGGACTGTAGAGGACACCTGGGACACCAGGCCAAACTGCCTGTATGATGTAGATAGGCCTTTTTGTGGTCTTGCTTTTCGGTCAGAAAGTCTAAACTGGCTGTCTTTTGCCACTCCTGTTTCTGTGATTATAAAGTTAGATCAAAGTCAAGTTTGACTCTTGCCGTGTGTGTTTGTGTGTGTAGATATATATAATTTCAAGTTTGCATTTTGAAGCAAAAAAAGAATTGTCCTACATTATGAAGGACCTTCAGCAGGTGGATCACTCACTTTCACTGGCAGAATGACCACATTTGGCTTATTGTCTTCAACAAACAAAAAGATTGGTAATGAACTGCAACAGGTTATTTGGAAAGTGCTGAAGAACTGGGATCAGGTGCAGTTTTTGCTATTTTTCAATATTCATCTAACCTGTCAGGATCTCATCCAGATTTTTATTATTTTATTTCATTTTTGGAATAATGAATGGAATTGTTTTATCAGTATTGATGCAGGGAGTGTGAGATGGGGGAAAAATATTCCACTGAAATGCTGTCATCCATATCTTTTGTTTAACTGACAAGAGTTGTCATGTTCTTTTGGTACCTGATGGGCAGAGTGTAAACTGATAAACAGCTTAAAAATGAAATTGTCAATCACCATTACAAAGCCTCAGTAAAAAAAATATAAAAAATAAATCTTCAGTTGGAGAGTAGAGTTAGGCTTCAATATTCGGGCTACTGAACCCCTGTGGACATGGAGAGAGACATAGAACTTTGTGAGTATGATATCAGCCTCAGGGAGAGAGGGAGTAACTTTCAGCCATTAAGGAATAAAGCTCAAGGGTGTGTTATAATAATTCCGGAAATAGCAGTTTCTTTTTCGTCTCAGGAGGAGAGATGTTGCTGTATAGCTATGTAGAACAAGAGAAGTAAGACTCAGAGAATAGCAGCGCTATTCTCGTTTACTCAGAAGTAACTATGTTCAATAACCGTTGCTCCCAGGGCCAGATCTACACTAGGGAGGATATGACACTTTGAAAACAGTTTGAAAATTGTATTTGGAGTGTGTCCTGGGCCCCAGCAGTTGTCATTACTGTTATAAACTGTTTTAAAGCAGTAGTGTAGATCCCGGAGGTAAGTGTCCATAGGATTACAGCCTTAGGGAACAAAACTATGCAAGTTTACTCAGATGTCCCACTGAGTTCAATAGGGCTTATTCCCAGGTAAGTGTGAGGATTCCAGCTTTAGGTGGCATGGTACATATTTCTTTAAAATTACCTCCAACACGTAAAATTGAAGTAACACAAAACTGAATGTTTTTAAATTACACAAAACTGAAATAATACAAAACCTGGATATATATGTGTGTGTGTTTTAAAAAATTACTGATGCAAAGCCATTTCCCCAAGCAGAATGGGCCTTTTCATAAATCACCGTGTTCCTTGTGTTCTGTTGCAATTTCCAGACATTAATAATGTAGTTGAAAGCCTTCCAAAAAATGAAGCAACAGAAAAATGCTTACCTGTGCAGTTGCTGCACACTCCTCCACCTGTATCCAAAATTTTGATCAGTCCTACCTCTCCTCACAAGAGGCATGAATGAACTCTCCCTCCCTCTCTCTCTCTCTCGTTCCTACAAGAGCAGCAGGCAAGTTTGGTCACAAATATCTGATACCAAGGGACGGCCTTAGGCATGGGTGAGCTGGGTGGTTGCCCAGGACACTGAGTGGAGTGGGGTACCAAGGTGGGTACAAGGCTAGATCTACACTACTGCTTTATAGTGGTATTGAAGTGCCCTGACAACTGTTGGGCACAATTCACATTCCATATACTGCTTTCATAGTGGTATACCCTGCTTTTTATTCCACGTTTGAAATAATTTGACACAAGGTGTAGATCAGGACCCTCATCACACAAGGAAAATAGTGTTTCCTTACCATTGCTTCTCCGCTCGCGCATTTGTCCCTCATTACTTCTTCATTCTCAAGGGAGAGGAAAGAGGAAGTAAACAACATGGCCTATTCAGTGGGTTGTTTTGATCGTACTGCTTCTCCTGCAGTCAGGGTGTTTTTTTGTTGCTCAAAGAAGGCCAGAAGGGGCGGGAGGTAAGCAACATCATGAGAGGGACCCGCGAAAATCTGTTAGTGCCCAGCAACGAGCGTGCAATAAAACACTCGTCTGATGTTGCTCCAGGTCTGTTTTTTTAATGTACTATATTTGTAGTGAACTAGGGTGGCAAAAAGCAAGGGTTTGTAAACTCTTTCAAGGTTCTACAGGTTGTTTGTGTACTAACTGCAAAAAAGATCCTCCTGCAATTAGCTTGAAAGTATGTTACTTTTTCAATTTCCACTTTGATGCCATTTGTGCTAGGTAAAAATAAGTGGAACACAGCTTTACTTTGAGGCAATGTTACCGAGCACTTAGCACTTCTAATACAGTAAACACTATGAACACTATATAAAAATAAAATAGGATAAGATAAAATAAAATAAAGCCATAAGCTGTAAGAGGTCAACTGGATAGTGTTTTTATTTATAATGTTTCATTATTATTTTTAAAGATAAACATAATGAAGGCTTACCAAGTGATAGAAACTGCTACAAAACAAACAAAAAATATAAGTAAAACCTATGCTAGAATGCTGTGTTGCATAATGCATTGCCACAGCTCAGAATGTGGCTTTTCAAACTTTGGCTCGGGCAAACTGTAGCACAAGAGATCAAGGTTTTGAGCGATGTTGTTCTCAATGGACATCACACCTGCACCAGGCCCCATAACTCCTGAGTGGCCCTGCAAAAGTGATTACTGGGGCGGGGTGGGGGCAGTAATCACTGGCCCAGCATGCTATTTATCCTAGGGCCAGCCCTGCTGATAATAAATACAATTCCTAGCTGAGGCCTGGACTGTGCATTACCTGCAAAGGTGTATGATGGCATGAATGAACTCTTGATCCTACAAGAGTGGCAGGCAAGTTTGGTCACTAGTGGTAGTCTGGTTCAGTGCTGGCTTCAGGATTTGGCCACGATGGAATGGGGGTTGCTCTTGGATAAGGCACTCTCAGTGAGTCCCCTTAATCTGGCAGAGCAATCGTTAATTTTTCTCCTCCTCCCTTTCATCTTTCTGGATGGCTCATGCAAAGTGAAAAAGGCCCTGCTGTTGTTGCAGTGGACATTTTACTGGTCCAGGCTCAATCTTCCCTGGCAAATGCTCAACCTGTCCACTCCCTGGAACCAGCCCTGGTTTAATGGCCCATTTTTATGGGCCAATCAAGAGCAAGCTAAGATGGCCATGTGTCCTAATTTACTAAGGACAGTCCTATATTTGAATGGCTGTCAGAGGACAGTCCTCTATTTGAAGACATCCTCTGTTTGAAGGGCTGTCCAGGTCACCTTGGATTTAAAGATAATGAATCATACAAAAGCACTACAGAGGCCTTGCAGTTGCCAATCAACAGTTAGCACCTGATTGTGGACAGCAGACTGATTGTGGACAGCAGACTGAGGAGGCACACAGGTCACCTCACCACAGTACCTCTCCATTACAGGGAAAGGCACTGTATTTCTATTTAAATTATAGTCATTATTTCAAAATGTGCAAATTTGATCTCCACCCTCTTTGGACCTCTTTTTTGATGATGCATAAATGGCTACTCTCAAACACACATTTGGAACTGGCAGCGGGGCACAGCGGCGGGGCAGGCAGTAGGGCATGGCGGTGGGGCAGGAGGAAGCTACTTTGGAGGTGATTTAGAGCAAGGAAAGAATAGGTAGGGGAAATGGTGAAGCACCCATTCCACCGCTTTTCTGCTCTCGCTCATACCCACCAGAAACCGCTTTTCCAGGTCGGGGAGGGCAGAGGAGAGTCTGGCTACTGTAATATGCCTTTGTATGTATTGTGTGGTTTTGGGAAACACAGGAAAGGAAGGCTGTGCTATGAACACATCATAACAGGATTTTTGCTCTGTGGGAAGCCCTATCAAGCTCCTGTTGTTACTAATATGTAATAGCAATAATGACAGGTTGATTAAGGGCCGTACCTCTATCTGCTTTTGCCGGGAGATGGCTATCAGCATCGTCTTGTTGCTCTGGAAGGCATCACTCAAGCTGTGCCTTAATGCACGGCACAGATGGTGGGAAGAAGCAAGCAGGAATGGGCGGAGATAGACGAGAGCCCTAGAATAATGAAGCCATCATTGCCTCTTGTGTGCACAGATCCATCCTATTATGGTCTCGGGCCAAATAGCTCTGCATGTTTTGGAGTGCTTCAGACTGGAGATAATGGTGGAACAAAAGGAATTAATGTGTCCAACTCCACAGATGTTATCTCTGCCATATCTCCTTCTGCTCTCATCAAAGCCATTGTCTTCCATCAAGAGGTTCTAGTCCTACTTCTGTAAAAGAGATGTGGAATTCTTGGAGGAGTTTCATAGCAGAGGCAATCCTTTTTTTGAGGACATGTGGGGCCTGCAACAAAATGTCACAGCGTGGAGAGCTCCTGTTCAAGGTTCTAGGTAGCTGGACAGTCCTCTTCCGAGATACTCTGTTCCATTTCAGTTGTTTCAATAGATCCTTTTGGGATCGTAGCAGGGAGTGGGAGGGTTAAAGTTCCTATTTTCCACCTAAGGATCCTGATCTGAATCACAAACATTATTATTATTATTATTATTATTTATTTATATAGCACTATCAATGTACATCCCTCCCTCGTGGTGGCAATTCGTAAACAAACAGACACCGGGGTGGAAAATATGGCTTCTTGGTTCAGATAGGCTTTCCACATCTCTCTGTGCCTGATGCATGATATATGAAAACCAAACTGGCACTCCAGTGGCTATAAAGAAAATCCAAATCTGAATGGTAAATGCCAGCTACATTGTTGGCAAATAAAGGCCTGGATTGTGCTGGCGGAACGGTAACCTCAAGTGCATCATGAGTTATTTGTTTTCAAAAAGGAACTCAAAATATCCGTTTGACAAGTGCAGTGTGCTGGAGAAAAATCATGCCCAAACTGATTGACAACAGAATCTCATCCCATCAAAACGCCATGGAGGTTGGTCAGAGAATACAAAGCTGTAGATTACACACACACACACACACACACACACACACACACACACACACACACCATGAAATGAGGACCATACTGATGTTTACTAGGTGCCATATGTTCTGATGTAATAGGAATATATATATATATATATATATATATATATATATATATATATATGGAATGTTTCTGTAGGGTTTCTGAATTTTAAAATAATAATAATGGAATTGATTTTACCACTAAAGGATACACGACTAGATGGCATCTCTGGCACAATCAGTCACGCCAGAAGTGAGATGGTGAGGAGGCATCAACACTAGGACGTATCAGCCCAGAACTTAACCCCAATGGGGATGTGGAGCTAGTTCTGATTTCTCTCCCCATTGGCAGCATAGCCCCTAATATTTCAGATATGTAAATTGGGTCATTCTCACATCACTCTGCTTTCAGACTGGCACTTTCAGTGCTACCCAGACATCGTATTTCTGATGTAAGCTATAGTACATGCAGAACTGCAGTTGACTTTCCATACTTCAGGAGTGGTGAAGTGGTGGTAGTGGTAGTTCTTGTTTTGAAGTACGTCCCACTGTGTTCCATTCAAACTGGTGGGCATGAAATAGATTTCTGAGTGAGCAAGTGACAATGTATCTAAACATGTCATTTTAGCAACATGTTGCATTTTAAAACCTTTTTTTTTAAGTTCGCACTAAGCTTTTCCATGTAAGCACTTTTGCACTAATTTTTGAATTTTTGAATGCATTCTACAATGCATTTTAATGCAATGCCAGCCTGTCCAATGTGGACAAGCAAAGCGCTAGTGTGCCTTACAAAGTTTCTTCTTTACAACATGTGCTTCTTTTATTGGATCCTGTTCAGTATAACTATGCCTCGTGTGATACAGAGTGGTAAGCGGCAGTTACTGCAGCCGAAACTCTCCCCCAAGTCCGATCCCAGCGGAAGCTGGTTCTCAGGCAGCCGGCTCAGGTCGACTCAGCCTTCCATCCTTCCGAGGTCGGTAAAATGAGCACCCAGCTAGCTGGGGGAAAGGTAACTGCGACTGGGGAAGGCAATGGCAAACCACCACGCTACAAAGTCTGCCAAGAAAACGTCAGCGAAAGCAGGCTTCTCTCTAGGAGTCAGCAATGACTCAAGTGCTTGCATGAGAGGTTCCTTTCCTTCGGTATAACTAGGGGATTAGTGATACATTTTCATTAATCAGTCTTTTGATCCCCATGGATGTGTATGTGTGTGAGGGGTGTTAATTACTTTTAACACATAATTGACTAATTAAGAACAATCCCTCACTAATCCCCCAACCACACTGAACAGGCACCAATAAACAGGACAAAGACTGCAAAGAAGCTGCTACCAATGGGTACCTTTCTAAACAAGACTTATTTGTAGATAGGGATGTTGGAAAAATCCTCAACAAAACTAAATGTGTTTGGATTTCTATGCATGTGACCCACGGATTCTGCAGAGGCCTGGCTTTTTCCAAGTCCTGCAGATTCCATGGACTTGCAGACTGTCTTTGGGTTGGGTTGTTTTTTGGTATTTGTTTTTTCCTTTTTTTCTTACTGGAATTTTATGCAAATTTTATGCAAATTTTCATAGAAAAATACATTAAAAAATTAAAAACACTGGCCGAAAATGTGCATTCCCCCCGTAGGCAAAAGTGTGAACATATACATCTGGGGGATTTGTGCATTTTGGGGAGGACTTGCACATTTTTGCAAGTGTGAATTTGCACAAATGCTAATTTGCACTAAATCAGGAAATTGGGGAAAATCCAATTCCTTCAATGAGCGGATGACAGAATGGAAGCCACCTGACTTTTACAAAATCTGTACATCCGAGTTTCTGACTGAACATTGTAAAAGGGTCTTGACAACAGGGAAGGCCTTTGCTGGATAATGTAATGCTATGTATAAAGCCTTCATTTTAAACCTGCTTCCAGATGAATGCAGAAAAGTGATGTCTCATCCATGCTAAAGAGCCTTCATGTAACTTCATGGAACTGAGAAGCCTTTTTCCTACCTACCTTTCCCCAGACTTGACTACCTGTTGGGTGCAACCAAGACCACTGTGCTATGGTAACTTCATCCCAAAGATTCATTAGGAGGTAAACTCTAGGTATTATGCGGCTTTCCCCAAAGAGGTGCCCTCCAGATGTGTGTTTTTTAACTACAGTCTCCATCACCCTGACCATTAGTCATGCTGGCTGGGACCAATGAGAGTTGTAGTGCAAAAGATCTGAATGGTGCCATGTTGGGGAAGGTTGCATTACAGAGTGATCATCTGCTCATGATAAAAGGCATACGATCAGCTGACTGGTAGGACTAGATATCAAAGGACCTGCAGTTTCCACTAGGTCTATGCCCTCTTGAGGTATTCTATTCCTCTTGCCAGCAAACTTGACATCGGGATAAATTTCATACTGAATCTGAATCACAAAGGTTCCTGTCAATAAACCAACTAAACAAACAAACTTGCATTTATGATACACAAGACAAAATAGAATAAAGCCCAAGCGCTGAGACGTATGACAAAGGAAACGAAAAACTGGCGTAGGGGAATAAAAATTAACGCAGATATTATACTGCATTGCTGCTAAAATGTATTAGCATTTTTATTAGAGCTACTGATGTCTTTTGGATTGTGTTTTGGCACGTTCTCGAGAGGTATGAACTCTTCATTTAATATAACGAGAGATTTACATGCAAGTGCTAATCTTTTATCTTTTGCAACAATTACATGTTGAAGAAAATATCTTCCAAGCCGTGTCAGCTTGAGTGACATGTGAGCACCCCTCTCTAAGCATCTGTTACAGAGATTCTATTACTGAAAGTCTGTCACACTTGAAAATTGGAACAACCGTTGTAGGAGACCAAGGGAGTTAAAATGTTATGATGCTTCTTTTTATATATATAAATGGTTTTCCAGTACTATCGCAGAGAGCCTATTATATTTTTTGCAGCAAATTATAAACAATGAGGCATTTGCTTGATGGTTTACACAGAATTTACGCATTTGCAATACTCTTTGGGAACAGTGCACAAAGTACTGCTCCTGTGAAAACTGAAGTGGAATAAATTAGCATTATGGATCGCTTCAGGGCTCCTTTTTTTCTGGCTGGAAACCTGTAGAAAAAGCTTGTTTTGTCTTTAAAAAAGAAAGGCTTCTTCCTAATGATAATTTGCATGCATGCTGAAACCAAGGGTGGGTAACATGTTCAACTCCAAGTCCCATCAGCCCCAGCCAGCATGGCCAACTGCCAGTAATGATTGGAGTAGCAGTCAACGCCATCTGGAGGGTTGGGTTATAGCATTGGTTCCCTGCCACTAGCTTAAAATGTAAATACAAATGTTCCATGATACCCCCTAGCAGAGATGATCCAGTTCTGCTGTGAGGTATCACTGGGGAAGGGTTTCGCGATATAGCAGGCCTACATGGTGGTTCACACTAACCTATGCCCTGATTAGAGTCTACCCAGGCAGGATCTACACTACTGCTTTAAAACAGTTTATAACAGTACTGACAACTGTTGGGGCCCAGGACACACTCCAGATACAGTTTTCAAACCATTTTCAAAGTGTCATATCCTGCTTGGTGTATATCTGGCCCCAGAGAAGAGCTTTCAGTGTGGTGGCCCCCTTTCTATGGAACTCCATGACTCTGGAAGTCAGGCAAGCGACAACACTGTGCTGTTTTCGGCATCTCCTGAAAGCATGTTTATTTCAGGAAGCCTTCCTTAACTGACATGCCAAGTTTTTTATCGGCATTCTGTTTGTTTGTTTTAAAAAGCTATTATTTTAAAGATATTATTATTATTATTATTATTATTATTATTATTATTATTATTATTATTATATGGAGTTTTATTCCTTTACCTTCTAATCTTTTTTATCTTTTATTGTTCACCACTCTGGAACCTGTCTAAATGTGGAGCAGTATATAAATGTTGTAAATAAATAAATAAAAGTAGTATATGCTGTATACTGCATGCTTCCAAGTAGGATTTATTTATTTATTTACTCTACTTTTCAACCGCCCAATAACCAAAGATCTCTGGGCAGTGTAAAATACATTAAAAACATAAAATACAAACAGACAAGAATAGCCCAGAATGAAACCAACTTAAAACCAGCAGCAGAATAACATACTGAAAGCACTAAAAAAACAGTTTTTTAAAAAAATGGCTGGCAACAGAAAGGGTATATTGTAGGCACTCTGCGAGCCTCTTTGGAGAGAATGTTCTATAAATCAGGTGCCAGCACTAAAAAGGCTTCCTCTCTTGTAGCCACCCATCTCACCTCATTTGGCAGGGGCGCCTGGAGGAGTACCTCAGACAATCTCCAAGTAGGTAAACAAGAGATTCCTTCAGGTAATCTGGCCCCAAGCCATCTGGGGCTTTAAACGTTAAAGCCAGTGTTTTGAATTGGATCCAGAAATGGACTGGCAGCCAGTCTTGATGGAGAAGTAGAGACATAATAGGACCACATCGGCCAGTCCCAGTTCACAGACTGTTTTGGACTAACTGAAGTTTCCAGACCATTTGCAAAGGCAGCCCCATGTAGAACGTGTTGCAGTAATTCAAAAGGGAGGTTACCAGAGTGTGAATAACTGTCACAAGGCTATCTCTACTCAGGTAGGGTCTCAGTTGGTATATCAGCCTAAGCTGATAAAAGGGACTCTAAGACCACAGAGCGAAATGGCTACTGCTAGATTTACATACTACTAAATTTATATATTAGTGCACCAGGTGGTATGTTGGGATAGGCAGATAGTAGCATAAGTTAGAAGTGGGGAGGGGGGGCAACTTCAAAAAATTAGGAAACACTGGTTAAGGGTCAGGAGGGTTGTTAGGCGGATGCATTCACCAATGCTCTGTCGATTCCAAAAAGAAATATGTTACTGTGGGGAGCAGTGTTGTAGGGCCATTTCCCAAAGGCTTTACTTTTTACGTGAAGTGTGCTACCAGCTAACAACATAAAATCATGAGAAGAGCCATGCTGGATCAGACCAAGGGTTCACCTAGTCCACTATTTTGTTCACATAATGGCCAACCAGCTGCCACGGGAAACCCACAAGTGTGTTCCCCAGGAACTGGTGTATATAAGCATACTGCCTCTAATACTGGAGGTGGCATATAGCCATCAGAACTAGTAGTCATTGATTGACTTCTCCTCCAGGAATTTATCTAAACCCCCTTTAAAGACATCCAGATTAATGGCCATCACTATATCTTACGGTACAAATTCTATAGCTTGACTGTACGCTGTGTGAAGAAGTGTTTCCTTTTATCTGTCCTGAATCTCCCACCGATCACCTTCATTAGATGACCATGGGTTCTGGTATTATGAGAGAGGGAGAAAAATGTCTCCCTATCCTCATTCTCCACACCATGCATCATTTTGTACACCTCTATCATATCACCCCTTAATTGCCTTTTTTCCAAGCTAAACAATCATAGCTGTTGTAACCTTACCTCAAAGGGGAGTTACTCCAACCCCTTGATCATTTTAGTTGCCACTTTGTGCATTTTTTTTCAACTCTACAATATCATTTTTCAGGAAAGTTGAGGTAGTTGTTCGTTCTGCCTCTGTTGTTGTTCAGCAAGTTGGTCCTGGATTCTTCATTCTTGACTATAAACAGCCAGGTATAGCCAGATTTCAACCCATATTTAGAACACCCTTTACTTCAACAACAGACGGAAAACAGTACCACTCAGGATGACTTGAGCACAAAACAAAAAACAGCAACAGGAAGTTACAGAGGAAAGCTGTGATCTCTCTCTCTCTCTCTCTCTCTCTTTCACTTTCACACACACACACACACACACAGAGCGAGAGAGGCTCTAACTAAGAAGTTAAGTAACAACCCCACCTACTGTTGGAGCAGACCAATTGAAACCAGTATATAATTGTACTTAATGCTCCACATGATCACTGCATCCCACTACGGCTTATTTAAGTCGCAATGGGTTGTGGTAGATACCAGTGACCATTTTGAATATTCAAAACCTGGCTGTTCCAGGAGGAAACAACCCTCAAATAACCCAACAACAAGCCCTGCAACCTGGGTTTGTACAACATAGCAAACCATGGGAACCTCCTGCCAGGGCTGAACATTCAGAATGGCCATTGGCACACAGTGCAACCCACCATGGCTTACATAAGACACTGTGGGCAGCAGTGATTGTGTGAACCTGGTCTAAGGGCAGTATCCAATGTTAGTCCTATGTATAATAGATCCTTTGGAACGAATGGGATTTAAGTTAGTCATGACTAACTTAAGTCCCATTCATTTCCATGGCTCTATTCTAAGTAGGACTAACATTGGATACTACCTTAGGCATGCCCTTGGACATTAATTGTTTATGAATAATTTGTGTTAGCAACTAGAATCAATAAAGTGAATTATAGCTTGTACATTTGTACAACAGCCAAAGATCTGAGTTGTTTTGCCATCTCCCTTCACCCCTAAAACATGCACCGTGGGATTTTCTCCCAGTGGACTTGGTATTATCCTGCTCCCATGAAAGCAAATTATGCTCCATACAGAAACAACGTGAACCTCAGTCACTATTAAAATGAAGTGATGTTAGGTTTCTTTAAATAAAAAATCATTTCAAGAATTTCTACTCCTTATGTTGTTGTTTTCTCCCAAAGAGTAAGTTTTAGATGGCACCGAATAAGACTGTTGTCACTGAAACAGGAATTTTCCCATGGGACAAATAGGCAGGCATGAGTTATTCCCATGCGTACTTAAATATGCACAAAGCAAAAGCCATCCCCTCTGCCAAGCTCCCCCTCCCACCTAAAACCAATGTGTGTTTTCAAAATGTTAATTTTATAGTAATTCTCATGGCAGCTGAACTGAGAATGCCTTAATTATTCTAGATTAGACATGTGCCAACAATAACGATAAAAGATAAACATAATATAGAGTAAAATCAGCCACACAAATATGAGGCTTTAAAAACAAATTCAGGAAGGTAGCATCAGGCGAGAGCATAGGAGCGCAGCCATGCAGCATCAACCATTTTTCTGCCATGGACATGAGGAGGGGAGGGGGTTGTTCCAACCAGTCACAGCTCCTGGTGCTCACATCCCATGCTCCTGGTGGCTGCACGGACAATGTTGGTGGAAAAGGGGCTACATGCATACCAAGGCTATGGCTATACGAGGGGGTAGGAGGGCGATGATCTCACGATTTTATGATTGCAAGGTCGTTGCCCTGGTCTACAGGTGGCGCATGACATCACGGCCGCCATTTTGGGTTTTTAAAGGAAAATAAGCACAGGAGCACTCGAACGCAAGGTAAGGTATTTTTTTTAAAAAAAATCTCACCCTCCCCCCACTCCACTCCTGATGGACACAGAGGAGCTCTGTCCCCCGTGCCTGGGTCCAGGCTCCTTGCAGTTACTTGCGAGGAGCCAGGACAACTCGCGACACCCGCAAAATGTTCCGTGGTCTCGGGATCCCGAGACAGCGGGGAAAGCGGGGGAAAAGAGCCTGCTGACATCCCGGGCCAAGGGTGGGTATAATGTTTCATTATACAACCACTAGATGGTGATGTGGTATAGTTGAATTGCATAATTACAGGAGGCTCTCAAACTGCCATTTCTAAATAACACCAGACTTCCTTCATTAGGAAAAACACACACATAATAATGGTTGCAAAGAACCACATTTTCTCTGAGAAGATGCCTAACACCTTGTTGGCATGCGTGTTGTGTGCCAATCTTGACATAAATACATATGAGCCCTGTTCAGACAACACTAGGGGGACCATATGAAAAGGACAGGGCTCCTGTATCTTTAACAGTTGTATTGAAAAGAGAATTTCAGCAGGTGTCATTTGTATATATGGGGAACCTGGTGAAATTCCCTCTTCTTCGCAACAGTTAAAGCTGCAGGTGCCCTGCCCTCTTTTAAATCTGGTCACTTGAGTATAGCTCCTGCACTTTAACTGTGATGAAGAGGGAATTTCACCAGGTTCTCCATATATACAAATGACAGCTGCTGAAATTCCCTTTTCTATGCAACTGTTAAAGATACAGGAGCCCTGTCTTCCTTTTCATAGGGTCACCCTAGACAACACGCTAAACCACGGTGGTTAAGCATTTTGAGCTAAACAGTATGACTTAGCATGCCATTTGAACCATTACTTAGTCATTTCTACACCTGCCTTTTTCCCCAGGATCGTCCCAGGATCATCCCTGTGCATGCAAATGACACAGGGGATCCCGGGAGCAGGCAGGGATGATCCCTCCATTTTTCTGGGATAATCCTTAGGTGTAGAAAGGGCCTTGGTGTATCATGTAAACCATTCCTAACCATGGTTGCTACATGACCATGGTTTAAACACACTCACTAACCATTTGCTGCAAAAGGGTTAGCAGTCTAACTATGGCTTAGCATGTTGTCTGAACAGGCCCATGAAATGTTAAATCTTTTAGTGTTACATAACAAATGCTAGCAAGCTGCTCTAAGTCCTGTCATAGACAGAAATATGGGATACATTTTGGTCTCATTCTGAACTGTAAATATTCTACTTATTGTAGAAGTAAATATGAACTGATAGTATAAATGTAACTATTATTCCATTGGGGCACTTGCTTTTATTTACTATTCCTTTGACCGTTATATTTTGAAGATACTTTTTAAAACTCTTGCCTTGCAGGAATCAAATCAATGGTATATGTTCTCAACAGATAAATACACAGCATTCCAATATATTTTATCATACTTGCGTTCTAAAATGCCATCATTATGGCTAATTTTGCCTTTCAAACCTCAGCATGATTCATGCCTAGAGACAATGCATTTTATATTTTGCCAGATAGACCTGACAATTATATTTTAAAACATTTATTTTTACACCTTTAATAAAAGATAACCCTCCCAGTTAATATTCCATCACCAACAGCTATCGAAATCGTGTGTTGCTAAAGTGCCATCTACTGCTTCAGCAGGAACAATACATATAATGTGGGTCTTGTTATTAGGCGTCAGAAGCAAATACATGTTCAGAATTGTGTGTGTGATCAGGAAACCAGGCAATTTGCCCCAGGGGGGTCTCCCAGATGTAACAAAACAATGATGTGACTCATGGACAGTCCGTCCAGCTTCCAGGCATCAGGTTCAAGCTCTGGGAGCAACTGCACTCTCTTTTAGATTTTTGGCATCTGCTTTTTTGCGTTTGACTGATTTTCATGGCCTTCGCCACTTCTTAAAAAAAAAAAAGAATAAAAATGCAGTGTTATCAAATGTTCTATGTTCCTTTTCAACTTGGATTGATTATTCACTGCAGGATAAAATTGCGTCGTCAAGAGAAGCATTGGATAATGGAGGCATCAGACTTTGATGCATAGGGTGACCATATGGAAAGGAGGACAGGGCTCCTCAACCTTTAACAGTTGAATAGAAAAGGGAATTTCGGCAGGTGTCATTTGTATGCATGCAGCACCTGGTGAAATGCCCTCTTCATCACAACAGTTAAAGCTGCAGGGCCCTGCCTAGCATGACCAGATACAATGGAGGTCAGGACTCCTGCAGCTTTAACTATTGTGATGAAGAGTCAATTTCACCAGGTACTGCATGCATACAAATGACACCTGCTGAAATTCCCTTTTCTGTTCAACTGTTAAAGGTACAGGAACCCGGGCCTCCTTTCCATATGGTCACCCTATTGATGCCCTGCCTTTAGACTGCGCTCCTTTCTAAGTGATATGCAGCTCCACAAGAACCATAGCCCAGTGACCAGCGATGTATGACTTTGGCTGGGCTTCCATGGAACCGGATGCAGGGTACCAGCCTTTGTCTTTTAGATGATTAGTCTTTGCTACTGGACAAGCTGTTTCTGCAATAAGGCTCTGCTTTGTTCAGACCTTTCCTTGCTTTCCTTTTA
This sequence comes from Elgaria multicarinata webbii, assembly GCF_023053635.1. Lineage (NCBI taxonomy): Eukaryota > Metazoa > Chordata > Lepidosauria > Squamata > Anguidae > Elgaria > Elgaria multicarinata. The sequence goes on from NC_086171.1 coordinate 138,089,366, forward strand.
CAAGGACTTTGGGGTGGAAGGAGAGGATCTAGACCAGCACAGCAGGGCCCTCTTGTGGAAGAAATCTCACAGGGATGTTCCTCCCTTTTCCACTACGGTGCGCCTGTAGGCAGCGAAAGGTCTGAGCCCACCTGCCATGAGAGCCCCCTAAGATTGGTCACGTTATTCAAGGTCCAGAGCTCAAAAGGGGTGAATGGGGGTGTAGGAGGTGCACAAAAATCCGCATTGCCCTTAATGGGGAGTGGTACCTCTTGGCATTCAGGCCTCTGAGTGCCCTGGCATATGTGCCAAGGGGACAGGTGGGGAAAAGACGGCTTCTGTTAAGCCCTATATGGGGAAATGTCAAATCCCATGATTTTTATTCTATGGCTGCGGCAGCAGCAATATACTCCTGAGTTATTCCAGCAGCTTTTCAGGCGCTGTTTATTTCAAAGTGGCCACCCACTGTACTTAGGGCCATAGGCGAAAAAAGATCAGTCCATTTCTCAATGATCTCTTGGCACCTGAAAATATGCTTTAGTCCAGCCTTTCCCAACCTGGTGTGCTCCAGATGTTTTGGATTTTGGCCTTCAGCTTCCATCAACCCCAGCCAGCATGGCCAATAGTCAGGAAGCCTGGGAGTTGTGGACCAAAACACCTGGAGGGCACCAGATTGGAGAAGGCTGATATAAACCTAAACCAATGCTAGGATCACACAATATCTGTAGCAGCAGCCCATTCTGCTTCCAACTCAATTCCTTGACTCCAAAGGTGCATCACTAAGTGTCCATGTACTGCACACAAGGCATGTAGTATTTCAGATCCTCAATGGGCATGTAGCATAAAGCAGCAGGAGGAGGATGAACAACAACAACAACTTTGAGGTTATTAGGACAATTGCCTGAATTGTCATTTTATTTGTCAAAGAAAGACAAATTTGCCATTTAGAACACCTTCTGTTTTAGCTCTCTATTGTTAGATGGTATATAAATAATTGCAATTCTGTCACCTTGTCTTGTGCTCCAGAAAGCTGAGGGTGGTAAACAATGGCCCTTCAGACAGACTCCAAGTACACCGTGCAGCTCTTCTGTAACTTTCACTGCAGAATTGGTTTACAACATGCAAGCAAAGGTGAATGAAAATACTAAAAAGAACAGGGAAATGGTCTATAAACACATGAAAGAAAATTTGCTTTGGACAAGCCAAAACGAGATATTCTAGGTTTTCTACGAACTCCTTCAGATGGGGGGAAGTCCCATTCCTTTACCGTGGCTCTGATTCCTGCTTCCATTCTGCATTTGCAACGAGCTGCGACCATGTGGCTTGCACAGCTCAATGCTGTTGAATGGGACAGCACCCTCTAGTGTGCATTTTATAGTGCAACTTTGCCTGCACACCTCAGAAAACCTGACAAATATTGATATATTCCAGAAGAGAAGAGTCAGGTTTTCCGAGGTTTATTTTTTAGCACTAAAATTGGAAACTGGAGCAGGAGACGCACAGGAGGCTGATGGTGGCATCAGAATGACCCGTGAACATCCGTGAGTGGCCAGTCATGAGCGTGCTATAAACGCTCGTTTAAAGAAGCCCTACATCCCTGGGCTACCCCCACCCCCCAAATTCCGGGTGCCTGAATTTTGCTTTCCTTTCTCTCTCTCCTCCTTCAGAGTTATTTTTCCTTGTGTGCCGTGTCTTTTAGAGAGCAATTCTATGGTGCTGGGAGAGCATCCCAAGGACCACAGGATTCTTCAGAGTCCTCCCTCCAAGGCTGTAGACACTGATATGACCTTGTAAGGGGGGCTTCAGATTCTGATACTTCCGCATGTTCCTGCTGCCGCCACAGAAAGAACTGTGCCAGCTGCTTCCCAAGGTTGCAGAAGTGGCCTCAGAGAGTTCAGAAAGGGAGCATGCCAGTGGGCAGGGAGGGGAGAGGCCACGATATGAGGAATTCTATTGGCTCTCCAGCCCATTCTGCCTCAGAGGCCTGTCTAGAGAGAAAAAAGCAAAACAAGGAGGACAGAGAGGCGAAAATCACTTTCATCATTCCTTCTTTCCTGCCAACAGCAGCTGAGCTGGGCATTGGATACATGGAAAGGTCCAAGTTTGGAGGCTTCCATCTCATGAAGACGCAACCCATAGAATCGCATCCTTAGATTGTAAGCCTGAGGACTAGAACTGTCCCACTATTAATCTTTATAAACTGGTGCAGGGTAAAATACCACAAATAAATAATAAATAAAACCCTGGAAACCTTAGTAACTTAGTAATCACATTTTGGGAAACCATGTTAAATCCAAGGAATCTAGTATAAAGACATAGGTGAAAACCAAGCCAAAATATTCTGGCTTATGTGACAGCAGCAGACCTGTGTGTTTAGCAACATCAGAAGCTGCCTTACAAGAAATCAGATCATTGGTCTATCTTACTGAGTACTGCCTACACTGACTGGCAGCAACTCTCCTAACTTTCAGGCAATGAAAATGCTGGGATTGAAGCAGAGTTCAAAGTTCTGCTCCACCACTGAGCTGTGTCCTGCGAAAGAGTTCCTGAAAACGATCTTCTACTGTATGTCCTCGTCTGGATCCTCCTCATTCACTGTAGTTTCTAGTTCCTTTATTTTTATTTGTTTTTAAGATTGTGCAGCATTAGGATGGCGCCAGCTTTATCATGAGTACAGCAGTGGTACTTTCTGTGGCACATGTACTATTATTATTATTATTTATTTATATAGCACCATCAATGTACATGGTGCTGTACAGAGTAAAACAGAAAATCGCAAGACCCTGCCGCATAGGCTTACAATCTAATAAAGCCATAGTAAAGCAATAAGGAGGGGAAGAGAATGCAAACAAGCACTGGGTAGGGTAAACAGGCACTGGGTAGGGTAAAACTAACAGTATAAAGTCCAGGCAGCATTAAGTTTTAAAAGCTTTAGGAAAAAGAAAAGTTTTTAGCTGAGCTTTAAAAGCTGCGATTGAACTTGTGGATCTCAGATGTTCCGGAACAGCATTCCAGGCGTAAGGGGCAGCAGAGGAAAATGGACGAAGCCGAGCAAGGGAAGTAGAGACCCCAGGGCAGGCGAGATACATGGCATCAGAGGAGCGAAGAGCACGAGCGGGGCAATAGTGTGAGAGGAGAGAGGAGAGAGGAGAGCTAGACCATGAAAAGCTTTGAAGGTCGACAGGAGAAGTTTATATTGGATTCTGAAGTGAATTGGAAGCCAATGAAGAGATTTCAGAAGTGGAGTAACATGGTCAGAGTGGCGAGCCAGGAAGATGATCTGTACGCTCCTTCCAACCAGGACTCCCTCTCCTTTTCATTTAAGGGTCCCTCATTTCAGTACTGAGAGATGGGTGGGCACCGGCAGGTGGCACACCGGCAGGTGTGCCACAAGTCGAGTCATATCCAAAATATGAGAACGTGGCATTCTGAATGTGTTTGCAGCCATTGTATGAACATGCGCACAGCCACCATGGAATTCTTCTAAACTTCATTATGTTTTAAAACAGGCATGAAAATAATTAGATCGGGATCTACCGCAAAGGTTTCTGGCTCCACGTTGCCTAACAATTTGCACCAAGATCCAGTTGATGGATCTCAGGGAGGGAGGGAGAGAAAAGATCCCGCAAGCCAGAAGCGACCTTCTCCACGTTGCATCAGCCAGAGAAGCAGAGAGTACTGTAACGTCCTCCACACACCAGAGGGCGCTCTCCGCGCCTCGCCTCTTTCCCTCCACAGCCGTTTTAGGGTCGTCTAATTGAACGCCTGACAGATATCTTTCCTCCTCTCTTCCCCAGACGTGTTGGCGAGCAAAGCCTCGTTATTACACACAGCCGCGAGAGGGCTTACGAAGGAAAGAGCGAGAGCGAGAGCGAGAGCTCGGGAGGCTGCCGCGTTGGAACAGGCGGTCGCGAAGGCAGACCCGTCGCCCGCAGGACCCTTGAGGCCCTCGCCTAAGCGCTGCCGAGGCCGAACTACCACTGCTGCGGGCAGGACCGCCGCTCGGGTCCGCTTTGCGTCCGTTTCGCGAGCTGAGGGGGGAAGGCGAGGCGAGGCTGTGGCCGTTCGCAGCTGCCGGCATGTCGACAAAGAATTTCCGTGTCAGCGACGGGGACTGGATCTGCCCGGACAAGAAGTGAGGGGCGAAGCCGGGTCGGGCTGGGCCGGGGCCTGTGAGGGACCGGGCCCTGGCCTGCGTTATGGCGGGGCGGGGGGCTCCCTTTGGGTAGGAATGGCAGGGGAGGGGGCAGCGTCGGGCGGCATCTTCTTGCCTGCCCCCCCCCCCAGCCCTGTTCTTTAGGTCGCTCCTCCGTTCTTTCCTCCGTTCTTTGCCTCGTTGACTTTTGCCTCTTTCCACGATTTGGGCGCGGGAGTCTGGGGTCGGACTGTCACCCGCCCGCTCGCTCGTTCGCAGAGTGCGCCAGACACGTGTTTGACCGCATTGCCGACGACCCTGTTCGCCCTCCCTCCCTCCGTCCCTTCAAATGGCCGGCACAGCATTCCGGGGCTGCGCTCAGGGGGTCACTGCGTTAATATCGCCTCGCAAAGGTGACGGGTTTCTCTCCTGGCGGCTCAGTTCTTGTACGATGGGCCACAGACGCGGCTGCAAAAGAGGTGCGGTGCAAACCCCGTGCAGGGCTACTCGGAAGGAAGCTCTGCTGAGTTCAGTGGAGCCTCCAAGTGAGCGTCGGAATGCAGCTTCGTGGTAGACGCCTGGTGGAAGCAAAGGTCTTGGAAACGTTACGCTTAAGCCGAGGGGCAGAGGTGGGCAAGTTGGAGTCCTCCAGGGTTTTTGTTCGTTTGCTTGCTTTTTGCCTACAACTCCTCTCAGCCTTAGCCAGTATAGCCAATGAATGAGGGGTGTTGGGAGTTGTAGGCCGAAACACAAGTTCCCAGCCCCTACCTTTTTATATAATGGCTTGGTTCACACGTTATGCTAAGCCACTGTGGTTCATGTTTGAGAGTGATCCGTGGTGGGTTAGCGTGTCATGTACCAAGTGTTTTTTCCCTCCATGTTGGGTACTTTACCCACCCCTGTTACCTACCTTTTGCAGTGGCGGGTAGCATGCTCCAGAATGGGTTCCTGTGTTGTCTGTCAGGCACTCCATAGTTAGATCCACACACTCCGTGAAAAAACACGGCAACGATGCAGACACCTACCTAGAACATCTGCAATTTCCAGTGATGCTGTAGCGCTAGTGTATGCGGCCATTCTCTGTAGTTGCCGTCGTATAGTGACAGTACTGCCAGTGCAATGCAATTCCTGCCACGGTGGCCACGGGAATAGGTGGCGGCTGGGGGATGCAATCTACCTATGGAGCGGGGAGGGGGAAGTAAACCACAGCATGGTGTGTGGTTGCTAGTCTTGTGAGGGGTGTGACACATCATGGTTTTGCTACCCATCCCCTCTCCATAATTCCACTAGACATCCACCCACGCACAATTGTGTGAATAGGGCCAATGAGTTAATTAGATTCCCTGCCACAGTAGTATAATTTTCATTTCAGTAATATTCATTCCAAAGTGTTTACGCATAAAGTCACAAAGTAGTTCTAAAGTTTCCAGAAAGATATGTTCAGTTCCTTTCGTGTGCACAGTATACACCAGAGCAGTTGGGATGCATATACTGATCATTCATTTATTTATTAACTTTTATATTTATTTATTAAATTTATATACCGCCCCATAGCCGAAGCTCTCTGGGCGGTTTACGAATCTAGATTTGTGTCTAAAAAAAAGTCTTTAGAACTTGGGGTTGGGTCCAAAGTTGTGTGTACAACAGGACTTCCCACTCCTTTCCCCTGCATTCCCACCAGATCTGCTCTGGAGGATGCACTAGTTCTCTAGAACAGATTTAGGTGGCCAGCAGGGGATGCAGGTAGGAGGGGAAATTCAGTAGACTAGGTTGCAGTATTAAGCATACCAACTGGAAAGAAGTATGATCAAACTCAGTAAAATTCTTGGTTAACATGTTTAAGATCAGGCTGATAAAAACAAAAAATCTTCAAATCATGTTTCTTTTGTTTGCAGGTGTGGAAATGTTAACTTTGCTAGAAGAACCAGCTGCAACAGATGTGGTCGAGGTGACTCTGAATTAAGTTTCTTTTGAGGGAGGGATATTGTAAAGCATTAAGTTTATAAAAAAAATGCTTTAATCTTGGGTTTTTTCTGGACTATTTTCAGAAAAAACCACAGAGGCCAAGATGATGAAAGCTGGAGGGACTGAAATAGGGAAGACACTTGCTGAAAAGAGCCGTGGACTCTTCAGTGCTAATGACTGGCAGTGTAAAACGTATGTTGGTCTTGAAGTTCCAGTTCATTTTTAGTTTAAATAGAATTTTATTGTATGTCATTTTTAAGCTGACTCTTCTTTCTGCCCTCCTATATCATCCAAATATGTGATTCGATACTTCATGCAGCTCAATCCTTTGCATGTTTACTCAGAAGTAAGTTCCACTGTGTTCAGAGGGGTTTATGTAGGTAGGTGTGCATAGAATTGCAGCCTTAATCTTGTGCTACTCCGTATTATCTAGGCCTGTAGGTTTTAATTGATTATATTGAATAGAACATCAGCTTGGTTGGTTGTTTTTAATAATTTAAGGACTGCAAGTTACTGTTTTGAGTTGCTAATATTGTAATAAAGTTTTCAGCTAGAAATTTTTTAGTTGACAACACTAATTATGTGAATTTCCTCTTAACTAGGGTGACCATCTGAAAAGGAGGACACGGCACCTGTATCTTTAACAGTTGTATTCAAAAGGGAATTTCAGCAGGTGTCATTTGTATATATGGAGAACCTGGTGAAATTCCCTCTTCATCACAACAGTTAAAGCTGCAGGAGCTATACTCGAGTGACCAGATTTAAAAGAGGGCAGGGGCACCTGCAGCTTTAACTGTTGTGATGAAGAGGAAATTTCACCAGGTTCTCCATATATACAAATGACACCTGCTGAAATTCCCGTTTCAATACAACTGTTAAAGATACAGGAGCCCTGTCCTCCTTTTCATATGGTCACCCTATCTTAACGCCATTGCTCTTTAATTCCCGATCATGTTTTGCAATTCATATTGGGGTAATAATTGCAACTTCATTCCCATATAGCTTGAGAGAACACAGCTGTGTGATGCCTATTGGAGAGCCTTTGTCTGAATGTTTTGAATACATAGTATTTACTTGTACTACAATAGTGTTATGACTAAATTGAAGTAGGTTTTACTGGCACAAGACAATTGAGATCTATTGAGCTTGTTTTCTTTCCTTGTAACTTTCACTGACATCACATGGGAATTGCATAATCTCACTGAAATCTGTATGTGGAAGAAGAATGTGTCCCTTTCTTCCCCCACCCCCAGCAGCCTTGCTATTTTGCAAAAAGAAATTGGATGGGTTACCTGCTGGCTCAAAATATGGGTGTTTGTTTTGCTTTCCCTTAGTTGTACTTTGCTCAGCTTTAGTCCCAGTCATAGCTGTGAGGAAAATAAGGTGACTGCATGTGTTGTGGTCTTACATTGCACAAAATGAGTCTGCACAAGTATTACTGTTCTAAAAGGAGGTTGTTCTCAGTTACATATATCCTGCTTTAAAATTGTTTACATAACAGCGTTCACTACTGTATCTGTATAGTTGGAAATATGCAAATGAATTCTTGTGAGTCTTGCAACTAAACACTGATGTTAAAAGTTTCTGGGTTTTCAAGTATTGCTTAACTTCTTAATTTTTGAACAAATACAATTTTCTGTATTTAAACTATCAACCATATTTTTCTCCCCAAAGTTGCGGCAATGTTAATTGGGCCAGGAGATCTGAATGCAATATGTGCAACACTCCAAAGTATGCCAAACTTGAGGAAAGAACAGGTAATTGTCTTCAGATTATCTAAAAGCATGATTTTAAAGAAACGGGCTCAGTTCAGACAACACATTTCTCAACAGTAGTTTTAGAACTCCACAGTGGAGTTTTTGCACCACCATTGAGAAATGTGTTGTCTGGCAGGTAGAGTTTTTTGGAGAACACTTCACACAGAATATCCACACTGTGCACAGGAGAGTTCCTGCACAATCGGTGTGTTGTGTGGCAGGCTCTGTGGCGTTTTCCATTGTGTTGAGTTGACTTTTCCCACTGGCTGCAGAGTTTCCTGGCAAGAGCAGTGAAAGGAGCGAGTGCTGCTCTAGGAGAGCCGCCGGGATTGTTTTTTGCAGCAATAGCTGATGGGATATCATTGGGAGACCATGGGAGGAAAGAGGGCGGAGGAACTGTCACTCAAACATCGTGATAGATTTTACTCAATTTCATGTTAGCCCACAGTCACATAACACAGTGGTGGAGTTAGAATATGTTGTGTGGGGAGTACCTCATAAAAACTCAAATGTTGTGTGGAGTTTTACACTGCGTTGACTAGTGTTGCCTGAACTGAGCCACAATGTATACAACCATGTTTCCTTCTAATGTGAGCTGCCTTTGCAATAAACCCATATAGAAGTTCTAAAAGAGGGGTCCTGGAATCCAAAGATTCTATTCATTTCCCGCTTGCATTGGCTGCCTGTATTCCTAGCCCAATTCAAGGTGCTGGTTCTAACCTATAAGGCCTTACATGGCTCAGGATCACAATACCTGGTGAAATGCCTCTCCCATCATGAACCTACCCATACACTATGCTCAACATCTAATTTCCTTTTCCGGGTGCTTACTTCGAGGGAGGCTCAGAAGACGGCAACAAGGGAGAGGGCCTTCTCTGTGGTGGCCCCCAAATTATGGAATGAATTCTCCAACGAGGCTTGCCTGGTGTCAACAGTGCTATCTTCTTGGCGCCAAGTCAAGACTTTTCTATTTCCCCAGGCATTTAGCAGTATGTCATGAGCTTAACCAATCCCGCATCTGTTTTTAGGTTTGGCTGACAACTTATAGTTGTTTTTAGATGTATGTTCCTGTATATACTGTCTGTGGTACGTTTTTATGGTTTAAAAATTTGTATATCATTTTTAATGTTTTTATCTTTTGTAAACCATCCAGAGAGCTTTGGCTATGGGGCTGTATAGAAATGTAATAAATCATAATAATTTGATCAGTTTTGCTTTTGCTTCAACTTCTCCATGAGTTGTGGCAATTAGCAGTCAGTTTTCTGAGGTTCTCTGGTTAGCCTTGGCACTAAGGAGGTAACGTAGAACTGGCAAGGAAACTCTGCTACTGAAAGCCCTCCAGAACAGCTGGATGGGCCATGTTGGTAGGATACTGATCCCAAAGGCTACTTCAGGAGTTAGTGATAGCTTTGCAGGCATCTTACTTCAGGAAACTGCTGCTGGTGAGAAACCATGAGGTAAGATACTTGCCCTTATATTCAGTTCCCTTTAAAAAGCGGGACAGTTTACTCACAAGATCTTGATGTTTTAAGCCAAGTTTGGTTATATTTACTAGTTGCTACTAGCACTTGTTAAAAAAAATCCACTTGTCACATGCACACACATGACAAGGGTCCCTTTCCCCTTGGCAAATGGACCGGCACTCGAGTGGGTACACACAAGCTCTGCTGTGGCTATGTAGATCCTGCCGCAGTTGGTTTTTGTTGCAAAAAAACAAGACAGGAAAAATACTTTAATTGTAAAACTGTGCCAGTCTCGGTAAGAGCTCTACTTCAATGCCAAGTGCTGCTGGGATAGCAGATGCTGTATCCAGCACCCAGAGTTTGATTGGTATTGCTCATGCATTTTATAAACACTGCCTAACATATTAGCACTCATAGCTTTCACTATGTGGAACAACAGTTCAATAGGGTGAAAGAGGAGCATATGTCTGAGCTTATTTCTGAGAGTTTTTCTGCCAGTCTATCTGGGCTCTCAGAAGGGGCCATTTCCCCCCGGATTCCAGTACCACAAACCACCTCATTCAGTGGATCCCTTGACTCTCAGGGTAGTCTTTTTGTGGGGCTGCCAGGGAGAGCAAGAGGTATGCAGATCTCTGGATCCATCCCATTGCCTGCATGAGTACTGAGTTTGAGCCCCAACTTCAGCCTGAAATTCAGCAGACATCTTCACCTGCACAGTTAAACTAATAAACTATTACACAAACAATTACAGTTTTTATATTTCTTTTCATTTTGTTACAAAGTTCATAAATATGAATTGCATATTTAGAAGTTATTTCTATTAAAGTCAGGAATGTATGAAAAAATGATGTACTGTCAGTTTAGAATATTAGAGTTTACATTTTGAGATTTTTGGAAATGTCTCCTTGCAGGATATGGTGGGGGCTTTAATGAAAGAGAGAATGTAGAGTATATAGAACGTGAAGAGTCTGATGGCGAATATGATGAGGTAGGTGGCTGTATGAACAAATAACTGCCAAAGGCTTATGCTGATGGAAAAACTTCAGAGAACAGTTAACTTGATCCTAAAATCATAGAATAGTAGAGTTCGAAGGGGCCTATAAGGCCATCAAGTCCAACACCCTGCTCTATAAATCCGAGTTCTATGTTCTATATTTGCCTTGAAGTAGAAATTCTTGGCTTGGAAAGGGGTGAGGGCTCAAATTGTAGGATTCCAAGCTGGTTCCTTCGGTGTTACCTTACCAGATAAACAGTTCCATAAGTGGAACCCCCTCTTTTAAAGTATAGTAAATGTTTAGGGAAACTACATTGTAATCTTTCCATAACTGATGGATGGTTCCATAGGTTACTGAGAACCAACCAATTCACACACTATATTCTGGCACCCATTTTCCTTTCTTATTTTGTTCATGCATTTGATCCTGTCACATGAGCAGTGTAATGTGTGAGCCAGGAACTCACTGTAGAAATTGCTGCCCTTGTAATATATGTGTTTTTCCAGACCACTTCTGTATTGGAAATTTAAAAAATGTAGCAAAATGTTACGTGTGAATTGACTTTGAAGCCCTTTTGTCCAAAATGCATGCTAAAGCATCTGTAATATACAGTAAGAACATCTTGGATACAAAACAAATGTTAGCTACTCAAGAGGTGATGTCATTGTAATTTGAGCCAGTATCCAGCAATCCATTATAAGCACATAAAGGTGAACTTTGTATTTGGCTGTCTTTGTTTATTTTCATTGGCAGTGGTTTTCAGTACCAAAGAGAGAACCACTTTTTAAACTCAGTAGTAGCTAGTCTTGCAGCAGTGAGAACAGCTGTTGGAGAAATAACAATTGAAGCACAAGTGATTGTCTTCCATATAAGCATATCACTGCTTTGGTTCTTGATGTGAATTGCTAAACTTTGTAATCTGTGAGATACATATTGATTTATATAATCTATCTTTAAATGTAGTTCTGAATAAATAACTCTGTGGCCGTTCACTTTTTCTTAAGTAGTAATGGAAAAAAACTACAGTAGACTAAATGCAAGGATATTCAGTTTAATCAGTGGCTGTGTTTGTATTTGCTATGTGTACATAACACAGACTTCCAACAGTTTATGCTCTTACGGAATACAATGCCTCCTTGTTTAGTTTGGCCGCAAAAAGAAAAAATACAGAGGGAAGCCCGTTGGTCCTGCATCTATCTTAAAGGAAGTTGAAGATAAGGAATCTGAAGGGGAAGAAGAGGAGGATGAGGATGGAGATCTGTCTAAGTATAAATTGGATGAGGTAAAACAATCCTTACTCAGTATTTATTTATTTATGCTCTCGTACATAATAAACACAAACAATAAAACCAGTCACATCACTTAAAACCAAAAGAATGTAAAGAAAGCAACAGAAAAAAAAATTAAAAGCAGAAGATAAATATAGAAGCAACTAAAAAAAATCTGAGTAGCACATATGATTTCAAAGATTGTGTGTTCAGCTCAAGACATTTTGGTAGCTACTTCCCAATACTTTAAACTCACTTTAAACCATCTCCCGTGGACTCTGAGCTGGCAACTCACACAGAGGTTACAGAGCGCCTGTGTGGCCTTGTAGGTCAAACTGCATTCCCAGCTTTGGGACTCAGTAAGTTCTTCATCAGGGATGGTAAGTCATTCTCTCTGGGTGTATTTATTATTTTATTTTATTTATGTTCCGCCTTTCTGCCAGCAAATGGTACTCAAGGTGACTTATAGTAAAATCTGGATTAAAAAGGCCACCTTAATTAAAGTGTAGTGTAAGAACAAATAAATTAAAAGCACAACAAGAAATGAAATAAGCAGCACCAACCAATAAAAATAGACTCAGCAAGGCCAATTTATATGCTAAAGATCTGCCATAATAAAAAAGTCTTCGCTTGCTGATAGGGGAACAACAGAGAGATAGCCCACCCAGCATTCTTTGGCAGGAAGTTTCAGAGCCTGGGAGTGATCAGTGAGAAGGCCCTCTATGCTGCCCCATCAAATATGCCTCTGGTAGCAGTGATACCAAAAGAGGGATCTCACCAAAGGATCTTAAATATTGAGTAGGGTCATATGGGAGAAGGTGGGTTTTCAAATCATAACCTGTATAGGGCTTTTTAGGTCAGAAGCTGCACTTTGAATTGTGTCCAGAAACAGACTGTGAGATAGTAAAACTGTTGTAAGAAGGGAATCACATGTTCCTTGTTACTGGTCCTGGTGAACAGTCTGGCCATCACATTCTGGATCAGCTGAATTTCCCAAAGACTTTTTAAAGACAGTCCCACAAAGAGCATATTATGCTAGTCTAAACAGGATGTAACTAAGGCACGTGTGACTGTGACCAGATCAAACCTCTCTAGAAACAGGCTACTGCTGTAACCTGGGCATCCAGGTTTAGGGCCGAATCCAGGACTACACTCAAACTGTAAGCCTGAATTTCAGCACAGTTTGAATCTCTATTTCTTGGTCTGCCTTTCAGCTAACCAGGAGCACCTCTGTCTTGTTTGGATTAAGTTTCAATTTGTTCACCCTCTTCCAGTCAACTACTGATCTCAGACACTGATTTGGATTTATAACAACTTCCTTGGATTTAGATGAAAATGAGAGATAGATTTGAGTTTCATCAGTATACCGGTGGCACTGAACCCCAAACTCCAGACAGCCTCTTGTAGCAGTTTCATGTATACGTTAAATTGTATGGGGAACAAGGTAGAACCCTGAGGGACACCACAGGCTAACAACCACAGCATCAAACAGAACCCCACCCCACCCCCAACACCACTTTCTAAAATTGCACCTTCCAAGAAGTACCAGAGCCACCATATAACAGTGTCTCTGAGTCCCATCTCAGAAAGACCTCAAAAGGATTCCTTGGTTGATGGTATTGAAAACCACCAAGAGAACCAGTTGAACAATCAGGAACACGCTCCCTCTGTCCAGTTCCTGATGTAGATTGGCCACCAAGGCGACCAAATCAGCCTGTGTTCCATAATGAGGTCTGAAGCCAGATAGAAGTGGATCCAGATAATCCACCTCATCCAGAAACTCCTGGAACTGTAGAGCCACCACATATTCCAGCACCTTGCCCAAGAATGGAATATTCGAGACCAGAGCAAATTATCTGGTACAGTGGCATTGAAGGAACATTTTTAAACATTAAAAAAAAACACACACCAAGGTCTTACTACCAGCTCTCCTGGGAAAGGCAGAATCACATCTAGCTGTGAAGAGGTGTTCACCACTATACTTACCCACTTGACAAGTCCCCACCTGGCTGCTTTTATAAGCCAGGAAGGGCAAAGGTCTAGAACACAAGTGGTAGGCTGCACCTCTCCAAAGATCCTGTCTACAACCTCAGGTTGCAGAAATTGAAAAGTATCCATTATAACCTATCAGTAGCCAAAGTTACATCCACAGAATCTGTACCAACTGTGGCATCAAAGTTGGCATGGATGTGGTTGATTTATCTGCAAACTGTCATACAAATTGGTTACAACAGACTACCGAGTGGTCCAAATTTTCTTCTCGTATGCTGGAGCGTAATGCGCCTTGGACCCCCCAAAAGAAATTCTGTTGGGCGACTGCAATGTGTTGGAGAAGAAGGTGTACAAGGTAAACAGGTCTCTCAAGGCCAATGCAGTGATAAGTTGATTCAGTAGGAAAGGTCAAGAGGAAAATTCTAGCCCTAGAAATGCGCAGTTGTTGCAGAGTAGAACAGAGAACCATGCTCACATGGAGGGATATTAAAGCCAATTAGATCCCAAGTTATTCTCAGAGCTGAGGCACACCAGCATGAGGGATGCCCAACAGCAAGGCAGTTATAGTGTTTGAAACAAAAGGATCAAAGTGCTCAGTGCCTCAGAGGCTGGACAAAGTAAACTATAATTTTAGAAACTCAATAGAAGGCGGAGAGATTCCTTTTCTCTTGATTAATTTACATCCAGATAGCTATAGAGTGTATTGTAGTGCAACATTCAAAACAAAGCATTGCTGTTAAGATCAAGGGTCCTCAGGTACTGTTTGATCTTGCTGACTTGTCTGGAAGGTGGCAATGCTTCAGTATTGGGCCATTTTAATCAGATGGGTGGTGGCATGGCAATCAGCCAGTCACTTGCATGTTTTCCACGGTCACCAGGAACAACCTTCTTAAATCTAATCAAGGAGGAAGCATGTAAATTCTATGGCTCTTATGCCTCTGCAGTTCCAGAGCCTTAACAACATTCTTGACAGCTGTTTAGGCTATGCCTTCCAGTACAAAAAATGGATTATTGATTCAAGATGCCAGAGCAATGCCAATTAAATCCATAGCACAAGGCACATGTGTAAGAGAGCCAGTAAGTTTCAGGCACCTCTGTAGTGGCTTAGTTTTAATTTTTCTTGCTGTTATAGTTCACTAATATTAACCAACAAGTTGGGAATCCAGCAGAACTTTAATCCTTTTACTTGGTGCCTCCTGCTTGTGCTAGATACAAAACAAGATCTGGTTTTCCTTCAGTAACACAGGGTTATGTTCACACTGAATTGCCCTAAAGAGGAAACCAAGTCCATGCTATGAATATGGAAATATGTTGGCATTCAATACAATGTTGTAGTAAGAAGAAGAGGTGTGTATCTCTGTGAATAAAGCTAAATTTGTGGCAGCAAAAAAGCTGTATTACGTTAAAGTTAAATTGCATCATTTTGGCCAACACTACACTACCCAAATCCGACAACAAGCAGTAGTTGTTTTCCCACAGCCTCATGGTGTATGTCATGAATAACTTATGTGCTATATTGTTTTTCATCTGTGTTAAAAATATTTTGGGGAACTGCCCTATATATGTATCTTTGCCCTGTTTCAGACAAGTCATGCATAGTTGCATAGATAAATAAAATAGTATTTTTTATGATTTCTGCCTAATCAAGCATCATAACTGATTTTATTTTTTTCAGGATGAAGATGAAGATGATGCTGACCTCTCCAAATACAATCTTGATGCTAGTGAGGAAGAAGATTCTGCCAAGAAGAAGAAAGCTACAACTAGCCGGAGCCGTTCCAAGTCTCGATCTTCTCATTCACGATCTTCATCTCGCTCATCCTCCCACTCAAGCTCAAGGTCTAGGTCCAGGTAAACGGGTACAGGTCAAGGGTAACGCCAGACAAAATGTCAGTATCTAACTTTCTTTATTTACATCTCTTTTGTGATTGATTTTTTATTTTATTTTTATTTTTATTTTTTGCAGTTTTGAGTTAATCTAATAAATCTTACAGATCTAGTCTGCACAGGTAGATAACACTTAAGCTGAAAAATTGCAGGTGATCACTATACAGTTTAGGATACGTGTTAATTTAATGGCAGTGTAAGTGAAATGTTTCGCTCTGGGTTGAAATATTTCTTAATGGCCAAGTAAATTGTTTAGCTTATGGGCTCATGGCATTAAGCACTTCAGAACAGCACCATGCCGAATTTTTGATCTATTTATTTTTGAACATACATTTTGAGGGGGAGGGGAGAGACAAACAGAAATTGCATACAAAAATTGTGGGAAGAGCTGAGAATTTCAGGGAATTTCTTAGTGTGCAGGGCTTCAATGCATACCTTACTGTAAGGAGGTGGCTGAGGGACATGTGTGTGCTTACTCTTTTACCATTTTCGTCAGTCTGTCATTTCAGCCTCTCCGGCTGCTTGAGTTTCTTGGGGGGGGGGGGGGGAGAACCCTAGAGGACTTAGCAGGACTTCCTTCCTTGGGGCTTCCTGTTCTGCTGGCTGCTGAGTGGGTGAAAGCTGAGACGCATTTTTGGTTTTGCTTTGCTATTAAAAAAAATAATACCGTAAAAAGGGGAAGAAGACCAACTTCTCGTTCAGCTTTCAAGAATCAACAGGCAGCCGCATTGGAAAGCCCCAAGGGAGGATGACCCGATTACATCTTTTAGGGCACTTTCCAAGAAGCTCAACCAAGCTGAGAGGCTGCAAGGACAGAATGGGTGGAGAGGGGGCTAAAAGAGCACGCACAAACCTCTCCGCCAACTCCTTACAGTAAGGTAAGCACTGAAGTCCTGTATCGTGAGAAATTTCTCCAGAATTTTCAGCTTCCCCACGAAAGAGGCAGAAAAACGACTGCCTCTTTAACAAGAAACCAGAAGGTTGGGTTTTGGCACAGCACTACTTTAGAATACATCTTTGTCGATGGATTGGTGGGAGTGAAATACTAATCAAACACTTGAAGGGCCTGCTCATTCTGCTAGAAAACATTTCATAACTAAACTTTTCTTTGGAGGGGGCTGGAATCTGGAAAGGGGAGGAGAGAGGAGAACTTGTAGTTCATTTATATTTCTAAATACAGGGTTTCTAATATACAGAGAATTCCTTTTGCTGGTCAAGTTCTTGATGCACCTAATATTTTTACTCCTTTTTATTTTTTGCCTCATTGGAAGTCCTAGTTTCTCCTCCATTTTGCACCAGTTTCCATGGTGTGTCATTTGTGGGGAGTGCTGTACAAAAACTGGTGAACACAGCTATTCTTTTATTACTTATATCTGCTTGTAAACCATGACTGAATTGGATAGCAATTAATATTTCTGTTCACAAAGGCTTCATTGATTTCAAGTGTCTATACTCTTCATGTAGCAGAGTTCATCTAATGTAGCCACCACCTAGTACATAGAAGACTCTTGGAAGAAAACAGAATTCTGCATATTGGGCTAGAGCCAGACATGTCCTTCCATGAACAGAAGGGCTCTTTCCATTCACGGAAGGGACTCTGATCAAGCAGGTGCTCTTGTAAGGGGAGGGGAGGCAGCCTTTGTTTAGCCTCACCTCACTGTCTCAGAGGGTCCCTCATTCCTTCCGAGAAGCTTTCCAGAGGGCTGCCTAGGGAAGGAGGAATTGGTGCAAATTGGTTTTCCCTGCCCCCATCCCATTTATGCCAGTGGGAATATGGATTCAACCCATTAAAAATAAAGTTGTTTCATTAAAATATTTCCATTTCATCAGTTGAAGTTTTGGAGAAATGTTCAATTACTTTTGAATTTCATAGTGCTCCTCCTATACCTTTTGGTGCTAACCCACAAATGCAATTTTGGACAGAATGTTAATGTTGAATGTGTTTTCTAGTACATAAGAATTTATTCTCGGAGAACTTAATAGGAAATGAATATTTCCCTGCAAAATATAAATGTTTCCCAAGTGGAGATGAAATTTGTTCACTAATGTGGAACAGTGTCATGTGATCACTTTTTAAAAACTGGGAAACATGTAAAATTCAGAGGCCTCCATGAGTAGCTTCTGCACGCTTACCAGGTTTCTTGCCACATCTCTTCCTGCCACAGCCACTTGTATTACCCTGAAAAGAAAGCTGTTCTAAAACGGTGCTGTGCCCTTCTAAGCAGGATCTGCATATCACTGCTGCTGGAAGTGGAAAATGGGAAAGATCTGGCATAATAAAAGTGTAGAGAAGTGCAGTTGGGAAATATGGGCTCTCATAACGATGCTACCTTAAAGAATCTTAATATGGCTTGCAAAACAGTGATTTAGTGCTTCCAGAGGAACCCAAAATGAGCAGCAACACTTGTTTCTGGAAGGTGGCAGCTCACTTTTTAATAACTGGATAAGGGAGCTCGGCCAACCTGCCCTCTTTCAGGAATGAGTGTTTCCACCCATTTCAGGGCTTGCCCCAGAAGGGCTAAATTGTCATTCCGCAAGCATAGGAGCTACTTGCGGAATGGTATGGGTGGTGCTGGCCACACACAGACCATTAGTAGATGGGCAGCATTGGATTCTATCCAATGTCTTTAATTGCCAATGTTTCAAAACTATGTTTCTGAAAAGGTAATCCATAAATCTTGAAAATAAGTTCTGGAACTCTTGAGGACCAGAAGAAATGAAAAGTTAATTACCGTTATCTCGAGTCCTCAGCTACAGTTAATAAAGCTTTAGTAATGGCATCTTGATGTCTGAAAAGACACTTAGGCTGCAATCCCATACATACTTACGAAGGAATAAATCCCATTGAATTTAATGGTACTTCCTTCTGAGTAGGCATGTATAGGATTGCACTAAGGAGCTAAATTCATTCTTTTTGAAAACATTTTAAAAACTTTTGTCATGTGTTGATTGGTATGTCTGAATCATGGTTCTTTAAAGCTTGCTTTTAAAACTGGGTACATATTGCTTGAGGCACAAAAGATAACATCTGAAGTTGATTTCTTATCTTTTACGTGACTTACGTTATCTGTTTTCCCCTTTTGAACCATATACTTACTAATTTAAAGTTCAAAATAAAGTGTTTGTAATATTTGTGTATGGAAGTTATACACTTACCTTAAAATATAAAGAAGAACATCAAGATCAGTAATATACAAGATAGCATAATTTAATCTATAATGTTAAAAAAGAAAAAGGAATTCAAAGACTTCTGAGGGCAGGATCTAATGGGGCCACCCGCACAACCTGCCCTGTCCAGAAATTAGTGTTTCTGCTTGTTTTGGGGCTTGCTCCTGGAAGCGCTACAACACAACCAGCAGCAGTAGGGGCCACGCACGCATGCACCAGGCCGATGGGGTTGGCCATGCCCAGAAGGGCCCCACTGAATCCTGTCCTGTGACCTGAATTCTGTGAGTCCAAAATGGCCTTAGGCTTGTGTTTATCTAATGGCAGCTTCTACTACACAGCGAACTTCTTTTGGAGCTGAAGGATGTTTCAAAACCAACTTGTGGCAGGCTAGGGGGCTTAAGAAATTCAAATGAAAAAAATTCAAATAACCTGGCATATGCCATTCCTGTGAACTCAAGATATCTCTTTGGAACTTATCCATCCATTCTTTGAAATGCTCTATCCAATTTTTGTGTTGTCGTAAAAGATAGAAAATTACTTAACTTCCAAATTAGACTAAAAAATAGAGTTTATCTGATTCTTGTCTGTCTATTCTCCCCCCAAAAAACATTCTTCATGTTGTTTCAGGTCAAGAAGTTCTTCCAGTTCAAGGTCAAGATCTCATTCTACTTCCAGAGAACGTTCTAGATCTCGTGGGTCGAAATCAAGGTGAATGAGGTAGCAACCTCTCTGCTTGTCAGAGAGAGACTAAAAGGCCACCAGAAGTTACTGTTTTATTGTAAACAGAAGTAAATAAAATAAATACAATTAGATATTAAGTAAAATTATTGTAACATTAAAAAAAATTCCATTAATTTAAAAGGCTTTAAAGACAAATGTGCCTTCTCTTCTATTAAGAGGATGTCAGCTGTGCTGTGCTGTGCAAGCCACAGCCTTTGTAGAGTCACCTTCACATGGTGGTGTATCCAAGGCTGAACTTGAATATTCAGTCTTGAAGTGGAAGTGGCCCACTCCACAGTACTCTTTCTTGTTTGACTTTCAAAAAAAAGCCCAAGAATAATGCATAGTATGCTACATTGTTTAATTTTATTCCCGTATGTAACTTGTTCTCCCCAAGTCAAAAGTATTGCACTGGGAATCTGCTATGTCTTATCCAAAGAAAGGCTGTGGGGATATATTTGTAGCTAAAGCAATTGGCCATCAAGGCTCAGCAGAGCCCTATTATGCTTTTGCTCACCAAGCAGGACAGATGAGAGTGCTGAGAGTTTGGAGTTCTGGAGCTCACAGAACTCACCTAAACAGAGTGGAAGAAAGTGTGCACAGACTTCTCATGCTACAGAAACCCTTGGTATTTTGCCTGTATATATGTACCCATATGCATTTACTGAAACAGGCATCTACCATAGGGCAAGAATAACAAAGAGTGACACCTTAAATCTGCAATTGTTTGGGGTATGCCATTTCTTTATTTGAAGTAGGAGGGAGCGTTAAACCAGAAAGAACTCTTTCTTCCTTTTGTGGTTCTTAGAACTTCATTGTGTTTTGCATATTAATCCTTGTAAGCTGCTCAGCTTTTGTCAACTGAAGAGCAGAGTAAAATTGCCGTAAATAAATAAATAATATTGTTTTAGCACATATTGCATTGATACTCTTTGCGTTTTAGTATCACATCTACAACTTGGTAAAATGATTCCTGAATTACTAGTACATAATAATTATCCTCTACTGAAATGAGGTTGAAACATTGCCTTCATAGTTACATCCTCCGCAGAAATATTTGAAGAGTAGTGCTACAATCCAGTCCACGCTAAGGAGTAAGGTCTTTTATTCTAGGTGAGACAGACATCAGCATTTTGCACATGATCAAGAAATATTTAACTTAACACTTGTGTGTGTGTTTACCAATAAAAAGACTTAATATGGTAAATAAAAGTTAGAACTAGCAAACAGAGCAAGTCCTTGAGAGTGTTCGGACAATCATGGTGGGAAAAGAAAACATTGTGGCTTTTCCCTGTGCCTGCCTGTCATTTACATAATTACCAATGCTGCAGCATGGATTGGTGAGTTGTCTGAACCTGATGTGTAGTGGGGGTGGACTTCATACCCACCCTACAATCCACAACTTGCAGTAAGGGTTATAGACTGGGTATGAAGCCGTGCCACACATCAGGTTCGGACAATACCCCAACTCGTACTGCAGCACAAGTCACAATGGCTTATTTTCCCCCGTGGTCATCTGAACCTGAACTTTGTCTGGCAGCAGTATTATTATGCTTTGTATGGTTCCACAGAAAATCCAGTTAGATATAGAGGCTTGGAGTCCTGGGTCTCTAGTAGCAAAATAATAGTTGTTGGTCTATAAATGCATGGTGATTATGGCTTTGATTCAGGGTTTCTATTTTTATTTTGTGTTCATTGATTGAATTCCTGTAACTCCATACACAATATGTATAAAGAGAGAGAGAGAGAGATTGAGATTCTTAGCATTCTGTAAAATGGAGAGTTGAGCCAAAGCCCCAGTCCTCCACATGAATTGGGATACAGAAGCTGGCCTATTATTTTGGAAAGGGGCAAGTGAAAGTGCACTGTTATGAACACTAACAGTTGCCTAACTGGATCAGACAAAGGTCTACCTAGTTATATTTAGCTTCCAATAGCAGCCAGCCAGAAAATGAAGGTGTTTTCCTTTGAAAAACTGTACTCTTGTAGGTGAGTTGATCTGAAATGTTATTTCTTTATCTACTTTTAGCCTTCTAACTATTTAGGATCTTACTGTGTTAAATAGTATGGCTTCTCCCTGGTCCTTATCCAGAGGAAATTTGTTTAACTTTGCATATTCACATCTCTTTTGCACACACTTGCAATTCCTTTTATCTGTAAATAATTATTGCCATCAGGTCTTCTAATGCCTTTACCAGATACTTCTGTTCAGAAATCTGTCATGAGACACACAGTACTTAACCATTTGTAAGCTGAGTGTCAAGCTTTTTTCTTAATAGGAAAGTAAAATAAATGTGTTCATGTCTGACTTCAGTTTTCTGTAGCTTGCTGTTGCTGAGAAGCAACATGTATATTAAGCAACCATATGGGTTTTTATATTATGTGGTCAGTTCTGGTAAATCAGTGAATTGATTTGGCCACAGTTCATATTGAGAAACACTGAAGTTGTTGAATTCTAAGTCCTTATTAGCACAGCACTGAAATACTTAACCATTAATCTGATTCCATTTTATGAATCGTTAATAGTGATTTCATGCATTTGATATATATTGTAGATTATTGCATTCTCATTATTTGCACTAGGATTAAGTCTTACTTATTTCTTAATAAAGATCCAGCTCCAGGTCTGTCAGGGGTTCTTCAACCCCAAGAAAAAGATCTTACTCAAGCTCTCATTCGTCATCTTCCCCTGAGAGAAGCAGAAAGAGAAGCCGATCTAGATCTTCATCTGGTGATCGTAAAAAAAGGCGAACGAGATCACGGTCACCTGAAAGGTTTGGGTTTTGTAGCATAAAAATGGTTATTTAAATGTTGACTGAAAGGGCTAGGAAAAGAGCTGAATGTCTAAAATATTGTGTGTGTTTGAACACTAATAAGGTTTCAGTATTCTTAATATATGTCCTTGTCACAAATAAACTAATCAGAAGAACCTTTCTTTTAAAGTCCTGAGACACTCATGATATAGTTAGTTTTAGAATTTACACATGAACGTGTTCTTAACTACAGTTCTATATTATGTGAACTGTTTTATACAGTTATGATATAGAGATGAAGTCCAGTTCATGTCCTGCCCCCATCTGTTTTATTTTCTCTTTATTTATTTTTCACCCCGTGCCAATCATAATAATTTAAACTTATTTGTTTGCATGCTTTTTCTCATTTTTTTATCTTACAGACACCGCAGGTCATCATCTGGATCTTCTCATTCTGGATCCCGTACAAGTTCTAAAAAGAAATAATATATTAAACGCAAAACTCACAAAAAATATAGTCCAGTGCATGAGACATTTTAAAGAAGTTGGTGTCTTACTTGGTCAGAAGTGCTAAATCCTGCTAGTAGAGGTGCATGTTTAATGGAAAACTGCAGCTATTTTAATTCATGAAACAGAATGTAATGAAATATTTTAAGCCATAAATTGACCCCAGAAAGGTGAGTAGTGTGATTTTGGTTTTTGTTTCAAAATGTTTTGCCTCTCCCCTACCCTTTTCTTTTTTCACTAGGTTTTACATTTTAAATTGGAAGGCTCTTATTTGGGAGTTTTTGTGTGAGAACTTTGTATGTTATGATGCCATCCTGGTTTAGTCTTCACTTCTACTAGTTGTAGAACTGTCCAAGGCTTGGTATGATTGTTAATCTATACTCTGATTCTTAAACTGGTCTGGTTTACTTC
The DNA here is from genome assembly GCF_023053635.1 of Elgaria multicarinata webbii. Taxonomy (NCBI): domain Eukaryota; kingdom Metazoa; phylum Chordata; class Lepidosauria; order Squamata; family Anguidae; genus Elgaria; species Elgaria multicarinata. The sequence continues at coordinate 138,112,366 of NC_086171.1, forward strand.
TTCCCTCTCATCCCTGCAAGAACAAATAAACTAAACAGTTTGTAGTATGCAGTTATGCAAAGCAAGGGATGCTTCAGAGGGATAGCCATTTTCCACTGCTAGGTGATGTGATTTCTAAGTAAGAAGAACCCTCACTTTTTACCCAAGTGAGAAATAGTTCCTGTGTAACCAAGATTTCAGTGGACATGTAAGGTAACTTACTTTGCTGCTTGAATATTTGGCAAAGAAGAAATGTTCTGTACAATTTTCTGCTGAGTGTTGTTGCATCTATGAGTACTCTTTTGTGGCATATAACTTCCAAAGTGTTTAGTTTAAACTGCCTAAGTGCTTGGCGCTTGATAGCTACATCCTAGCTGTGATGCTGCTGCTGTTGCTGTAAACAAAATATTAAGTTCAAGATCCCAAGGAATATACGTAGGGTTCCGTACTCACCAGTGCATTTCAGAAAAGTCTTTGCCTCTGCCCCTAGTGCCTCCTTCCCACAAAAGCTCCTCCTGTAGTGCCCTACTGAGCCATTCAGTGTGGTGTGAGAAGCTGTAGCCAGAACTGAAAATTGTGCAGCCTCTTCTCCTCACTCCCCCACCCCTTCACTTCTGGAAGCTTTGGATTCCACTAAACATTTAGAAGTTAGCGTGTAGTTATCAAGCTACCTTAAATAAAGCATTTAAACCACCCAAGTTTGTTCAAGGCTTCTGAAATCTTAATTAGTTAGTGGGAATGTAATATTGAAATCCATTTCTGTGAGCCAATAAAACTGAATTCAGACTGGTGGAACTGTATTTCAGGTTTGTAACTCTTGCAGAAAATAGCATGGCTACTCTAAAGTATTTCATACCACAAATCATTGCAAATAATCTTTTTGGACTAATGTAAATTTATGGCTTAAAATGCTTCATGAAATTTGTTTTACTAGCCAATATTTGTTAAATACTGACCATTCTTAAGCTCCGTTTGCTTGAGAGAAATATGTTTCTTCAATGACATCCCAAGGTAAGTATGTTAAGGGAGATTAATGCTTCTAGGAAAGAAGCAGTATGTTTTCAGTTACTTGTGTATTGGAACATCTGCTTTGTAAATCAAACTGCACAATGACAAACGGAGAAGAACTTGTCTTTATTTCTTTCCTTTTATGAACATCTTACATTTCTTTTGGATGGATCAAAGACAAAGCAAAATGCTTTGCTGTAGAAATACTTTGGATAAATTTTGCAACAAAAAAATGCCCTGCAAATCCTGTATTGCTTTTTCTTAGGTATCTCTTCTTTTTTGCTAAATGTAGCATAGATTGCACAAGAACAAATAGTCTCTTGTAACTGTGCCTCTGACTTCTTGAAAGTCTGTCTACAATTGTGAAAATCAAATTTGCTAGAAGCTACATGTTAAAGTTAGTTATTCTTGTGCTTTGTATTCCTAAGTATTGTATCTAAGAATTTTTTAAACTTGACAAATGATAGGCTAGAATAACTAAGGGAAAATTTTGGGTTTCATTTGGCTTGGATTAAAATGTACTGGTTTGCTCTATGAAGATACAATTCTGTAGACATATGTAAATAAAGCATGTCAATCAAAGAGTGTGTATTTACTTGTGTATTATCACACCTGTCTGAATAATTTTCAAAATATTAAACCTTTCAAAGAGTTTACTTCAGGGGACTCCTATGAATATAATCTGGAAAGTAGCCACAGACATATTCTGATTTATGACTATTGATATGTAAGCATGTTTAATTTACTTTAATTAGATTGGACTTCCAGAGTTGTACTTACAAATAATAAATGTTTGGGTGTTCTCCATATGCAATGTTTAAAAATCTGAAATGGAATAGGCGTCATTTTTCAAGGAACGTAAAATGGAAACTCAATAAATTGAGTTAAACAATACATTGAAATATACATTTAAGGAGTTGGATCTGAACTTGCTCTACCATGAACGGAAGGGCTGCTATTCCTGGGAGGGCCTGAGAGGCTCCTGCTGAAGAAATTGGGTAGGTGACTTTTCAGATAGACCCCCCTCTCCCTGCAACACCCAGTTCCACCTCCCATGCTGTTCTGGAAGATTTGCAGACCCTCTAGAACAGCTTATGGTAGGGGTACAGGTAGCTGAAGTGGAATTGGCAGAATCTCTCCTCTCCCCTTTCTGTGGGTGTTCCTTCCGGGGTTGTCAAGATCCAACCTGTGCTAAGCTTAAATACTTCTTCAATCAGGTAGTAAAATGAGGGAAAGTGGGAATTTTGTTTGTTAAGCCCTTTTAGATAGAGAACGTCACTTGCCAAGGCTGTCCAATGCTTCCATGGGCAGCTGAGAATTTGTATTTTCTGCCTCCTTGGCTGAGGTCACACCTCTCTTCATTTGATTTACTAACTAATTTCCAATGTAATAACACTTCTGTTTATTATCTATAGAAAGCAAAGTACATCTATCACAACTAAAACATCTGCAAGTGATGGCAACATAGTGGTAACCATCAATAGTAGCAGAAGTCTTAATTATTCTACTGGGTGTTGTCTTTTAGGAAGGCATGCTTTCTAGTCTTAGTGGTAACACTTCACCTAAAGGTTTAGGAAAGTGATATTATGTGCACCAATACCACTATATTTAATTTTTACTAGGGTTGTTACATTGTAACATTAGATATATGGAAGTCAACTGTTTAATTCCTGAATGCAGAAAAGGTTAGCTTGTTGGTGTGTGTGCAAGTTTTGTTAATGTTAGCTGGCTAGAGGTAAGGCTCAGATTGGTTTGTATTTCCAGCTGGAAATCTATGCAGGTTGCAGCAATGATCAATCTAGTTAAGTTGTCCCCTTGGATTGTAATCCAGCACTCACTTGCATACAGATGCTTTGTACTGCATTACTTGCATGCACCTGGACTGTGTTTTAAACAAATAACTCACAACACACTTTTCATATAAAACAAGAGCTAAGTTAGAAAAACATGAACTCCCTTTGCTATTATTGGGTTGATATACCTAGTCGCAGTCAAACTAAAATCTTCGATTTCTCCATTTTTTTCCTTATGAGTAGCTCTCAGTTCTGCCCTAGAGAAGGAAGGGTCTAAAGCACATATGAGAAACCCACAAGCTGCATACAACCTTTGCCCTCTGAATGTAGCCCCAGTTTGTCCCGTCCACTTTTCCCCACTTCCTGACTGAGCAACCATCATCTTAGGGGCAGGTAACAAAACAGTTTTCCTGCTGTTATTAATAGTGTGTGGGGGAGGTAAACACTCCAAAATGGCCTCCCAATTTGGCTTCCGGAACTTCAGAAATGTTGGTGCCATTTGAAAGCCTAGAGATAAGAAAATGCTTGAGTGTCATGCCCAATTGTCTAGTGATAAAACTTCACAGTTCCTTTAGACAGGGAGTGGGCAACTTTTTTTTTGCCACAAAGCTGACATGCAATGTTAGGGGTTGTACATGTGTGCATACACACACACCCTGCAAGCTGGATAATTGTTTCCTAGTGTGCCATAACAGGAAGGAAATTGATCTTTGCACAGGATCATGAGGGGGGAGAGGTTGAAGTCTGTCCCATCCTGCAATTCTGATCCAAATAACTACAAACTTCTGCCTACTTAAGAGTATCCCCTGAATATATAGACTCCTGTTTGTGTGGACCTTTTGTTTCAAAGATGAACATCAAAAGGTCTGTGTTGGGTTAGACCAAGGGCCTTTCTGGTCCTTCATTCTTTTCCCACAGTGGCCTATTAGATTCTTACAGGCAGGACATGAGCACAATGGCACCCCTTCCATGCATTATCCCAGCAACTGGTATTTAGAGGCATAGAGATATATATTGCCATATATATATCCATCATGGATTGTAACTATTGATCACCTTAGATGCCATGAATTTCTTGGATCCTCTTTTAAAGATCTCTAAATTGTTGGTCATCACTACGACTAGGTTCAGACACCACAATGGTCAACAGTTGATTAAATAGTCCATGGTAGACTAAATAGTCCACAATTGAGTATTGTGTTGTCCGTAGAGCAAAAACCACCCCAACTCCAATAATCAATGCTGTGCAGAGTTGATTATCTACACAACCATTGATTATGGTGTCTGTTGGGCTCTGTGGATTATTTACCCTGCCTATAGAGTCGCGAGGCAAGAGTGGTAGAAACCTCTGCCACTCTTGCCCAGCAGGGCTCTATAGGTAGGGGAAATAATCCCATTGGGAACGTGCCGTCCCTTGGTGGGGCGCCATGATCCACAGCTCCCTGTGTGCTTCCTGGGACAGGCACATGCCATTCCTGGGTTAACTATTGTGTCATCCAAACGTGCCTTACATCTTGTCTCTCCTGAATCTCCTACCATTCAACTTCATTGGATGACCCTGAGTTCTATTATTATGAGAAAGGGAAATGTTTTTCACTCTCTACACTATGCATAATTTTATACACCTCTATCATGTCCCTCCTTACCTTCCTAAGCTAATGAGTCCCAAACAATCATTCTTTATAAGGCAGCTGCTTCAGCCCTTGATAGTTTTGGTTGCTCTTTTCTACTTCTTTTACTCCAGCTCTAAAACATACTGTTTGATGTGCAATGACCATAAAATGGAGAGGAGGAGGAGGAGGATGTATGCTGCCTTGGGTTCATTGGAGGAAAAAAAGTCAGGATATAAATGCAATAATAAATAAAAACCTATAGAGTGTATAAAGGAGGCACAGTAAATAATCTGGGGTCCCCATCCAGTCCATCAGTTTTTCCCTGTTTTAACCCCTGTGGCCACCCCTGACTAAAATCTTCACAGCTAGAAATTTGCAGAGATCAGAGATGTTCACTTCTCACCACCACACTGCATTTACTTGAAAAGGGTCTCTATTGGTGTCAGTGGTGACTAGTTTATATAAGCGTATGTGTGTGTTGGGCAGAGGACTGCTGCTGGTGCAATGCCCCCACTGCTGCAATCTGGCTTTTCGAAAATCTCCATTGGTGCCAATCAAGGTTTTTAAAAACCGTAATTGAAGGGTGGGGGTACATTTTCCAGAAGAGTGTGTGTGAGAGAGAGAATGAATGAATGAATGAATGAATGAATGAATGAATGAATGAATGAATGAGATTGGGGTCTGGGCAATCACTTTGGGTGCCACATGCCAGCAATGTGGTAGCCCGACCACTGTTGATGTGCAGCCCCATGAATGCTTGCCTGGAGGCATTTTGGCCCTTGGGCCACACACAAAAAAATGTTCCCCACCTCCAGTATAAAGGCATATGAGTAGGTTTTTTTATATACCTTTCTTAATGGTTCCCAATATGGAATTTGCCCTTCTCACAGCAGCCACACATTGAGTTGATGTGCTCATCAAGGAATCCATGCCAATTCAAAGATCCCTTTCCTGGTCAATTGCTGCCAGTTCTGAGCCCATCGGCATACCTGCAAAGCTGTTTTTTTGCCCCAATGTGCATGTCTTCACATAATTTGTTTATCCTGCCTTTCCACCTAAAGAATTGTGCTTAAGGTGACTATGAACTGCACTTAAGTGACTCAAGTTTGCTGTTAGAGGGCACAAGTGAGCACTTTTGTTGGTTAATTTCCAGTGTGCATTTGTTACCTAAGCTATCATGATGGAGGTAGCAATAGTCAACTATGGGAGTTTTTTTCTCATGCCCCAGTAAGCCAGGGTTGCAGCTGCCTTCTGGCTTCTTCCTATATAGCCCCCACTAAGGTGAGCAGAAAAAGCGGTCATAATGGTCCATACTGTGGAAAAGAGGGTGGGTGCAGATGATGACACTCTCCCTTGTGTGTGCTATAATAAAAAATAAAACTGATCTGTATGCTCCTTTTCCCACCACCAGCCTGGTGCACAAGGCCAGAACAGAGGAAACAGGTCATTTCTACACCTGCCTTTTCCCCCAGGATCATCCTGGGATCAACCCTGTGCATCCAAATGACACACAGGGGATCCCGGGAGCAGGCAGGGACGACCCCTCCATTTGCCTGAAATAACCTTAGGGGTAGAAAGGGCCTTAGTCACAGGCTGTGACATGCATATACTCCAACCTTGGGGTTGTCTTAGGTACATAAAAAAATTACATTTGGTTTGAAGTTGGCTAATTTTTGGTTCCAAATCATAGACAAAAAGCTATCAGAGTTGTTTTCTAAGGGATGATGATACTAACCTCAGAAAAGAAAAACAGGAAATGATGAGGTGGTTCTTCTATTTCGGCCTTGTTACAGACACAAAGGTGAACTTCTGAAGAAATGAAGTAACCCACACACACCCCAAAAAAACCATGAATAGCAAACTGGAATGTTATTGAATCTTGCAGAATTTTTTGTTTTTTTCTATTGTATTTAACATTTTGATCTGATGTGTGTTTATATTTTTATGTTCATACTTTTGTGAACAATTTTGAATTCTATGTTGAAGTGCTTAGCAGATCAGTGTTTGCACATAATTCACGTACTGACATTTGGCACGCACTTTCTACTGTCAATTGTTTTATTGCTGTTTGGGAAGCAGTGCTGTTGATTGTATGTAGTTATGATTGGTAAATATCTCAAAATTATTGAGTTTCTTTAAAAGCCCTATCATAAAATTAAAGTGGATCCTTCCAGTAACAGAGAAGTAGTTTAGTATTAATAAACATCTACTGTGCTGAAAGGTATACATCTGATTTAGTAGCAGAAACATATAACCTAATTTCCCTGGGGACAGATTAAGTCCTCCAGGGCAAATCTGGTATTACTGGAATAAGGAATACATCAGCTAGTTATCTCAGGCATTTTTTATGGCTTATTACTCTGGAAATTATAGGACATTGCTTTTTTATTTGGCTTTTAACCTTTCTATAAATTTTTAACTCTGTCACTCTTACAGAATTTATGAAAAGTAAAGTATGTCAAATGTTGTGGGTGCTTTCTGCAATATTTTCCCCTTCAGCTCATTTACAGCTTTATAAATCTTTGTTTAAAATCAGCATTTTAAGATGTATAAGAATTTTACTTTTGCTGAGATATCAGTGTTGCATTCTGGGGTGTGTTTTTTTTAAATAGAAATGAAGTCCATTGTGTTAGATTCCAGGACACCTAGCTTCGGATGTTACAAAGAAGTATTGCCACCAAACAAATGGGCAATCACCTGTGAATTCAGCTTGTGTGACTTTTTTTGTAATGCCCAAAGCTACTCTAAGGAAGTTGTTTCAGTCCACTGGGAAAATAGAATGGTTCCTATCATTTGGCTGCAGTATGATTATACAAAGCTGACTGGTAAGCAGCCTGAATTACATTTTGAAGTTTCTTTTTGTAGCTTCAGCTCCATTCTTGAGGTTAAATTCCTATGTATGCTTTTTCCCAGAAGAAAAGCGGCTCTGTTTGAAATTTCTCCTCTATACTTACTGTCAGTACCTCTCCAGGAATAAGATGCAACACCTACAACTGTCACCACGAGACAACTAAACTAGTGGAGAACATTCCCATAGTAGAAAAAGGTGTCAGGGAAACATATTACTGAGCCCTCGCCCTTCTAGCTGGATGACTGAGTGTATTTGCATGATTTTTTTTTTAAAAAAAAGTGTTCCAGAACTGGTATGTATGAACTGATGGAAACGAGCCGATAAAAGTTTTCTCTTTTATTTTAAGCAAATGTTAAAATAGTACCTGTCTTAGTCTATTGCAGCAAACACAACAAAGGGTCTTGAGGCACCTTAAAGACAAAAGTAATAATTATTTTTGGCATCAGCTTTCATAGACTACAGCCATTTCATCAGACACGTGGAATTTTATGGAGAACTCCAGGTTTATCCACAGTACTTGGTGGCAGCAGGAGATTTGGGAGCCTTCCAAGATTCTTAGGCCTTACCATGCGGAAGCCAGCAGAGCAGGAGGAATGGAGGAGCCAATCTTTCCCCTCCCTGTCCTCCGTCTTTGGTGATTTCCACCAAAGGGAGCTTCAGAGGGTGAGGAAAGGTGGCTGGAGGAGGCTCAGAATATCTCAGATCCTGGCCTCCCCACCCACCTCTTTACCTCCTCTTCGGAGGTTGCTTTTCCAACCTGGGAGGGCAACTGGCCTGGTTCTTTCCACACCGGCTGCGAGGGGGAAGGGGGAAGATCTCCGGCTCCCCCTTCTGAGGTTGGAGTGGTTACTGGGTAATTTGCAAACAGGAATTGACATTGATCTTCATAAAGCTGTTTAGAGCCTGATCCTAACCAGATTTACTTGATTCCGATAAGATTTCTTTCCAAATACATGGATGTGTGTTGTTTTTTTACTACTGCAACCTATACAAACAAAAAAAAATTGCATATAAAGGCTCATATTCTGTTTTGAGCTAAAGGCCACAAAACTAGTTCATAGTTACAAATGGTTAAACCATTCATTTCAAACTACAAAACTGTTTAAATAAAAGGGGGGGTTTCATACTGTTGGCATTGTTTTAAAGTATTTGCTAAAGCCAGTGATGAGAGGAACGCATTCAGAGTCATTTTTGAAACAATCTACTCGTGTTGCTTTTCGAAAAGATCCTTGTTTTATTCCATAGCTCTTCTGAATCATTGCAATGTCATTGTTTAAGATGGAACCATTGCTTAAGATGGATTATATCAGAATTAACCAGATTACGAATTTGCTGACGGCTGCAAGGTTAATCGTAGCTAGGAGCTGGAAGACACAAGGAGATTATTGTATTGAAGAATGGTATAAAGAAGTGTGGGATATTGCTATTAATGATAAATTGACATGTAATATTAAAATGAAAAGAGGTATAGTAAAAAAGAACGATTTTGAGGGAATTTGGAAAAAGTTCTTAGTATTTGTGTTTTCTAAGGGAAGCGGGAAACCACCAACAGAAGAAACTATGAGTTTCTGGAAACAGGAATGAGATCCCGAGGTAGGGGGTGCACTTTTATGTTTAGCATGAATATGTTTAATAGACTAGTTTGAATATATGATACAAATGCTATTTTATGTTTATGTATTATGTTTTTTTAAAATTTTGTTAACTGTTGTAAAAGTTAATAAAAAGATTTTTTTTTAAAAAAAAAAAAGAATTAACCAGATTATATAGCTTCTGATACATGATCTCACTATGCATGAACATATTTCAGAACAGTTAATGAAGCATATTTGTAGCTCAACAGATCACTAGATGGTGCAGTTGTTGCAGACAAAAGCAACTGACACCGCTTTCTTCTGCACCAGAGGTATCATCCTCAGTTAAAACCAATAGCTTTTCTTGATATAAATGACATCAGGATGTTGCCAAAACGATTTGCTTTTTTCAATAAGGACCAGAATTCTAGAGTTTGGAGGCTACATTTCTAATCCATCCAATAACCAATATTCTCTGGGCAGATTACAAATTTATGTTTGCATTTTGCATCAGATAATGCAAAATTAACAAAATTGAATACTGTAAGGCAGAACACCTCCAGATGACCTAGGAGGCACTCCAGTATTACTGCGTTTTATCACTCTTGATATCATACTGGGTTTCTGTGTTTTATTGCTGGGAGAACTTCTGCTCTGAAAGGTGGCCAAGAAATATTTTCAATAAATAAATCAAGGTCTGCCCAGGTATTGCTGCCATATGTGGCAGGGTCTTGCTATTTACTGTTTTACTCTGTACAGCACCATGTACATTGATGGTGCTATATAAATAAATAATAATAATAAAAATAATTGTGCCATCGCTCTCTGTTCCCCATATTTCCCTGGCTGAGCCAGGAGCGCCCTTAGTCTGTATAAACCTAAATGAAGCCATCAAAGTTGAAGACATCATGGCTGAGAACTGTGAGAAAGGAATCTCTAAAATCACACCACATGATTCTCGGAATATTCAAAATAGGTAGTATTTATTCATAGGAAAAACTACGTGGTTTACAGATGGAAAACAAAGATTAACATATAGAACATATTCTCAAGAGCAGAAGAAACCAGCCTCCTACAGCCCTTAGCTACACCAGCTCTAATCTCGATGTCATTGAGTACAACTGCTTCTTTGCTGGCAAAGACAGGCTTAGATTGGATCTACCACACTTCTCTTTCTCAGTTTAACCACCTACTCCTAACTCACAGAACTTGCACTATCTCCCTGTCCCTGTCCTGATTTTAACTAGGAGCCTCCCTCTTGGTAGCTCCTCAGACCTACCTAGCTGACTTTGTTAAATATACATAATAGATTCTCCGGCCCCAGTATTACATACAGCAAAACTAAGGGATGCTGTGATTGATGTAAAAGAGCCTTCTTGAAGGACTTCTAAAAATGGGGGAAATGACTTTAAATAAAGAGTTGAATTGTACTGTCTCCATTAATTAGCATTAATGTTTCTGTGAATGTAGGCCCTAATATTGGCTTCTTATTTATTAAAAAGGGAATGAGTAACCAGGCCCATATGTGCAAATTTTGTGCTCGAGCTTGTATATGTAAATTCATGAACGACGTACTTTAAAATTACCCCCCAGATAGCATGTAAGGTCTGGTTAGGAGTAAATACACTACACAACTGCTTTTAAAGCGCTTTAAAGCACTTTGAAAACGTTTTGAAACCTGTATATGCAGTGTGTCCTGGGCCCCAACAGTTGTCAAAACTGTTTCAAAGCGCTTTAAAGCAGTAATGTAGATCCCCCTAGACAGCCTAAAGCATGCTGTTCCCCCAATGAAATAAGTTGTCTGCATAATGAATTCTTTTGGGTCGCTGAAGCTTTTAATTTAAATGTAAAAGGCGGGGGGGGGCGCACTGTTACTTGAGGGAGGACACACACACCCTTTACACTGCAGGTGGCTCTATATTGGCGGCTCTGACTTGTATCCAGTGTCGTCGAACTTAAGGGCCATTCGTTTCGATAGGTCTACTCTAAGTAGGACTAACATTGGAGACCAGCGGATGAACCTGGTTAGGGCCCTTAAACGCTAAATGGCACCAATGCCTATATAAACTCTCCCCTTTGTTTTTTGCTTCAAACTAGCAGCGACGGTCAAGTTTCTTTTCGCCTTTGGGATCAGGCGCTCCCCCCACCCTCCCAGCGCCAGGCATCATCGCGGATGGAGGAAAACGGCCAAACAGCATCGGCTTGAACAAGAGCGGGGGAAGTTCAGCGACTCGGCTGCTTAGCCTTACGCTACAGGTGGGGATCGCTGCGCGGAGATCCGCAAGAAGAAGAGCGAGGCGGCGGGGGGGGGGGGGTCGCAGCAGGGAGGGGCCGAAGCAGCCGACTTGGGGAGGAAGGTGGGAGCGCGGGGGCAAAGCACGCGCCGGCAGAGAAGATGGTGACCTTGGAGGCGCCCCGGTGTTTCCCGGGCTTTGCAGTTTCCACGCCGGCTGTATCGTTCTGGAGCGGAAAGGGCCTCTGGCGGGCGGGATCTGATCAGATAGTCCTGCGGGGCGGACAGAAACGAGCAACTCCCCTGCCCCTCCCCCTGTTGAGTAACTGCAGAAGTTCGGGATGGCCCTGAAGCTGATTCCTCGGCAGCCCGGCCCTCGTGCCCCCGCCGCCACCGGCTGAGGTTGATCAATGAACGCGGGGCTCCGCCCCCGGCGCCTTTAATAGAGCCGCGGCTCGCCTCCCTCTCGCCCACCGAAGCTGGCCGCGTGGTGTCGCGCAGCCCGACGGCGGCGGCGGCGAGACCCAGGCGCGCACCGCGATGGGATGGGGCTGCTCCGCTGCTCGCTCGCTCCTGCCGCCGCCGCCGCCGCCGCGCCTTTCGCCCCGCCAGCCGGCAACATGACTCCCCTCGACGGGCTGTGCCAGGAGGAGCGGCTCAACGCCACCGGCGCCATGGCCCTGCTGAGCCCCGCCGTGGCCAAGGAGAAATGCAACGGCACGCTCCGCGGCGAGGGCGGCTGCGGCTCCGTCTCGGTGGTGTTCCCCTTAACCATGATGATCACGGGCATGGTGGGCAACGGGCTGGCCATGCTGCTGGTGTACCGAGCCTACCACAAGAAGGAGAACCAGCGCAGGAAGTCGTTCTTGCTCTGCATCGGCTCGCTGGCCCTGACCGATCTCACCGGGCAGCTCTTGACCAGCCCCATTGTCATCGCGGTGTACCTGGCCAACAGGAGGTGGGAGGTGGTTGACCCTTCGAGGCACCTGTGCACCTTCTTTGGCTTGACCATGACTGTCTTCGGGCTCTGCCCCCTCTTCATTGCTAGTGCCATGGCCATCGAACGGGCCTTGGCCATCCGCGCCCCCCACTGGTACACCGGTCACATGAAGACCCGGGTGACCAAGTCTGTCCTCCTCAGCGTGTGGCTGGCGGTCTTCGCCTTTGCTCTCTTGCCCGTCCTGAGCATTGGGAAGTATACACTCCAGTGGCCGGGCACGTGGTGCTTCATCAACATGAAGGACGACCAAGGCTCCCGGGTGGGCAATGTCATCTTTGCTTCCACGTTTGCTTTCTTGGGCCTCTTCTCCCTCGCCATCACTGTGGTGTGCAACATGTCGACCATCGTTGCGTTGGTGTGTCGGTGTCGGTCCAAAAGCTCAGCATCTCAGTCCCGGAGGCAGTGGGGCAGAATTACCATGGAGACCTTGATCCAGCTGCTGGGGATCATGTGTGTCCTCCTTGCCTGTTGGTCCCCACTCTTGGTAGGTTACCTGCCTGTATTCTGTGTGTGTGTGTGACCACTGTGGAGTGGGCTGGTGCTTCTCCCTCGTAGGTGGAGGAGAACGAGCTCCGCAAAGACAACGTAAAATGCGTTTTTAAAGTAAAATATGGAAACCTTTCATTTTTGTACAAATTTGAAATAAATGGATGACTTCTAGTTGGCATGATGTGTTTGAGCTTGCACCCACTATTTTAGCAGAGAACTACAGAGTGTAGAGTGGCTCTGCTTTCTACCCACTGATGGAAACAGCAGATAACTTTTTATCACGATGCTACTTCTCTGTGTGTCTGAGAGTGAGGGAGCATACTTCTGCAGCTTTATTTGGAGTTCATTATTTTATGCCAGGCAGCTTGCACAAGTATTTTATTCTATTATTAATTAATTAATCCTGTCCTAGAATTTGTTAAAATTCTCAAATTGTCTCAAGTTCGCTGAAGAGAGGCGCACCCGATATATTTCTGGCTGCATAACTCTGGAGACAGATTATAGCTGAAAGTATTTTGAGGGAGACTTTGCCTTTCCCTGTGCACCTATTTCTATGATCCCTGTGGTGCTTCTGGTCAGACCAGGTTTGCAGCCATTTGAAACAATACCAAAAGCATCTCCTTTTCTTTCTTTTTTTAGTGGAGATGAAAGTGAGGTGCATGTACATACCACAAGCATCACTGCTTCTCTCAAAGGGAACGTAGGCAGCTGCCTGATATCAGACTATTAGCCCTATATTGTCCACTCTGACATTGGCTCTCTAGAGTCTCAGGCAAGGGCTTTGTCACCCTTTGCCATATGACCCATTTAACTGGAGAGGCAGAGATTCAACCTGGACCTTCTGCAAGCAAAATATGTGCTTCCATCACCAAGCTATGAACTGCATTCAGCTGTCTTGGAAAACAGCAACTATCAGCTGTTTTCTGTTTACCCGTTTTCTGTAGAGAGGATGAGAATACAGAATTTAGAGGACTAATTCCAGAATGTGGGTGGAACGTAGGGATACTATTAATAAAGTACTAATTGGGAATTAAGCCTATTTCCCAAAACATAAGAGTTTTTAGTATCATCCTAGAAATTTCACAAAAGGCAGTTAAAGCATGACGGAATCAGGACTTGGTGGCCCCTCACCAGCAGAGACCATTTCGCAAGATTTAGGTTATGCTAAATATGTGTGATTAAATTAGGCAAGCATATACAGAGTCAGACCCTTGGTCCATCTAGCCCAGTATTGTCAACACTGACTGGCAGCGGCACTCCAGGGTTTCAGGCAGGAGGTTTGCCAGATCTACCTGGAGATGCTGGGATCGAACTTGGGACATTCTGTGTGCCAAGCAGGTGCTCTACCACTAACCTAGAGCTTTTCATCACACATTGCTTATGTACAAGTATTCAGAGAATGAAGGGGTTCAGTTGACCAGCATTGATTTGTAGCCTTTTGTGATAATTTATCAGAAGAACTTTGGGGAGAATGTGTTGGGGTCCGATAGTGACAGAGTTTCAGACCAGTTGTCTTCCTACTCTGTGGAATAATCCCTGGGCAAAGCCAGATGTTATGTTAACACACGGGTCAAAATGCAGCTCACAATAACTTTTCTAAAAGATGGGAAATTTAAAGCATGACATGGGTGGGTAAGGCGGGGTCCTCAACGTTGCCCCTGTCTGCATTTCCCACCAACATAGTTGGCAAAGATATTTTTATGCCAACAGAACTTTGGCTTCAGAAACTGTTTTGCTATAGTCATTGTAAACGTATTGCAATTGAGTTAACTGGTTGCTGTCTTTGGTTTTATTGATGTGTTTTACCTGGCTTGTTTTTATATGGATGGCTGTTGTTTTGTATTTTACTTTGCTTTTCACTTCTGTTAGGCACTGTGGGCACCATTTGAAAAACTGCTCATTCTAAACTGTTGTGCTCTCAAACAGGTCTTCTTTTTTTAGTTGGGAGGAGAGCATGGTTAGGGAAGGATTATGCACCCTACTCATGCACACCCATGCGGCATTTTAAGTTCTTCACACCCTTATTTCAGAGAAATCAGTGGCAAGCACACACCATTTGCCTAATGGGTCTGCTGCCATTACATCTAGTTTGAATTGTATTTTAGTTCTATATTAGGCTGATCTAGCAAAGAAATGCCTCAGCTTTGAAATCTTTTAGTCCTTGTTTATACTGTTCAGCAAATATAATCAGTAGTAAGCTAAACAGTTTGCTTTTTTTCTCCAGTCCCACTTGTGCTGCCTAAAGAGAGGGATGAATTTTGCCTCCTGTAACTCCAAAGTAGCTGTTGCCACCAACGACAGCAGAAAAATAACTGCTGTGTGATGTTTACATGACCGAGAAGAACAAAATGTCACAACTGGCATTCCTTTACCACTTATATGACTACTCGTGTGTGTTGTATTTATTTGGGTTTATTATATTTTTATCCTTCCCCGCATCCAGGGAGCTCAGGGCAGCAGATATGATTATTTCTCCCTGCTCCTCCACTTCACAACAACCCTGTGAGGTACATTAGGCTAAAAGATCGTGAGTAGTGCAACGTCACCCAGCATGGCTGAACTGGGTTTTGAACCAACACTTCCCCATACACTGTGGATTTCCCTAACAGCAATGGCTAGCAGATCCAACTTTCTAAAAGATTGCACTCTCCTAGCTTTCCCAGGGCAAGGCTCCTGCAGCTTTAACTGCTGTGATGAAGAGGGAATTTCACCAGGTGCTGCATGCATACAAATGACACCTGCTGAAATTCCTTTTTCAATTCAACTGTTAAAGATACAGGAGCCCAGTCCTCCTTTCCATATGGTCATCTTACAATAGTCACATATGCAAACAAGCATGCTAAACGTGGCCACTTCTGTTTTGGAGGAAAAGCAGCAAAGGGACTCCAATCAGGAACATGCTCCCTGTCTGGATCACGGTCCCACCCCAGGTTTCGGCTTAAAATCGCTCCCTTTCACTGCTTTCTTGCCCCTGAAAACAGCTGCTTTTTGTTAACCTCAAAAAGCAGGCAGACGGGGGCAATTTTCATCAGAAAACCATCTTGGGGTCTCGTTCCAGATTTGGAGCATGTTCTGAATTGGGGCCTCACAGCTGCTTTTTCTCCAAAATAAGAAGTAGCCAGATGAAGCATGCTTACTTAAACACATGACTGAATGCCGTGTGCAGCTTGGTCCTCAAATGTAAAGTTCAGTAGTGGATAGGATAGGATAGGTACTTGATGTAAGACTTGCTTTCTGGAATAATCTGTGGAAATGTGCTATCAAAATGAAAGCAATCAGAGCTTTGCTAACCATTGCCAATGTATAAAGTTATCAGCAATTTCTCGAAGGTTAAAAATATATTCCTGAGAGCCGACACTTTCATTTGCAGAAACTCAGTGCCTGCAGAAACAGTGCTTGCAAAAGCAGCAAGATGAATTCTTAAGCCCTGCTTTTTTTTTTCTTGGTAGCTCATCTGCTTGAAGTTCATGGCAAACCTACAGTCAAATACCTTTTCAGTGATATGTACCACTTGTGACACAAGAGCAGCTCTTGAAGTTGGGCTCTCCAAGCTAAAATGAACGGTGGCTTAGGAGACGGCGCCTATGTTCTGTCTGATATGAGCTTTGAGTGGCCACCTGGCTTTCCCTCTCCAGTATGCTGTTGCAGTAGCTCTGGCAATCTCTAATGGTCATATGACCATAGAAAATATTTGGTAGCAGGTGATGGTCCATTAAATTCACCCTTCACCACAAAGGTACAAGTTGGAGAAAGAAGTTCAGATTTTTTACTAGTGTCATTTCTTCTTCAAACGTTCCCTTATTCAGAAGCTCTTGTCATAAAACAGCTCATTTTGTGATCTGCTGCATCCAAGATCGCATCATATAATGGTAAGGAGAAATGAGCAACGCTTTTGTCACCTTCTCCTTGGTTCAATGATAGCTCTGTGTATTAGCTACCATGGATTTCATGTTGTAAAACTACTTATTCATATCACAGCCAGGATCGGAAACGCAACAGAAGATTTCATTATTGTTGTTATTTTAGAAGAGGCAGATATTTAGTTGCTTCAAATGACAGTGTCGATTGGCCACTTGGTTGTATGGGGGTAGAGATGTGAAGCCCTGGGGGGGAAATAGAAAAATTAGGGGGGAAATGGAGTGGGGGAGTTCCCAGGACTGTTTCCCTCCCCACACCAAAATTGAACTACTTTGGATTATGAAATATTTTCTTTTAGAATTTAAGACAATGTATTTATGGTCGCATTCAGAAGACACCTTAAACCACAGATTTAACCATGATGGTTAAGCCAGAAAGCCGGGTTGCGTTCAGAAGACACTTTAAGCCATGGCTTTAACATGGTGAATAAGGCTTTTTGCCTTAGTCACCGTGGTTAAAGCCATGGTTTAAGGTGTCTTCTGAATATGGCCCAACATTCTGGCTTAACCATCATGGTTAAAGCCATGGTTTAAGGTGCCTTCTGAATGGGGCCTATATATCATTACCCAGCTTTTACTCCCCACAAATTGATTTCTAAAAACTATGTAATAACACTTTTATAGAAAGACTAGATGTGTAAAATGTCTGGACATAAGCCATGGGGAAGTATTTTTTAATCCACACTGTAAGATTCCCAGCATAATTATTTCTTTCGTTCCTTATTAAAATTATTGATCTAACGCATATTTTACTGATAGACATTTATGCTCACTTTCCCAACATGTAAGTAGAATCACCATTGAGCATTCCTGACAACAAATGTGCATTCTGGACAGATTGGGTTTTGTTCTATTGAATCCTGTGTTTTTGATGTTGTAGCAGCCGTTTAATGTAGTTCCAATCTATTCAGCCAATAATTACAAATTTACTAACTGGATTTACTTTAATATATATATTATTGATAATATGAGCAAACTAAGTTATACATAACATAATGTTAGGAACCTAAAGGCTGCTTTATGTTCCTAAATCTGCCATTCCCAACCTGGTTTCTTTTGAATGTTTTGGACCTCAGAACCCAGTATTCCTGACTTATTGGCCATCCTGCCTGAAGTTAATGGGAATTGCAATCCAAAATACCTGGAGAGCACCAGGCAGGAGAAGGCTGTCGTAAAGCAACAAAGTGACTTTAGATCTGTAAAGCATGCTAAAAAATTTTTTTGCTTATTTTTCCATTTCCCCAAAATTTCTGCATCCCCCCGCCACCCAAAAAGAATTTCTGGAAATTTTACATCTCTATAGGGGGGAGGGGAGAGACCTATTCTAAAATAATGATCAAAGTTCTCAGTTAGCAATTTAAAGAACAATAAATAATGACATCCTTTCAATTGCAGCCAAGAGCCTTCCTTATGTGTAATAATGTATCAAAATTTAGTGTTACCAATTAACATTTTCAAAATATTCTTTCAAGCACTCTGCTTCGTGAAGTCAATATTGGCCACAGATAGCATCATGGGGCGAGGCAAATCCAGTTTATAAAACTTTAGGGAAGATTCAAGACCACCAGCTCACTTGGCAACCATTAATGGAATTCCTTTGTGTGGTCTTTAAAATACAATCATTGGTCTTGTTTCACAGGAGAGGAAACTAAGGTTTAGCCAAGTTGAAAAGATTATCTTAGAGTAGTCACATGAAGAATACTGTCACGTTTGTTTCTATATTGGAGCAGGAAAAACAAGTTTTCATAATCAGGCCAAAGGCCCACCCTGTCCAATAATCTGTCTTCAAAGGTAGCTGGGAACAGGATTTTATTATGTATTATGTATCCTTTTTGCAGCGGGGTGGGTGGGGTGGATTTGGTACATTCTTATTTATTAAATATCTTGTATTGTCATATGCTGTTTTGTTTTTTATTTTGTGGACTGCTTTGAGTTTATCTCTGATAAAGAGAAAGTGGGATATAAATAAATAACAAAGAGATGGTACCGAAAAAGCACAATAAATCACAAGGAAGCCAGGCACTATCCTATGATTGGCAGGCACCTGCCGCACAGCTTCAGAGTTGTTTGAAATCACAACTGCATAGAGGTCCCTGTGCAAACATTATTTATTTATTTATTTATTTTTATTTATTTATTACATTTCTATACCGCCCAATAGCCGAAGCTCTCTGGGCGGTTCACAAACATTGCAAGTCATGTGTACAAAGAATCTTCCTGTACGGCTCTAGAAATGTAGAACCTCCAAGAGAGAGGTTGTGGTGGAAGCTGCCACTAGCATCTGTCAGAAAGACTGCTTTTGCCCTGTTCTGTGAAAGGGAGGGAAATCTTATACATTATAGCAATTGGCTTATTTGCTGTTTCATAGGGTGATCACACGGAAAGGAGAACAGAGTTTCTGGATCTTTAAGTTTTAGAGAAAAGGGAATTTCAGCAGGTGTCATTTGTATGCATGCGTTTGTTGTTGTTGTTTATTCGTTCAGTCGTTTCCGACTCTTCGTGACTTCATGGACCAGCCCACGCCAGAGCTTTCTGTCGGCCGTCACCACCCCCAGCTCCCCCAAGGTCAAGTCTGTCACCTCCAGAATATCATCCATCCATCTTGCCCTTGGTCAGCCCCTCTTCCTTTTGCCTTCCACTTTCCCGAGCATCAGCCTCTTCTCCAGGGTATCCTGTCTTCTCATTATGTGGCCAAAGTACTTCAGTTTTGCCTTTACTACCATTCCCTGAAGTGAGCAGTCTGGCTTTATTTCCTGGAGTATGGACTGGTTTGATCTTCTTGCAGTCCACGGCACTCTCAGAATTTTCCTCCGACACCACAGTTCAAAAGCATCTATCGTCCTTCGCTCAGCCTTCCTTATGGTCCAGCTCTCGTTACCTGGCAAAATTTTGCGTTACCTGGCAAAATTCCCTCTTAATTCCATGTAGATTATGGGAATCAGCAGTAACACTAAATAATGTTAGTGTATGAAGCAAAAGATCAGATGATGGAAGAGCAGAAAATATTCAGAGCTATGAATTCTCTGATCACCAACCTGGCACTGCATAATGATTTGACAATCATCCTAACCCAGAGGCTGGCAATATGGTGCCCTCTACAACTTCATTTAGGCTCAGCCCACATGGACATTATGGGAGTTGGAGTCTACACCATCTGGTGAGCGTTAGGTTGCCTACCAACTTTGGCTGATGTAAGGCCAAAAAGAAAAAAGAAAAGTAAGCCAAGAAACACTATAGTATATACTGATGGGGGGTGGGTTTCAATTTAATCTTGAGTATACCCAACATTAGGCCTATGAAGCTTTACTCGCTAGAAATGTGTGCCTTGGCCTGCCCTAAAATGGTAGTTCTGTGAAGGATAGGCAAACCGATACAAATATCCAGGTGGAAAAGCGACTTCCTCCTAAATTATGTTTTGTTCATTTACTGTAATTGCTGTTGCCTAGATCTTTGTGTAAATATTTTATTTTGGTGCTAGCCACTACCAAACTCAATCAACAGCTGAATGAAATTGGTTCAAGGCAAATATCAGCAGAAACAAAAGAGAGAAAGAGAAGTGTTTTCTGATTGTGTGAGGAAACAGGTGCATCATGAGCAGAAATTCCCATAATAACGTGGACTTAGCACGGTAGCAGATGGCACATTTCCATCTGTGTCTTGTACTACCTTGAAAATCTGAAACAGAAATTTGTAAAAGCTAGTATGATTCTAGCGCATTTCAATTCCCATAAAATATACCATGAAGAGCAACTTGTGCCTTGAGGTCTATGTTAGGATGTGACTCTTCTCTGTTTTCTATCAAAGCAGACATCTCTCCATTATCCCCTCACCCCTGAAACACACTAGTCTCTTCCAGCAGGCCTACCCAGATGAATTTTAAACCTAAGAATTTTAAGATGTTGTGGTTATTTTAATATTGTATTGGTTGTATATGCTCTTTTAACTAATTTTATGTATTATATTTTATTTAGTGTTGTTCCCCACCTCGATCCAGAGGGATTATTATTATTATTATTATTATTATTATTATTATTATTATTTTACACACCCCTTTTTTGGCTTTTTCTCAGCCCTTGCAGAATCCTGACAAAGGCATATATTTAAGAGCAGAATCACCTCTTGTCCACCTATCAATGGCATATTTCAGATGGCAGTTTCTTTTTGTCAATGCTTGAATGATAGAGGGAAAGGCAGGGACATCCTTAATGAAATCCACAAGTCCCACCTTCTGACTTCTCCCGCTTTTAGTTAAATCATGCGTACCCACCCTAATAGTCTAAGAGGAGGACAGGGACTCTTCTGTAAAGATCCAGCCAGCATGGTCAATCCTCAGCATTATGGTCCAAAACATCTGGAGGGCACCACATTGGAAACGGTTGGCCGAAGGTCATGCTTCAACTGGGATAGTCGCTACTTCTTCAGCTCAGAGTAAACCAATCTACATGATGCAGCTGCTTAGCATGGCTGCCTTTCCTCCACATTGCCATACCCACTACTCACGCACCAGTCTTCTGTGTTTTGGGTTTAATTTTTCTTTCTCTTCAAATGTTACAGATTGACTCTCTAGGCCTTATGTGTTGAGCCAGTTTTATACATGTAAAAATCCTTCTGTCTTTTCTGTCCCAAATGGCTAGTTTGAATGTCAGAGTTGGAGCTATGAGATCAGACACAAACTTCCCCATCCTCAAGCTCTTATAAACCCCTTACAGTAGGGCAATTGAGTATCTCGCTTCTTGTCTAACATGCAGAACAGATGGTAAAATCTTTGACATATATCATTGGGCCATGCTATCTTGCATCTTGCTTCTCCAGATACCACCATATACCTAAGCACTGCTTAATGGTAGAATCAAAATAAGCATTTAAAGAAAGTGAAAGATTTATAGTGCCTCTCCTTAATTCAGGGGGTATGTCTTCCATTAGACCTAAACTACCAGCATCTATGAGCTCATCTACACCTAGAGCCCTTTCGAGAAGGGGGACGGATGATCGCAAAGTTTTCTGCTTCAGCGATTGTTCCTCATGGGGCACATGCCGGCGAGTTTCCCCGCAATTTAAGGAGAGCCATTCCAGGGTGATTTTTTTTATTATCCTGACTGTTGCACAAGACCAGAGTTGCGATCCTGCGCAAAGATGAGTTTTTTTAAAACACACACACACACACACACACACACACTTGGCGCTGAAAAACTCCAAGACCCATCCAGAACGTGCCAACAATGCTCTCCCCCTCACCCCTGATACCCATGGGCTTGCTCCGCACAGCTGGTTGCTGAGGAACTGCAACAGCTTCATGAGGGGAGGGCACACCAGCCGCGCACCTCAGGATTTTTTCAAGAGCGAGGGGGGAAAAGGGGACAAAAGTTGTCATCGATATTCCAGGAAAACTGAGGGGGTCATCCCTAGATCACCGTGGGATCAGCTGTGCATCATGTGGTGTGGTAGGGATGACCTTGATACTATTCTGGAATGAACAACTGGTGTGGATTAGGCCTATGTCAGGGGTGAGCGACTGCAGGAAGTTCAGAGGCTGATTTCACCCCCTGCCCCCCACCCCATGGGCCGCACTCTATGGGGCACCTCACAGTCTGCAGGGCACACGCACACACCAAATCATTGGACAAAATGACAGGCGGCTACTAAAATTTTGTGGCAAACGGTTCCATAACGCTTGGTTACACTAAAAGGGTTACGTTTAACTTGGTCTCAAGCTAAACTAGAAGGCATCTCTCTATGACTGGTCTGAGAAGAACAATGTATATTAACAGTAATAGCAGATTCAAACATCAGTAGCTGGTGCCTAAAAATATAAAAATTGTGATGCTTTTAAAGCTTTTTGAGCCTTTAAGCCTCATAACTCTAGCATATTTTTGCAACTTCATAGTCATAAGGGATATAAAATAGCTTGTCTTTCAAAATGGAATTTAGGAATGAATCCTTTTATTTTCTCAATAAGACTTCTGAACAATTCAATTGATTCAATTTTTGAAAGTGTTTCAAAAGACAATGTGTTTTCTAATTCCATGCGTCATTTAAAACATTGACATCCTTTCTTATGTCTTATTTAGATTTAACTATTTTACTATCATCCCCTCTCTATGTAAGTAGAGACTGAACAGATTAGAGCAAACCTATGAATTTGTAGCAGCACGGAATGAGCACACGTTTGATCATATCTAAATGAGTTTCCCGATTTCATGAATAGATTAATTTAATTTTGGGACAGATATGCATAAGGCATAACTAAGATTATTTTGACTGATTTCGTTCAGCTGAACATTTAACTATATATCTTTTAGTCTCTGACTATTATAGCAGAACATATCAGTTGCTGAATAAAATGGCTATTTCCACTAATTCAGTGTAATGGTCTGTCTAGAGTCTAGAAAATTATGGAACAGCAAATTAGGCAGCTGATAACGCATGAAAAGAGACTCTCAATAAATACTATTATTTTAGTATGTCCACAGGTTTAAGGGATACGTTTATTTCTGGCATTTTTCAACGTTGTGAAGCAAAACAACTCTGCTTTGAAGTAAATAAGCTTATTACAGAACAAACAATACCTTTGATTTCATTAGTAGTAATATAAACATGGGGAATTAGTTAGAAATGGTAATAATAAATTTTGTGTTTTGATAATGACTAAATATTCCAGTAAGCTTGTGCATGACTTTAGCCTATCTCAGGTCATTAGCTTGAGAGAAAGCAGCCAACGTCCTATTTTTGTTTTTGTCATCCCTAGGAGAATGAACAACAGCTATCTCTTTCATGTGCTCACAGTTTCTCTCCTCTTCTTTGTTTGATTTGGCTATTTATACTTGTAGTCTCTCTTCCAAGAAAGATCTCTCTAAAACAGACATAGTTAGCTTTATCACACCAGTGTTATACTGTGCAATCACTGCGAATTGCGTGCAAAGGACTCCAAACTTTTCCATCTTATAATCTGTTTTTATTGTTTAGTACTCTGAAGTTTTCCAGTTTATAATCTGCTTTGACTGTGAAGTACTCCCATGCATCGTGCTTCAAAGGCAAAAGACCCGACCTAATTTGCTACTAGTTTTGAAGCAAATCATTTGTTGTTTTCCGAGCGGCCACTGGGGGCGCAGGAGCAGAATTTGATACTTAATTAAGCTTCAAATTAAACAAATGCTTACATCTGTGTAAGTTTTAAAGATAAAGACATCAAAATTGGCACAGTAATAGATATTAAGGAGAGCTTTAAGCATACCAAATTTGAATTGGATTCGGTCATCCGTTGATTTTTTATGTTTTTTTTTACATTTCCCCCCTTAAACCCTTTTCCTGGTATGCAAAGGATTTTAGGAGCGCTGCCGCCCGGGGTGTGATTTAGCTAGCAGCAGCAGCAGCAACAACAACAACAGCTTAGCACTGTAGGGGATAATTCGAGGGAAACAGGTACGTGGGATGAAGCTATCAGAGGAGGTTCTTATACGGCTCTAGTGGTATGGCAGCACTGGTCCTTCCTGTGCCACTAAATCGAATGCCCCAAACCATGTGGGACGAGCCCACACTGTGGTTTCTCCCCCTGCAAACATTACCCAGTTTCTTTAGGGTTGCTGCTGATGTGGGGAGGAGCTGCAATGTTACTGTGCCATACCTATTCACTGAACCTAACCAATTCTGGTAGGACTTCATTAGTACAAATGCCTTCTACATGAAGCTAATTCAATTTGGGTAATTAGAGACAACTATTAGGTTCATGGTTAGAGATTAGTCATGGAGATCCACCAAGTAATTATCATATTGTTCTACCACATACTGACATCATGGCTTTTCCATTCAACCAACTTTTAGAGATTTTACAGTACAGAGAAAGTATGATGCTGGGTGCGCAATGAAGCCATTCTAAGTGCCCCTTTTTAAAGCTCCAAAGAACGTCTGGTCAGTTAGAGCAAAAACAACATTTCTTAGAAGTGATTCTTTGAGAACAATTTGAGGATTTCCTTTTTATTACCCCTCTCAGAAAATAGGGTCATTTTTGTATGGCAACCAGCACTCCAATACCCCCAATACTTAGAAAGTACACTAGGTCCAGGGAATTATGGAAGAAACAAAACGGCGGGGGGGGGAGCATGCTGCCAACAGTTTCTGATGCTGTCACGTAGTAGAAGGAAAAACAGATAACTCCTCAGGAAAAAAAGAATGAAGCTGTGCTGAAACATTATTAAATGTGAGCCCTGCTTGTTCTGCTCTGTCTCTGTGTTGAGAGCTTAGTGTCATTTAGGTGCTGGTGAGACCTGGATTGCAAGGGTCCCCTGTAGATTGGGCTTTTCAGCAAATTCAGGGTTTCAGGAATGGTCAACAATGCCGGGCTGCAGGAATAGAAATAGAATAACACCACAGAAAACTTGAGTAGTACTGGTGCTAGAAGCCACATAGGCTTGGCTGTATCTCCAACAAGGAGCTGAGCAAGACTGAACCGTAAATAAGAGAGTAGTGACATTTATAGACATACGGCAACCTAGCCTATCTTGTTTTAGTAATCTCATGCAGCAATGATATGGGAAAATATTTCAAACAAGAGAATAAGGCAGGTCATAACTTACTCTGGTGACGCTTATCAATTGCCTTTTATGTGGCACTGAATTAGATGGCAGCTGTGTTTTTAGAGGGGGGGGAAGAGAAAACAAATGCCAACTAATCCATGGAAAAATAAATACTTCTTTGCCTTTCATGAGAATTTCCCCCATGTTTGAGTTGTGTAAAATAGGGTTGGACTGCAGAAATGTTATAAATGCTAATAACATTTAATTTTAATTATATGGAGAAAATGAATTTACAACAGAGGCATAGGGTAGAGCCTCATGACTTGGAACTGATGGAAAACTTCTAAGTGTTGGGAAGCATTTTCCTGGGGATATTCTTACATGCAGTTTATTGAACAACAAAAATATAGTTGGTGCTCATTAATGGAGATGGAATTTGACAGCATGGATCGGTTTGCCAACTTGCCAGAAAAAAAGTCCTGTCTAGCAGAAATCATAGAGTTGGAAGGGACCTCAGAGATCAGAACCCAAGAAGATCCAGGCTGGATCAGACCAAGGGTCCATCTAGTCCAGCATTCTGTTAACCACATGCAGGACATGGTGCAACAGCACCCTCCCACCCATTTTCCTCAACAACTAGTATATACAGGCTTACTGCCTCTGATACTGGAGCGGACACTTAGCCATCAGGACAAGGAGCCATTGATCACCTTCTCCTCCAGGAATTTATCCAACCCCCTTTTAAAGCCATCCAAACTATGCACTATGCACTGTGTGAAGAAGTACTTCCTTTTTTCTGTCCTGAATCTCATTAGTCTCTAGGTTTGAATAAGTCTCTAGATTTGAATAAAAATAACTCTCAGAATGTTCAACAAAATTCATTATTGTCTGCACAAAAAATTATTCCCAACCAAGGCCATAGCTAGACCTAAGGTTTATCCCTGGATCATCCAGGGGTCAAACCTGTTCATCTAGGTGACACACAGGGGATCCAGTGCTCAGGCAGGGGTGAACCCTGGATGATCCCAGGATAAACCTTCGGTCTAGCTGTGGCCCTAATAAATAAATCGAAGGCAGCAGCAATACAGGTTTCCTGACAGATGGGCATTCAACTTCTGCTGAAATAATTCCAGCAAAGGAGAACCCACCACCTGCCAAGGCACAGGTGAGTAGCCTTCACTGTTAGGTTCTCCTATACTCAGCCAAAATCTGTTTCCCTGCAAATTCCACCTAGTCCTGCTCTGTGGAGCAACAGAGAACAAGTCTGCTTCATCTTTTGCATGACAGCATTTCAGATATTCAGATCACTATCATGTCTGCCCTTAATGGTGTGTGCATACAACTCATGCCTGTTTGCAGGTTTCAGTAAATTTCTATAGTGCTTTACAAATCTTTAAAAACCCTTTTGATCAGAGATGCAGTGGGACAAAAGAAATGAGTGGAAACAATGCCGCTAATTTAATGCTTTGAATTTATTTATTTTTTAAAAAAAAACATCACCTTTGTTCTTCCTCAAGTCTTGGGAAATTTATGGTGTCTTGTCAAACAAAATTGATCTGTGCTTATCTTTTTAAATACGCATGTAACAATTTTTATCCATATATGCAACCTTTGGGAATGAGGCATGGATTTGGAATTTGAATTTATAAGAACGTTAAAGACCAATTTAAGCAGCTGGGATAGTAGTTTCAAAGCCCCAGGGACTTTAAGGAATGCCATCAAATTATCTCAGTATTGTCAACTATGGTTCCACGTAAAGGAATGATTGACCCTGTCTCTATAGCCCTTTTGTTTGTTTGTTTTCTTAGATTATGATGTTGAAAGTGACCTTCAACCATGCCGCAGTGGACAGATGCAAAGAATCCTGCAACCAAACCCAGAGCACCGAACTGCAGCCGGAGTGCAATTTCTTCTTAACTGCTATCCGCTTGGCCTCCCTGAATCAGATCTTGGACCCCTGGGTTTACCTGCTGCTTAGAAAGATCCTCCTGCAAAAGTTTTGCCAAGTAGCAAATGCCATCTCCTGCCACTCTCAGGATGGATGGAAAGGGCGTCACTTCATGCTATCAGACAAAATCAGACACACAGCAGCAGCATGAAGCACCTCGCATGCCAACAACTTTCCTCACATCTTTTACCTTACTGTGAATATGGGCATGCAACACTTGCTCATTTCTCTCTGTAAGTTAATTGTGGACTTAAAATGGCAGATGGTTATATTTTCTTTGTCTGCCAGAAATAGTTAAATTATAAAGAAATGGACATACTATTTTTTTTAAAAAAAACCCATACTCGTTGTTTGTCTCTTGGAAATTCATAACTAAGAATACAACTTTTGTGCACGTGCCAAAGACGTCTGAGGGATTTTCCCTCCACGTGGGAGAGAAATCAAAGGTTTTTAAATTGGACAGTTGAATGTAAATTCAGTGTAAAATAATATATTGAAGTCTGCATATTAGTTTGACTCTAAAATTATTGTCAGATATTTCCTTTTATTTACAGCCTTTTATTACATACCAGTTTAACTGGGAAGAATTTCATGTTGATTCAAGTAGTGAAGGGTGAAGTTAAAGAATAAAAATGTTATTGTGTTTATTACTGGCTTGGTTGTTTCTTCAAAGTTGTGAGGGTAACAAGTGACCTATCAAATGCATGGAGTTGCCACAATAATTATTCATCTTTTAATAAACGCTAAAGGCTATTCCAAATGATAGTATGTTACTTGCATACTCTCATTTGTTTATACAAGTCCTACTTGTTATTTGGTTGCAGAAGATTCATATGTCTTCTCCTAATGAAGCACATCTATTGCAGGACCATAGAATTCAAACTCTAATATTTTGCCATTGAGAAAATGGTTATTTTTATATTAGGGTCCTTAGTGCTATTGACACAATGCTTTCCTTAATTACTTCTTGTTCAGTTACTGTTGAGTTGATGAATAATTGCTCTTTAATTGCTATGTCAGGTCTTGTTCTGTACTTTTTTTAACTAAAGAAAAGGGTAGTAATTAAACCTCACTCATACAGAAAAGAGGAACTGAGAAATTACTAATTATAGGACAGTTAGTAAACAATACATTACCAATGATGGCCACACCAAACAGGAAGCAATTAGAGGCAAAGGAGCTATTCCTTGTGGTATAGGAAGCTTTAATTAAAGATACAATAGCCTTGAAGAGTTTCAATAACATTTAGCTAGTCCATGCTGGAAAGGCTTGTATTGTAATGATGTTTTAATGTTCCCACAAAAATCACTACAAATCTGGTCTGAAAAAAGACACAAGGGCAACACAAAAAATGCTGTGATTCTACAGGATGGCAACAATATTTTCCAGATTTCTTCTTCAAAGGTGAGTGAACAAAGTTCATCAATTCCAGACTACGTATCTAGGGCAAAACTTAACATAAATCCTACTTAGAGTAGCCCCTGTGAAATGAATGGAATTTAAGTTAATCATGACTAACTTAAAAGATCTAAAATATCTGTGTAACTGCTTCAGGAAGACCTACTAACAGTTATTTTTCAGTCTAAAATTAGTTGGCTGCATCACCTACCTTGAAGGAAGAGAAAGTTATTGGAAAGAAATTATGTATATTTTCTATCTACTAATAGTAACTATGAAGCTGCATCATAAAAGAGTACTGTTCAAATACATAGATCCAAAAGGATCAGATCTTTTAAGTCTGCAATCCTATTTGTTTTAATTCTTTTTTTTAAGTTATTGCTTATCTTACTGGTTTTGTTATTGCATTTGCTATTATGTTGCCCTGAGCACTTCAACTATATCCTTAAGAAAGCTTGCATTCCCCAAGAGCTAAGAAAATATTTCTTGAACCCTCCTCCCCCAATAAGTCTGACTTCTAAAAGAAAAAAAGTTAACAGTGTAAACCTAAACGGATATTCTTATGCAAAGGGAACAAATAAAGGTTTATTAGAAGTAGGCAAAACAGGTACAGGTGTTTTGTTGTAAATTTCCTACATCTTAGGGATGGACATTTTGATTGATAGTTGTGATTACATCCAAAGGTGCTTATCTATCAATTCAGTTGATACTTTACCATCCTTCATGTCCTTCAAAGAGCCCAGATTGGCATATGTGGAATTCCCAAACCTCTCCTATCTGTGAATTGATCAGGTTTGGGAAGCTTCTTAATGCCATAGGCTAAACTGAACATATTTGCATAAGGTAATATTTCATTCATTAAAGGTAAACACAAATAGAGAAGAAAAATCCTAAATACAAACCATATGATGTGCGTGTATAAATTTTAATCTAAATGCATTTACTAGGTTTTAAGCTCTAATGAACACAGTGGGACTTACGTCCAAGTATACATGGATTGTGTTTTAAGGTTTATTGTCATCATGTGAGAGATGAAGACAGAAACTAACAGATATGAAATAATTAGGAGCCATTGTACATCAAAGATTTTTCAGTGAATATGTGACCTCTTTGTTCTGTCATCTAATTGTTAATTTAAGTAATACAGCAAATAAACACAAAGGCACTTTGACATTTTTAAGCCACTTCCTTGGCTCCTAGATTTATCTGCGACTGAGTTCAATTAAACAAAACAATAAAAAAAAAACCTATCATTATTCCGTCCATAAACATAGAGGACTTTCAGATGGGGAAATCATGTTTTCTTACTGTCACTCTGGGCATGTCTACACTGTGCCTATATCCCAGGATTGTCTCCAGGTAGTCCCTGTGCATTCAGACAATGCACAGGGGATCCCGTGGTCAATCTGGGATGACCAGGGACTTTCCCCGGGATATCTGGGACCACAGATTTCCAGATTTTTCCATAATCCTGAGACCTTCCCGAGGAGCGTGGGCAGTGTGGCCGCCACTCCCGGGTTATCCTTTCTTCCCTTCTAGGAGCGGGGCTGGGCACAGAGCTGTGCAGGATGGCTCCGTGCTCCTGGGGGTGGGGTGGAAGCAATTTCGCCATCCCTGGAATGGAGGGGGTTGGATGAGTTTGGCAGGGGTGTTACTCACTTTTTTGCCATTTACACGCAGCTCTTCATTAAAAAAAATGGCACCTGCAATGTCCCTCTTTCCTTCCGGGCTATTGCGCCACCGCCAAGACACCAGGGGAAGATCGTGAAAGCAGGTAAGTCTGCGATCCTACCCCCTAACCCCCTCTACATCCTTAGGTATAGACAAGCCCTCTGCTTCCTGCTTCTCTTCTGCATTTGAAATGAGCTGAATTACATGGGAAGAGAGCAGCGACCACGTGGCCTGTAATTTAAAACCTCCCAGCCCATATAGTTCAATGGAACTGCACCCTCTAGTGGGCGTTTTATAGCACAACTTCGACTGCCCACAGCAGAAAATCCTGACAAATCCTGACATATTTCAGAAGAACCTCTTTTTTTTTAGGTTTATTTTTGAACGGATTAACTGGGAAAAGGAGCGGGAGATACACAGGAGGCTCACGACATCATCAAAATGGCCCGCAAACTTCCATGAGTGTCCAGTCACGAGCATACTATAAATTGCTTGTTTAAAGAAGCCCATAGATATAAAGAAATAGCCCTCACAGAACAATTTTTTCTACTACTCAGTCACGGGCAGTTTTGTAGTTAAGGCTGCAACCCTATTGGGGTGTTAAGATACAAACAACGACAGGACTATGCCTTAATAGTTTTGTAAAAGAGGGAACTTCAACAGGTGTCACTTGTCACCTACCGAATCTCCTCTACACAACTATTAAAGGTGCAAGAGCCTGTCCCCTTCTGCTTTTGGTAACCCCAAATCCTATGTCCTAGAAGTAATCCCTGTTGGACTCAATGGGGCTTACTTTGAATAGAGCCAGTGTAAGGATTTTAAAAGGTCTCTAATGCTCAGATGATAAAGGAACTTTAGAACAAATACTGGCATGGACATTTTATATTCATGGCAAAAATTCAAAGTGATACCACTATTATCCCTGCTGAGGAGTGAAGCTCATTCTAGATGCAGAAGTCAAGGTTGGAGATAGGAATATGGTATATCCTTCTGGAATCTGCTGCCATGGACTGCTTTTAGGTTGCTGTGGGATAAGAGCAGCTCTGATAAGATGGCAGGTAGGATAAGACATGTTGCTCTGACATCCTAGAAATACAAATGTGTTTTTGATCTTGGATGTAAAACATGAGCCAACAGCCCAAACCCTCTCTTAAATAGTTCAAGCCACCATGACAAGGTATCAACCAAGTTATGAGTATCCTAAGATGAGTCATGCCCTGTGCAGTTGCCCTGGATTGTGCCCACCGGCTAGAGCCAGCTGCAGGTTTTTGAGGGCTTTGGGCAAGATGTCCTCAATGGTCGACCTTCTCAACATCATTGTCAACCAGCTATTGTTTATTTGTTGTTTCAACCGTCATTGTCATATCAACTTTACAAATGCATAGGTAAGCACCCCAAAACTTCACAATACAAAGAAGTAAAATACAAAAAGATACTAAAAGGGTTTTCATTAAAAGGTGCCCACAAATATGTAAAAGTTAGTTTTAATACAAAGAATTAAAATAAGACATTTACATTAAAAGGGCCATAAATGTATAAAAGTTAATACTACTTCACCATATTGACCTCCATTTGCCTGGGATAATTCTTAGGTGTAGAAAGTGCCTAAGTGACTCCAGAAATTAGATTTTAAAAATATGTCTAAAATATTCTAGGCCGTCAAACAAAGCCAGCAGTTGCCAAAGTATTTCAAGAACAGATTTCTGACTTTCAACTAGCAGAAAGAAGCCAAGGAACCGTAGGCCATATAAACAGAAAAGACTGGAATAAGGAGCCCCAGAGCTCAAATTCACAGCAGCCTCTCGATCAAAGACATAGGGTCTGAGTGAACTCAAGCTTCAAAACCAGATCAAAACCAGAGACAATATGGAGCTAGGGGGCACAGGGTCAGAGATAGGGAGTAATAAGAAAGCGATGCAGTAGGAATATCCCAGAAGTCGGAGATATTCAGAAAGACCAACTGTTTTTTAAAAAAAATGTTAGGAGTTCCACTTGCAGTATGTGTTGCTTAAAGAAGCAAAGCAAGACAGGGGAAATGGGCCAGATTTCCAGTCACTGTTGAGAAACTAAATGTAGACGAACAGTTATAAAAGTTAAAAAAGAACCTGTGCAGGGTGGGGGAGGGAAGAGGAGAATGGAACACTCTGCTTGGAAGGAATGGCTGACTTGGGGCCTTGCTAGACCATGCCTGATAAGCTGGCAGGGAGGCGGGGCGACGGCGCGCTAACTTTAGCGTACACCGCCCCGCCTCCTAGACGCACGACGCGCAGGGACTCCGAAAGCCCTGCAGCATCGGCCATTTTGTTGTTGTTGTTGTTGTCAAAAGGGCCACGTGCGCCCTGAAGTCTCCGGAGAAGGTAAGTGGTTTTTTTTTTAATTAAGACCCCCCACCCTTTTTTTAATTAAGCCCCTGCCCCCTGCCCACTCTTTCCCCGCCATCTGTCCCCATCCCCTAGATGTGCCACCCTCCGCCATCCCTCCCCGTCCCCTAGATGTGCCACCCTCCGCCATCCCTCCCCGCCCCAATATGTGCCACCCTCCGCCATCCCCCTCTCCTGTCGGTCCGGCCTTCCCCCCCATCTCCCCCCCGGGATCCCCCTGGCCCGAGGAGCACAGCGCTCGTATGAGCGCTGTGCCCAGTCCGTGGCTTTTCCCGGCTACTTGCGAGTAAGCGAGTAGCCGCAAAAAGCCACGGACCCTGCTAGACGTTCTGCAGCCCCGGCCTCAGGCCAGGGCTGCGGAAAAGCCGCGCCATAAGCGACTTTGCTTATGGCGCGTCAAATGAGGTTTCAGCGTGGCCTGACCCCGGATTCCCCTGTGCGTCATCTGGATGCACAGCAGGGAAACCGGGCCTCACAGCGCGCTAAGACCTCGTCTAGCAAGGCCCTTAATCCCTGAACAGGACCACTCTTTTTGGAAAGAGGAAATACTGCAATGTTTTGTAGCAGCTCCCACTTGTTCTCTTTATTAAAGATGTTTGTGGGTGAGGACCGATCTGTATGTAGCCAAAATGTCACCACACACACAAATGGGGGACCCTACGGTTTGCAAAAGTACCCCCCAAAAAATCAGGACAAAACACATGAAGGGAACACATACACACACACACACCTCCACAACAATGCATTAAGAACCTGAGTATGCTCAGTGGGCATAGAATGCTGCTTGTCTATTGGATGAGAGAATGCAAAAGTGTGAGGAAGGGAAGAGAATGCAGTATCCTGGGAGAGGGCGCAACTGGCTGCCTTCCTCTAAACAGAAGCACTCAACGCTGTAAAATTTTGTTGCAGGTCCAATTTGAAATCCCCTCTTAGTAGTACATGCATTTTTTAAAAAAAGGTTTTATTGCTTGCAAAGCTTTCAGGTGGCATTAGGCTCTGCACCTTTGCCTCCGTAACAAAGAGAAAACCTAGTATCCCATCATTGGTCCCTTAACAATAAGAACAACTAAAACATGGAACACAATCTTTGGAACGATTTCTTCTTTGCCTTGTCAGTGTCAAGTACAGGGCAGAACAATCAGGGAAGAGCCCCAGGTAAAAACCTCAAGAGATGTTGTCTGGCCTAAGGTCATCCCATCCATTGTTACTGCTTTGATTAGATATCAGTCCTTTACTGATCTTCCTCCTACATTACACAAAGCCCATTTATGAGAGGGAAGAAGGAATAAAAGAGGGGAAGTCATCTAATCAAACTTCCACTTCTTTCCATGCTGTTCTCTGACAAAAATGAAGCATGGAAGACAAAAAATCACACCACCACATATATTTATTTTTCTGTCTAACAGATGTGGTACATGTCTAGCGCCCCCGCCCCCTACACACACAGAATTGAACAAAATAGGGGTGCATATAAAATGAAAGGAAATGTGAATGAGCCCCCATTCTTCTATTGATTTCAGAAGGGGAAGTGAATGGGATTTATTTAAATGAAAATGAAATAAAAATCCACTCATTCATTTTTACCTGCTTTGGAGGCATTGTTTTGCATCAAAGAAATCAACTAGTGCACTATGTACAATTCATAGAAAGGTTATAGGGAGGAATAAAAGAAGGTAAGCAGCAAAGCTGATGTATAGGAAGCTCTGTTTAATTTAGACAGTAGTTAGACTGTGTCTGTGATCATTTAAGCAGCGTGCTCCTATGCATGTCTACTCAAAAGTAAATCCCAACGTGTCCAATGGAGTTTACTGATTGGATTGCAGGCAAAATTGTCTAGAAAAGAGAGACCTTTGACCCCCATCTATCTGAAATCTGGAAGGTTCAATCTTTGGAAATTTCATGTCAATTGAATCAACGATATCGAAGTTACAAGCAGGTGAAATCTCTCCTTCAAAGTAATGGGAAGGTTATACCTTCGAAAACTGATTCTCTTTAAACAGAAAGCTTTTCTCTATCTAAAACTCTTATCAAAACTTTTATCAGGACTGATTCACTCAATCTCAACCACTACTCCAGAATTCAACAAGATGAAAATCTGAACAAAATCCATCTCAACCCCACACACTAAAACCGAAACCAAACATTTATGACTATAGCCTTCCGAAAGGATGTGAGCAGTTCTTGAAATTGCTTCTGCTACAGGACACGGTATACACGTAGAATAGTGGGCACTGTGCTATTGGTCAGTTGTAAAGATCATGATGAAACACAGCAGATATGGCAATATCAGTTATGAAGGGCCACATTTTAAGGCAATTTAGTTCTCTTGGTATCTCTGTTGTGGGTCAGGTTGCTAAAATCCATAGTAGTATTGACACACTTAAATGAAAATATATAGAGCCCACTTTTTGTTCCAATATCAGTTTTTACAGAACATTTAGCAGCTTATTTTTCATTTTCACAATATGTAAACAGTTGAGTAACAGATTAGCCTTGCTCTTCCTATCCTAGTTTAGGATTCATAAAAAGCCCAAGAGTGCTCCCAACCATTTCCTCCTATCACACACAAACAAATACTTTTATTAGCCTCTTGATAAATAATCGCGGTGGCTTCTTCCGCTGGGCTCTCCGACCCGGGTGGCTCTTTCACCGGGGGGGGGGCGCTGGGGGAGGCAAAGAACTGTTTTACTCTGTACAGCACCATGTACATTGATGGTGCTATATAAATAAATAATAATAATAAGAAGAAGAACAGAATTACGATGGTGGAGATGAGCGGTGGCGGCAAGGACGTGGCCGGAGAGCCCGGAAACTTTTCGCCCCATCCCCGTGAGGGGCGATGCGGGGCCTTCTCCTCCTCCTCCTCCTCCTCCTCCGCCGCCGCCGCCTCTTCTGGCCTGAGGATCAGGATCTACACTAGGAGTTTCGGGGCACCCTGGAGGCGCCACGACGACTCTGTGTAGATTTGCTCCTGGAGAGGGCAGCAACTTTGGTTTAAAAAATATTTTGTAATTTTTCTTGTGGCGCAAGGTAGACCAGAAGGGGCGGAAGGCGAGAGAGAGGCAGACGACGTCATGTGAGCTACCTTCGAGGAATCCATGAGTGCCCAGTAACGAGCGTGCATTAAAATGCTCATCGGAGGGTGCTTTCTATCTGGACCCAACCCAATGATTTGACTGAAGAGTGTGTTCATGAGCTGGATATTTGAGCCCTATTTTTCTTGACTCAAACCCAGCATTCTTTTCACTGGACCATCTTCTGTGTATGTAATAGTCTATGTGCATCACTTCAGCCATTAGCTCTTTCATTACCACCATCAAATTAAAAAGGAGAGCTACACTCCAGTACATTGTAAGCTTCTCTGATATATATTAACTGAAGCTAGATAAGAACTCATAATATAAGTGGCTTTTCTTTTGGCAGACAGAAAACAATACCTAATGGTTTGCATTATAGTCCTAATGGGGATCTTTACGTTTGGTTAGCATTTATGCCACTTAGACTGCTAGGGTGATATGATACTTTGGTTTCAAAATAAATAAATAAACTAACAAAAATGCACCACTTTTGTTCGTCAGGAAAAACAAAATAATTGTAGACCTAATCTTACGGTGTGCGGCACAGCAACTGAGTAGAAAGGAACCCACTTTTCTTTTTGAATTCAGGCAAGAAAATAAGCTGGCTGATATAAGTCAATGCCTACATAAAAGAGAGCGAGAAGGCCCTGCACATAATGCCTTAACACTAGAATAGCAGGCTTTTTCAGCTATTTCGAAACCCCTTGAGAGAAGACGTCTGTTCCAATATTTGTTGCCATATAAACTGGATGTCTGGGAGAGAGTCATCAAACATGAAACAGTTTCTTATACTGGGAACCAAATGTTCAGCAAGGTCAGAAAGTGAAAGCTAAGGCACATATAAAAAATGAGAGGCAGGCCAAATTCACAGCATGCAGACAATTTGAAGGAGTCTATGGGGGGAATCTACACTACTGCGTTAAAGCTCTTTATAACAGTTTTGACAACTGTTGGGGCCCAGGACACACTGCATATACAGGTTTCAAAAAGTTTTCAAAGTGCTTTAAAGCGCTTTAAAAGCAGTAGTGTAGATCCCCCCTAAGTCATTGTATCTGCCAGTGAATATGGTGAAGCACCAGCCTGAGGGGCTCATCTCGCCCAGCCCTAGTGAGCACTCTCACAGCCACATTTTGAACTAACGGAAGTCTCTAGAGTTGGAGTGGAGCAACAACGCTGATACCAATCTGCTGATACCTCCCTCCTGGTGGTGCTATTTTGACTACATAAGCATCCACACTCAGGAATGAGTTTACTATTGCTATATAGGATGGAAGTGCCTTTGGCTGAACCATCCTCAACCCGCGTTCTGTTGAAGATGATGGTGTTCAAGAATATGAATGGCTAACAATATCTAAAAGCAGTTCTCACCAATTTATAGCTAATGGGTAATGCATTGTGTTTCCACTGCTGGATCATGGCAAAGATGTTTAGCACTTTCATTTTCGAACCATATCACCCTTCTGAAGTCTTAAAAGGATGTTGGCAGATTGATGTGCCATTGCTTTACATTCCAGAGGTAGTTCAAGTTCAAGAAGTAAGCACTGTAAGCATTAGTTACTCCTGTGTGGTATTAAAGCAGCAGGGGATATCCTACATGAAATTCTAGCATGGAGACATTAAAAAAGATGGACAAACATTAGTATGAGCATACTGGGAATTACATGGATGACATCAAATTCTAGTAGTTTCTACTGTTCTTCAGCTTGTAGTGGAAATTTATCTTTATCAATAAAAAAGTTGATTTACTAAAAGAAGTTTGCCCTGTGTGCTAAAGCAAAAGGGGAATGTAGAATGTGCAGCGTTGGCTATCTCTCATGGCCAAGAATATGGTGCAAAGGGAAATGTATGGCCAGCTATTTCTTAAGGCTGAGGCATGTGAAGGATGGGAGCTAAAGGGAGATACAGAATGTATAAGTCAGCTACTTCCCATGTAACCAGGCAACAGGTTATGCCATGCTTAGAACATTGTAAGCTTTGTGATTGGACAATTGACCTCTGCAATAAGGCATGCTCTAATTACATATGGAAACTGTAGAAAACTATAAGAGGTGGTGTCTAGTTCTCTTGGCTGGCGTGCTAAGAGACTTAGCACGCCAGTTTTAACGCAGTGTTTTCTGTGTTGTTGAATAAAGCAATGGACAAGCGAGCACTACCTGAGTCATGTCCAGTCTCTTGACCATGTAAAGAATTCCACAACAGGCTTTATGAGTATGAAGATAATAATTGGGGGAAAGTCAGGTGAAAAATACATATGTACTGCTCCAGATTTCCATGTGGATTCATAGATCAGCCTTCTGTATGTTCCCTCATGGATTCAGAATTTGTATTTGGTGGGGTGTAGCCCCCCCCCCCCCAGCATATCAGGGTTCATGCACACTGTTCAGGTACCATAGAAATCAATAGACCACAGGTTTGTGAGACCTACTTTTTATTATTAGAACCCTGAGGCCCACCAACCTAAGCCTGATACAAAATAATGACTTGGGAAGGCAGAGCCAGATGGGAAATGGTGGTTCAGGGAAATTGCCAGTTATCTTCTGCTCCCCATGAACCATACACAGGGCCGGGCAAAGCTGGTAATAGGCCCAGGCCAAATGGGAAATGTAGGACCCATTTCAAACTGCTCATTAAGTATTTTTAATAAGTCCTGAATACATATGAACTAGAACGATTTATTTAAAAAGTAATGGCAAGCACTTTTATTCAAGATGTATATAAGACATCTTTGCCTCTTCCGGGGGATTCGTACTAGGCCCACTCAAAATTGTAGGCCCATGCCAACTGGCCCCACTGCCCAGCCCTGATCATACACTTAGGGCTTATCTACATCTAGCAAGATATTCCACTATGAAAGTGGTATGAAAGCAGTATATAAAAGGCAGGAGCCACACCAAGCAGGATATAGCATTATGAAAGCAGTATATGGTAGTTGTCAATGTGCATGTCAATACTACTATAAAGCAGTAGTGTGGCTCCTGCCTTTTATATACCACTTTCATACCACCTTCATAGTGGAATACCCTGCTTGATGTAGATGTGTCATTAGATAACCTGTGTACACATATTCACATCTGTGTAGCAGGTGGGAATAAGGATGCAGAATCCTGGGGCAATAAATCAATAGTACCATTTCATATTGCAGGTGTGGGGCAACACATTTAATGATTGCCTATGTGTATGTTTTAAAACCCTCCTTGAAAGTAGCTAACCTAGGCCGTAGCTAGACCTAAGGTTTATCCCAGGATCATCCTGGGTTCGTC
The DNA here is from genome assembly GCF_023053635.1 of Elgaria multicarinata webbii. Lineage (NCBI taxonomy): Eukaryota > Metazoa > Chordata > Lepidosauria > Squamata > Anguidae > Elgaria > Elgaria multicarinata. The sequence continues at coordinate 138,151,068 of NC_086171.1, forward strand.
CCTTCCTGAGCACTGGATGCCCTGTGTGGCACTTAGATGAACAGGTTTGACACAAGGACAATCCTGGGATAAACCTTAGGTCTAGCTACGGCCCTACAGAGTTCAAAGCAAATGGATCAGGAATAAGTCTTACAGTGAAGACATTTTACTGCTGCACTTCAATTGGTTTGAGTTTATTAGTATTTTTTTTATTAATGGAACATGTATCAAATTGGTTATACATGGCCTGACAGACTGAAATGAACTCAGCGCCAAAGTGTAATTATATTAGGAATGTGGGACAGAGCTCTCTCTTAAAGGTATGAGCCTATTTAGAAGTTTATTTCAAAGCCAATCTAGTGCAGTGTGCACATGAGAACAACAGTTCAATAAAAATCAAGAAGCATATAGTCTCATAGGTTGCATTGTACAGCTACACATACAACACTGGGGGAAAGTTTCCTGGATTGAAAGGTTATTCTGCTCTTTCCACCACTATCCCTTACTCTAAATGAGCCACTAGGGTGAGACAGGAGGCTTGCTTGCCCTCTCTAACTTGTGTGGATTTGCAGTCTAGAAGACCGATATTTTAATTAAAAAAGGTTTGAACTACCATCATACCATGCTGGGTTGAGTCATGCCAGAAAAATGCCCTAGCTTTTATAACTTTACAACAGTGCTATCAAGATACACAAAGTTGTTAGGTCTGTTCCTGACTCAGTCAATAATAACACTCCATTCTAACTGATTGACAGTTAGGATTGCTAATACGCAGTAAACTATTTGCTTATATAGCTGTTCATTAGATCAATTAAATTGATTGTTTTAAAAGAAAAGGGGGAAAGTTCAGCTGTCACATATACTGTACATTTATTTTATCAATATTTATTTAGTCCATTTATTCCTTCATGGAATTCAAAGTGGTGTAAATGGGATTCCCAAGTAGTCTCCCATCCAGGTGCTGGCCAAGTGCTTAGCTCAGCAAGGTGGCTGAATCATATACCCTTGGGCCTGCTTCTGTAGTTATTCCACAACAGTACAAAAGGAAAACTGAGTCTAAGACTTGTTCTAGTCCATCGAATCTATTCTTGAGCAGATTTGAGCCAAGGCTTTTCCGAGCAATGAAAACAAATACAAAAAAAAAAAAAAAGATAAAAGATAAAAGATAAAAGGCTCATCTGCATGGGACCTTCTCATACATTTGGTTTGGGTTTGTTTGATACTACACTGACTAGAAAAATAGGTGAAATGTATTGTGGAAAAATCACAGGGCAATGTTGTACCTCAACATTATAGTTTTGCATGACCTGACTGGAAAACATGTAAATCACAACACTGAATGGGGAATATTGATTTGATTTTGACTTATTATTACATTTATATACCGCCCCATAGCCAAAGCTCTCTGGGCAGGTTACAAAAGTTAAAAACAGTGAACATTAAAAAGTATACAAAATTTAAAACCATCAAAAACATAAGCAGTATAAAAACAACGGTATCAATTTAAAAACAACAGTTCTGGGGTCCGGATTTGATTTGAATATTATTTATTTACTACTACTACTATTTTTAGCTCCACCTTGTTTAGACTTTCTATGCGCATAAATAAGACAGACAAATGAAACATTTTCATTATTAGAATCCAGAATATTCTATTTTGGAATATCGCAGAGGCAGGTTTTGTAGTTCATCACGTTGTTGTTTGAAATGAAAATGGATTTTGCACTTCTCATCGACCCCCTAAGAAGTGAAAATTATCACCACTAGACTGTCACAGGCTTTCACCTGATCAAAAGCATCACAAAAGGTAGGCAGAAACCCACTAAAAATAATGGTGCACACTATTATCATCAATCCTTTTACATTTGGTACCTGGATGTTTTACCTACTTTGGGAGAGAGGGGTGATTTATATTGAAATAATGCTGGAAGGAAAAGGTTAACCTACCTTCTCTCTCTCTCTCTCTCTCTCTCTCTCTCTCTCTCTCTCTCTCTCTCTCTCTCTTTCTCACACACACACCACCAGCAGCAGCACCATGCTGATCCAAATAATCCCACCCTCTGTAAAAACAAACATGAGAAAACCCAACCCACCTGAATCCTATCACAGATCTGCCATGATTTGTCTGGTTTGGCTCCTTATAAGAGAAAAGAGAACACATTTCTTGAGATTCCCTTTTGTACATCTGAATGGAATTACTTGCACCCACTGCCTTTTGCCCATATCTGGCTGGTAGTACATTTTACACTACAGATGTACAGGCCAATTTCAAGACCACTGTGCTCCTTATCAGTAGCTTTCAAGCCTTCCAGACTCATGTTTAACCCCTTTTTGGCTGCAATCCTATACCCAGTTACAACCTAGGAGACCTCATGAGGATGAAGTGCACCACATCAAACCAGGGGACTTAGCTGGTGACAGGAAGAGCAGCTACTCCCCCTGATATCAGCTGAGTGGCTTCCTGATATCATGGGGCTGCTGTGTGCTGCATGAAGCCAGGGAATCAGCTGGTGCTGGGAGCAACGGCTGTTCTTCCCAATGCTGGCTGAGTGCTTTCACATGGTGCACACCGGCAGGGACTTGGCCTGCACTGGGAGGAGTGGCTCTTCCCAGCACCAGCTGAGTCCCTTTCTTCATGCTTCTCCTAGCATGGAGAAAGGAAAGACGATGACATCAGTGGGCGTGGCTATGCTCATGAACACCATCCGGCCTGCAGACAGCCTAGTTAATGGCATTTCAGCCCCCCTCCACTCCAATATAGTTCTGCATCCTTGCTGAAAAGGATGCTATGAAACACAACAACTACAATAAGTCATAGCAGTAAAGGAGCATTACTAGGGGTCTGCACGGACCCCCGCTCCGCTTCTCTTCCAGATCCGCGATTTGCAGATCGGGTCACTTCGCTCCGCCCCCGCTCCGCCTATGTCCGCTCCGCTCTGCTGCGGAGCTCCGGATCCGGATCGGAGCTCCGTTCCCCCCCCCATAGGCTTGCATTAAGCTAAAAAAGTATACAACTGTTTTTCCGTTAAAGTTAGAAACCTCAGGTTTGGCACCATGACACCTCATGGACGTATACACACGCACGCCAAGACTCAAGGCAATCCCATCATCCCCTGATTTTTGGGAAATTTATGAAAATCGGGCACCCCATTCACACCCCTTTTCGATAGCTCCGTCAATTTGCACGTTAAAAACCTCAAACTCACCACCATGATAGCTTATCCAGGGATACACATGCACGCCAAGACTCAAGGCAGTCCCATCATCCCCTGATTTTTCGGGAATTTATGAAAATCCAACACCCTATTCACACCCCTTTTGATAGCTCCGTCAATTTGCACGTTAAAAACCTCAAACTCACCACCATGATAGCTTATCCAGGGATACACATGCACGCCAAGACTCAAGGCAGTCCCATCATCCCATGATTTTTGGGGAATTTATTAAAATTGGGCACCCCATTCACACCCCTTTCGATAGCTCCGTCAATGTGCACGTTAAAAACCTCAAACTCACCACCATGATAGCTTATCCAGGGATACACATGCATGCCCAGACTCAATGCAGTCCCATCATCCCCTGATTTTTGGGGAATTTATGAAAATCGGGCACCCCATTTGCAGACGTGGACTGTTCTCTGACATTTGGACAGATAAAAAAAGGGAAGTGGGCACACTCACAGATGCCATCTAGACCCACAATCATGCCAAGGTACAAGGCAATCCCATCATCCCCTGATTTTTGGCGGGGCTTAAACCTGTAGACAGCTCAATGGGGCCATTTCAAAGGAAATCCCAAGATGCCATGAATTGGGGAGTAGAGATCAACCTAAATATGAATCTTCTTCCACACTTGAAAAATGGATTTGGAACTTCCAAAACTCTAATTGAGCGCAGGAAGGACTTCTCCCCTGAGTCAAAGCCAGACACAAACCATCCCTGCGAGGCGGGCAGGGGAGGAGGGAGGGAAGGCAGGCAGGCAGCAGACATTTCTGGGGGCATAAGGAAGTGAGCCAAGGATAAGCCAGTAATGCATATAAAATGGAATAAATAAATAAATAAACAAATAAACAAAGGAAGGGTGGAATTAAAAGCAGCAGTGTTGCTGAATAAACAACAAGAAGAACTTTTAAAAAAAGGCTATATCTGTCTTTTACCAGTAATAAGGGGGGTGGGGGTGGACGTGCCCAGATGGGGAATCATCGGCCAATTTAACTGGTCCTGTCTAAGAACCAGTCTTTTAAGAAGCAAAGCTCTCACTTCAACTCATGACAGGCGTTGCTCCACCGGGTTACTCTCTTTGGAAGGCTCTGATGGCCCTCCAAGTACAGGAGAGAGTGAGGGCACGTCCACATGCCCTAGGGGAGCTCATCCCCTTGCACCACATCTTTTCAGTTGTTCCCCAAAGTTAGGGTGGGTAGCAGTGCTGTGATTCAGATAGATACAGCAGTGGGCAGGGCAAGGGAGGGAGTTGCCCAGGTAACAGAAGGAGAATGTTGGCAATTGGTGTGGTGGGAGGGGGAAGAGAAGGAAGAAGGGAGAAGAAGGGAGTCATGGCTGACAGGGAGAGGAGCTCAAGACAGTCTTCAGGAGATGAAGAACAAAACATACCCCCTCCCTCAAAGGGCTATGGGGGTAACCAAGGCAGAGGCTGTGCCTAGGGCCCCAGGCAGGCATAATGTGTCCAACTCTGGCAGCTGTGTAACTTTGCTTGAAGGCTTTGCTGTATCCAACTCTGACAGGTGTGTACAGCTATTCCCAACCCGTGATCCATTTACTAGTCGTATATAAGAATATGGTATTATAGGGCTTGTTACTGGAGGGTTATTTTTGTTTTAAACTGAAGATTGAGCAGTTTAGATATGTAGAAAAATTTGAAAAACTTCAATAAAGTTCAAAGCTTGAGCTTTGGGCAACTCAGGGAGGGAGAAGTCAAAGGGGATGTTAATTCATATTTTTATTTATTTATTTATTATTGCATTTATATCCCACCTTTTCCCCTCATATGCCTCGCACGGTGCATGTAACATAAGATGTGTCACAGTGTGGGCACATCTACACCAAACAGGATATTCCACTGTGAAAGCGGTATATAAAAGGCAGGAGCCACACTACGGCTTTATGGCAGTATTGAAGTGCACTGACAACTGCTGGGGGCCATTGACACATACCATATACTGCTTTCATACTGCTATATCCTGCTTGGTGTGGCTCCTGCCTTTTATGTACCGCTTTCATAGTGGAATATCCTGCTTGGTGTAGATGAGCCCTGTGTGTCTGCACATGTAATAATGCTTACTCCTGTGAGCTCTTAGAATGCTGGGCCAACGGAAGGGTGGCCACAGAACGTTGGGGAAGAAGTTGAAGAAAAGTCAGTTGGTGGTGGAGTGGAATGAGCCTGGTCTCAAAAACTCAGCTATCTCAGTGAGACTGATAGATAATGTTTAATTCTCTGTTTACGTGAGCAGGACCTTCGTTGTTTAATAACAGTTTTGCCAGGGATACAAGCTTCCCGCTTTAGCTAATTGAGCCACATTAACACTTGTCAAAACCAAAGACTTTCTGTCACAGAAACATAGCGTTCCTGAATTTGGCACAACAGCTGGGAGAATTTCTGGTAAGTTGGTTTCAGCCTACCTTGTAGTTATTATTCGTGATTCATTTGTGATTGTGCCCTTAAGGGGATTATTTTATCATTTTCCTGAATGTTAACTTTATGGTAACTTCACTGGGATTTTTCCATTCAGAAAAATGGTAGAACCTTGCTGCGTTATATGAGAATTATCTTCAGACAATTACTCAACATATCTTGCTGAACTAAATCACTACATGTTTCCTGAAGATTTCATATCACGTGGCTGGTAGCAGGTACTTTATGAGACATGGGTCCCATTCAGAAGACACCTTCAACCACGGCTTCAACCACGGTGAATTGCCTTATTCACCATGGTTAAAGCCATGGTTTAAGGTGTCTTCTGAACAGGGCTATGTTTTTTGAGACATGAAACTAGCAACATCTTGTTGACACAAGCTGGAGGGGGGGAAATGGTGTAAGTTGCTGGCCAAGCACCTTCAGTCTCAATCAAAGATGCATTAAAAACAGGAACTAACCCTAGGATAAAAAGCATCTAAGGATTTTATCCTCTAACACCAAGTAGCAGGGCCAGACTAGGTGTGATGTTAATGGATGCAATTAACGTGCATTTTTGTTATGTAAATAGCAACTTAAGTGATCAGAACACATGCATGACTAACCCTTTTTTTTCCGTAATTGCTACCCAGCAGCTTAGAGATGAACTTTGGCCCCTACCAACAAATGTGGATTGCTATGATGATCTACAGGACCAAGTATCATGACTGGGCCTGGTGTGATAGATTTACATAGCAACCATGACAGGGCCTGGTGTGATAGATTTACATAACAACCTATTAAAATTTATCTATTCTTTGAATTTGGTAATGGCCTTTTCCTCAAACAAATGATTGGTTGGTTGGTTGATTTGGCTGATTGATTGCTAAGCACATTGTGCAGTGCCAGCCTTGCGGCCATTTTAAATATACTCCTGACTCTGAAGGCCAAACTGAACAGTCTCCTAATCTTGCATAGTGGAATTATGTGATTGTATTCCCTGCTCTCTTGATAATGTGTGTGGCCCCAATTCAGATCTTGACCATGGCACTTCAGGAGAGGAGAGCTTAAGCTTCTCCCCCATCTGCTTTTGTTCCAAAATTCCACCACTGTTTCCAACAGATCCTTCCCCCTTTTTTAACCATGGGGGTAGAGGTGTTGAGGATAAAAATAGGTGGGGCAAACATAAGCCCTTCTCTCCCTAAGCACCACCCTTCCAATCTGAATTGGGGCTGTGCAGGCTTGCAGGAGAGTAGGGAATACAACCACATATAGCTTGACTATGCATGATTAGGAGAACATTTGGTTTGCCCCTGAAAGATCAACTTTGCCTGAGTAGAGTATATCAAGTAGAAGCCTAGGCAACCAAAGCAACAAACCAGATGTGTATTTCTTTCTTCTTTTGGTATATTCAAGAGGTGAAATTTCTGCTCCTCTGTGATGTGAGAACTCTACATGGACACATGGGTAGTGGCTGTGTAGTTAGGGAAGCAGGAGAGAGTTCAGAGAGAAAAAGAGAATTAATATGAAGAGAAGTGTTGAAATGCAGATATTACCTCTTCCAGTTCGAGAGGGGGATTCCAGTTCGAGAAGGGGGATTCCAGTTCGAGAAGGGGGATTCTCCATCAGGGGTTCTGTAAAAATAGATGTGGTTACAAGACAGTACAGATTTCCTTAGAAACACATATTTAGTACAACATGTGAGTCATGCCCTTATCTTCTCGGTAAGAACATTAGATGGTGATTACTGCCACCATCTAACCACAACCTGTTGCATTTTTGTCACTTAGGCAGGATCTACACTACTACTTTAAAATGGTTTATAACAGTAGAGTCCAGGACACACTCCAGATACAATTTTCAAACCATTTTCAATGTGTCATTTCTTGCTTGGTGTAGTTCTGGCCCTGGTTATTCAATGTGAATGACACAAAATGGTCTTAAATTGATCCAATCAGAAATGAATTTAGCCATGGAGAAAGGATACTCAGGTTTTTATGAATATTTCATTCTAGTATTTTATTTCAAAAATACTGATCTTGATTCACTTCTAAAAGACATTTAATTACTGCTCTTGCTAGCTCTTCTCAAGCTGCTTTCAATTATCGTTACTGCAAGACAGAATGAAAATGTTCAAGTTTATGTTGAGGTTCCATATGTAATAATATTTAATTCCTCGGCCTCTGTCTATCTGGATCCTTCCAAAAAAAAAAGTCTGTGGAGGATTTTTTCTTCACAGAATGAAGTAGCTTTTGCACTTACTGGAGTCGCTTTCGGACTTTTTGCAGAATGAAGTAGCTTTTGCACTCCAGAATCTATTTTAGATATGGAGTGGAATATAAATATTGTAAATAAATAAATTCTAGCACTTCCAGAAATACAGTTCTGCTGCATCCAAGGATGCTATAAAAGGGGAGGACAAAAGGTCGAAATGGTCCACCACAACTTTTTCTGCTTCCATTTCTGTGTCCTATGGTTCAAATCTGGAGCAAGCACAGTTGGTTTAGGTAGGCAGGAGCCCTTGGTCTCAGAATTTTCATGCTCTATTTCAAATGAGCCCGATGACTTGTTACTTGACTCGGGGACTGTCCACAAAGACAGCCATCAACCACATAGAAGCCATCAGAAATATCCTCCTGTATATGTTGGCATCCAGCAAGTGATGCATGAGCATCCCAAGGTTCAACCTCAAAAGGGCCAAGCTCATGGAATGCTACCTACCTCTGCTCCACCAACCCATCACCATTGGTGGCAGGGAAGGCAGCAGAAGCAGCAGGGGCAGCAGATGCACTCCCAGAGCATCAGTAGAGTATCTCCTCCCAGCTGCTCTGGGTCAGGGACAATAAGACCCAGACTCCCAGTGGGGAAATCATACTGTTTGCATCATTTTCACCAGAGAGAATACCTTCATGGGACCTTCTATGCATGAGAGAGTCATAGGTCCAATCTACAGTCCTGTATGCACATACATTGCTCCTGGAGGAGTGGATTGCTCCCACAATTGAAATGAGTAGAGAAAGATCTGCAGCTGAGGGAATCCAAGACCCAGCCATGAGAAATCACAACAACAACAACAACAACAACAATTTATTTCTTACCCGTCTCTCCCTCTGGATTGAGGCGGGGAACAATACTGTGATTTCCATTTCCAGTTAATACCTTTTTTAAAAAAAAAAGTTGAGTTGGGTCCTTATTTTAGTCTTGCTAATGAATTTCATTTAATTTGCATTATAAAATCATTAAAATATAGTATGTAAGCTCAATAGACTATTTGAATGTTGTCCTTTTTAATTAATTTTAAAGAATTTTTTTTTTGGAATAAAATTAGAATAGATATTTAAATCAGGCTTCTGTTTGAAAATTAACTCTGTCACTCCTCAGAACATATCAACAATTGAAGAACATACCAATTAAAGCTGGAAAATGTGTCACAGACCTTGCCTTCATGGTGCTGCTTTGCCGCTCCTTCAGAGAAAACCTCGTGGTTTCGCTGCCACAGGATGGGGGGGGCAGAAAATCCCTACAACAGAAGGGAGTGTGGGCTTTCTGGTGGCCATTCAACTCATCAGGTCAGCTCTTTGCCCTCGGCCTGGCTTCCAGTGATGTATCAGCAGTTACCACCCACGCAGGAATGCCTCCAGCTCAACGCCGAAGCAAGGGCACACAGTGGAAGGTCCTCGACTTTTAAACGGCACAGCTTTGGCGAAAAGCCCCGTGGTGGCTGCTAATTGGAGGCTCCATTGCATAACTGATGCAGTACCACTGCATAGCAACTGTGGGACAAATAACATGTATAGACAGTCTATTACTTCAAGATTCTCCATTTGAATTGGCTCCTAATCAGCAGCCTGCGAGCAGATAATAGCACGATTTATTTATTATTTATTTATTACATTTCTATCTCACACTTTTTTCCTCCAAGGAACCCAAGGTGGCATACATAATCCTCCTCCTGTCCATTTTATCCTCACAACAACAACCCTGTGAGGTAGGTTGGGCTGAGAGTCTGTGACTGGCCCAAAGTCACTCAGTGGATTTCCATAGCCAAGTGGAGACTAGAACTCGGATCTTCCAACTCCCAGACCAATACCTTAGCCACTACACCACACTGGCTCTGTGCTGATATTAATGTGCTCCTATGGCCATTCAGAAGTACAGGCCATTTGTAAGGTTGCCTGGTGCAGGCAGGTGGGTGGAAGGATCTGTCAGTACAGAAATAATCCTATGCAGTTTTGGGGGAGAAAAAACCTGTCCACCTGTCTAGGCCACTTGAAACTAGTGCCTATAGATCATTATGTAGCATTGTATTCACCTTCTGTTTATTACATTCCAGCATGTAATAAGCTGTACAAACCTAAAAAGCTCTGCTGGACTCCCAGTCCAATACTCTATCCACTATACCACACTGGCTCTGTGTGGCTACATAGGAAAATAGCTAGGAACACACTCCTCAGTTCTACCATCAGAATACTGTCAAGAATCCTATGTTACAGGTAAACTTGGCTGAATTTGAATTGGAGGCATTCCATGAGGTCCAACAAAGCTGTTCCTTTCCATGAGGTTAATCCAGTAATGTGTTAGGGATGGGTTGCACTGATCATGGAGGTAATAGGAGCTCTGGGTACCATAAAGTATACATGAGGACATGTATTATTAGAGGTGGGAGAGGTGTGTAATGTCTGCCTCCATGGGCCTTGGAATGTGGGCTGAGTAAAGAGGGAGGGACATGGTAGAGGGAGGAGGAAGGAGAGGTTGGATTGAAAGAGAAAAAGAGGTTGGTGGCCAGAAGGAAGAGGGGGCAGAAGGGGACTAAAGGAGGAGAAAGAGAAAAAAGGACAGAGAAACCAGCAGCTTGGTGCAGGGGGAAAGGAGACAGCCTGCAACAAAGAGTGTGCCTCTGCACAGGGACAGGCAAAAAAAGGACTAGAGAACTGGACAAACAACTGTTGTTGAACAAGCCACCACAAAACTGATATTCACAGCAAACTGTGGTTTGGAATCAGAGTTGAACATCTTTGGTTCATAGCCCTGATAATTGTCTTCTTAATGTTATTATTCTAAGCAGAGCCATCCCTATGAAGAGGAGGCTCGACTGGCATCTGCAAAAACCACCTCTAACTTCAGCCAAACCTACGAAGAGGAAACCTACCTGGCATATTCAAACACAGGCCCTTTCTACACCTAAAGATGTAGAGGGAGGGAGGGGGAAGGATCACGGACTTACCTGCTTCCACAATCCTCCATGGGTGTCCAAACAGAAGCATGACATCCCAGAAGGGAAGAAGACATCGCACCCATCGCACCTCTCATTTTTTAAAAAAAGAGAGGCAGGAGCTGGTGCTTAATTGTGCTCCAGCGAAAAATAAGTGAAAACAAAACAAAAAAGCCCCACCCCCGCTCCTTCCCTTTGCTGAACCCCGCTACTCATGGAGAGGAGGAAAGAAGCCAGGATGGGCACCCATGATCCTTGGGATCATCCTGGAACCACGGGTAAAATTGGGATAACTACAGAAGCAGTTATCCTGGGAAAATAGAGGGGTCATCCCTGCCTGCTCCCAGGATCTCCTGAGTGTCATTTGGATGCACAGGGATGACCCCAGGAATAATCCATGCTACAGAAAGGGCCACAATCTAAGCTGAGACATCCCCATGAAGAGAAGACTTGCAAGTCATCTCTGAAACTAGCACAAAACTGGCCTCTTCCAACAAAGAGGGGGCTGAGTTGTGTGTGTGAAAACCATTTCAAAGACGAACAGTCCCTATGAAAGGACACATGCTTAGGGTGTGTAAAAGCAACTCTAACTAGAACCAGTGTGGTGTAGTGGATAAAGTGTTGGATTGGGAGTTGGGAGATCTGAGTTCTAGTCCCCACTCGGCCATGGAAACCCACTGGGTGACTTTGGGTAAGTCACAGACTCTCAGCCCAACCTACCTCACAAGGTTGTTGTTGTGAGGATAAAATGGAGAGGAGGAGGAGGATTATGTATGCCGCCTTGGGATCCTTGGAGGAAAAAAGGCAGGATATAAATGGAATAAATAAATAAATAACAATGAACAGGATACTACTCTGGCACTTGTGCATAGCAGCGTTAAGCTGAGATAACCCCAGGAAGAGGGGGCTTGCCTGGCATGGGTGAAAAAATGCTCTGATCTCAACTAACCAGAGAAATGGGATGCCTGCCTGGCATGCTTTAAACCATCTCCATACTGAGCCAATCCCATGAAGATGAGACTTCCTTTGTATGTCTGAACACCAGCTCCAAGCTTATGCATCCTCAGACGGGAGGCTTGCCTACAATTTGCGAAAACCATCTTGAACCTAGGCAAAGCCACCGAATAAGAGACTAGCACATATGAATAGCAGCTTTAAGACAACCAGCATGTAACAAAGACAGGCTCTGTTAAATTGGAACCCCCCAACCTAGAATCTTTTCTAAACATATGCCAACGTTTTGTGCTAGTTTTGTGCCGTTTTGTGCCGCAAACCCCGAGTTTTCTGCCGCCACCAACAGCTGTGTATTGACACTTCAAGTGGGGGTTCGTAGTTAACACACCAAAAAATGAACTTTGTCATAGAACCTCCAAACCAGTGCCAAAGTTTTGTGCTAGTTTTGTGCCATTTTGTGCCACAAGCTCCAAGTTTTGTGCCACCCCAAGAAGCCAGGAAACAACATACCCTTAGGTGTGGTCTGGTGGATGAGAAAAATTTCACATTCTCAGATCCACTCCAAACCAGTGCCAAAAATTAGTGCTAGTTTTGTGCCGTTTTGTGCCACAAACCCCGAGTTTGTGCCGCATCCTAAAGTGTGAAAACGACATGTGTGAACACCTCCAAGCTTAAAAGTATAAAGAGAAGATGTGCCTGGCTGCTTTGAAAACAAGGTCTTTACTGGGCCATCCCAAAGAACAGGAGACTAAACTGAAAGTGGTGAACAAGAGCTTGAAGCTGAGATAACCCCAGGAAAGGAAGAATTTCCTGTTATGTGTGAAAACATTCTACAACCATAAAAGGTAGACTTCTTCAGCACATCCAACAACGAGCATAAAGCAAGGATATCACAATACAGACAAGGCCTTACCTGAATCCGTGAAGACTGTCTCCAACATGAGTCAACTTCATAAAGAGGATCCCTTGAATGCGAAGACAGTGGTGACGCTGACAGTGGTGACGCTGACAGTGGTGACGCTGACATATCCCCAGAAACCAGATGATATCCCCAAGAAAGGAAGACTTTCCTGTTATGAGTGAAAACTTTCTAAAACACTGAAGGGTAGACTTCTAAGGTGTGTGCCACAATGAGCATGAAGCAAGGACGTCCCCGTACAGAGGAGGCCTGTCCCGCAAGTGTGAAGCCATCTCCAACCTGAGCCTACCTCATGAAGAGGAGCCTTGTCTGGCATATCTGAAACTGTGCTGAGAGCGATGACATCCCAAAATTCAGGAGGCCTCCATAGCAGGAGCAAAAATGCCTCAATCCGAAGCAAACACGCCGAAGGGGAGACTAGCCTGGCACTTGTGAATAGCAGCTTCATGCTGAGCTTTCTCTTTGAAGAGGAGCCCTGCCGGGCATGTGTGAACACCTCTAAGCTTTGATATGGCTATAAAGAGAAGGAGTGTCTGGCTAGGTGGAAAACGAAGACTTTGCTGGGTCTACCCAATGAACAAAAGACTAATCTCACAGTTGTGAAGCTGAAACATCCCCAGGAACGGAACACTGTCCAGTTATGTCTGAAAATATTCTACAAAGCTGGAGGGTAAACTTCTAAGGCGCATCCGAAAATGAGCATGAAGAAAGAACATCCTAGTACAGAGGACGTCTGCCCCACATTCGTGAAGACAGTCTCAAACCTGAGTCAACGTCATGAAGTGGAGCCTTTTGTGTCCTATCTGAATGTGAACTGAAAGGGAAGACATTCTTAAAAAGAGGAGGCCTCTGTAGCATGAGCAAAAATGCCTCGATCTAATGCAAACACGCCAAAGGGGAGACTAGCCTAGCACTTGTGAATAGCAGCTTTATGCTGAGCTTTCTCTTTGAAGAGGAGCCCTGCCGGGCATGTGTGAACACCTCTAAGCTTAGATATGGCTATAAAGAGAAGGCGTGCCTGGGCAGTTGGAAAACGAGGACTTTGCTGGGGCTACCCAATGAACAAGAGACTAATCTCACAGTGGTGACGCTGACATATCCCCAGGAAACTGATGATATCCCCAAGAAAGGAAGACTTTCCTGATATGAGTGAAAACATTCTACAACACCGAAGAGTAGACTTCTAAGGCGTGTCCAATGATGAGCAAGAAGCAAGGACATCCCCGTTCAGAGGAGGCTTGTCCCGCGTGCGAGAACCCACCTCTAACCTGAGCCTACCTCATGAAGAGGAGCCTTTTCTGGCATATCTGAATGTGTGCTCAGAGCGATGACATCCCTAAATACAGGAGGACTTTTTAACATGTGCAGAAATGCCTCAGTCCGAAGTAAGCAATCTGAAGGGCAGATTGTGCGGCCTGTCCCGCATGCGTGAACCCATCTCCAACCTGAGACTACCTCATGAAGAGGAGCTTTGTCTGGCATATCTGAATGTTAGCTGAAAGTGAAGACATCCCTAAAAAGAGGAGACCTCCCTAGCATGAGCAAAAATGCCTCGATCTAATGCAAACACGCCGAAGGGGAGACTAGCCTAGCACTTGTGAATAGCAGCTTTATGCTGAGCTTTCTCTTTGAAGAGGAGCCCTGCCGGGCACTTGTGAACACCTCTAAGCTTAGATATGGCTATAAAGAGAAGGCGTCCCTGGGCAGTTGGAAAACGATGTCTTTTCTGGGGCTATCCAATGAACAAGAGACTAATCTCACAATGGTGACGCTGACATATCCCCAGGAAACTGGTGATATCCCCAAGAAAGGAAGACTTTACTGTTATGAGTGAAAACATTCTACAACACTGAAGAGTAGACTTCTAAGGCGTGTCCAATGATGAGCATGAACAAGAACATCCCCATTGAGAGGGGGCCTGCCTTACATGCTTGAAGACCGTCTCCAACCTGAGCTGACCTCATGAGGAGGAGCCTTGCGTGCCATATCTGAATGTTAGCTGAAACTGAAGACTCCCCTAAAATGAGGAGGCCTCCCTAACATGATGAAAAATGCCTCAGTCCAAAGTAAGCAATCAGAAGGGCAGATTGTAAGGCCTGTCCCACATACGTGAAGACCATCTCCAATTTGAGAAAACCGCATGAAGTGGAGCCTTGTCTGGCATATCAGAAAGTGAACTGAAAGCAAAGATATCCCTAAAAAGAGGAGACCTCCTAGCATGAGCAAAAATGCCTCAAACTAAAGCAAACACAACGAATGGGAGACTAGCCTGGCACTTGTGAATAGCAGCTTTATGCTGAGCTTTCTCTTTGAAGAGGAGCCCTGCCGGGCATGTGTGAACACCTCTAAGCTTAGATATGGCTATAAAGAGAAGGCGTGCCTGGGCAGTTGAAAAACGAGGACTTTTCTGGGGCTACCCAATGAACAAGAGACTAATCTCACAATGGTGACGCTGACATATCCCCAGGAAACTGATGATATCCCCAAGAAAGGAAAACTTTCCTGATATGAGTGAAAACATTCTACAACACTGAAGAGTAGACTTCTAAGGCGTGTCCAATGACGAGCATGAAGCAAGGACATCCACGTTCAGAGAAGGCCTGTGCCGCATGCGTGAACCCATCTCCAACCTGAGCCTACCTCATGAAGAGGAGCCTTTTCTGGCATATCTGAACGTGTGCTTAGAGCGATGACATCCCTAAATACAGGAGGCCTTCCTAAAATGAGCAAAAATGCCTCAGTCCGAAGCAATCTGAAGTGGAGACTAGCCTGGCACTTGTGAATAGCAGCTTTATGCTGAGCTTTCTCTTTGAAGAGGAGCCCTGCCGGGCATGTGTGAACACCTCTAAGCTTAGATACGGCTATAAAGAGAAGGCGTGTCTGGCTAGTTTGAAACAAGGACTTTGCTGGATCTACCCAATGAACAAAAGACTAATCTCACAATGGTGACGCTGACATAACCCCAGGAAGCTGTTGATCTCCCCAAGAAAGGAAGACTTTACCGTTATGAGTGAAAACATTCTACAACACTGAAGAGTAGACTTCTAAGGCGTGTCCAATGACGAGCATGAAGCAAGGACATCCCCGTTCAGAGGAGGCCTGCCCTACATGCTTGAAGACCGTCTCCAACCTGAGCTGACCTCATGTGTAGGAGCCTTGCATGCCATATCTGAATGTTAGCTGAAACTGAAGACTTCCCTAAAATGTGGAGGCCTCCCTAACATGAGAAAAAATGCCTCAGTCCAAAGTAAGCAATCAGAAGGGCAGATTGTGAGGCCTGCCCCACATGCGTGAAGACCTTCTCCAACCTGAGAAAACCTCATGACGTGGAGCCTTGTCTGGCATATCAGAAAGTGAACTGAAAGCAAAGATATCCCTAAAAAGAGGAGACCTCCTAGCATGAGCAAAAATGCCTCAAACTAAAGCAAACACACCGAATGGGAGACTAGCCTGGCACTTGTGAATAGCAGCTTTATGCTGAGCTTTCTCTTTGAAGAGGAGCCCTGCCGGGCATGTGTGAACACCTCTAAGCTTAGATATGGCTATAAAGAGAAGGCGTGCCTGGGCAGTTGAAAAACGAGGACTTTTCTGGGGCTACCCAATGAACAAGAGACTAATCTCACAATGGTGACGCTGACATATCCCCAGGAAACTGATGATATCCCCAAGAAAGGAAAACTTTCCTGATATGAGTGAAAACATTCTACAACACTGAAGAGTAGACTTCTAAGGCGTGTCCAATGACGAGCATGAAGCAAGGACATCCCTGTTCAGAGGAGGCCTGTGCCGCATGCGTAAACCCATCTCCAACCTGAGCCTACCTCATGAAGAGGAGCCTTTTCTGGCATATCTGAATGTGTGCTTAGAGCGATGACATCCCTAAATACAGGAGGCCTTCCTAAAATGAGCAAAAATGCCTCAGTCCGAAGCAATCTGAAGTGGAGACTAGCCTGGCACTTGTGAATAGCAGCTTTACGCTGAGCTTTCTCTTTGAAGAGGAGCCCTGCCGGGCATGTGTGAACACCTCTAAGCTTAGATACGGCTATAAAGAGAAGGCGTGTCTGGCTAGTTTGAAACAAGGACTTTGCTGGATCTACCCAATGAACAAAAGACTAATCTCACAATGGTGACGCTGACATAACTCCAGGAAGCTGTTGATCTCCCCAAGAAAGGAAGACTTTACCGTTATGAGTGAAAACATTCTACAACACTGAAGAGTAGACTTCTAAGGCGTGTCCAATGACGAGCATGAAGCAAGGACATCCCCGTTCAGAGGAGGCCTGCCCTACATGCTTGAAGACCGTCTCCAACCTGAGCTGACCTCATGTGTAGGAGCCTTGCATGCCATATCTGAATGTTAGCTGAAACTGAAGACTTCCCTAAAATGTGGAGGCCTCCCTAACATGAGAAAAAATGCCTCAGTCCAAAGTAAGCAATCAGAAGGGCAGATTGTGAGGCCTGCCCCACATGCGTGAAGACCTTCTCCAACCTGAGAAAACCTCATGACGTGGAGCCTTATCTGGCATATCAGAAAGTGAACTGAAAGCAAAGATATCCCTAAAAAGAGGAGACCTCCTAGCATGAGCAAAAATGCCTCAAACTAAAGCAAACACACCGAATGGGAGACTAGCCTGGCACTTGTGAATAGCAGCTTTATGCTGAGCTTTCTCTTTGAAGAGGAGCCCTGCCGGGCATGTGTGAACACCTCTAAGCTTAGATATGGCTATAAAGAGAAGGCGTGCCTGGGCAGTTGAAAAACGAGGACTTTTCTGGGGCTACCCAATGAACAAGAGACTAATCTCACAATGGTGACGCTGACATATCCCCAGGAAACTGATGATATCCCCAAGAAAGGAAAACTTTCCTGATATGAGTGAAAACATTCTACAACACTGAAGAGTAGACTTCTAAGGCGTGTCCAATGACAAGCATGAAGCAAGGACATCCCCGTTCAGAGGAGGCCTGTGCCGCATGCGTAAACCCATCTCCAACCTGAGCCTACCTCATGAAGAGGAGCCTTTTCTGGCATATCTGAATGTGTGCTTAGAGCGATGACATCCCTAAATACAGGAGGCCTTCCTAAAATGAGCAAAAATGCCTCAGTCCGAAGCAATCTGAAGTGGAGACTAGCCTGGCACTTGTGAATAGCAGCTTTACGCTGAGCTTTCTCTTTGAAGAGGAGCCCTGCCGGGCATGTGTGAACACCTCTAAGCTTAGATACGGCTATAAAGAGAAGGCGTGTCTGGCTAGTTTGAAACAAGGACTTTGCTGGATCTACCCAATGAACAAAAGACTAATCTCACAATGGTGACGCTGACATAACCCCAGGAAGCTGTTGATCTCCCCAAGAAAGGAAGACTTTCCCGTTATGAGTGAAAACATTCTACAACACTGAAGAGTAGACTTCTAAGGCGTGTCCAATGACGAGCATGAAGCAAGGACATCCCCGTTCAGAGGAGGCCTGCCCTACATGCTTGAAGACCGTCTCCAACCTGAGCTGACCTCATGTGTAGGAGCCTTGCATGCCATATCTGAATGTTAGCTGAAACTGAAGACTTCCCTAAAATGTGGAGGCCTCCCTAACATGAGAAAAAATGCCTCAGTCCAAAGTAAGCAATCAGAAGGGCAGATTGTGAGGCCTGCCCCACATGCGTGAAGACCTTCTCCAACCTGAGAAAACCTCATGACGTGGAGCATTGTCTGGCATATCTGAAAGCGAACTGAAAGAGAAGATATCACTAAAAAGACGAGACCTCCTAGCATGAGCAAAAATGCCTCGATCTAATGCAAACACGCCGAAGGGGAGACTAACCTGGCACTTGTGAATAGCAGCTTTATGCTGAGCTTTCTCTTTGAAGAGGTTCCCTGCAAGGCATTTGTGAACACCTCTAAGCTTAGATATGGCTATAAAGAGAAGGTGTGCCTGGGCAGTTGGAAAACGAGGACTTTTCTGGGGGTATCCAATGAACAAGAGACTAATCTCACAATGGTGACGCTGACATATCCCCAGGAAACTGATGATATCCCCAAGAAAGGAAGACTTTCCTGATACGAGTGATGAAAACATTCTACAACACCGAAGAGTAGACTTCTAAGGCGTGTCCAATGATGAGCAAGAAGCAAGGACATCCCCGTTCAGAGGAGGCTTGTCCCGCGTGCGAGAACCCACCTCTAACCTGAGCCTACCTCATGAAGAGGAGCCTTTTCTGGCATATCTGAATGTGTGCTCAGAGCGATGACATCCCTAAATACAGGAGGACTTTCTAACATGTGCAGAAATGCCTCAGTCCGAAGTAAGCAATCTGAAGGGCAGATTGTTCGGCCTGTCCCGCATGCGTGAACCCATCTCCAACCTGAGACTACCTCATGAAGAGGAGCTTTGTCTGGCATATCTGAATGTTAGCTGAAAGTGAAGACATCCCTAAAAAGAGGAGACCTCCCTAGCATGAGCAAAAATGCCTCAATCTAATGCAAACACGCCGAAGGGGAGACTAGCCAGGCACTTGTGAATAGCAGCTTTACGCTGAGCTTTCTCTTTGAAGAGGAGCCCTGCCGGGCACTTGTGAACACCTCTAAGCTTAGATATGGCTATAAAGAGAAGGCGTCCCTGGGCAGTTGGAAAACGATGTCTTTTCTGGGGCTATCCAATGAACAAGAGACTAATCTCACAATGGTGACGCTGACATATCCCCAGGAAACTGGTGATATCCCCAAGAAAGGAAGACTTTACTGTTATGAGTGAAAACATTCTACAACACTGAAGAGTAGACTTCTAAGGCGTGTCCAATTTTGAGCATGAACAAGAACATCCCCATTGAGAGGGGGCCTGCCTTACATGCTTGAAGACCGTCTCCAACCTGAGCTGACCTCATGAGGAGGAGCCTTGCGTGCCATATCTGAATGTTAGCTGAAACTGAAGACTCCCCTAAAATGAGGAGGCCTCCCTAACATGATGAAAAATGCCTCAGTCCAAAGTAAGCAATCAGAAGGGCAGATTGTGAGGCCTGTCCCACATACGTGAAGACCGTCTCCAATTTGAGAAAACCTCATGAAGTGGAGCCTTGTCTGGCATATCAGAAAGTGAACTGAAAGCAAAGATATCCCTAAAAAGAGGAGACCTCCTAGCATGAGCAAAAATGCCTCAAACTAAAGCAAACACACCGAATGGGAGACTAGCCTGGCACTTGTGAATAGCAGCTTTATGCTGAGCTTTCTCTTTGAAGAGGAGCCCTGCCGGGCAGGTGTGAACACCTCTAAGCTTAGATATGGCTATAAAGAGAAGGCGTGCCTGGGCAGTTGAAAAACGAGGACTTTTCTGGGGCTACCCAATGAACAAGAGACTAATCTCACAATGGTGACGCTGACATATCCCCAGGAAACTGATGATATCCCCAAGAAAGGAAAACTTTCCTGATATGAGTGAAAACATTCTACAACACTGAAGAGTAGACTTCTAAGGCGTGTCCAATGACGAGCATGAAGCAAGGACATCCCCGTTCAGAGGAGGCCTGTGCCGCATGCGTAAACCCATCTCCAACCTGAGCCTACCTCATGAAGAGGAGCCTTTTCTGGCATATCTGAATGTGTGCTTAGAGCGATGACATCCCTAAATACAGGAGGCCTTCCTAAAATGAGCAAAAATGCCTCAGTCCGAAGCAATCTGAAGTGGAGACTAGCCTGGCACTTGTGAATAGCAGCTTTATGCTGAGCTTTCTCTTTGAAGAGGAGCCCTGCCGGGCATGTGTGAACACCTCTAAGCTTAGATACGGCTATAAAGAGAAGGCGTGTCTGGCTAGTTTGAAACAAGGACTTTGCTGGATCTACCCAATGAACAAAAGACTAATCTCACAATGGTGACGCTGACATATCCCCAGGAAGCTGTTGATCTCCCCAAGAAAGGAAGACTTTACCGTTATGAGTGAAAACATTCTACAACACTGAAGAGTAGACTTCTAAGGCGTGTCCAATGACAAGCATGAAGCAAGGACATCCCCGTTCAGAGGAGGCCTGCCCTACATGCTTGAAGACCGTCTCCAACCTGAGCTGACCTCATGTGTAGGAGCCTTGCGTGCCATATCTGAATGTTAGCTGAAACTGAAGACTCCCCTAAAATGTGGAGGCCTCCCTAACATGAGAAAAAATGCCTCAGTCCAAAGTAAGCAATCAGATGGGCAGATTGTGAGGCCTGCCCCACATGCGTGAAGACCTTCTCCAGCCTGAGAAAACCTCATGACGTGGAGCATTGTCTGGCATATCTGAAAGCGAACTGAAAGAGAAGATATCCCTAAAAAGACGAGACCTCCTAGCATGAGCAAAAATGCCTCAATCTAAAGCAAACACGCTGAATGGGAGACTCGCCTGGCACTTGTGAATAGCAGCTTTATGCTGAGCTTTCTCTTTGAAGAGGAGCCCTGCCGGGCACTTGTGAACACCTCTAACCTTAGATATGGCTATAAAGAGAAAGCGTGTCTGGCTAGTTTGAAACAAGGACTTTTCTGGGGTTACCCAATGAACAAGAGACTAATCTCACAATGGTGACGCTGACATATCCCGAGGAAACTGATGATATCCCCAAGAAAGGAAGACTTTACTGTTATGAGTGAAAACATTCTACAACACTGAAGAGTAGACTTCTAAGGCGTGTCCAATGACGAGCATGAAGCAAGGACATCCCCGTTCAGAGGAGGCCTGTGCCGCACGCGTGAACCCATCTCCAACATGAGCCTACCTCATGAAGAAGAGACTTTTCTGGCATATCTGAATGTGTGCTTAGAGCGATGACATCCCTAAATACAGGAGGCCTTCCTAACATGAGCAAAAATGCCTCACTCCGAAGCAAGCAATCTGAAGTTGAGACTAGCCTGGCACTTGTGAATAGCAGCTTTATGCTGAGCTTCCTCTTTGAAGAGGAGCCCTACCGGGCATGTGTGAACACCTCTAAGCTTAGATATGGCTATAAAGAGAAGGCGTGTCTGTCTAGTTTGAAACGAGGACTTTGCTGGGTCTACCAAATGAACAAAAGACTAATCTCACAGTTGTGAAGCTGAGATATCCCCAGGGAACTGATGATATCCCCAAGAAAGGAAGACTTTCCTGATATGAGTGAAAACATTCTACAACACTGAAGAGTAGACTTTTAAGGCGTATCCATTGACGATCATGAAGCAAGGAGATCCCCGTTCAGAAGAGGCCTGCCCTACGTAATTGAAGACCGTCTCCAACCTAAGCTGACATCATGAAGAGGAGCTTTGTCTGGCATATCTGAATGTTAGATGAAACTGAAGACTTCCCTAAAATGAGGAGGCCTCCCTAACATGAGCAAAAATGCCCCAATCCTAAGTAAGCAAACTGAAGGGCAGATTGTGAGGCCTGCCCCAAATGCGAGAAGACCGTCTCCAATCAGAGAAAACCTCATGAACTGGAGCCTTGTCTGCCATATCAGAAAATGAACTGAAAGCGAAGATATCCCTAAAAAGAGGAGGCCTCCGTAGCATGAGCAAAAACGCCTCAATCCGAAGGCAACACGCTGAAGGGGAGACTTGCCTAGCACTTGGGAATAGCAGCTTTATGCTGAGCTTTCTCTTTGAAGAGGAGCCCTGCCAGGCATTTGTGAACACCTCTAAGCTTAGATATGGCTATAAAGGGAAGGTGTGCCTGGGCAGTTGGAAAACGAGGACTTTTCTGGGGCTACCCAATGAACAAGAGACTAATCTCACAATGGTGACGCTGACATATCCCCAGGAAGGGAACACTGTCCTGTTATGTGTGAAAATATTCTACAAGGTGGAAGGTAAACTTCTAAGGCGCGTCCGAAAATGAGCATGAAGCAAGGACATCCCTATACAGAGGCGGCCTGCCCCACATTCGTGAAGACCGTCTCCAATCTGAGAAAACCTCATGAAGTGGAGCCTTGTCTGGCATATCTGAAAGTAAACTGATAGAGAAGATATCACTAAAAAGATGAGACCTCCTAACATGAGCAAAAATGCCTCAATCTAATGCAAACATGCCGAAGGGGAGACTAGCCTGGCACTTGTGAATAGCAGCTTTATGCTGAACTTTCTCTTTGAAGAGGAGCCCTGCCGGGCATGTGTGAACACCTCTAAGCTTAGATATGGCTATAAAGAGAAAGTGTGTCTGGCTAGTTTGAAACAAGGACTTCGCTGGATCTACCCAATGAACAAAAGACTAATCTCACAATGGTGACGCTGACATATCCCCAGGAAACTGATGATATCCCCAAGAAAGGAAGACTTTCCTGATATGAGTGAAAACATTCTACAACACTGAAGAGTAGACTTCTAAGGCGTGTCCAATGACAAGCATGAAGCAAGAACATCCCCGTTCAGAGGAGGCCTGTGCCGCATGCGTGAACCCATCTCCAACCTGAGCCTACCTCATGAAGAGGAGCTTTTTCTGTCATATATGAATGTGTGCTTAGAGCGATGACATCCCTAAATACAGGAGGCCTTCCTAACATGAGCAAAAATGCCTGAGTCCGAAGCAAGCAATCTGAAGTGGAGACTAGCCTGGCACTTGTGAATAGCAGCTTTATGCTGAGCTTTCTCTTTGAAGAGGAGCCCTGCCGGGCATGTGTGAACACCTCTAAGCTTAGATATGGCTATAAAAAGAAAGCGTCCCTGGATAGAAAGCGTCTTTCTATAAAAAGAAAGATATCCCCAAGAACGGAACACTGTCCTGTTATGTGTGAAAATATTCTACAAGGTGGAGGGTAAACTTCTAAGGCGCGTCCGAAAATGAGCATGAAGTAAGGACATCCCTGTACAGAGACGGCCTGCCGCACATTCGTGAAGACAGTCTCCAACCTGAGTCAACATCATGAAGTGGAGCCTTTTGTGTCCTATCTGAATGTGAACTGAAAGGGAAGACATCCTTAAAAAGAGAAGGCCTCCGTAGCATGAGCAAAAATGCCTCAATCCGAAGGCAACACGCTGAAGAGGAGACTAGCTTAGCACTTATGAATAGCAGCTTTATGCTGAGCTTTCTCTTTGAAGAGGAGCCCTGCCGGGCATTTGTGAACACCTCTAAGCTTAGATATGGCTATGAAGGGAAGGTGTGCCTGGGCAGTTGGAAAACTAGGACTTTTCTGGGGTTACCCAATGAACAAGAGACTAATCTCACAATGGTGACGCTGACATATCCCGAGGAAACTGATGATATCCCCAAGAAAGGAAGACTTTACTGTTATGTGTGAAAACATTCTACAACACTGAAGAGTAGTCTTCTAAGGCGTGTCCAATGACGAGCATGAAGCAAGGACATCCCCGTTCAGAGGAGGCCTGCCCTACATGCTTGATGACAGTCAAGCATGTCACCAAAGCTGACATTATGAAGAGGAGCTTTGTCTGGCATATTTGAATGTTAGCTGAAAGTGAAGACTTCCCTAAAATGAGAAGGCCTCCCTAACATGAACAAAAATGCCTCAGTCCAAAGTAAGCAATCTGAAGGGCAGATTGTGAGGCCTGCCCCACATGCGTGAGGACCGTCTCCAATTTGAGAAAACCTCATGAAGTGGAGCCTTGCCTGGCATATCAGAAAGTGAACTGAAAGCGAAAATATCCCTAAATACAGGAGGCCTTCCTAACATGAGCAAAAATGCCTCAGTCCGAAGCAAGCAATCTGAAGTGGAGACTAGCCTGGCACTTGTGAATAGCAGCTTTATGCTGAGCTTTCTCTTTGAAGAGGAGCCCTGCCGGGCTTGTGTGAACACCTCTAAGCTTAGATATGGCTATAAAGAGAAGGCGTGTCTGGCTAGGTGGAAAACGAAGACTTTGCTGGGTCTACCCAATGAACAAGAGACTAATCTCACAGTTGTGAAGCTGAGATATCCCCATGAACGGAACACTGTCCTGTTATGTGTGAAAATATTCTACAAGGTGTAGGGTAAACTTCTAAGGCGCGTCCGAAAATGAGCATAATGCAAGGACATCCCTGTACAGAGGCGGCCTGCCCCACATTCGTGAAGACAGTCTCCAACCTGAGTCAACGTCATGAAGTGGAGCCTTTTGTGTCCTATCTGAATGTGAACTGAAAGGGAAGACATCCTTAAAAAGAGGAGGCCTCCGTAGCATGAGCAACAATGCCTCAATCCCAAGCCAACACGCCAAAGGGGAGACTAGCCTAGCACTTGTGAATAGCAGCTTTATGCTGAGCTTTCTCTTTGAAGAGGAGCCCTGCCGGGCATGTGTGAACACCTCTAAGCTTAGATATGGCTATAAAGAGAAAGCGTGTCTGGCTAGTTTGAAACAAGGACTTTTCTGGGGTTACCCAATGAACAAGAGACTAATCTCACAATGGTGACGCTGACATATCCCGAGGAAACTGATGATATCCCCAAGAAAGGAAGACTTTACTGTTATGAATGAAAACATTCTACAACACTGAAGAGTAGACTTCTAAGGCGTGTCCAATGACGAGCATGAAGCAAGGACATCCCCGTTCAGAGGAGGCCTGTGCCGCATGCGTGAACCCATCTCCAACATGAGCCTACCTCATGAAGAGGAGACTTTTCTGGCATATCTGAATGTGTGCTTAGAGCGATGACATCCCTAAATACAGGAGGCCTTCCTAACATGAGCAAAAATGCCTCACTCCGAAGCAAGCAATCTGAAGTTGAGACTAGCCTGGCACTTGTGAATAGCAGCTTTATGCTGAGCTTTCTCTTTGAAGAGGAGCCCTACCGGGCATGTGTGAACACCTCTAAGCTTAGATATGGCTATAAAGAGAAGGTGTGTCTGTCTAGTTTGAAACGAGGACTTTGCTGGGTCTACCAAATGAACAAAAGACTAATCTCACAGTTGTGAAGCTGAGATATCCCCAGGGAACTGATGATATCCCCAAGAAAGGAAGACTTTCCTGATATGAGTGAAAACATTCTACAACACTGAAGAGTAGACTTTTAAGGCGTATCCATTGACGATCATGAAGCAAGGAGATCCCCGTTCAGAAGAGGCCTGCCCTACGTAATTGAAGACCGTCTCCAACCTAAGCTGACATCATGAAGAGGAGCTTTGTCTGGCATATCTGAATGTTAGATGAAACTGAAGACTTCCCTAAAATAAGGAGGCCTCCCTAACATGAGCAAAAATGCCCCAATCCTAAGTAAGCAAACTGAAGGGCAGATTGTGAGGCCTGCCCCAAATGCGAGAAGACCGTCTCCAATCAGAGAAAACCTCATGAACTGGAGCCTTGTCTGGCATATCAGAAAATGAACTGATAGAGAAGATATCACTAAAAAGATGAGACCTCCTAACATGAGCAAAAATGCCTCAATCTAATGCAAACACGCCGAAGGGGAGACTAGCCTGGCACTTGTGAATAGCAGCTTTATGCTGAGCTTTCTCTTTGAAGAGGAGTCCTGCCAGGCATGTGTGAACACCTCTAAGCTTAGATATGGCTATAAAGAGAAGGTGTGCCTGGGCAGTTGGAAAACGAGGACTTTTCTGGGGGTATCCAATGAACAAGAGACTAATCTCACAATGGTGACGCTGACATATCCCCAGGAAACTGATGATATCCCCAAGAAAGGAAGACTTTCCTGATATGAGTGAAAACATTCTACAACACTGAAGAGTAGACTTCTAAGGCGTGTCCAATGACAAGCATGAAGCAAGGACATCCCCGTTCAGAGGAGGCCTGTGCCGCATGCGTGAACCCATCTCCAACCTGAGCCTACCTCATGAAGAGGAGCTTTTTCTGTCATATATGACTGTGTGCTTAGAGCGATGACATCCCTAAATACAGGAGGCCTTCCTAACATGAGCAAAAATGCCTCAGTCCGAAGCAAGCAATCTGAAGTGGAGACTAGCCTGGCACTTGTGAATAGCAGCTTTATGCTGAGCTTTCTCTTTGAAGAGGAGCCCTGCCGGGCATGTGTGAACACCTCTAAGCTTAGATATGGCTATAAAAAGAAAGCGTCCCTGGGCAGTTGAAAAACGAGGACTTTTCTGGGGCTACCCAATGAACAAGAGAATAATCTCACAATGGTGACGGTGACATATCCCCAGGAAACTGATGACATCCCCAAGAAAGGAAGACTTTACTGTTATGAGTGAAAACATTCTACAACACTGAAGAGTAGACTTCTAAGGTGTATCCAATGACGAGCATGAAGTAAGGACATCCCCGTTCAGAGGAGGCTTGCCCTACATGCTTGAAGACCATCTCCAACCTGAGCTGACCTCATGAAGAGGAGCCTTGCGTGCCATATCTGAATGTTAGCTGAAACTGAAGACTTCCCTAAAATGAGAAGGCCTCCCTAACATGATGAAAAATGCCTCAGTCCAAAGTAAGCAATCTGAAGGGCAGATTGTGAGGCCTGCCCCACATGCGTGAGGACCGTCTCCAATTTGAGAAAACCTCATGAAGTGGAGCCTTGTCTGGCATATCAGAAAGTGAACTGAAAGCGAAGATATCCCTAAATACAGGAGGCCTTCCTAACATGAGCAAAAATGCCTCAGTCCGAAGCAAGCAATCTGAAGTGGAGGCTAGCCTGGCACTTGTGAATAGCAGCTTTATGCTGAGCTTTCTCTTTGAAGAGGAGCCCTGCCGGGCATGTGTGAACACCTCTAAGCTTAGATATGGCTATAAAGAGAAGGCGTGTCTGGCTAGTTTGAAAGGAGGAATTTCCTGGGTCTACCCAATGAACAAGAGACTAATCTCACAGTTGTGAAGCTGAGATATCCCCATGAATGGAACACTGTCCTGTTATGTGTGAAAATATTCTACAAGGTGGAGGGTAAACTTCTAAGGCGCGTCCGAAAATGAGCATGAAGCAAGGACATCCCTGTACAGAGGCGGCCTGCCCCACATTCGTGAAGACAGTCTCCAACCTGAGTCAACGTCATGAAGTGGAGCCTTTTGTGTCCTATCTGAATGTGAAATGAAAAGGAAGACATCCTTAAAAAGAGGAGGCCTCCGTAGCATGAGCAAAAATGCCTCAATCCGTAGGCAACACGCCGAAGAGGAGACTAGCTTAGCACTTATGAATAGCAGCTTTATGCTGAGCTTTCTCTTTGAAGAGGAGCCCTGCCGGGCATTTGTGAACACCTCTAAGCTTAGATATGGCTATGAAGGGAAGGTTTGCCTGGGCAGTTGGAAAACGAGGACTTTTCTGGGGTTACCCAATGAACAAGAGACTAATCTCACAATGGTGACGCTGACATATCCCCAGGAAACTGATGATATCCCCAAGAAAGGAAGACTTTACTGTTATGTGTGAAAACATTCTACAACACTGAAGAGTAGTCTTCTAAGGCGTGTCCAATGACGAGCATGAAGCAAGGACATCCTCGTTCAGAGGAGGCCTGCCCTACATGCTTGAAGATAGTCAAGCATGTCACCAAAGCTAACATTATGAAGAGGAGCTTTGTCTGGCATATCTGAATGTTAGCTGAAAGTGAAGACATCCCTAAACAGAGGAGGCCTCCCTAACATGAGCAAAAATGCCTCAGTCCAAAGTAAGCAATCTGAAGGGCAGATTGTGAGGCCTGCCCCACATCCGTGAAGACCATCTCCAATCTGAGAAAACCTCATGAAGTGGAGCCTTGTCTGGCATATCAGAAAGTGAACTGAAAGCAAAGATATCCCTAAAAAGAGGACACCTCCTAGCATGAGCAAAAATGCCTCAATCTAAAGCAAACATGCCGAAGGGGAGACTAGCCTGGCACTTGTGAAGAGGCCTCCGTAGCATGAGCAACAATGCCTCAATCCCAAGCAAACATGCCGAAGGGGAGACTAGCTTAGCACTTGTGAATAGCAGCTTTATGCTGAGCTTTCTCTTTGAAGAGGAGCCCTGCCGGGCATGTGTGAACACCTCTAAGCTTAGATATGGCTATAAAAAGAAGGCGTGTCTGGCTAGTTTGAACGAGGACTTTGCTGGGTCTCCCCAATGAACAAAAGACTAATCTCACAGTTTTGAAGCTGAGATATCCCCAGGAAACTGATCATATCCCCAAGAAAGGAAGATTTTCCTGATAAGAGTGAAAACATTCTACAACACTGAAGAGTAGACTTCTAAGGCGTGTCCAATGACGAGCATGAAGCAAGGACATCCCCGTTCAGAGGAGGCCTGTGCCGCATGCGTGAACCCATCTCCAACATGAGCCTACCTCATGAAGAGGAGCCTTTTCTGGCATATCTGAATGTGTGCTTAGAGCGATGACATCCCTAAATACAGGAGGCCTTCCTAACATGACCAAAAATACCTCACTCCGAAGCAAGCAATCTGAAGTGGAGACTAGCCTGGCACTTGTGAATAGCAGCTTTATGCTGAGCTTTCTCTTTGAAGAGGAGCCCTACCGGGCATGTGTGAACACCTCTAAGCTTAGATATGGCTATAAAGAGAAGGTGTGTCTGTCTAGTTTGAAACGAGGACTTTGCTGGGTCTACCAAATGAACAAAAGACTAATCTCACAGTTGTGAAGCTGAGATATCCCCAGGGAACTGATGATATCCCCAAGAAAGGAAGGCTTTCCTGATATGAGTGAAAACATTCTACAACACTGAAGAGTAGACTTTTAAGGTGTATCCATTGACGATCATGAAGCAAGGACATCCCCGTTCAGAAGAGGCCTGCCCTACATAATTAAAGACCGTCTCCAACCTAAGCTGACATCATGAAGAGGAGCTTTGTCTGGCATATCTGAATGTTAGATGAAACTGAAGACTTCCCTAAAATGAGGAGGCCTCCCTAACATGAGCAAAAATGCCCCAATCCTAAGTAAGCAAACTGAAGGGCAGATTGTGAGGCCTGCCCCACATGCGAGAAGACCGTCTCCAATCAGAGAAAACCTCATGAACTGGAGGCTTTTCTGGCATATCAGAAAATGAACTGAAAGCGAAGATATCCCTAAAAAGAGGTGGCATCCGTAGCATGAGCAAAAACGCCTCAATCCGAAGGCAACACGCCGAAGGGGAGACTTGCCTAGCACTTGTGAATAGCAGCTTTATGCTGAGCTTTCTCTTTGAAGAGGAGCCCTGCCAGGCATTTGTGAACACCTCTAAGCTTAGATATGGCTATAAAGAGAAGGCGTGCCTCGGCAATTGAAAAAGGAGGTGACGCTGACATATCCCCAGGAAGGGAACACTATCCTGTTATGTGTGAAAATATTCTACAAGGTGGAGGGTAAACTTCTAAGGCGCGTCCGAAAATGAGCATGAAGCAAGGACATCCCTGTACAGAGGCGGCCTGCCCCACATTCGTGAAGACCGTCTCCAATCTGAGAAAACCTCATGAAGTGGAGCCTTGTCTGGCATATCTGAAAGTGAACTGATAGAGAAGATATCACTAAAAAGACGAGATCTCCTAACATGAGCAAAAATGCCTCAATCTAAAGCAAACACGCCAAAGGGGAGACTAGCCTGGCACTTGTGAATAGCAGCTTTATGCTGAACTTTCTTTTTGAAGAGGAGGCCTGCCCGGCACTTGTGAGCACCTCTAAACTTAGATACGGCTATAAAGAGAAGGCGTGTCTGGCTAGTTTGAAACAAGGACTTTGCTGGATCTACCCAATGAACAAAAGACTAATCTCACAATGGTGACGCTGACATAACCCCAGGAAACTGATGATATCCTCAAGAAAGGAAGACTTTACTGTTATGAGTGAAAACATTCTACAACACTGAAGAGTAGACTTCTAAGGCGTGTCCAATGACGAGCATGAACGAGGACATCCCCGTTCAGTGGAGGCCTGCCCTACATGCATGAAGACCGTCTCCAACCTGAGCCTACCTCATGAAGAGGAGCCTTTTCTGGCATATCTGAATGTGTACTTATAGCGATGACATCCCTAAATACAGAAGGCCTTCCTAACATGAACAAAAATGCCTCAGTCCGAAGCAAGCAATGTGAAGTGGAGACTAGCCTGGCACTTGTGAATAGCAGCTTTATGCTGAGCTTTCTCTTTGAAGAGGAGCCCTGCCGGGCATGTGTTAACACCTCTAAGCTTAGATATGGCTATAAAGAGAAAGCGTGTCTGGCTAGTTTGAAACGAGGACTTTCCTGGGTCTACCCAATGAACGAAAGACTAATCTCACAGTTTTGAAGCTGAGATATTCCCAAGAAGGGAACACTGTCCTGTTATATGTGAAAATATTCTACAAAGCTGGAGGGTAAACTTCTTAGGCGCGTCCGAAAATGAGCATGAAGCAATGACATCCCAGTACAGAGGCGGCCTTCCCTACATTCGTGAAGACAGTCTCCAACCTGAGTCAACGTCATGAAGTGGAGCCTTTTGTGTCCTATCTGAATGTGAAATGAAAAAAAGACATCCTTAAAAAGAGGAAGCCTCCATAGCATGAACAAAAATGCCTCAATCCGAAGGCATCACACCGAAGAGGAGACTAGCCTAGCACTTATGAATAGCAGCTTTATGCTGAGCTTTCTCTTTGAAGAGGAGCCCTGCCGGGCATTTGTGAACACCTCTAAGCTCAGATACGGCTATAAAGGGAAGGTGTGCATGGGCAGTTGGAAAACGAGGACTTTTCTGGGGCTACCCAATGAACAAAAGTCTAATCTCACAATGGTGACGCTGACATATCCCCAGGGAACTGATGATATCCCCAAGAAAGGAAGACTTTCCTGATATGAGTGAAAACAACACTGAAGAGTAGAGTTCTAAGGCGTATCCAATGACGATCATGAAGCAAGGACATCCCCGTTCAGAGGAGGCCTGCCCTACGTAACTGAAGACCGTCTCCAACCTAAGCTGACATCATGAAGAGGAGCTTTGTCTGGCATATATGAATGTTAGCTGAAAGTGAAGACATCCCTAAACAGAGGAGGCCTCCCTAGCATGAGCAAAAGTGCCCCAATCCTAAGTAAGCAAACTGAAGGGCAGATTGGGAGGCCTACCCTGCATGCGAGAAGACCGTCTCCAATCTGAGAAAACCTCCTGACGTGGAGCCTTCTCTGGCATATCTGAAAGTGAACTGAAAGCGAAGATATCCCTAAAATGCGGAGACCTCCCTAGCATGAGCAAAAATGCCTCAATCTAAAGCAAACACGTCGAAGGGGAGACTCGCCTGGCACTTGTGAATAACAGCTTTATGCTGAGCTTTCTCTTTGAAGAGGAGCCCTGCCGGGCATGTGTGAACACCTCTAAGCTTAGATATGACTATAAAGAGAAAGCGTGTCTGGCTAGTTTGAAACGAGGACTTTGCTGGGTCTACCCAATGAACAAAAGACTAATCTCACAGTTGTGAAGCTGAGATATCCCCAGGAAACTCATGATATCTCTAAGAAAGGAAGACTTTCCTGA
Organism: Elgaria multicarinata webbii; assembly: GCF_023053635.1. Taxonomy (NCBI): domain Eukaryota; kingdom Metazoa; phylum Chordata; class Lepidosauria; order Squamata; family Anguidae; genus Elgaria; species Elgaria multicarinata. Next base: position 138,183,040 of record NC_086171.1, read on the forward strand.
TATGAGTGAAAACATTCTACAACACTGAAGAGTAGACTTCTAAGGCGTGTCCAATGATGAGCATGAAGGAAGGACATCCCCGATCAGAGGAGGCCTGCCCTACATACTTGACGACCGTCTCCAACCTGACCTGAACTCCTGAAGAGGAGCCTTGCGTGCCATATCTGAATGTTAGCGGAAACTGAAGACTTCCCTGAAATGAGGAGGCCTCCCTAACATGAGCAAAAATGCCTCAGTCCAAAGTAAGCAATCTGAAGGGCAAATTGAGAGGACTGCCCCACATGCATGAAGACCGTCTCTAATTCAAGAAAACCTCATGAAGTGGAGCTTTGTCTGGCATATCTGAAAGCGAACTGAAAGAGAAGATATCACTAAAAAGACGAGACCTCCTAGTATGAGCAAAAATGCCTCAATCTAAAGCAAACACGCCGAAGGGGAGACTCGCCTGGCACTTGTGAATAGCAGCTTTATGCTGAGCTTTCTCTGTGAAGAGGAGCCCTGCCGGGCATGTGTGAACACCTCTAAGCTTAGATATGGCTATAAAGAGAAGGCGTGCCTGGGCAATTGGAAATCCAGGACTTTTCTGGGGCTACCCCATGAAAAAGAGACTAATCTCACAATGGTGACCCTGACATATCCCCAGGAAACTGATCATATCCCCAAGAAAGGAAGACTTTACTGTTATGAGTGAAAACATTCTACAACACTGAAGAGTAGACTTCTAAGGCGTGTCCAATGATGAGCATGAAGCAAAGACATCCCCGTTCAGAGGAGGCCTGTCCCGCATACATGAACCCATCTCCAACCTGAGCCTATCTCATAAAGAGGAGCCTTTTCTGGTATATCTGAATGTGTGCTTAGAGCGATGACATCCCTAAATACAGGAGGCCTTCCTACCATGAAAAAAAATGCCTCAGTCCGAAGCAAGCAATCTGAAGTGGAGGCTAGCCTGGCACTTGTGAATAGCAGCTTTATGCTGAGCTTTCTCTTTGAAAAGGACTGCCGGGCATGTGTGAACACCTCTAAGCTTAGATATGGCTATCAAGAGAAGGTGTTCCTGGCCAGTTGGAAAACGAGGACTTTGCTGGGGCTACCCAGTCAACAAAGGACAAATCTCACATTGCTGATCTTCCTATATCCTTAGGAACCTGATGATATTCCCAGGAAGGGAAGGCTTTAATGTTATTTGTGAAAAAATTCAACAACCCTGAAGGGTAGACTAATTGGTGCTTATGACAACAAGCATGAAGCAAGGACATCCCCATTCAGAGGAGGCCTGCCCCACATGCGTGAATGTTTGAGAATGTTTGAGAATGAAGTCTTTGCTTGGCAATCCCAATGAACAGGCGACTCAGAATGGTGAAGCTGACATATCCCCAGGAACCTGATGGGAAGACTTCCCAACAGGATGGAAAGACTTTCTTGTCTCTTGTGACAGTTCTTTGTTTGGCCATCCCAATGAACCAGGGACTAATCTCACTGTTTTGAACATCATCTTGTAACTGAGATATGCCCAGGAAGGTAAGACTTTCCAGTTATGTGTGAACATATTCTTTAACCTATGAAGAGGAGTCTTCCTTGGTGTGTACGGCAACGGCATGAAGCTAAGACATCTTCACAACAGGGAGGCCTGCCCTGGCATGCGAAAAAAACATCTCCAACCTGTGCCAAATCTATGTTGCAGAGCTTTGCCTGGCATATCTAAACACCAGCTCTAATCCAAGACATCCTTATACAGATTAGGCCTGCTACTACTATGAGCAAAAAATATCTTGCCCCTGAGCAAATCACCTGAAAAGGTGACTTGCCTGTCACTTGTGAATAGCAGCTTTGAGCTGATATTTTTCTTTGAACAGAAGCCCTGCCGGGCATGTGTGAACACCTCTAAGCTTAGATATGGCTATAAAGAAAAGGTGTCCCGTGGATGCATGATAACCATCTGCAATTTTAGCCAACCACTTGAAGAGGAGCCTTGCCTGGCATGTATGATCACCACCTCTGAGGTAACATATCGCTTTAAAGGGAAGACATGGCCTGTATGCATGAAAACAATCTCTTTGCTGGGACTTCCGCATTAATATGACTAGCCTGGCATTTGTGAAAGGAAGCTTTGAGCTCAGATTTACCTGGGATGAGAAGGCTTGCCTGGCAATTGTGGAAATATCTTCTATCCTGAGCCAACCTATGAAGAGGCGACTTGCCTTGCATGTCTAAAACCTGGGGCCATGTCTTGACAGCAGCACATTGGTGCCACGAGCCCTCAACACACACACATACACACATTTATGCTCCTTCGTGTTACTCCCATGCAGAGGAGCGAGCACAGAGCTTGTGACAGGAGGGGAGGTTGGAGCTGCTCTGTCACACCACTGGATGGGTGCCACTGCAGCTCGGCACGTCCCTCCCCCGTTCCCCCCCCTTTACCTTGTTCGCTGATACCTATAAGGTCATCTTTATTCACCCTGCAGGAGGCTGGGGGGTGGCCCAGTGGCCGAAGGAGAAAGGGGGATCGTGAATGGAGGAGAGGGAGTAGCCGCCTCCCCCTTCATGCATGCCAGCACCCCATTTAATTTTTTGTTTTGTTTTTTATGGTCTTTGCTCGGTGGGGGGCCTCCCACCTGTCCATGCTTGGCTACACTTTGTGTTGCGCTGCTCCGTGGGCCCGTGGAGGCGCTTAGCCAGCCCAGCAGCCATTCGGCTCACTGCACCGCCCCCTCCCCCTGTCACTATCGATGGCAACCCAATCAGGTTTTGCTAGTGGCCGGGGAACACCTCCAGCGCAAAGCAGAGAAAGGGTATAGACAAAAGATGCACATCTGCCCCGTGCTGATTTGAAAAAGTCGGGGTAAGTGCCACGATGGTGGCAGAGTCATATAGATGACCTGCTTCCACTCTGGATCCACCCCAGGGCAAACCCCTCATCAAGTCAAGCCCCAGCTCTAAACTAAGATATGCCTATAAAGAGAAGGCGTGCCTGCCATGTGTGGAGAAGAGCTCTTTGCTGAGCCATCCCCATGACTAGGAAACTAGCCTGGCACTTTGAATATCAGCTTTAAGGTAAGACAGCTGCAGGAAGAAGAGGCTCACTTGGCATATGTGAGAACATTCTTTAACCTGAGCCAACCACTTGAAGAGGAAACTTTCCTGGGAGGTTCAAACACCTTACCTGATACATTTCTATGAACAGGAGGCTTGCCTGGCATTTGCGAAATACATGTCTAACATGAGCCACCACAACTACCCATGAAGTATTGCCTGTAATCTGTTAACACTACCTCTATGTTTTGATGTCTCCATAAAGAGAAGGTGTGCCTGGCATGGGTGAAAACGAGTTCTAAAGTAGGCCACCTTCATGAACAGGAGACTACTCTCATAGTTGCGAATAGCCACTCAAACTGAGATGTCCCCAGGAAAAAGAGCCTGGCCTGGCCTGTATGAGAACATTCTTTAACCTGAAGAGGAGGCTTGCCTGGCATTGATAAACACTAGCATTAAGCAGAGTCATCCCCATAAAGAGGAGGTGTTGTGGGACCTTGGAAGATTGTAGCTGAGCAGGCAGTTATGCTTTCCATTGCAACCAGCACCCATTGAAACTATTTCAGAACAGGTAGGAGCTTCTCCCTCTTTAGGAATGAGGTTGGCCTCCCACAGTCATGGCCCATTCCTGTGGAGCACGTTATGCAGTTCTGTGGGCAATTGCATCAGCAGGGATTGGCAGCGTGGACCCTGAGAGGTAAGATGTCTGATCTGGTCTTTTTATCTAGGTCTCGGGGTGCAGTGGGCAACTCTGTGGATTTTCATATCAGAAGGATGCTGGATGGATAGACTAGAACAGTTCCTCCTGCCAGAGACCCACAGATGCCTATTGCTAGGTCTTTAGGATGAGTAGAAGATCCTGTGCAATTCCCAATATGAATTCCCAACATTGAAGTGGCTGCACACACTGCATTTTGGGGTCCCTGAGGATCAGTGAGCTCCTAGTGTGTTCAAAGGGGGATGCAAGAAGGGATTTAACTCTCAGGATAACAGGGTCTTAATCTTCATTCGGGCTTCTAAAACAGATCAGAAGGGTACGGGACATTCAATCACTTTGTCCAGGACACTTACGTTAGAAATCTGCCCATTTCAGGCATTAGCTGGGTTTTTGCACTCAGTGGGTGTTTTCTTTCTCCTCCAGTCTGGTGACACTTACCCAGTTTCAGTTCTGGGCTATTATTAAAATGGCATTGCAGCATATGGGACTTGGAGGCCTCTCATTCTTTGCAAATGGAGGAAGTTTCATTAGCAAACTCTGCAGGTTTTTCCAGGAAAGGGATTCAAGCGATTGGGAGATGAAGCTCTCTAGTTTTTCACAGTTATGTTAGGTCCTTGTCAAATACAGTTCTCTAGGTTTTCCTTGTCTTACATGCCTCCTTCCTTTGACAGATTGGAGGGGAGCATGTCCTTACAGGCACAGCTTCATTTTCTGGGCTGTCGCCGAGCTGCAACTTGGCCTTAGCCGTTTAGCCACCATCCAGGGGCTCGACCTGGAACCGCTTTCTTCCCCCAGTTGGCCACTTCTGTTCGGGGCAAGTCCCCCACCCTCAAGTTTTGCTAGTTCATTTGAATGGGAATGATTTAGGCACTGTTAAGGTGCAAAGCCTTGATGCATCAAGCCCAAGCCAGTGTTGAATCCATATAGGTGTAATGATATTATGGTCAAGCTTCCTTCCTTGTAGGGTATGGTGTGAAGAGGATAACCCCAAACCCCTGGATCGTGCAAGAAGGTAAGTCAACCATGAGTTGAGACTGGCATTGGAAGGAAGGCCTGGGAGGGTAGTGTATCACCCTGAGGTGATCACAGTAGGGTTGAACTGTACAGGGCTGATGGGGTCCACCTATCAGACCTGGGCAATGATCTGGTGGGAATCTACACTGATGTTATTCTAACGTTTTGAATGGGTTACTGTGACGCACAGCGTCACGTGACCCTGGGTCTCCAACGTTGCAAATGAGTTGTACTTACAGGTTCTATTTCTTAGTTCCAGCATGGCTACAGATTCATGTGCCTTGTTATACCGGTAATTTTCCTCTCGCAACCCAGAGCTGCTGGGTTTGCTCCGCCCACTTCCTGTTCTCCTTCCTTCGCCCCGTTTGCTATCTTATCTGCTACAGCAGATAAATCACACCAGCGTTATACTGTGCAATCACTGACAATTGCATGCAAAGGACTCAGAGGTTTTCCACCTCAGAATCTGCTTTGATTGTGAAGTAGTCTCATGCATCCAGCCTTAATTGTGCTCCTTTTGCAAAAGATTCGCCCCAGCCGCTGCTGTGAGCGCAGGAGCAGGATTTTAAACAAGTGCTTACATCTGCGTAAGCTTTATAGATAAAGACACCAAAATTGGCACAGTAATTCAAATACCAAATTTGAATCAAATTGGGTCATCAGTTGATTTTTTATGACTTTTTTTTTAACATTTCCCCCCTCTTTGCAAAGGAGCTGAGGAGCGCTCAAAGGATCGCTGTAGCTCCGTGCAGGAAAATTAACAAGGGTCCAAAGTCCAAAACTCATGACCAGCGGGGCTTAAATGGGGCTGTTGCTAAAACTTTCCAATTTGGTCTCCCATCCAAACTCTGACCAGACCCGGCCCTGCTTAGCTTCAGCAAAGTGGCTGGCTCCTATGCATTCAGGCAATTCCCTGGGACTTGCATTAAGATGTTTTGGGAGGAGGTTTGTGTGTGCTTTTGACTATTACTCTTCCGGCTAGGAATGAGGCAGGCAGTGAGCGGAGCGAACACAGCAGCTCTCACAGAAGAGGGAAAACAACGGAAACAAAAGAACCATGTGCCCTGAAGTTCCATTGCAGCGAAATGTAAGTCACGTTAGTGTGTCCCGTGATACAGAGAAACGATACAGAGAACCACGTTAGAAAGGGACACTAGCAACGTTATAAGACTAGTGTAGATCCGGCCCTGGTTCTTGCAGATCTGCAGAGAAGCTTATGAGAGGTAATATCTTGCAGGTGTGGGAAACGGGACTGGTGGGGTTGGTTTAGGGAGAAACACTGGTAGGTGAACACCTAGAGGCACCTTTTAAGGTGATTGGCCATGCCTGACAATTGCGTTTCAGGGCATTGGGACCTGTTAGCCTTTGTGGCTAACCTGTCACATCCACCTGGAGTTGGATGCTGCAGAATGGATGAATCAGGAAGGTAATCCTCCATAGCTGGATGGGTATGACCTATGAGCAGGGGTGTGGGCTAGTTATGCCCACCTCTTACTCTGGATGGGGTATAACTTGCCTGAATTAACTTCAGGCTAGCGAACTGTAAAAACAAACAAAAAACAAACAGGTTAGCTTACCTGGACTTCTCTGCAGATCCTGAATTAAATAAATGTGGCCCTTAGTTCAACTCATTACTTGCGTATCATCTCTTATTTCTCCTCCTGTGTCCTCAATGTCAGTCTACGCACTGGCCTGCAAGGCTCGGCCCAGGAATGAACTTTGCGAGCAGAGAGCAGGGAAGAGATGGTGTCATGTGATGCGACATGCAGTCACATGTCGTGACAATGCTTCTATGGGATGGAGTCTTGCTGTATTCAAGGTGGCTCCGCCCCCTCACTTAGCCTCTTCTCTTCGGCAGCCACCTCCCCCACCCACCCTGCACATTGCCAGAATTAGCTGGTTGCCCCTTTGGAAGGGAGCTGAACAGGAGTTTTGTTCATCAACAGATTGGCACAGTTGATGGGGTTTCTTTCCCGCCTGCTCTGCTGGGCATTTCAGGCCTGGTTTTAGTGGGTTCCATCTAGGCAGGTTAATTCGGTCACTTTTGGTGGGGTTGTGTGGGTTGGTTTAGCAAGAAACATTCCTTGAGGCACCTTTTAGGGTGATTGGCCATGCCTGAGACCTGCCTTTCATGGCTCTGGGACCCATAGGCAGGGTACAGGTGGCCTTTGTGGCTAACCTGTCACATCCACCTGGAGGTTGGGATGGGATGGGATGGGATGAATCAGGAAGGTCACCCTCCATATGCAGATGGGTATGACCTATGAGAACGGGATGGGATAGTTATGCCGACCTCTTTCTCTGGATGGGGTATAACTCGCCCGAATTGACATCAGGCGAGTAAAGTGTAAAAAAAAAAGGTTAGCTTACTGTGGACTCATTTCCTTCTCTGCAGATCCTGAATTAAATAAATATGGCCCTTAATTCAATCAATTACTTGTGTGTCTTCTCCTATTTCTCCTCCTGTGTCTGCAGATGTTCAGTCTCACAGGTGCAGGTGTCACAGTAAGAAGAATAAGCAATCTGAAGAAACAAATATTTTGTTTCCTGACTCGTCCTAGAAAGGTATTTTGACACAGATCTATTCTCTAAAACTTAGAAGAAAGAAAATTTTAGAATCTATAGGTTAGGATTGGTTGTTTGGAGGAACCTATTGCTAATGGAGTTTAACATATCAGGCTAGATATAATCATGCACTGTAACGGAGAAGAGAACACTTGCCATTTGGAAAAAATATCCCTGGAAATGAGTTTTTTGGAAAACAATACCAAAAGGATATTGTCTGTTCTCTAACAATGACAGAATCTCATGAGGTAACATACACATATGGTTTTTGTATGATGTATACAGAAATAATATTGAAAATATTGAATTGTGGTTCTGTGAATTTCTGGAAGGGTTTGTGGACGTTTGGTGGACATTAATAGCTCATCCACATCAAAACACAATTCAAGATGTTGGTGTAAACCCATTCAAATCCTGCACAGTTTAGGCTCAGGTTTAGATCTAGGCTCTCCCATGTGTCTGTCTCATTACAGTCCTGTAATCAACTGAGGGTAGTCTGTTAATTATCTCTTCTGTGCACCATTAAGTTCAGACCACAAGAATGCAATAAAAGGCACTCTTGGCCATGGAACTTCATATTCCTCAAAGGCTTGCCAAAATCTAAGCCTAAACACACCACAGGAAACATTTAGAAATAACTTCTGAAGCTCAGCATTAAATCAGCAGAGGTCAAGAGATTTTCAATGATATTTTAAGGTGATGGAGTTATATTCTGTTTTGATGGGATGTTACTTTTGTTACTTAATCCAAAGTTTATCTTCTCACAGAAGAGAATGAAAAGATGCTAGCACAAGTGGCTCTCTGTCTCAGGGCCACAGGGTGCTTCCAAACAGAGAGCTCTTAGAAGAAGGCATTGTGCCGGTTACTCTGCCCTTTTCCCTCCCTTTAACAGATTTTGTGCAATACAGAAAAACATCGAAGAAGTGGTTGGAAAGCACAGTAAGATTACAAGTGAAAGATGATTGCGTATGGACCTGCAGTAGGAGCTTTTCTACACATAAAAACATAGTAAGGGCCCTGCTGGATCAGACCGACAGGCCATCTAGTCCAGCACGCTGTTAACACAGTGGTCAATCAGCTGTTGACCAGGGACCAACAAAGTAGGGCGAGAGAGTGAGTTGTTCAGGTAATGGAAGAAGAATGTTGGCAATTGATGTTGTGGGAGGGGGAGAGAAGTCATGTCAGCCATGACTCCCTTCTCCATTCTTCCTTAAGAACATAAGAACATAAGTGCCATGCTGGATCAGACCAAGGGTCCATCTAGTCCAGCACTCAGTTCACACAGTGGCCAACCAGCCATCGGCCAGGGATGAACAAGCAGGACATGGTGCAACAGCACCCTCCCACCCATGTTCCCCAGCAACTGGTGCACACAAGCTTACTGCCTCGAATACTGGAGATAGCACACAATCATTGTGGCAAAGGCTATCAGTGGCTACTAGCCCTGATGGTTGTGTGTTCAAGACAGTCTTCAGGAGATGAAGAACAAAACAGACCCCTCCCTCAAAGGGCTATGGGGGTAACCATGGCAGAGGCTGTGCCTAGGGGCACAGGTAGGCATAACATATCCAACTCTGGCAGCTGTGTAACTTTGCTTGAAGGCTTTGCTGTATCCAATTCTAACAGGTGTGTAAGGCTTTGTTGTTTCATAAGAACATAACTACAGAAGTGCCATGCTGGATCAGTCCGAGGGGCCATCTAGTCCAAGACTCTCCTTGTTCACACAGTGGCCAATCAGCTGTCGACCAGGGACCAACAAAGCAGGACATGGTGCAACAGCACCCTCCCACCCATGTTCCCCAGCAACTGGTGAACACAGGCTTACTGCCTCAGTTATTGGAGGTAGCACATAACCATCAGGGCAAGTAGCCATTGATCGCCTTCTCCTCCAAGAATTTATCCAACCCCCTTTCAAAGCCATCCAAATTGGTGGCCATCACTAAATTCCATAATTTAACTATGTGCTGTGTGAAGAAGTACTTCCTTTTATTTGTCCTGAATCTCCCACCAATCAGCTTCATGGGATGATCCCAGGTTCTAGTATTTTGAGAGAGGGAGAAAAAGGTCTCCCTATCCACATTCTCCATACCATGCATAATTCTGTATGCCTCTATCATGTCTCCACTTAGGCCTCATTTTTTCCAAGCTAAACAATCCCAGCTGTTGTATCACGAGGCTGTTGATTTCTGTATCTGCTTTTGGTTTCATTGCAGAATTGAGATCTGAGCTCCACAGAAAGAGCTTTTCCTGCTTTTCTGCGACATAAATTCTAGGTGTGTTTAGCTGAATAGTGCAAATATACAACAATGCTTTCAGAAACCCCCCATTTAACCATTCGGGGGGGGGGAACCAGGAAAGTGCTCTGAGAAAATAAGCAAAATTGCACGATCACAACATCTAAAGAACTCATAAATAACCACAGATAAGGAATCTCAAGCACACAATAAATCATGTGTAGAAAAGCGTAGATAAACTCCCTGAATATGGCAGGGCAATGGCTCTATAAAAGCTTTTTCTGGCAGCTGCCATAATATCCTGGGATACGGAATGGGGATGAAGAAGAATACTACAGCTCCTTGAACTGTCTGGATCTGTCTTTCTAGAATGTTTATTGTTGCCAATCCTTTTGGAGCACTGTTCAAGGTTCTGGTGCTTACCTATAAAGTCCTGAACAACTTGGGGCTGACATATCAGAAAGATTGCATCCTCCCATATCAACCTGTCTACAATTTGAGATCTTCAGAATCCCTTCTGTGTCCCAAACCCAAGAGAGGTTAGGTTGGTGAGGACACAGGATAGGGCCTTCTCTGTGCCAGCACCCTACATGTGGAAATTGCTCCCAAAGAAATTAGGCCGATTCTCTCTTTGTTCAGTTTCAGGTGGCTGCTAACACGTCTTTTTGTTCTGTGTAGCTTTTTAGTATTTTAAGGAGGCAATCCCATGCATGTTTGGACAGGGGGGGAAAGTTCTACTATTTCCAACATTCCCCAGCCAGTCATGCTGTTTGGAGAACATTGGGAGTTGTAGGCTTTTCTGTCTAAACATGCATAGATTTGGCCTTAAATGTATTAGCCCTGCACTCTGTTTTAAGATTCTCTCTTGCTCTTAATTCTACTATGGTGATGTTTTTAAAGTTTAAAATCCTTTTAAAGTTTTTCAAATTGTTTTAAAGTTGTTGTTGTTGTTGTTGTTGTTTTAAAAAATAGGTTTTTAAACTGCTAAAGTTTTAATTTTAAGCTGTCTTGGGGGAAGGGGGTTCTATCTGAGCCAAAAAGTTACTCGTGCATTTATAGATAAATAAAAAAGAAATAAAATAAAACTACAATGGTTAGTTGCCACTGAAAAATACTTGTGACAGATTGAAATAATTTGAGCAACATTCCATCCTTTTTCCCGTATGTATTTGTGTTATTGTGAAAACAGTAGGCACAAAGCCAGCTCAAGATATGTTGCTGTCTGAAGCAAAGCCCAAATGGCAACTCCGCCTGCTAGCGCCAACATTTTGGAAAATCTTGCTGCACCATTCAGACACTATTTGCTGTCTTTACCTCACTGCCTCTGCTCTTATGGTGCCGCCTGAAGCAGGTCGCATCACCCTGCTATATGGCAGGAACAGCCCTAACTAGAAAGTTGAGCAATCAGAATCTCCAGAGAAAAGTTTATCATTGTCACGTCATTATGTACTTTAGACCGTATTCACTATCGGCAACCTCAATTGGCAATGATTGCAGATGGAGATAAATATTTTGAGTATGATGAATATCTGAGGGAGACAGCCAATGGCTTGGCATTGCACAAAGGGGTTTTATCTGTATGATCAGAGTAACTTTCAAAGCACAGCAGCATATGTGGCACAATTGTGGAGTTGGCAACTATGTAATTTAATAAGGTCTGTGCAGCCACATCATAATGGACCAATTTACTCTAAGACAGATTTGGCATCAACATGGGGCCATGTGCAGCAAGAAAACATTGAGGATGGAAATTTACACTTTCCTAGCACATATTAACAGAAAGGATTCCTTTATCACTTCTATGCAGTTATCAAAATTAGAACGCCATAAGACAACCTGCTTGATGAGAAATCGTATTTATTCATACGATTGATTTTATCTTCAATGTAATTTGTATCTGGACAGAAAATAAGCAAACACTGATACCAGACTCCACTGCATGACTTTATAGTTCTACCAGGGGGGAACATTTTTATAAGTCATTAGATAGATATTACTTGTTCAGTTAAAAGATTACTCTTGGACCTTGAAATAAAGAAAAAGTGCCCCCAGTGCCCTCTGCAGGCAAGAGTTACTCGGAAATGTCTTCATTTCCCTGAATTTAGATAATGATGTTTGTTTTGTCATAGTTTCTGAATTATTCAGAACCATTTTGTATTTTGAATAGATATACTAATCTGACCAATGGCAAAGCTGTTGCCAAGATTTTGGTGTTAAGAGGAATAGTTCTGTCTAAAATAATTTGTACTCCAAGTGACTGCTATCGTTAGCATCCTAGTCTATACACACTTCACGTCTCTATAATTCCTGCCCTAGTTAAAGATGAAGACTGAGATACATTAGGGCAAAATGCTATTTTTCACCATTGTATTCTTATAGGATAACAGGATTTGTCCAAATGCCTCTCCAAAATTACTTAATTTTTTTAATGGACATCTCCCAAATCAGTTATTAAATTGGAAATAAGCTATTTTAAAATGAAAGGTCTATATATTACAAGGTACCAATCACCAGGCAATACTGTGTGGTGGTTTGAGTCGCATTCATATAGCACTGAAGTTTTGTGCAACCAGATTATGCAGAACTTTAAATGAAGTATATAAATTAGTGATTGGGGAAGACGGGAGTGGTGACAGTGAGCTTAATTCTATTCATGATGGCAAGTCCAGCCACATCATGACTACAACAGATGTGTATTAATAATGAAAAAAGCCAATACCAAAGGCTAGGGTCAATAGGTAGACCAGACACTACAGAACATAGGCAGACTGTGGCCATAACTAGACGGGGCGCTATCCCAGGGCGATCCCCAGGATCAGCACTGGGCGTTCACATGATCCCTCCCTTGCCCTGGGATCTTGCCCTACCCTTTGAGCCCGGTTTTTCCACGGTCCTGGGCTGATCCCAAGACCACAGAATGTGTGGCAGTTTGTCCCGGCTCCTCGCGGTTACTCGTGAGGAGCCAGGACCTTCGCACGAGCCACAGAGCTACTCAGGAGCTATGCGCCCATCGAGGGTGGTGTGTGGGGAGTGGGGAATTATTATTATTTTTTTAAAAACCTACCTTTGAGTGCACAAGCGCTCACGCGCATCTATTGTCTTTAAAAAAAATGGTGGGTGCAATGTCCTCTCCTGAGGTCGTCGCACGCCACATGTAAACAGAGGGGGAGATCTCGCGATAAAAATATCACAAGATCTTCACCCCTCTGTCCGCTAGACCCGTAGGTCTAGCTGAGGCCATAGAAGGGATGTCAGTGTTGATGTAACACTCTCACCTCTGGTCAAACAGGTTTTGCAAGCTTTTTGAAGCACTACAAACATCACCTGCACAATTTGTTTAACAGAAATCACGGTGTGAGGCATGTGCACAAGAATGGCAACAATGTTTTTATCTCTGTGAAAAATATAAACTACATAGGGGGTTGTCTGTGTATCTCCTGAAATGGGCGCAATTGGATCAAAGTCATCATCCATAACATGGTGGCTGCATGTACAAACCCTTCACCCCCAGCTCATAAAAGCTGCTGCAGAACATGGGCAGGATTGTGCTGTTGTACTCGTATCCTGCATGTGGGTTTCCTGTGGTCAGTTGGTTGGCCAGTGTGTGAACGAAGAGCAGGACTAGATGGAGCCTTGGCCTGATCCAGCATGGCTCTTCTTATGTTCTTAAATGGCATCTCTCTGTGGATCTAACTCAGCCTTGAGTTTGATGGATTTCCTACATAGGTGCATTCCTTCCTACACATTATTAGCCCTCTGCAGGCATTCAGTCTGAAAACTGGCTAGAGACAGCTGGGCAAATGCATGATGACCACCCCTCACAACCTCCCTCTTGTTGACAGGGAAGGTCTTTAGTGAAAATGTACGTGTGCTTGGCTAAATATGTTTACACTGCTCCAGCTAACTGGGAACCAAACTACACATTGGCACTGTGGGTAAATGGTTCTTGGGATCAGGAATTAGGGATTGTACCTGCTCTGGACAGAGTTGCATTCTGCCTGAAGAAAAGGGAACACAGTTTGTGTGTGCTCCTATATTTGTTACTATCATTAAAAGCCCACGTGACTTCTGTAGCATGAAGCGCCTTTTTCTAACTTTGGCTGGTACATCAACTGTGCCCATTCCTGGATAGGGATAGTTTTAATCACCGTGATCCTGGAAGAAGCTTGTTATTCAGGTCCCTTTTGGCATTCAAATGCTGGAACAGAGGGCTGTTATTTTGCAGAGGTGTGCTGAATGAACTGCACTGGTTGCCAGTTTGCTACTGAGCCAGGTTCAAGGTATTATTTTTGGCATATAAAGCCCTAAACAACTTTCAGGTTACCTGAAAGATTGCCTTCTGCTATATAGACCTGTTAGACTACTACAATCTTTAGGGAAGGCATTGTTGTCCATGTCACATATCAGAGTCGCATCTGGCAGCAACATAGCAATGGACCTTCTCTGAGGTGTTACTCTCCCAGTAATGAATCACACCCACCTACCTGCCCACCCATACACTACATCGAGCACCTATGATTGTGTGCTTTCAATGATTATTAAAATCATACTTCTTTATCCTGTCTTTTCCTAACCATTAACTTGTCTAATGGCTAATCTACATCTGCAGGCATTTCAGCATGGAAGAGGGATGCTTCCGAATGTTCCTCACTTCTGCGATCAGTACTCATGGGGCACACAGCACTGATGTGTACCATAATTTCAGGAGAGCCGTTGAGGGAGCATGTGTGCCCCATTACTCCACTTGTGCATGTGGATTGGCAGAAGTGGGCAGTGCTGGGCAAATGACGCATCTGTGCGTCAGAGATTTTTTTTTAATGACTCATGAGGCATGTGGACAAGCGCAGATGCATAGCAACACATGGAGGAAGATAGGAACTCTGTCGAATATGCACTCTTGCACAGAGATACGTTTGTATTAAAACACACCCACATACTAGGGGTGTGCACGGACCCCCCACTCTGCTTCTCTTCCAGATCCGCGATTTGCAGATCGGGCCGCTCCGCTCCGCCCCCGCTCCGCCTATGTCTGCTCCGCTCCACTGCGGAGCTCCGGATCCAGATCGGAGCTCCGTTTTCCACCCCCATAGGGTTGCATTGAAAGCTAAAAAAGTATACAACTTTTTCTGTTAAAGTTAGAAACCTCACGTTTGGCACCATGACACCTCATGGACGTATACATACGCACGCCAAGTTTCAAGCCAATCCCATCATCCCCTGATTTTTGGGGAATTTTTGAAAATCGGGCACCCCATTCACACCCCTTTCGATAGCTCCATCAATTTGCACGTTAGAAACCTCACACTCGGCAGCATGATAGCTTATCCAGGGATACACATGCATGCCAAGACTCAAGGCAATCCCATCATCCCCTGATTTTTGGCGGGGCTCTAACCTTTTAACTCACCCCAAATCAAGTCCCATTTTACAACTATGTCAATTTGCACATCAGTACCTTGACAGCTAATCCATGTGTCCACATGGATGCCAAGTTTCAAGCCAATCCCATCATCCCCTGGTTTTTGGGGAAATTTTGAAAATAGGGCACCCCATTCACACCCCTTTCGATAGCTCCGTCAATTTGCATGTTAGAAACCTCAAACTCGGCACCATGATAGCTTATCCAGGGATACACATGCATGCCAAAACTCAAGGCAATCCCATCATCCTCTGATTTTTGGCGGGCTCTAACCTTTTAACTTTTTATACTGTATTTTGTAATTGTGCTTTTAACCTGTTGGTTGTTTTATTGTGGTTTTAATTTTTGTGAACCGCCCAGAGAGCTTCGGCTATTGGGCAGTATAAAAATGTAATAAATAAATAAATAAATAAATAACTCACCCCAAATCAAGTCCCATTTTACAACTACGTCAATTTGCATGTCAGAAACCTCACCTTTGGTCCCATGACAGCTTATCCATGTGTCCACATGGACGCCAAGTTTCAAGCCAATCCCAACATCCCCGGATTTTTGGGGAATTTATGAAAGTCGGACACCCCAGTATCTGCAGACAGCTCAATGGGCCCATTTCAAAGGAAATCCCAACATGCCATGAATTGGGGAGTAGAGATAAACCCAAATATGAATCTTCTTCCACACTTGAAAAATTGATTTGGAACTTGAGCACAGGAAGGACTTCTCCCCTGAGTCAAAGCAAGACACACAAAAACCATCCCTGCAAGGTGGGCAGGGGAGGAGGGAGGGAAGGCAGGCAGGCAGCAGACATTTCTGGGAGCACAAGGAAGTGAGCCAAGGATAGTTTCAAAGCCAGTAATGCATATAAAATGGAATAAATAAATAAATAAATAAATAAACAAAGGAGGGGTGGAATTAAAAGCATCAGTGTTGCTGAATAAACAAGAATTTTTTTAAAAAGGCTATATCTGTCTTTTACCAGTAAGAGGGGAGTGGACGTGCCCAAGAGGAGGGGGAATCATCTGCCAATTTGACTGGTCCTGTCTAGGTACAAGTCTTTAAGAAGCAAACGATCACTTCAACTCATGATAGGCATTCTCTGATTTACCTTTGGAGGGCTCTGATGGCCCTCTAAGGACAGGAGTGCACAGGGCACGTCCATGCCCTAGGGGAGCTCATCCCCTTGTACCACATCTATTCAGTTGTTCCCCAAAGTTAGGGTGGGTAGCAGTGCTGTGCTTTTTCTATCTCTTATTATTGGCTTAGTATATGATTTCAGGTTGTGTTTGTGCATTTGGTGGGGCTACTGTTTTAAAAAACACTGGGAAAAGTCCATTCAGACTAAGAAAGAGAAGTTCCCAGAATCCCAAGTTACCCATTTTGCCTATCCCCTCCTCCAACTTTGGGATCATGTGATCATGACCGGGAGTTGACTCTGCCCCTCAGCCCTTCGAAAAAGGTATTTTCCCGCTGTTTTACCCGATTTTTCAAAAATTCTAGCAAGCGAACCGCAGCACGCAGAGAGCTGAGAGTAGGCTCAAAATGACCCCCAGCCACAACTCTCTAAGCACAAGAAGTTTCAGAAAGATAGCTTTAAAAACAACAGTTATCCCCTATTCTTTTCTGCAATGCAATCCTATGGGCGAAATTTTTCAAAATGGCGATCGGATCGGTCCGCGAAAAGAGAAGCGCACCGCGTATGGGCGCTTCTCTTCGCCGTGCTTCTACGGGTCCCCGGTCCACTTCTACTCCACCTCTGGGCAAGGCGGAGCAGGCCAATTCGCTTCTGATTCTCCGCTTCTAATCGGAGCGGAGCACATCCCTACCACATACAGCAGCAAAACGCACCATTACCCATCTAAAACGTGGCAATTGTGGACAGGTCCTCACAGCTGATTGGCTGTTTGCTGATCAATGACCTCGTAGAGGGGGGTGCACACTGCAAACATCCTTCAGAATGGACGTGAGAGAGCCAGAAAAACCATGACAAAAGCAGTCAGGGATATTCCGGGAAAGCTGAGAGGTGGAGATCACCATGGAGATCACCATGGGAGCAGGTGAACGTCATGTGCCCCGTTAGCAATGACTGTGATACAAGACTGCAATAAACGGCTGGTGTAGACTCCCCCTAAATGTTGCCGTTCTTTTATAATGATGTATTGTTCTATAATTTGTTGTAAATCACTTCAGGATTTTTAAAATGAGAAGTTGTACAAAAATTCACTTAAATTAAATTAAATTAAAATAGCTGAGAGTTAGCTTTTTATTTACTCTAGAGTTGCATGGACTACCATGCAACAGCAAGGGAGGATTAAAGCTTCTCCCCACGTTTTTCCTGAAATCCGTCCCCTCCCCTGCCTGCACAGGACATGATTTTAAAAAAGAAAAAGTCTCCATTGCTATCAGTGGTGAGTTTTAACTTCCACCCACTCATCCCACGGGAGGCGGGGGAAGATTTAAAGAAAAAATGGTGAGGGGGAGCTTTATTCCTACCCTCTCATTGCACAGTGGTCCAGAACCATGATGCAATTAGCTCTGGGAACCTCCTGATACTATGAACCCTTGTAACTGCATTCACCATCCCTGACACCTGGCCTTCAATGGTGCCTATTACGTGTATACAGAGACAATCTCTTGTTTCTTCACCAATATCTGCTATTAAATGGGTTTCTGCTGCGAATTTTATTTGTAGAATGAAAACACTGTTTGTGTTTCTAGAGATGGACTGTGGTGGTAGAGGACATTTTAAAAATGGGAAATAAAAAGTAGACAAATTTGTGAACTAAACACAAAGAGAAACTGGCAGTTAATAAAAATGTCCAGTCTCAAGTTGAAGCACCTGTAATTAATACCTCATAACATGTATAATTTGTGTCTGAGATACAAAAATAGCTAATAGTAAACATTGTAATTAATAGACTATTTCAGGATTGGATAATAACTACCCCAACATCAATGGACTGGCAGAAAAAGATGTCAGCACAGCCCTGACACAGGGCCAGCCCTACCATTAGGCAGAATGAGGCCTCAGGTGGTGGATTCTGGGAGTTACGGAGTAGCAGTGAAGTGTTAGAGGACATATCTGTATGTGCCACACAGCCTGCCCTATAACCTATCTAGTATGCCTCTGGCTAGTTTTCTTCCCTCACGAAAGAGGCTTCCATCTTTCTGCCTCAGGATACTTTTGCGTTTATTTTTGGTGGTGTTTTGGACTTAACATCCTTGAGAGGTAGCTGAGTGTGTTGTGTGTCTATCTACCACACATCTCTCCATTACTCTGCAGCCTTCCATCCTAATCTGGAAAAAAAACACCTATGGAAGGAAATGTGTCATGATATCTTCCCCTAGGTTTTAATTGAAGTATGGGAAGCTGAGGAGGCTATGAGCTACTGGACAGATAGTGAAAACAGGGCACTGACAGTCTGACACACACTCCTCAGCCTCCTTGTAACTAAGGTAAGTACAAGAACTTCACACCCCATTCATGAGAATTCCACAGGATTTTTCTTCCCCTTGGAACATTTTTTCAAAAGCAATTGCTTTTTTTTTTTATGAAATAGAATGAGAATGCTTGAAAAAAATGTGGAAGAAATTTTTGGTGCAGCATGCTTAGGCACCTGCACATACACTTTCAAAACACCACTACGTGGAGAATGACAAGATGGAGGGGCTCACTTGGGCCATTATTTTGTCATTCCATCTGGCCTCTTCACATATTGCACAGAATGCTGTGCACAATAAAGCTGTTCTGCTATAAAAACAAATATGGAAATAATTAGCAACAAGATGAGCAGGGCCTTGGGGGAAGTATGAAGTAAAGGAGGGAGGAAAAGCCTGTAATTTTCTGTGTGTGTCCTTGACAACATGCAAAACACAGAAATAATCTTAGATTTGCTTGTTCTTTGTTTGGAAAGCAAACGTATTTGTTTGCCCACTTTTCTACTTGGACTACTGTTAATTATTAATCTGGATATACTATGACCCAAAGCTATGAGCCAATCATTAGCACCTTGATTCTATCTAGCAGCAGCAGTCACCAGAGCTCAAATAGTGACTTACACAGCTATAGTCACCATAGCATCCTGTCTTTCGTAAAGAAAACGGAGGCAACTAACCTGTTTATGCTATTGAAATCCCCCACTAAGGCTCTTCCTGTTACCAGGTGATGCCACAGCTCTGACACAACATAAAACATATAAGAATTGGCTAAATTGGCCAAGTCAGGTACAGGAGGTAACCAGTTGTTTCAGCAGAGGTTGTTTCACTGAGAATGATGTTGTTGAGTGGCTTCTGTATATGATGTTAACAGCTATTGGACCCAAATGCAATATAGTACTAGGACTCAGAACAGTTCATCTGGAGGTTTGGACTAAGGTCACCCCAATGTTTGGGAGAAGTCATCAAATCTGCAAATGACACAGAGCTCCATCTCTCGTTCCGGTCATCTAATCCCAGGGGAGTAGTGGAAACCCTGAACAGGTGTCTAGAGGAAGTTCTGGTATGAATGAGAGCTAATGAAATGAAATTTAATCCACATATAAGTAAAAAGTGCTTTTGGTTAGGGAACCTGCTAATCTGGAAAGGGGCTTACTTCAATCTCTTCTTGTACTCCTCTTGAAGAATCAGCTATGCAGATTGTGTGGGTTTCTTTCCTGGACTTGGTGATATCTATGGAGGAGCAGGTGGTATTGGTTAGGGTAACCATATGAAAAGGAGGACAGGGTTTCTGTATCTTTAACAGTTGTATTGCAAAGGGAAGTTCAGCAGGTTTCATTTGTATGCATGCAGCACCTAGTGAAACTCCCTCTTCATCACAAAGCTGAAGGAGCCCTACCCTCTTTTGTATCTGGTCACACTAGGGTGACCATATTAAAAGGAGGACAGGGCTCCTGTATCTTTAAAGTTGTATAGAAAAGGGAATTTCAGCAAGTGTCATTTGAATGCATGTAGCAGCTGGTGAACTTTTGTCCTCATCATAAGAGTTAAAGCTGCAGGAGTCCTGCCCTCTTGACCAGATACAAAAGAAAGGAGGGCACCTGCACCTTTAACTATTGCTATGAAAAGGTAATTTCACCAGATGCTGTCTGCATACAAATGACACCTGCTGAAAATCCCTTTGCTCTACAACTGTTAAAGATACAGGAGCCCTGTCCTCCTTTTCATATGGTCACCCTAGGTCACACTAGCTAAAGAAGGCAGGGCTCCATTCTTTAGGCAATGCTGTGACCCTCTGTTGTGCTTCTGTTTGCAAACAGCACTTTCTGCAAGGTTTTTTTCTTCTTACAAACAGGGGAAATGGGGTATTATTTGTGATGGTGAAAGAAAGTGCAATTTCTTATATATATTTGTACTATTCTTCTGGGCCACAGTGCCATCTAGAGATCATGTAGTGAAAAAGCAGAAAAGGAAACACTCTTCCTGTAATACTTCGATCTCAATTCTGTGACGAAACCAAAAGTAGATGCTGCAGATTAACAACCTCATGTAGATTAACAGCCTCTAATGTAGATCAGCAAATGGTTCACTAGCTTTGCTGATAGTATTTGTATATTCTGCTTCTGTTTCAGCCACTCAAGATGGCTTCCTTCAGGCACCACCAGAATTTAGGCAGAAGGTGTTATGTGATGTATCAGCATTCAGCAAATGACCCTAACCATTTATAAAATGCTTGGTACCTTCTGTAAGAGAAAAGGAAAGGAGGGAGGGAGGAAGAAATAGAGAAAGGGCGAGTAAAGAAGGAAGGAAAGCAAACTGGCCAGCAAAAACTCCTGCTTGGTCTCTCCTGTCTATTTGGCAGATGTTTGATCTGCAGAAATCAGCAGGTTAATATTTTCATGTCATGGATATAAACTTTATCACCTGCTAATGATGTCCCTGTTAAGGGGACAGCCAGCAACATAGCTGCTGCCAAGGTAATAATATTTCATACAGAGATTAAGAACTGACTCTTGTATTGCAGCAGCAGTTCAAGCTCCCCTCTTGCCGCGTCACTGAATAGCCTCTGTCTAGGCTGGAATATTCTGGAGCCTCTTGCTCTCCAAAGCAATTCAGAGTCTTCAAAGGTTTTAAGAGCTCCTACACTGTGTAACCAGCAGAAATTCAATGTGAAACTTTCCATTAGAGTATCTCCATGCTGAGAAAAGCTGCTCCTGTCAAATTTGTGTCACACTGTGGTTAAAAGCAAACCTTTCCACCTGCCCAGAATAGATTAAGAAGACTTTGCAGTACTACTTCTCATTCAGGAAAAAGGACTTGCATTTTTAGTAGCATCTGGAGCAGGGAAGAGGAACATGTTGCTGTCCAGTTCTTATAGGACGGCAACTTCCATCACGCCTAGCCAGCATAATCAATGGGAAGGTATTATGGGAGTTGCAGTCCAAAAACATCTGGAGGATGGGGAGAAGTAAACTCAGGCACCAGGTCTTAAGGTTTATTTCATTTCTTTCATTTGCCAACACTTTCAAAGGTTCCAAATATCTCTAAAGTCTGTAGCCAAATTGTTTTTATTCCCACTGGGATGAATCAATGGTAATTTAATCATGGTCAACTTACAACCTTTTGATTTCAATTGGTCTAGTCTAAACATGACTAAATTTGGATCCAGCCCCCTATTTCTATCAGATATATTTTAATAAACTTCATATGTGATCTAATTTTTCAAAGTATTACAGAAACTAAAAAAACTGGTGGTTATAACATACATTTAATTTTCAAATTTATCCATAAACTAGTAACAATAGATCTCTCTCCTAAACAATGAAATGCAGCTATAATCCTATGTATATTTACCTAGCAGTAAATTCCATTAAATATAGCACAGCTTACATCCAGGTAAAAATGAATAGGCTCAGGCTTCATGACTATTTTTACATGACAATTTAAAACTGCATTTGAACCTCATTTCACAACTTACCTATCCAGGGGCATATTCTGACATTCAGTGACCTAAAGGACACCTAACAGGGTGAGTGATGTTTCCTTTGAATAAATAAAATAAATCTTCCTGGCACATACAGAATATTCTCACTAAAAAGGTTCATACAGCCATATTTGCAGATCTCCACCACATGATCCTTTGTCACTGTATGCATACTATCAAAAAGAAATGTAAAGAAATCTAAAGAACCTGTCGGTGGCTAAATATCGTATTGCTTTCTCCAAGGCCAGATGCAATGTTTATTCTATTGAATTACTTCAGGGCAGATATGCTGGTGTCCCCTATCAGGAACGACGGTGCCCCTGTAGGAACATGGAAGTGGAGACGATGGAGCATATCCTTCTGTCCTGTAGCTTTTATAATCAGGCCCGCCATCTTATGATCACCCCATTGTTGAGCAAACTGTCCAGAAGTTCAGACAAATTTTATGTTAAGTTTCTGTTGGAAGATAAGTCCTCAAGAATAACTTTGGCTGTTGCTAAATTTCTTACAGTGGCGGCCAGGATTAGAGCTCTCTATGTATTAGACAAAAGTTGATAATAGCTCCATCTGTATGATTTCATGTTTGATTCTTGTTCTTTGTTTTTTTCATGGATTTATGGATCGTAATAAAGAAGTATAAAAAGAAATGATCAGAAATATCACCTTCTTACAATTTACAATATCTATTAAATGATATAAATATATACTATGCAGTCTTGTCACTCAGAGATTTTGGCAAGTTATATAAAAAGTAAACATTAAATACCCTAGAATTAGGATGTCACATGCCAGTGCATTTTATCTACATATGGATAACATTCCTTGTAGCACATAGTTATAGAAAGGGGTCACGGGAGAGGGTAGGAGAGAGGGAAAACACTATTATTATAAATGCCAGTGACCATGACTACACCAACCAGAACTCCGACCCTGACCCCTTATCCTCAGAAGACCCTGTTCAGGGAGGAGATTTGGTCACAGAAAGGCATCAGACGGCTCCAACCTCTCCAGGTTGGTTTCAGTTCTCTAGAAAGATCCCGGGGTTGGCTCCCCTGCAGTCACATTGCTGCCTCAGACTCTGAGGACTCCAGCTCTGAAGACATAGCATTCCACATCCTCTCCCTTATCATTGCAATTTGAGGCTGCTAAAACAAGCTAGGCTCCTTTAAGAGACAAACTTTCCGTCAGTGTGGATGTGAGTTCAACCAATGTAAAGGCAGCCAATTTTTTATTTAAGGCACAAATTTGCTCTGCTCCTTGTTAGAGCAACAGACAGACATGCCTGGCTTCCCTGTGAAACCTGTCCTACCCAGACCCCTGCTCTCAATATGGCCTACAGTAGAACCCTGCAACCAATGCTACAGCAACACCCAGCAATGTGAAGGATGTGCCACAACTGAGGCAGCAGAGAACATTGACAGGACCTATAGCCTGAAACCATTTGTTAAGTATTGATATTGCAAAACTTAAGTATTTCATAGGGGAAAGTGTAGTACATACTCAATTGTCCCCCTTAACACAACATGAGGACCAGCTCCAGGTTTCAGGTGCTCTGAGTGAAGTGTCTTCTGCTGGGTCAACTTCATTGGTGGGTCCTAGTGGGCTTACCTGGAAGTCTACAGCAGCAACAGAATTCTGAGCAGCACCAAGAGCATGAGTCTAGCCTAGGGTAACCATAAGGAAAGGAAGACAGGGCTCCTGTATCAGTTGTAAAGAAAAGGGAATTTCAGTAGGTGTCATTTGGATGCATGCAGCACCTGTTTGGAACACCAGGCCAGTAAAAAAAAGAAATTTTAATAGGGGTCCAGCAGAAACCCCAAAGATGCCAGGTGCTGATGCCACACATAACTTGAATATATCAGAAAATGTCTGTGGATGTTGATCATGGTCAGAGTGGGGAAAGAGAAAACAATTTGGAAATCAAGATTCAGACACACACATCATCTTCGATCTAGAGAAAGATGATGTTGGGTCGACATTATACTCATAATTTGTCACCAGCTTGGGGCCAATCAAGATTTTACGTGCTCAGTGGGAATTCTGCAACTATTGAAGAACCAACTGTTTAATGACAAAATAAATGCCCAGAAATATTACTGTTTCCTTCAATACTTTTATGGTTTTGCAGTCATATTTTCTGAGTTTTATATGGAAAGCTTATCAACTGGAGATGATGGAATTCAGAAGGTCCTTGGTGCTGTCTCCTGTATATAATAATAATAATAATAATAATAATAATAATAATAATAATAATAATAATAATAAATGTTCCACAAAAATCTAGTAATCAAAAGAAGAGTTTTTTGATGACATGATTTTAAAACCAACAGAACTGTCCCAACATATATTTACTGAGACTCCATCCTGGTAGAGTCTGAGGGCAGAATCCAATGGGGCACTCAACGCCCCTGTCGATTCTCTTCCATCCTGCCAATTGCATTATGCAGTGGCACTTTAATGCTTCCAGGGCAACCTGAAATGTCTAGAAATGCTCAGTTTTGGAAGGAGGCAGGTCAGCAGCTCTCGCATAAGGGAGCTCCACTGATCTGCCTCCTTCCATTGTGTAAGCGGTGGGTCCTGCCCATAATTCCTACATCATGTACAAAGAATAATGTATTCTCCAAACTAAAATATTAGGTTGAAGAAAAACAGCCACTGACATCCAGATGAAGGATGTGATAGCTGTGGCCTGTGCACTAATAAATGTTAGACTACCAGGGGGAAGCAAATTTAATGCCATTAATCATAACACTTCCAAAGGATACAGGAGAGGTTGCTAATGGCAGGAATTGTTTTCCGGCCCGTAAAAGAGATTTTGTGTTCTCTCCTCAGTTATCCATATAATTTGGTTTTCTCCCCCATAATAACAGTAAATCTATTGATACAAAGAGAACAGTATCTCCCTCACCACCCAGGTTTTAAAGTACCAGATTTAAGGTACTGAAGATGGGTGCTGTGGGGATCCTGCTGATCCTCTTGGCTGCTGAACTATTGGGTTCCATGGGGTTCTAGTCTGTCCCCATGCTGCTTAACTTCTAGAATGTTTTTAGGACATTTTAAGGATGTTTTAATCATGTATACTATGTTTTTAATCAGTTTTTATGTGTTTTATATTCGCTGTTGTTCCTCGCCTCAATCCAAGTGGAGAGGCGGGTAAGAAATAAATTATTATTATTATTATTATTATTATTATTATTATTATTATTATTATATGAAATTGCTGGGAGAGGTCGTATGGAGACTTGGGATTCAGTGCCACCATTATGCAGACAATACCAAGGTCTCCCTCTGTCCTTCCTATCTCATTCCAGGAAGCTGTGGACATTCTGAACAAGTTGGTAATTGGCTGTTTGAGTGCTAATAAACAGAGAAGACAGTGGTGCTCCTGGTCAATAGAACAGTCAGACGTTCAGTCTACGCCAGTTGGGGTACCACTCCCTCTGAAAACAGATTCATAATTTGGGGTTCTTCTGCACCTCGTTTTAACCCTGGACAGTTATGGACAGAAGTACATTTGATCAGCTTAGGCTGGTGCACCAGCTACACCTGTTTCTGAACAAGGCCAGTCTGACCACGGCGATACATGCCATGCATCTGCCATGCTTCCGCTTGTGCAAAATCTGGAGGTCAGGTTGTGAACTGGAGCCAGGTATTGGGGGCATGTCACCCCTTTTCTAAAAAAAAAAAAACCCAAAAAACTGCACTGGCTTCTGAGACCATTTTAAAATGATGGTCATGACTTTTAAAGCCCTACATGATTTAGGACCAGACATGCCATCTCACATATAAACCTGCCTGCTTATTAAGATCATCTGCGTTCCCCCCACCCCCCTTGTCATTTCCAAAGCCACACTTGGAGCATCATCAGACGGGTAGATTTTTGCATTTCCCTACTGTCGCTGTCCTACAATAGCGACAGCCTCTTTACATGGGGAGAGAAAGAGGAAGCAGCAGTGACCACGTGGTCCATTCAGGGACCAGGCAAGGGAAAGGCCTTCACTGTGCCTCACCTAGATTCAACTTACCTACCTAGGGAGGTACATTTCCACACACACCTCCAGTCTTTGCCTTTTTGAATCTGGATTTTTGTTGTTTGCCTACCATAGTTGCCTGCAATCTGCCTGATTTCCCCCCCCCCCAACTTTTTATTATGTTTTATGATGCTTCTTACAGCATTTGCTTTTAAGCTGTTTTATTGCCAGCTGTTACTGTTATGTTTGTTCCTTTTATATATTGCTGTTTAAACTGTGCAATGTTTGTAATCCTTCTTGAACAATATGAAGAAAAGTGGGGTCTAAATCTTTTATAACAATAAATAATCCTTCTTGATAACTACAAATGTTCATATATAAAGATGAGGCTTTGAGTGCCCTCTCAAGCAGCAAAATCTCATCCACCATATTCATACTAGCCTGTGCAAGAAAATAAGCTTCTGCAACCAACTGCTTTATACATCACCATGCAAGGCCAATATTTTGAATTTGTCATGACTCCAAGAGTTTTGTCTATGTAAGCGAAGCCAGGTAGGTGTCAGAAGCATCATTTCAGATATCTGTAGGAATGATGAAAGCAAAGAAATTTCAGGAGGGGGGGACATGATTTCCAGTTAGGGATGGAAATAGTCTGTGTCTGGTCTGTCAGTTTTGTATGTGTTCGTTCATAAGCCTGTTCCACCCCATTTTTACATTACTACGCATTTTATTTATCTCTCTTTTTTTTTTAAAAAAAAAAATTGCAATCAAATGATTTGTTTTGCTATTTAATTGCATATAATTTAAATACATATTTTGAACATGTTCTCTTTAAAAATCACATGTTTCTAAATGATTTTAATAATAAAATACACATTATATTTTAAAGACAGAACTGCCTTGTAAAATTCAGAGCAGTGTGTAGTCTGAAGGATAACTGCACTCCAGTCCACATATTAGTCCAGGAGAGGCAAATTGTTTAGCAGCTCATAAAGGAACACACAGGTTGACCAGGCATTTATTTATAAAATCATTTCTATCCCATTCTTCCCCAAGGGTGGCTTACAACAAATATAATAAAACAATAATTAAAAAACTTTTTAGAAAATCATTCAGTCATTACATTTCTGTACCATCCAGTAGCCCTGCACAGTTCACAACATGATAAAATATAATATAAAACCTTTAACATACAAGGTTTAAAATAGTTTGAAACAGTTGAAAACGATTAACAATAAAACCACTAAGACCGGATTAAAAACTAGCAATAAAAAGCCAACAAAAATGACAACAGTACAGCAATAATCACATACAAAAAACAAACAGTAAAAGAAAATCAGCATTGAGCAATACCATAAAAGGCACATTCAAATAAGATTTCCTTTAGTTCCTATCAAAAGTAGCTTAATGAGGTAGATAACTGAACCTCCCTTAGCAACGGATTTCAAAGTCAGGTCACTGCTATGGAAAAGGTCCTTAGGGTGGAAGGAGACATTGCACGAACTGGCAGTGATCCTTCAAGTTTTCCATCAGAGATCTTTTCATGCTACCTGAGATGCCAAAGACTGACCTTGGACCAGCTACGTGCCAACTACTGTTGATCTAAAGCTCCTTCTTGCCTGCAGCAGGTGAACATGTTTCTGTAGGAGGAAATGGTCCCTCAGGTATCCTGGTCCCATGTTGTTTAGGGCTTTAAAGGTAAGAACCAGCAGTCAAGAGTGGCCTTCATCAGGCAGAGTGAGATAGTCCTCATAGACAGCAAATTGTTTGCTATTCCGTTTATTATTGCTGTATATTTAATGCTAGGGAGGGTGAGAGACAGAGAGATGCAAGTGAGATGTTCTGCCACTAGTGCCAAAAGAACTTGATGCCCTTGAATACTTTGCCCCTTGATTTGGGTCAGCTCTACACCAAGCAGGATATAGCCCTATGAAAGGGGTATATAAAAGGCTGGAGCCACATTACTGTTTCATAGCAGTATTGAAGTGCACTGACAACTGCTGGGGCCACTGACACATACCATATACCATGTTCATACCGCTTTCATAGTGTTATATCCTGCTTGGTGTGGCTCCTGCGTCTTATATACCACTTTCATAGTGCTTGATGTAGATCTGGAGTGGATCTACACAGATATATGAAACGTCGTTTTTTGTCATTAAACATATTATTTTATTATGATTTTATACGTCCCCGGGCACATGTATTTATTAATAAATTTCTTACCATTATGTTGTCCGTAGATATCCGCTGATCTGGGCCATACAATGTATTTTTTATCATTGTTTTCTCAAGTCCCCGTCTGCTTATTGTTCCTCCCACTTCCTCTTTTCTTCCATTGTCCCTCCTCTGAGACAAACGGTGAAGGGTGGTGGTGGAAATATTTCCCCTCTTTCCACAACTGGGAGCTTTTCCTAAGCTGGAGCCATGGAGGGAGGGAGGGAGGGAGGGAGCCTCCAGGCAGGGTTAGGGGATCTACCTTACTCAAAAGTAAATCCCATTGATTTCAACTGCTAATATGACCTGCTGCCCCTTAGTCTGTGCTTGGAAGGGAGAGAAATGGAGAGAAGGAGGGGCTGGAAAGATTTCCCCTCTTTCTGCACCCTTTTCCTAAGCACAGACCAAGGGGCAGCATGTCATGTTAGCAGTGTGCTACTGGTGTGCTGGTTCCCTTACTCAAAAGTAAATCCCATTTATTTCAACTGCTAACATCACATGCTGGCTTACCTTTGAGGGAAGCCCATTGAACAGAGAAAGTCTTACTTCTGAGTAAACACATATAGGACAATGGCCATACATGGAAGAGGGAGGGAGGTTGTGGCTACAAAGAGGAACACGAGGCAAGAAAGAGGGGAAACGGCTGTTACTTTGGGCACGGAAACACAAGAAACATGCCCCAAGGAAGGTGATTGGCTAAGGAAAAGCATATGAAAAAAGAGGAAGGTTTCTTACGATGCAATCGGCCACATAAGAGAAAATACAACAACTTATACGGATAAGATCAGAAAATAGAACGACAGAAAGGGTAAGCGATACAGCGTTACAAGGCAAGCGTCATGTGGCGAGATAAGACTCAATACACAATAAAAACGTTTATAAGCGGTATATCCAGCTTAGTGTAGATCTCTGTACATTTCTGTAAACCGCCCAGAGAGCCCTGGCTATGGGAGCAGTATAAAAGTTTAATAAATAAATATAAATAAATAAATAAATCTCCCCCTGGCCTTGGAATGGGCTAAGGGTTCCACATGCTGCTGCAGCTCTCCAGCTGCAAACTGTCTTGGAGCTGCCCTGAGCACCATGAATTAGGCCTTAAAAGAAATTGGACCCAGTGCAGTTGATGTAACATAGGTATAATATCCGAGCTCCTGTTATAGCCTCGCTGCTGCATTCTGTTGAAGTTTCTGGACACGTTTTAAGATCAGCTATATGTAGAGTGCATTGCAATAGTCCAATCTGGATGTGACCAAGGCCCCGTCTTCGGGGCGCCTTCTTCCGCCGAGCTCTCCAACCCGGGTGGCTCTTCCTCCATCTCTTCTGACCAGGTAGCTACACTAGGAGTTTCGGGGCGCCCTGAAGCGCCTTCGGGTCACCCCGAAGACTGTGTGTAGACGGGGCCCAAAGCATGTGTAACTTTCAGCAAAAGCTACTGAGGAATAATCCCTCTGCCCTCCGCATGCCACGCCCCAGGCCTCCCTAAATGGCACCTTCATCTGGTGAGTATTCTGTATCTATCTATCTCTGAAAAGAAACATACATTCAGGGCACAATTATCCATATGTTTAGTCAGGAAAAAAAGTCCAAGAACTCCCGGCTGACTGAGGAATGCTGCTTTTTTTCTGTCCAATCAGGCAGAGGATTGCAGCCTCATTTACTCTTTACTGGAATATTCTTATCACTCCCACCACCATGCACAGCACAAAATGAGTCATAACCAACACTTCTGCAATCTTGCAGAGTTATCTTGAAGATGGAATGAAGGCCGGAAAGAAAAGGCCCTTTCTGTATCGTATCAGCCAGCATCTGATATGCTGACTGTGGGAAGCACAGCGCTAAGCTAGGTGGAACTTTGGCTGGATTCGGCAATGCATTTCTGACTACCTTTTTTGAAAAAAATCTAAGATATGAAAAAAATGCTCTTTAAAATGCTCTTCCAATGGTCAGTGGTGGAACAAAATGCTCTCCTTCGAATTTTCTTTAATCCTTTCTGGGAAGTTGTTGAAAACCAATATATTTTTCCCTTTACTCTTTTCTAGATTCTTGGAATGTGATGTCGGTGTTCTCTCGCCTACAGTTTTCAAAGGACGTCTTCTGGAAATACGGCTTTCAATATTTTCATAATAAAATCTGGTAAGTTAACTCAGCCACGATCTGTTTTCTATATGTGCAGCATGGATAGAACTGTCACGTGGTCTATCACTGATCATAACAGGAGCGCTCTTCCTTTCTGAAGAAATGGAATAAGCTCTTGGCATCAGGGCCGGTGCTACCACTAGGCCAACTAGGCAGCCGCCTAGGGCGCAGACCTCAGAGGGGCACAGCACTGACCTTTAAGGGTCACAGTTTTATACAAATTAGCTGTTTTAAGAAAAAACATAAGTTCAAGTTTTGTGCTTTTCATTTTTTTCTACAAAGCATCTGTTCTTAAAAATTGAAGTTGGCAATTTTGGGAGGCAGGTGTAAAAGCAACTTGCCTTGCCTAAGGCGCAAAATAGTCTGGCACCGGCCCTGCTTGGCATGATTCATGACTTCATTTCTATAAAAACTAGTAACAGGGGCAGACCTAGACTACCTGCCAGCAATTGGTGCCCTTGGTGAACAAAGCAATCGGTGTCCCAAACCCCAAGGGGAAATCTATTCTGAGGTTTTTGGTAAGCTGGGAAACATTTTGCCCTTATTTTTCACTTAATGAAGAGGCAGCCCAGCCCTGCCCCACCCTGCATCTTTGAAAGCCAAAATATCATTTATAATAAAATGCACCCCTAAATATTTTTAAACAACAACAACAACAACAACAACAACAACAACAACAACAACTAAGCACTGTATCAGCACAGAGGGTCTGATAAAAAAAACGAGCCCAGCCCTCCGTTCTGCAAAGGAACAGAAGTCACATCTTCAAGTCCCAGGAGAGGTCCCTGGAAGAAGGGTCCCAGTTGCATCCTTGGGGCAAGGTGGCCAACAAGGCTCCACCAGGCTCAGCCCTCCAAAGGTAAAGGAAGCGGCTGCTCTTGGTGGAGCCTCTCATGCCCTGCCTCCAACTGGGAGCAGCAGCAGTGGAGCAAGAGGATATCCCACATCGCCTGAGGGAGGACCTGATCCCAAAGGTGGGTGGGCGGCCTTCCCTCTGTTGGTCCCTTGTTCACCTCCACAGCCTCGGTCATATTCCTTCTGTACGTGCATGGGTGTTCTGTGTGTGTGTTTCTTCAAATTTCCACTTTCATAATGGAATATCCTGCTTGGTGTAGATGAGCCCATAGATAGCTTTATCCAGAATTATAAAGCTACAGTATCCATGTTGGCAGCCTTGGGGTAGTGAATGCCATCGATTAACATTGAGCTAGGTGGAGAGAGCGAAAAACCTTCATTTTGTCTGTCCTGAATCTCCCACCGTTTAGCTTCATTTGATGGCCCTAGGTTCTAATATTATTAAAAGAGGGAGAAAACTTTCCCCCTATCCATTTTCTTCACATCATACACACTTTTCTATGACCTGAAGAGGAACCAGAGTATACTTTTACACACGTCTATTGTCCCTTTTACTTGCCTTTTCTAATAGCTTCAAACATTTTATAAAATTCTTTATTACAGCTGAAGAGATCGAATTACAAAACAGTTTGAAATAGTTCCAATTAAGAATTACACTTTTCGGGTTGCAGCCTATTCTAGAAAATAATTTAACTGAGGTAACGAAATATCCCAGCAGCCCAGTATCCCTTGTGTTTATTATATTGTATTCACTTACATTTATGATTCCTAAAAATAACCTTACAGTAAATAATGCTTTAATTGGAGCTACAAAAACACAAGTTGCAAATTGGGCAGAATAATAAAGTACATCAATAGTAGGGTCCTAAAATCTAGGGGACAGGCTCCATGGGTTGAGGATGATCTCCTCTACAGACAGCTGCCCTCCCTGTGTGTAGAGAGGGTGACAAGAATGGCTGGATGTGTGAGGGGAGCATGGAGCTAGCATGCTTGTAGGGCTTATACATGAGGAAAACATGAGGCCTTCTTTCCATCTGATCTGTAACGGTTGCTCCGTTGGTATAATTTGCTCAAGCATAAACCAGGTTTAGAGGAATATTTATCTAAAATGAACAGGTGGAATTCAATGCTGAGCTTGTTCAGTGGCTCTTTCCCTTCACCTCCCCCCTGTACTCCCCAAAAGGCCTGCCCAAAAGGTCAGGGGGATCTACCAGACATTGCGGCCTACGTCTTATGGAGCTACAATGGCTCGGGGGGGCGGGTTACAAGGCAAAATCGAGAAGTGGAATCTTGCACTGCTTGCTGAAGGTTCCCGATTTTTGTTATTCTTCCCTCTCACAGCAGCACTGTACGACACAGCCCAGAAAGTCTGATAGCCCCTTCCCCACCCCGCTTAAAAGAGACTTTTATTTGATGCAAACAGCTGTTTTAGAGAACAGACTGGCTTAAGATTCCATACAATTATGATGTATTTGTCATGGCCTTTGGCTAGCACAATAAACTGATGATTGATTGATTGATTGATTGATTGATTGATTGAATTCACATTTCTGATAGGAAGTAACCAAATTAAGGATCATCCTCACTGTTTGCTTCGGGCCTGAGCCCAAACAAATCAATCCAATGTTTTCAGACCCAAAATGGTGCTGCTACTGGCTGCCCCCCACCTCCCCAGAAGGCCATGGAATTTGCCAAAATTGGGGGCAAGCTTGGAGGGAGAATTATTGAAATGTTTCAGGGTGTACTGTTTATTAGGCATGTGCTCCGCTCCGATTAGAACCAGAGAATCAGAAGCGAATTGGCCTGCTCCGCCTTGCCCAGAGGCAGAGTAGAAGCAGACCGCGGACCCCTAGAAGCAAGGCGAAGAGAAGCACCCATTTTCGGAGTGATCCTCTTTCCGCAGATCGATCTGATCACCATTTTGAAACATTTTGCCCATAGGATTGCATTGCGGAAAAGAAAAGGGGATAACTGTGTTGTTTTTGAAGCTATCTTTCTGAAACTTCTTGTGCTTAGAGAGTCATGGCTGGGGGTCATTTTGAGCCTACTCTCAGCTCTCTGCGTGGTGCAGTTCACTTGCTAGAATTTTTAAAAAAGTAGGGTAAAGGCAGGAAAAAGATTACCTTTTCGATTGCTGAAGGGCAGAGTCAACTCCCGGTCATGATCACATGATCCCAAAGTTGGAGGAGGGGATAGGCAAAATGGGTAACTTGGGATTCTGGGAACTTCTCTTTCTTCGTCTGAATGGACTTTTCCCAGTGTTTTTTTTAAAACAGTAGCCCCACCAAATGCACAAACACAACCTGAAATCATATACTAAGCCAATAATAAGATATAGAAAAAACACAGCACTGCTACCCACCCTAACTTTGGGGAATAACTGAATAGATGTGGTGCAAGGGGATGAGCTCCCCTAGGGCATGTGGACGTGCCCTCACTCTCCTGTACTTGGAGGGCCATCAGAACCCTCCAAAGAGTAACCCAGTGGAGCAATGCCTATCATGAGTTGAAGTGAGCGTTTGCTTCTTAAAAGACTGGTACCTAGACAGGACCAGTCAAATTGGCTGATGCTTCCCCCTTTGGGCACGTCCACCCACCACCCTATTACTGGTAAAAGACAGATACAGCCTTTTTAAAAAAGTTCTTCTTGTTGTTTATTCAGCAACACTGCTGCTTTTAATTCCACCCCTCCTTTGTTTATTTATTTATTTATTCCATTTTATATACATTACTGGCTTATCCTTGGCTCACTTCCTTATGCCCCCAGAAATGTCTGCTGCCTGCCTGCCTTCCCTCCCTCCTCCCTTGCCCGCCTTGCAGGGATGGTTTGTGTCTGGCTTTGACTCAGGGGAGAAGTCCTTCCTGCGCTCAATTAGACTTTTGGAAGTTCCAAATCCATTTTTCAAGTGTGGAAGAAGATTCATATTTAGGTTGATCTCTACTCCCCAATTCATGGCATCTTGGGATTTCCTTTGAAATGACCCCATTGAGCTGTCTGCAGGTTTAAGCTCCGCCAAAAATCAGGGGATGATGGGATTGCCTTGTACCTTGGCATGATTGTGGGTCTAGATGGCATCTGTGAGTGTGCCCACTTCCCTTTTTTTTATCTGTCCAAATGTCCAAGAACAGTCCACGTCTGCAAATGGGGTGCCCAATTTTCATAAATTCCCAAAAATCAGGGGATGATGGGACTGCCTTGAGTCTTGGCATGCATGTGTATCCCTGAATAAGCTATCATGGTGGCAAGTTTGAGGTTCCTAACGTGCAAATTGACGGAACTATCGAAAGGGGTATGAATGGGGTGCCCGATTTTCATAAATTCCCCAAAAATCAGGGGATGATGGGATTGCCTTGAGTCTTGGTGTGTGTGTGTGTCTACATCCATGAGGTGTCATGGTATCAAACTTGAGGTTTCTAACTTTAACAGAAAAAAAGTTGTATACTTTTTTAGCTTAATGCAAGCCTATGGGGGGGGGAAGCGGAGCGGACATAGGCGGAGCGGGGGCGGAGCGAAGCGGCCCAATCCACAAATCGCGGATCTGGAAGAGAAGCAGAGCGGGGGGTCCGTGCACACCCCTACTGTTTATCTTGCTTTTCTTTTTAATGTCCAAGCATTACTCTAGATGTTTCCAGTTCGTGCAATCATGCAGCTTCGTTCTCAGAATTTTTGGGGATGTCAAGACATTGTTGTCATCTTCATTGTTGTAGCCCTCTATGTTTTCCCACAGCTTCTTCCATCTTTTTTCTTAGCAGAACAAAATCGGTGAAGGAAGAAAAGATGGTATAGCTGCACAATGCCTTTTGATTGTTATGCCTAGGAGCCCTCTGCCTGGAAGTACCGTTACTCTTAGGTAAGTGAGAGTACTTCCATTTATGTTCTGAAAAAGTAAGGAGGGTTTTCGGTATATCACATCCCACCATGTGGGAGATACAGTTGTCAAAAAGAAATGGTAGGTATTCATGTGCCTTAAATGGTATAATATTAGATATTACAATAGTTTGGCAGAAGATACAAGTCAACTATAAAGTCCTTCTCAAATTACTTTGATATTGAATTGCCATTCCAGATACCCAGCACAGCTTTCTGACTGGTAGTATAATTATCCCTGATCTAAAGGTATTTAGCAAAGTACCAGTACAGAATATGTATTTAGCTCGTCTTATCATCCGTACTATGAGAATAATCTAACTGGCTGCCCTTAAAGTTTCTTCAACCTCTAGCTAACCTTCATATTTCCTTGGCATTTCAGACAGGAACAAACAGTCCATTTGTATATAGATTTTGATTAAATTTTGCTATTAAAACAATACAAATGATAAAATCTGATAATTGATTACTGCTAAATTGTTGAAACGTTTTCACTTTATTAATTATGAGATTTAATCATTTCAACTGAGAAGCCAGCAATAAAAAGAGAATTGCCTCAAGAAATGGAATAGGAAGGGTAAAATGTTGTTCATTTGTTGTCAGTGATAAATTTTTCACTTTACATTTACAGCCAGGTTTTTATCAGGACATAGAAGTCAGATAATTGAAAAATCCACAGTGTTGCTCTTATGAAGATCCTGAGCAAGTATATCGTTGAGTTGTCAGCTTCCTATCCGTCCATTACATTTATGGTATTTGTGAGGTTTAGGCTCTAATCTTGCACACACCTTACCCGGGAGTAATAACTTCATCCCACGTACCTGTTTCTCTCGAATTATCCCCTACAGCGCTAAGATGTCGCCATTGTTGTTGTTGTTGCTACCGGACGGCTAGATCCTTTGCATACCAGGAAATGGGTTTAAGGGGGGAAATGTAAAAAAATAATAAAAAAATCAACGGATGACCCAATCTGATTCAAATTTGGTATGCTTAAAGCTCTTCTTAATATCTATTACTGTGCCAATTTTGATGTCTTTATCTTTAAAGCTTACACAGATGTAAGCATTTGTTTAAATTTTTTTCAAATCCTGCTCCTGCGCCCCAGTGGCCGCTCGGGGAAACAACAAATGATATGCTTGAAAATGAGTAGCACAATACGGCAAGGCTTTTGCCTTTGAAGCACAATTAAAGCAGGATGCATGGGAGTACTTCACAATAAAAGCAGATTATAAGATGGAAAACTTCGGAGTCCTTTTCACGCAATTCGCAGTGATTGCACAGTATAATGCTGGTGTGATAAAGCTCTAAGTCTCACTGAACTCAATACGACATTTCTGAGTAGCATGCATAGAATTGCACTGTTAATTCAGCAAGGTGGGTGCATGTGTGCACACACATTTGCAAAGAGATTTTGGTATGTGAGGGGAAAGATCCATAGCATTTCACAAAGACATATTTTTAGAAGTATTTCAGATTAAATTGCAAAAAAAAATTAAAAAAATCCAGTGTCTTTTAAGAGTACTTGCAGCAGGAGAGGGTGCTCCAATGGCCCTCCTTAAACAGTTATCACTAGCAAGTAGGGTAAGACCTGTTGGAACCTGGCTAGGATTTTTGTTTCTTGAAAATGTCGGTGTCAGGGAGAGGTTTGACAGTTGCTGTTTCTTCTCAGACGTCAGACTTGCATGCCATTTGGCCTTTTCCCTCTGCCTGGTGTGGTATATGAAAGGCAGTTTCACTCTACCTCAGGTGTAGGGTGACCAGGGCGGATGCCAGACTATTTTGCGCCCTAGGCAAGGCAAGCTACTTGCACACACACACACACCCAAAATTGCCAACTTCGATTCAGCTGTTCAAGAAGAGTTTCTGAACTATTATATTTTCCTTTTATTATGTTTTTACTTAAAACCGCTAATTTGTATAAAACTGTGACCCTTAAAGGGCAGTACTGTGCCCCTCTGAGGTCTGCTCCCTAGGCGGCTGCCTAGTTGGCCTAATGGTAGCACTGGCCCTGAGGGTGACCGTATGGAAAGGAGGACAGGCCTCCTATACTTTTAACAGTTGTATATAAAAGGGAATTTCAGCAGGTGTCATTTGTATGCATGCAGCTCCTGGTGAAATTCCCTCTTCGTCACAACAGTTGAAGCTGCAGGAGCTATACTAGGGTGACCAGATACAAAAGAGGGAAAGTCTCCTGCAGCTTTAATTGTTGTGATGAGGAGGGAATTTCACCAGGTGCTGCAGGCATACATATGACACCTGCTGAAATTCCCTTTTCTACACAACTGTTAAAGATACTGGAGCCCTGTCCTCCTTTCCATATGGTCACCCTACACAGGTGAGGAAGGATGGTGGCTAGATCCATCTCTGCCACTTCCGCATGGGGGGAAACCAGACTTGCGGATTCAGTGACCTTCCTGCCAGGGAGCTTTTTAAAACGGATGCAGTACCTCTTTCAGCATTAGAGCCTAATTCCATTTTGGGGGAGCTTTTGGTGCCCACATTCCAGTGGTGGGAGGGGATGATAGCAAAAAAAGGGTTGGGCCAAAATACAATAAATCAATAAATCAATAAATACCAGCATATTTTAGCTTACCACTCTTATTGCCAGCAACTGAGCTTTAGGAAAGCCATTTCAACCTTTTAGAATGGTGTATGTGTGTGTATCAAATCTAGGAAGGCACTCAGTGATCGGTGGCTGGGAGAAAGGAGGTGGAGCCAGGGGAAGGGGGAGTGGCCTTCTGGGAAACCCCAGAGGTTCAGATTTGGCCTCCAGGTAGGCTGGTTTTGGCCCCTGGTTCTAAATTCTGCACCCCTTGTTTTAGAGCCTAATAACTTTTATTTTATTTTATTTTAGAAAATAACTTTTCTTTTTCCTAAAGCTTTTAAAACCTGATGTTGTTCGGACTCTATACTGTTAGTTTTACCCTACCCTGTGCCTGTTTGCATTCTCTTCCCCTCCTTATTGTTTTACTATGATTTTATTAGAATGTAAGCCTATGCGGCAGGGTCTTGCTATTTACTGTTTTACTCTGTACAGCACCATGTACATTGATGGTGCTAAATAAATAATAATAATAATAATAATAATAATAATAATAATAATAATAATAATAAAAAGTGGGGTTGCATGCAGGGAGACAAACCAGAATTTCCAGAGGTTGAAAGTGGTCAACCTTTGCAAATTTTTCAATAAAGTGCTTCTTTACAGCATTGCCTTTACTCATGGTATGGAGAACAGACAGTGCCTTCCCATTAAGTCACACCCACTGTGTGGATGGCACATTGCAGATGTACAGGAGAACTGAAGCGCTATACCAGGCAGGCGTAGACATTTGATTGCAATTCTGAATGCAACAAAACCCAGGAAAGCACCTATTGCGTAGTGCTCAGACCCCTCTGTTTGGACGCACCCTGTATTTGGAAACAGCATATGCATTTTGTTGTTTTCGTTTAGGACAGTTTGCCTTCTGTAAGATCAAGTACTTTTTGATCTTCATCAGCTGTATTTCATTAGGACTAATCGTTAGCTTTAACAAGCACAGAAACATATTGTACATTATTAGGGTCATGAGCAACACATTTAATGGCCTGAATGCAATCTCATTTATTTTCCCCCTTTTTTATTGTGAATATTTATTATTTATTTATTTATTTATTTATTTATTTATTTATTTATTGCATTTCTATACTGCCCAATAGCCAAAGCTCTCTGAGCAGTTAACAAAACAGAACAAAAAAAAATACATCGTGAAACATTATGTATATAGGAATATCATCATTTTTTCCCCATCAGGTATACTGCTCATTTAAAAAAGGTGGGAGAGAGTTATGCATAGGTTTCAAGAAAAGCAGACCATATGCTTATATGTCTATATAGGGAAAGGAAAGGAACCTCTCGTGCCGACTCCTAGACGGATGCCTGCTTTCGCTGACGTTTTCTTGGCAGACTTTGTAGCGGGGTGGTTTGCCATTGCCTTCCCCAGTCGCAGTTACCTTTCCCCCAGCTAGCTGGGTACTCATTTTACCGACCTCGGAAGGATGGAAGGCTGAGTCGACCTGAGCCGGCTACTTGAGAACCAGCTTCCGCTAGGATTGAACTCGGGCCGTGGGGAGAGTTTCGGCTGCAGTAACTGCCGCTTACCACTCTGCGCCACACAAGACTCTTGTAATATTCATGTATTTATCCACTCGCAAGTCACGCCTATATAATACCTGTTCAAATACTGATAGCATTGTGAAGTCCTCAATCCATTGTATTATGGGAGGTGAGCAGTTGACTGTCCATTGTGACAGTATAACTCTGTTAGCTGTCATAAAGGCTCTGCAAATCCATTTGCACTGACCATGTGTTTGTTAACTTCCAATAAGCCAGTAGGTAGTTTAAGAAGACTTTATTTATTTATTTATTTATTTATTTATTTATTTATTTATTGCATTTCTATATCGCCCAATAGCCGAAGCTCTCTGGGCGGTTTACAAAATTAAGACAATTCAAAGTATAAAACAGCAGTATAAAACCATAATATAAAATACAGTATAAAAGTACAGCCAAGATAAAAACAGCAGCAATGCAAAAATACAAATTTAAAACAGCCAAGTTAAAATTAATTTATGGACTGTTAAAATACTGCGAGAATAAAAAGGTCTTCACCTGGTGTCTAAAAGCATATAATGTAGGTGCCAAGCGAACCTCCTTAGGGAGCTCATTCCACAGCCAGGGTGCCACAGCAGAGAAGGCCCTCCTCCTGGTTGCCACCTGCCTCACTTCCTTTGGCAGGGGCTCACGGAGAAAGACCCTGTGCACCGACATGCACATCATTCCATATTATAGATTGTTTCAGTACAAAGTTTATCTTTATTATGACCACCCCCCAAAAGGGAGCAACTACTGGGCATTGCCAAAGCATATGAATTAAAGAAGCACTAGGTGCATTACATCTCCAACAGTTATGCAAGTTAGACAGACTCTTATTGAAAAGGCATTGTGGAGTCTAATAAAACTGAAACAAGTTTTTTTTTTTACTGAATAAAACATAGCCTAAGATCCATAGAAGCTTCAGATACTGAGGTTAGGGCAACAATCCATTGACTAGGCAAAATAGGACACTCCAATTCCAATCCTGTCTTCAACCATGGGTATCATATTTATTTACTACTACTAAATGCGTGTATATATCTTGATCATTCAGGCAGTGTTCTGAAGGCAATGTTGTAAATCTGCAACATACAGGGGCTGCAGGGGAGAGGAGGAAATCCATTCTCCCAGCGGTTTTCTCCAACTGGCGAAATGATACAATTGGATACAGCTCTTGTCAAGGAATGGGGGGCTAGTATGGGCTCACAATAAAGTATCCCTCAAATATTTTATCCATTTATTTATGTGTTTTATTATTTATTTACAACATTTGTATACTGCTCCATATCTCCATAGCGGTGAGCATTAGAAGTAAAATGTTAAAAGATAATAAAGGACCTGTGCCTTCCAGTGGCTCTTACAGCCTTCTGGGACTGGCTCATTTATTTCATTGCTTCTTGTAAGAATTATAGGCAATTTTTCCAGTGCTCAAAGCAAGGTTACAATCGATATAAATCATTAAAAGCATCCAGACGTTCACTAAACCAGTCTTTGCCTTTGTTATCCATCTCCACATGATGGAGATGAATAGGTTCCCTCGTTGAGGTAGCAGAAGCACAAGTCACCTATGCATTTTAACTTTCCACTTCTCACTGCTTCCAGGTAACACACAAGACAGCTCTCAGCCACTTGCTAATTTCTCAGAAAACATCATGAATTCATATGGCTTTATAGTCGAAGCATGCTGTGAAAGACACATGTTCCTTTTGCCTCATGCGTAATCAATCAATCCATCATGCCTCTAAGGCCTTAGCTAGACCTAAGGATTATCCCAGGCAAATGGAGGGGTCATCCCTGCCTGCTCCCAGGATCCCCTGTGTGTCATTTGGATGTACAGGGATGATCCCAGGATATAGGCCTGGTCTAGCCATGGCCCTAGTCTTCAGGCCATGTCTACTTCGCTTTCAAAAAGACTGTCTTGCTTTTAACTCTCAGGCTGACAGTGTTTGAGTGGCATGTCAGTAACATTTGTGATTCTTAAAACATACCATCTTCAGCAAAGAGCCACTGTGGTATAGCAGCTGATGTTAAACAGGAGAGACCCAGGTTCAGCCATAAAGCTCATTGGGAGACACTGAGCCATTTATTCTCTCTCAGCCTAAACTACCACATAGAGGTGTTGTAAAATTAAAATGCAATCCTGAATTGCGTGGAAAAAGGGGGTTACAGAAATGCAGTGAATTAGTAAAGCATTGGTGTGAAGATATTAGGGATTATTGCTTTAGAAGTGAATGGTCAATATAATAGAGGTTCATATTGCGATGAACCATTTTACACAGATGACTATCACAGGCCAGCTATCAGTGCAAGAGAATGTATCATGGCTCTCTCAAACAGGGGAAGTAACTTTGGGGTGCAACGGAAGTAGGCCCAGTCTATATTATATTTCATTAAACAGAAAACCTACAGTTTACAAAACATTGTTAAGGCTCT
Source organism: Elgaria multicarinata webbii (assembly GCF_023053635.1). NCBI lineage: Eukaryota > Metazoa > Chordata > Lepidosauria > Squamata > Anguidae > Elgaria > Elgaria multicarinata. The sequence continues at coordinate 138,224,557 of NC_086171.1, forward strand.
AGAGCCTTCAACCAAGCACCGAAAAGCAGGGAAATTGGGAGTTAAGGCTCACAAGCCTTAGCGCCACATCCTCCCTAAGGAGGCAGAAAGTGCCAGTGAAATTCTCATTCTGCCAAAGCAAATAAACCATGAGGACAGGATGGAAAATAGGATATGCAGAGGTGACTGTGGGGTTGTGGAAAACTGGGCCACTGCAAGGTGGTATGTCCCATGGTTAGGAACACTGGGCCGTGCGTTCTTAAATAATGCTATACATTAAGGCTGAACCAACGTTCTCATTTGTGAAATTTTGACTCAAAATTGGTGAGGGGGCAGAATTTGGAGATGAGGAAACTGGTGGGGGGACAAAATTCTTTGAAAGGTTTATGGGGAGGCTTTCTGTTGGCAGGAGCTCTTTTTTCTCTTCTTTTATTGACTTTTTTTTTACTGCTGCCACCACAGGCAGCTGCAGAAGAGCTAACTGTAGCTCGCTACCACCATGCCCCCTACCCCAGGATGCCGCAGATGCTGTATTGTTCCTGTTAGAAGTGTGGATGCAACTCAGCTACCATCAAAAGGAAAACACAGAGAATAGATAGAGGATCTCTTAAGCTTCTCCTCTGATCTGTATTGCCCTGTCTTCCCATGGTAGACTGAGGCCTTTGCTAGACCTACCTGAAAGTCCGGTGGTGAGGAGGGGAGAGCCCGTGATGCAACTATCGCGGGCTCTTGACATAGTCTACACCTCAGGCGCGACAAGGTCAAGAAAGGACCCCGTTGCGTCTGTCATTTTGTTTACTCTCTTAAAGGGCTGGCTGCACACGAGTGCAGCAGCGGAAAGGTAAGTAGGTGTTTTTTTGTTTTGTTTTTAAAAAGGTTTCCCTGCTCCCCCCACCCTGCCCCCGATCTCCCCCCCCCCGGCTCCAATCTCCCCCTGGCTCCGATCTCCCCTTGGCTCTGATCTCCGCCCCGGCTCCGATCTCTCCCTGGCTCCAATCTCCCCCCACCTCGATCTCTCCCCCTGCCCCGATGGGCCCAGAGCTCCTGCAGAAAATACTGGGCTATAAGTGGAGCCCATTACCCCGGGGCAAGGGAGGGTTGACCCCTGCCTGACCCCAGGATCCTCTGTGCATCATCTGGATGCACAAGGGTGAGCCCGGCTGTCAGCCCAGGCTAAACCCTCGTCTAGCAAAGGCCTGATACTCTTATGGTTTCTAACTTCACTTCCTTCTTCATGCTCTTGCCTCTCATTGAGGAGACATCTTTTTGGGTCTCTCTCCATTCTGGGTTGGGGACCCTCCTATCCAACATGTATTTCCTGCAATAACATGCAAGCTTTCTTATTCCTTGACCCAGAGTCCCCAATGTGAATTATCCAGGGTAAAGCGTGCTCCTTCGACCAGGATTTCACATCGCTCAGCCTTGTCAAGTTCTTGCCGTTCTGCTAACAGTTCCGAGGCACTCTGGAGGGGTGGGAGGGGGGAACGTCAGCTGCCAGTCATAAGAACTGCCACAGCTACTTTTGGCAGCAGTGCTAAAAAGTTGTGTTTGTGTGTGTTTTTCAAAAAAAAAACACCACCTGCTACTGACACAAGTATTAGTTCCCTTGCACCTTTCAAAGAATTTCTTGCCACCAAAATCACCAAAAATACCCTTCCAAATTCACCATCTGTGAATGTGGGCATTTTCACCTAGCCCTACAGTATACTATCTCAAGCTATTTTAGCTCTCTTTTTCACTAGCTAAATTCAGACATGAATAAGTAAATCATTCTTAGCTAGGTGACATGTCATACCCTGTGGCATTTCACAGACACTAAAATGCACTGTAGACTCGTCGCACCTTACGTGTAAACGAGGGCAAGATCTCACGTTAATCGCAACGCAATGTCTCCCCTCCTCTCCCCCGGAGTTTCAGGTTGGTCTAGCTAAGGCCAGAGTTACTGTTGCGGTACTGTGGTCGTAGTGCTGGCCTCAGGGCTAAAGACTGGCCTTTAGCGTGGCCACTTCAGGGATTATGACAGGCTCCTTTCCATTTCCCGCTCTGAAAATGCCCTTCTACAGTGTAATATAGCAGTACACAAGGAATCAGAAGAATGTTGCTGTTGTGGGATTTCTGCACATGGTTGTAATCAATTGGAGCCTCATACAGGCAACCATTTACCAAGTCGTAACTTATCATGGTTCATATGTAACCACTTGGCAGGACAATACAGACAAACATCTTGCCAAGTAGTGAGAAAGATTTTATCGCCAGATTTCTGGCCACATGTGATAAAATCCTTCTCGTTAGTTGGCAGAACAATATAGACCTGATAAATCAAGGGGTGGGGGAACTTCTCCCTGTTGAAGTCAATATTACCTGGCTCAAAACTTGTTGGCATCCACATTCAAAAAGTGGGCAGAGCGAAAAGTACCTGGATTTATGGATGTGACTCTCACTTTTGTTCAGTACGCCACAGGGGGGAAAAGACATTTGAATCAGTCATTCTCCTTCCCAGAACTATGCAAGATTCCTTCCATCAGCTTTGTGGCCTTTATGGCCTGGGCAAGACTCTGGAAGTCCAGATTCAGAGACCTGAAGCAGGGATGGATGAATCTATCCATTTCCATTTTTCTCTGCTTCTCATTTTCCATTCTTAAGTTTGGTTCATCCTGAACACTGACATTTTTTAAAACAACAACACACATTTCCATGAAAATCCATAAGCATTTTTGTGCATATGTCTCTTAATACATACATTTTTGTATGCAGTTTTGCCTTATACAAATCTTTGCAAGCAATTTTCCTAGTATAATGCATTTTAATGTTATTTTTTCCTGAATAAATGCATGTTTTGAAAAACAATAAATTGGTGAACTCCATTGGAAAATTCAGAGAAGTTCAAATTTCAAACGATACCCAAGTTTCAGTTCGTGTAGTGGTTCCAAAGCCTTAAATTAAGTAAATTTGCATTAAAATGCAAACTGAACAAATTCCTCCCCCTTCCCTAGTCTCATGGTCCCTATTGGATCCATTTATTTTTCACCTCCATTGTAAATGGTCATACATATTCACTTTTCACCTTCGCACAGCATCTGCTATGGCTTGACCATGAGACAACCACTATGGAGAGAAGCCTGAGCTTCAGCTAAAGTGGCCTGTGTTGAGATCCATGCTCAGCTGTGAAACTTATTGAATAGCCTTGCAAACCCCTATCTGTCAACCTAAGTTATCCCACAGGAGTTTTGTGAGAATAAATCTATGTCCACTGGAGAAGGACCATAGCTCCATGACACAGCACAAGCTTTACATGTGGGAGGTCCCATGTTGGATCTCTAGCAACTCCACATAGGGAAAAGACATATTTGTGTATGACCATTTTCAATGGAAGTGGGGAATAAATGGATCCAATAGGGACTTTCAGAATAGGGAAGGGAAAGAAGTTGTTCAATTTGCACTTTAATGCAAATTTACCTAATTTCACTCTTTGGAACCACTTTGGAAACAGTGGAGTCTGGTGGCTTCGATTTCAGTAGGGCTGTGAATGAGTTCTGGGTTTCAGTCAGAATTCTAAAGGAGTTATCCAAGGTGCTGAAACCAATCCTCCAAATGTGTTCAACACCTTGGACAGCTCCTTTAGAGTTCTGACTGAAACCCAGAGTGCGTTTACAGCTTCACTGAAATTGGAGCCACCAGCGTCCACTACACAGAAAGAATTATGTAGACTTTTGAGACCTTGGGAGAGCCACCGTTGCCTAGAGTAATCTGACCTGGAATAAGACAGCTGCTTATGTGGTAAGCAAGCTGGAAGGAAGGAAGGAAAGAAAGGGAAATTATAAATAAATCATTCTTCGTTATGTGAAATGCTCTGCTGGAGAACTCTGTGGCATTTTACAGGCACTAAAGTGCCTAATATGCTCCAAGGTACTTGCAATTCCTTCCACTCACTTGAGTCATAGGATTTACACACAAAAATTCAATTTTGACTTCCAGCCTTGATTTACAGCCTGCCACACTATATAACATTTACAGTTTGGATCCAGCCATCTGTCAGATGCCTACCAGCTTAGGAACGCATACCATGTTTCTAACCAGAGTCTATTTCAGCCTGTGGGGGGGAGGTTGGGGGGTATCGGACTCCCACTCTGTTATTATTAATATTTATTAATATTTAATCAATATTTAATAAATTAATATTTATTTATAAAACACCATCAATTTTCATGGCGCTGTACAGAATAAAACAAAACAAGACAATCTGCCATATTGTCTGCTTCCGCATTTCACAATAAGGTGTGAGAGTTTGAATACATTTGCTTTTACTGGAGATTTTATGCCAAAAGTGAATTAGATGTGTGTATTAGATTCTTTATTGTTTTGTTTTATTGTCACAGAAGCAAATTTTCCAAAAATTATAAGATCAGTGGTTGTAAGTTTATTAGTTGCAGCTAAAATTGTCAGAGCAAGATGTTGGAAGATATCTCATCCCATAACCATAGGATCTCAAAAAATTATCTTGCAGCACATGGAAGTTGTTGCAAGTGGAATGCATAATTTCCTCCCTGTTGGCATGAACAGACTACTGATGTTCTCCCAAACGCCATATGGCTGTTGCTCTAACCCAGCCTTCCCCAACCTGGTGTCCTTCAGATGTAGACTACAACTACCATCATCCCTGACCATTGGCCATGGTGGCTGGGACTGATGGAAATTGTATTCTAAAACCTCTGGAGGGAACCATGTTGTGAAAGGCTGCTCTAAATAATTCATCTCAGGCTATTAATGGCTACTAGTCCTGATGGCTAAGTGCAACCTCCAGTATCAGAGGCAGTAAGCCTGTATACACTAGTTGCTGGGGAACATGGGTGAGAGTGCTGTTGCACATGTCCTGCTTGTTGGTCCCTGGTCAATGACTGGTTGGCCACTGTAGGAACAGAATGCTGGACTAGATGGACCCTTGGTCTGAGCCAGCATGCTCTTATGTTCTTTTTTCCATTCTTACTGAAAAGTTCTTAAGTGTCTAGTCTAACACAAATGGGCATGGACATTTGATTTTCATTGCCTAACAGTCTGAATAAAATAGTAAAATCTCACAGTCAGGGGGAAAAAGGTGAAATAAAAGAGGAACAGGATGAGCTCTTTGCTGTTCCATTGCCCAACGGTTGTACAGTACTTTGGGACATTAAGTACAGATTTCATTTTGCTACCACGTCATAAACTCCACTGACACCGAAGTTACACATCTCTGCAACATAGATAATAATAATAATAATAATAATAATAATAATAATAATAATAATAATAGAATGGTACAATAAAATGGATATTTTAGCTGTTTGCTCAATGTCCATGCTTCTTATGGATGACAATTTGTACTAGTCAAGTCCACTAGCATGGTCCATGGAGACCAAGAACACATAATAGGCAGGGCTGGCTGTACATGCTGCTTGTATCCAGGTTTCTGATGTTTTATGGTGGTTTTATTTTTATTGTGACTCTATAGATGCCTTATGAGGACTGAGCCCAAAAAATATTTTAAATAATTAAATAAATAAAATAATATGATGTAACGGCAGTATAAAAATATCTATATAAAATAAAATAAATGCCTTTCTCAATTCAGAGAGAATGACTTATATCCCAGAAATACTAAGCCAGTTCTTCCCCAGTGCTTCCTTTTCCATCAGAGAGAAAGAGCATGGGTGACATTCTTCTCTTTCCAAGCACCTCATTCTTTATGAGAGGCTTGAAGAATGCCCATTGTCACCAAACAACTGCAAGTACATCTATGAAAACAAAGAAAGGAGCTTTTGCATTCTATTGTATATGTCTGGATTAGTATGTCTGGTAAGTAGGGAATGTTAGAACTGAGTGGGTCTCGTTTATGATGTAATAGATAGGGGAAAGAGGAGTATATAAGGAGTTTGTGGGGATAGAGTGTTTTTAGGTTTTGTTTTCTTGTGGTTTTTATTTGTAAAGTAAAAAGAGTTTAGATTCTAGGGACTTAAGCTTGGTATAAAGAGAGAGGTGGTTGGTGTGTGGAGAGTTCAGATTAGGCAGGATTGAAAGTATTATATTTTTATTTAAAGTCATTTATTTATTTATTTATTTATTTATTTATTGTGAACTGCCCAGAGAGCTCCGGCTATTGGGTGGTATAGAAATGTAATAAATAAATAAATAAATAAAGTCTTTAAATAACAATAAACTTATTATTATTTTGTTAGCTACCGAATACCACGTGTCAGCTTGGCATTATTTACCTCCCTTACAGTTATTAAGCACCCACCCCATATTATACCCACAGTATATGTAGAGCAGATCATGTATTGAACCTGTTTCCCTCATAGCTAGTGGAAAGGTTTTAATTAACCCTCCCTCAGGTTTTCAAATGGTGGTGCTTGGCCTGATAAGGGTTTATGCCAAGATATCTGGGCACCAGGTTGCCTAGGATGACCATATGAAAAGGAGGACAGGGCTCCTGTATCTTTAACAGTTGCATAGAAAAGGGAATTTCAGCAGGTGTCATTTGTATACATGGAGATCCTGGTGAAATTTCCTCTTCATTACAACAGTTAAAGCTGCAGGAGCTATACTAGAGTGACCAGATTTAAAAGAGGGCAGGGCACCTGCAACTTTAAACGGTATGATGAAGAGGAAATTTCACCAGGTTCCCCATACATACAAATGACAGCTGCTGAAATTCCCTTTTCAGTACACCTGTTAAAGATACAGGAGCCCTGTCCTCCTTTTCATATGGTCACCCTAAGGTTGCGTATCCTTGGTTTAGGTTTTTAGAGTCAAAACAAATGCCTTGAATTGTGCCATAAGTACATAAGAAAAGCAGTGCTAGGTCCATCTAGTCCAACAAGGGTCCATCTAGTCCAGCATTCTGTTCACAAAGTGGCTAACCAGCTATCAACCAGAAACCCACAAGCAAGACATGAGCACAATAGCATCCTCCCAGCCATGTTCCCAAGCAACTGGTGTATGTAGGCATACTGCCTCTGGTACTTCAGATAGCATATAGACATAAATGTTAGTAGCCATTTAGTAGCTTTCTCCTCCAGGAATTTGTCTACCCAGAAATCAACATATGTTCTGAGCAGCCAGAACCATATGAGAGAAGGGTAACAGAGGGCCATCTTCTCCCATATGAACTTAACCATACACATGCCATGCTCCCCCATCCTCAGAAGTGTGGTGGGTGCATATGTGGCATGGGTTGTCATGGTAACGGAAGGAGGGGAAAGAAGGGAGTGGCATTTGGGAACAGTTAGGAAAGGAGCAGGGGAAAGAGAGGGGGGAAAGGAAAAGAGGAAGGCGTTGGAGGGGTTTGGGGAAGATAAGGAAGAGAAAGTGATGTTGGACAGAATGTATGTAAGGAGCAGGGAATTGGGCAGCCTGCCACGTTGAACAGCATGTCAGGAGCAGCATCAAGATGTTTACCCGGGCAATGTGCACGGCCCTGCAGGAATGGTTGGACATCCATTTAGGAGTTCAGACAACTCAAGCACTCACAGAGTATTAATTGTTAAGTTGTTAATAATAAATCCCTAAGTTTTGTAAAATGAAAGGCTGTCCGTGTTTGTCTAAGTTCCGGTGCCTCATTCAGATTCCTTACTTTCGGTTACATATACATGAGATAGCAGCTTCATGGCCAAGGTGCTGTCTTTCTAGAGAGGCTCATCCTGTTCCACTCCTCTTAGCTTCCATACAGGAAGTCGACATTCTGTTGTGGAGGCTTTTGTGGGTTGCTGAATGGTTCATGTTCACTGGGTTTTGTGAGTTATTAATTGCTGGGTTTTGAAAGTTATTGGTTCTGCCACTATTTGTTTTTTTTTTTTTCAGTTTGTTGTTAGTTCATTTATATTGGTTTTATGCACAATTTTTAAAAAATTGTGTTGTAAGCCACCTTGTGGGTCTTGGCAGGTCAAAAAGGTTGGCTTTAATTACTTTAAATAAATAAGTAAAATTAAACCCTTTGCTGGGTATTGGGTCCAAAGAGTTATACGTGCTTAGCCTCTGTGGAGTGGGAAAGAGAAAGCCTAGAGTCAACTATCTGCTAAAAACAATGGTTGGATAATACCCCGCATGGCTAAAACTGTGGGTCCCTGCACAACTTTCTTCTGCCATTAACACACTCGGCGATCCATAGGCTAGCTGTTATCTCTCAGTTTCAGTCTTGTGTCTTCAAAATGGGGACAATATTAACCTACCTTAAAGGGTTGTTGTACAAGTGACTGATTCATGTGAAGTGCTTTGTACAATCTGAAACTCGATATAAATTGTGGTTGTTGTTGCTGCTGCTGCTGCTGTTTCGGCTGCCTATGTGTCAAAGGAATAAGAACCAGCTGTTGAGATCAACCATTGATCTCAACAGCTGGCAACCATTGCCATTATTATTTTGCATACATATGTAGCGGTGCAGTCTCCTGAACCAAGCCTTCCAGAGTTCAGCTGACATGAAAATAGAGTAATAGCAAGCAAGACAACCAGAAGGAAAAAAAGTCTACAAAAGTAACTGCATGCTCCATAAGGACCAGAGTGTTGATAAGAAAGCTGACACCCTCAGAACATGGGACTGAATCAAGATTTTAAAAGACCCTCTTCCAAACTATCTAGATTTATACCTTGGCAGAAAGCCACTGCTCTGTAGTATACAGCAGATGTCAAAGCAGATGTCTTTCAACACTTGTCTCTGAGGAGTGTCTCTTTCTGCTGAAGGAGATAACTGTGCATCTGCTTAAAAATATTCTCGTTGTTTTTCAGGGAACCACCATGCCAGGAGGCCCTTTGACATAGAATTGTGTGTGCAAAACATTGCTAGCTGAAGTTTTTGCATCTTGCTGTGACATAACATTAATGACACAGTTCCATCGCTGAAACACATACATTTGGAGCAGTTTTTCCTCTGATAGCCACTTTTGCTGAATCCTGAATTGGGAACTCCATTGGAGCAGTTCTTTACCCTCAGTTATGCCATCATTTTTCAGGTATGCCAACCTTGGCATATTGGTAACACGGCCAAAATTATATTAATCTTGGCTCATATATTGCAACCATAACATGGAAAGAGCAGGGCAGTTTCTTTGGGGGCTATTCTACCCAGGGCCGGTGCTACCATAGAGGCCACTCAAGTGGCTGCCTAGAGCGCCAAGCTAAGAGGGGCGCCAGGCACAGTGCAGCACTCACGCGTGTTGGCTGTGAGCTTTTTGAAGCTCGAAGATTCAGCTGGGGCTGGGCGGGCAAGATGGCGCCCAGCAGGAAGCGAAGCCAGAGATGCTGGGGTGGGGGTGGGGCAGCTCCATATTCAGACTTCCGGAACGTGCCCGGAAGAGAGAGAGAGAGAGAGAGAGAGAGAATGTATGGGTGAATGGGGTGCATGGGGTCTTTGAGTGAATGCATGTGTTCATACGTGTGTTCGTTTGGAGTGAGTGAGGCTGAGTGTGTGTGTATGTGTGCGCGCGCGTGTGTGAGTTGGGTGGGATGATTTGGAGGTGACATTCCTATTAAACAATGCATTTTAGACCCTTAGACGCTCCTTTCCAATTTGTTTGCTATAATTGGCACAACGTATTTCTTGCACTTTAAAATAAATTTAGCAGTTTCAAGTTTTGTGTTTCTTATTTTTTCCAGGAAACATCTGTTCTTAAAAATCAAAGTTGGCATTTTTTTTGGGGGTGGTGGTGAAAGTAGCTCACCTTGCCTAAGGTGCAAAATAGTCTGGCACCGGCCCTGATTCTACCAACAAACCAGTCTACTCTTCTTCACTTCCCAGTCAGAAAGCAAGATCAAAGCCAGAACACGTCAGGTCTCGCTCCTTCTGTCAAAGAGCTGGTGAGCGAGCGGAGAGACAGAGCAGTCGCCACCCACCAGGGCCATGTGAACCTGCCTGTCATGGACCCACAGGGAAATCAACGCAAGAGCTCATATAATTGGGACTGAAGTGACGGGGAGACACCATTGGCTACCCAAACCCAAGCATCAAAGGATAAAAAGCTCAGCATGTTATTAGCCCCAGGACAAAAAGAAAACCGACCCTTCTTGGTTGTTTTCACCTTTTGTTCCTTTTGCAGTCAGAGCAACTAAATCAGAGGGAAATAAAAAGGACACGTTGTGTTGTCAAATGGCTCCTATGTGGCACTCTGGTTTGTGTTACAGAGTTCCATCAATCTAAGCAGGGGCTTTGCCATGTCCCTAGATCTGCTATGTTCCAGGAAATGCCTACCAAGAGAACAAAACATGATGTCACTACTAATGACACTTTTATGTTTGTTCACTAATTAATTGCCTAGTCGTCTTGAAGTGTCCACCAGCGTCTCTGAGAGTAAACTGAATTGCTTCTACTATCCTTTAAATTTGACAGTGGGTTTGTTAGCAAAGCAAACAGAAGAAGCTGCCAACTTTACAGTTACATATTTCATCATGTAGAGTAGCCATGCTTGGCATTTCTGTCAATGCCATCAAAGAAGTTAAAGATGCAGAGTAGATTATTGTTTGTTTTATCCATTACAGGCTAATCATGAGCAATAGTAGAAAACTGGGCTGCAGGTTTATAACTACGTAACCCTAAAAAAATAAAAGCATGGAGATTTGTGGAATAAGCTTTCCATTAGTTTTTAAAGTGCTAAAGACTCTTTTTTGAGCTTCATCCCACATACCTGTTTCCCTCAAATTATCCCCTACAGCGCTAAGCTGTCACTGTTTTTGTTGTTGTTGCTACTGGGCGACAAGATCCTTTGCATACCAGGAAATGGGTTTAAGGGGGGGAAATGTAAAAAAATCATTTAAAAAAATCAACGGATGACCCAAATTGGTATGCTTAAAGCTCTCCTTAATATCTATTACTGCGCCAATTTTGATGTCTTTATCGTTAAAGCTTACGCAGATGTAAGCATTTGTTTAATTTTCCTTCAAATCCTGCTCCTGCACCCCAGTGGCCGCTCAGAAAACAACAAATGATATGCTCGAAAACTAGTAGCAAAATATTGCACTTCTTTTCGTTAAGAAGTGCAATTAAAGCAGGATGCATGGGAGTACTTCACAATAAAAGCAGACTATAAGCTGGAAAACTTTGGAGTCCTTTGCATGCAATTCACAGTGATTGCACAGTATAGCACTGGTGCGATAAAGCTCTTTAGTTTTGCTGTAATTTTGGGTGACCATATGACCGGATTTGCCCGGGTTTTTGACAACAAATCCGGGAGGGGGAGAGGAAATCCGGATTTTCTCCAAAGAGCAGCTCTAAGGGGAATTAACAAAAATGCTTATAACTCTGTCATTTTTTAAGATAAAGACATGAAACTTGGCACAATGGTAGCTCTTAGGAAGGGCTTTGGTCATACCAAATTTGAAACAGATCCGTTCATCCATTGATTTTCTAGGAATTTTTTAAAAATTGAGGTTTTAAAATTATTATTTTTTAAATCATCATTTTTAAAGTTAAAGAGATGAAACTTTGTACCATGATAGGATTTAGGTAGAGCTTTAGCCACACTAAATTTGAAACAGATCTGTTCATCCATTGATTTTTTAGGATTTTTTTAAAAATTGAGGTTTAAAAATTATTATTTTTAAAATCGTCATTTTTAAAGATAAAGAGATGAAACTTTGTACCATGATATGATTTAGGTAGAGCTTTAGCTACACCAAATTTGAAACACATCTGTTCATCCATTGATTTTTTTAGGAATTTTTTAAAAAATAAGATTTTAAAATTATTAATTTTTAAACTGTCATTTTTAAAGATAAAGAGCTGAAAGTTGGCTTTTATGTAGAGCTTTAGCCATAGCAAATTTGAAACAGATCTGGGGGCAATAGCAAACCCTGTTAACAACAACAGCAGCTTGCAATGAGTGAAGATACAGTCAGAAAAGATATTTGAGGGAAGGGGAGAATGTAACACACAGAGTATAGCAAAAGCTTCAAAGTACAGCAAAACCTACAAAAGTAGGAGTGAGTGAATTTCAGATACATTGAATCTCTCACTTGTTCTTTATTTCAGTGATTTTAACATTAAGATGTTATGTAGAACAGATTTGTCTTAAATGTGTGCTGTAAAATCAGACATGTGACCAAGGCTATGTTTGGGTGGGCACGCCCCCTTGGTACTGGACACGCCCCCTTGGGGTGACCATGTTGTCCTCCTTTTTGGTTTCCAAATGGTCACCCTACTAAACCACGATGGTTAAGCATTTTGAGCTAAACATTATGGCTTAGCATCTCATGTGAACCATGACTTGGGGCCTTGCTAGACCCTGCCGGATAAGGCAGCAGGGAGGCGGGGTGACAGCGCGCTAACTTTAGCACACGCCACCCCGCCTCCTAGACGGCCTTTTTTGTTGTTGTTAAAGGGGCCACGTGCGCCCCGAAGACTCTGTAGAAGGTAAGGGGTTTTTTTTACTTAAGCCCCCCAACCTTTTTTTAATTAAGCCCCCTGCCCCCTGCCCACTCTTTCCCCGCCCTCCCTCCCCATCCCCGTCCCCTGTGTCGCCCTCTGCCATCCCTCCCCGTCTCCCGTGTTGCCCTCCGCCATCCCTCCCAGTCTCCTGTGTCGCCCTCTGCTGTCCCTCCCAGTCTCCCGTGTCGCCCTCCGCCATCCCTCCCCATCTCCCGTGTCACCCTCCGCCATCCCCCTCTCCTGCCGGTCTGGCCTCCCCCCCATGTCCCCCCCCGGGATCCCCCCGGCCCGATGGGCACAGCGCTCGTATGAGCGCTGTGCCCAGTCCGTGGCTTTTCCCGGCTACTCGCGAGTAAGCGAGTAGCCGCAAAAAGCCACGGACTTTGCTAGATGTTCCGCAGTCCCGGCCTTAGGCCGGGGCTGCGGAAAAGGCGCGCCATAAGCGACTTCGCTTATGGCGCATTAGGGGAGGTTTGAGCACGGCTTGACCCCGGATTCCCCTGTGTGTCATCTGGACACACAGCAGGGAAACCGGGCCTCAAAGCGTGCTAAGGCCTCATCTAGCAAGGCCCTTAGTGTGTTGTGTGAACCATTCCTAACTATGGTGGCTACATCTGCTTCCACCCCTAGGTTCCATGAATGAAGGTAATAGTGAGATAAAGGTCTCATCTGGAAGCAACCTATGTCTAGAACTCATTTCTCAAACTGGCTGCTGCCCTATGTTTCAGTTTCTCTGGTGGTGTTCCCCAGAACTCCTTACCTACATTTATCCTCTCCCTTGGTTCCTTCTACTATCATTACAAGCTCCCCAATCCAAGTACTCACAGTGGAAAATAATACCCATGAAGCACTTCAAAACATGTAGCATATACATAGTTTTCTAAATTTATTTATTTATTTATTTATATGTACCCAGAGCAGAGCACAACATAATAATGAAACGATATAAAAATAAAATGATCAATAAAAATGCAAGTAGAAATAATTCCCCAAAATAATGACAAACTATAATGACACTTCAAAACACAAAATGTAGCAAATGCAAGAATAAAATATGATATATCTTTAAACTAGCAGCAATAAAACCTAGATGTTACACATTAAAAGCCTTTTGAAATAAATGTGTCCTCAGTTTCTGGCAAAAGACACACCAAAAGGGAACCTGAAGAATTTCAGTTTGGAGGTAATTCAAGAACCACAGCACTACTACAGAGATAGCAACGTCTCTTATCCTTACTTGCCAAATCTCCTAAGATGGCATGGCACTGAGAACATGGCCTCTGATATTGATCTTAATTCCTTTGTCGGCCTCTATGAAAGCAAATGGTCCCTATGGCAACCTGGTCCAAAGCTGTTTAGGAGTTTTGGGCTTGAACCAGGACTGTGAACTGAACCTAGAGCAAATAGGAAGCCAGTGCAGTTGTAGGATTGGAATAACATGTTCCAACCTGCAAGCCCCAGATAAAAGTCTGATAATTGCATTTTGGGCCAAACTGAAGCATCTAAACCAACATGAGTGTCTTCAAAGTTCATTACAATAATCCAGTCTGGCAGTAACTGAACATGGATGCCTGACGCCGTCCACCACCTCTAGATAAGGCTAACGCTGGCATATCATGGTGCAGCAAAAAAAATGACATTGTAAACATCCATCAGAGTTCTAAATAAAGAAACAACTTTATGTAATAGAGACCAGAAACTTATTTCTCTTCTATGTCATGACAGTCTAAATGCCAAACGTATTGCATCTGTATTAAACCATGACTAGAGAGAACAGTAACTAGGCTTCATCTTCTAATGTAATTTATTTGCCTTTCTTGTGTGATATGCCTAATGACATTAAATGTAATGAATTTTGAAAAATAGGAGTAGGACATGTAGCAGAGTGGACAGTTAAACTTCCTAAACAGGTATAATCATATTTGCCCATGAAATGCTTCATATAGACATGTCAAAAACAAACTAGAATTGGAATAGTTCTAATTTCATGCTGAAATGGGAAGTTAAATGCTCTGGGGTGGGAATTCAGACTTTAAAATGCTGCTGATTGTCCATTTGGGGTGTCATTATAGCATGCTACATCCCATCAGCAGGTATCGCTAGCACATTTCCCCTTCTTATAAGGTCACTCCCGCCAGCTCCAGTCTCCCCTCTTCCTCCTCCAGTCCAGCCTCAGACCCGTTTCCTCCTCTCACATAGATCACTCACAGTCCTTTCCCAGATTCCTTGTTGCCATCTTCAAGCTTTCCCAGGAAACAGCAATAGGCTCATCCCTTCCTGCCTGCCTTTTTTGAGGGGGCAGCTGGAAGTGTTTCTAAGAGAATCACTGTCTTTCAGCCACCCACAATCTATATTTCCTAAGAAACTCTTTCTAAAAATGTCAATATATGCTTTCTAAGAAAGTATATATAGGTCCATGTGGGGCACAGAGGCAATAAGGGTAATAAAAATGGCAGGTGGCTTTTGAAGTCCTTGTGGCTGCCCTTTTCAAAATAATAATTAATTCATCATTATCATCATTAACACAGGCTATCAAGAGGGCACCTTGCAGGTGTACAGGGAGCTGTCTGTGGGTGCATTGGTACCCATAGCCACCACATTAAATACCCCATGTCTATGAGAACTGGAATATAAATGATATTAATGAAAATAGTCTGAGCATGCACTTCAAGCACAAGAAAACTCAAACCAGATGATGATGATAACAACAACAACAACAACAACAACAACAAATTATTTATTACCCACCTCTCCCTCTGGATCGAGGCGGGGAAAACATTGAATACAAAAATACATAAAACGGAGTTAAAACATATAAAATGAATACATTATTAAAATAACAGCCAAACATCTTAAAAATTTGACTGGGTAGGCCTGCCAGAAGAGATTAGACTTTATAGCTTTTTTAAATTCAGAAAGATTGTTAAGTTGGCGAATCTCTCCCGGCAGGCCATTCCACAGTCTGGGAGTGGCAGAAGAAAAGGTCCTCTTGGTATTTGTTGTCAGTCTAGTTTTTTCTGACTGAAGTAAATTCTTTCTAGAGGACCTGAGTGTGCAGGGCGGATTGTGCGCGGATTGGGAGAAGGCGACCCCGCAAGTAACCTGGACCCAAACCATGTAGGGCTGTAAAGGTAATAACCAACACTTCATACTTTGCCCAGAAACTAATTGACAGCCAGTGAAGTGATTTTAAAATTGGTGTAATATGGTGACCAATCTGGCTGCCATATTTTGATAAAGTTAGTGACTGAGAAGAGATGGAATTAGGAACATCTGCCTTATGCTGAGTCAGACCATTGGTCCGTCTAGCCCAGTATTGTCGACACAGGCTGGCAGCAGCTCTTGAAAGTTTCGGGCAGGGTTTTTTTCCATCCCTATCTCAATATGCCAGGAATTGAATCTGGGACCTTCTACATGCAAAGCATGTGCACTACCCACTGAACTATGATCCCACCCCATAGCTCAATTCGCCATCATATATATCAACATCTTTAGTATCCAGGGAATGAATGGTTGGGCTTTGATTACTGTTGTGTACAGATTAATGGCAGAGACCAGATACTTAACTAACAGCACAATACTGTGAACACCTACTCAGAAGTAAGTCCCACTGAGTACAATAGGACTTACCTATTTCTTCTATTCTAACACACACTTTTCCCCCCATATAAACATCTCTAAAAATGTCTTAGAATCGTGGGTGTGTCTTAGGTTTTTTTTTCTGTTGGTAGTATTGAAATTAGTGTGCGTCTTACAATCGATGGCGTCTTACAATCGAAGAAATACGGTACTCCCAAGTAAGTGTACATAGGATTGCAGCCTAAATGAAATACGAGTCTAATAACGTGTGCTTGATATCTTAATTTAAAAATGTAACCTAACAAAACCATTTGCTTAAGTGTGACTACACTTTGGAAAGAGAGAGAAAATGTCAAGAACATATAAAAAAACAAATTAAAAGTTATTAAAGAATGATAGATAGATAAATACCACTGCCGTTATTATACCTCTGTTACAATGATCAGGATGTTTGATTCTAACATACCTTCCTCCTCTCCTCATTATTTTCCAAATCTGGGCACAAAATAAAGAACAGTTAGTTGTGCATGAGAGGAGAGATGGGGAAGGTTTTGGGAGGGGATGGAGAAGATGAAAACACATGGCATTATTACAAACAAACGAAAGCACTACTAGCCGCTTCATCCATATTCAATCCACATAGTAAAGAGAGACAGTCAAGTAGCCAAAGTGTGTTTCCTCTGGAGTCTTAGAAAGCCACTGGAGTAATGGATTCTCTTCCTGCAAGGCAATCTAACCTTGCAAAGCCAACATTTCAGAATAGAGAATGCAATTAAAATAAATTGTTCTGTTTCTCCTCTTTTGTCAAAGTTTGCACTGCTTAGACCTTATCTGACAGCTTTGCTATGGTGCTATTAAATGTTGAGCTCTATCACACCAGCGTTATACTGTGCAATCACTGTGAATTGCATGCAAAGGACTCCGATGTTTTCTACCTTATAATCTGCTGTTACGGCGAAGTACTCTGATGTGTCCTGCTTTGATTGTGCTTTTTCCCCAAAAAATAGCGATGTATTTTGGACCGCAGAAAGTGTGATTCTTTTGTTATTCTCCGAGCGGCTGGAGTGTGGAAGGATGACGAGGAGCAGAGTTGCACAGCCGCCTCCCTAGGCAACCCCAAAGCGAGTGCCGTGGAGCCCAGAGCAGGACCAGCCCTCTCGGGGCGCACGCCAGAGCAGGAAGATGAGGAGCAGGGCAACCCGGCCGCCTTGGCAGCCCCCAAGCGAGCACCACAGAGCCCAGCCCAGCCCTCCTGGGGCATGCACCGGAGCAGGATGGAGGTGGATGTATAATGCTGGTGTGATGGAGCAACAACAACAACAGCTTTCATATGCTATGTGATAGTTCGAGGGAAATGGATAGGTGTGATGAAGCTCATTATTTAACAGTGCCATAAAGATATGTTGAACAGGACAGCATTGTACATCGATGGGTTGGCTTGGCTGGCTGACAAAGAGAAAGAAAGGGATTGGGTGTTAGTTGTCTGGAAGAAGGGAAATGAGTAAATGGAGAGATATCTGTACAGGAATTAATTTGTTCCAGATTCTGGGTGGGTAATGAATTTGGGGGAAATTGATTATTAATTTGAGAAATAAATTACTATTAGAGGAATTTATTGTAAGCTAATTTGGAGAAGTTAATTGGCTTGCCTTCTCTGAAATGGGTGTTCTCTTGGAGCAGAAAAGTGTTCAAAGGAGTAGTTCTGTGTTTTGGGTCTCAGAGCCCCACGTCTTGTTCTCATATTCTTGGACATGTTGATTGCCTTTCAGTGTTACCAGTTTGCCTTCTGTATGTTCTGTATTTTGTAACTGGGCATGCCTCTGCAAAGTGACCATTTTGTGACAGAGCCCACAAGACTCTCAAATTTCCAAATCTGCTCAAAGATGCAAAAATTCTAGGAATCCCTTTTCGAGACTTTAGAACTAAGTAAGGTTGGTGACATTGTGGAAAAGTAAAAGGATCAGTAGTCACAGACACCCCAACCTGCTTGGTGCACTGCCATTGAGGGGCCCATCAGCCCATAAACCTGGAGCTGGCCCAGGCTGTGGGAGTGGAAGAAAAGAACAACTATTAATCAAACTTTAGTTGTGTAAATCTGACTCTCTTTCCTGCTAAGTGCCAGCTGATATGATGCATGCTTTGTCATCCTGGGAAATGAAGACGTTCAGTATGTAAGGAGAAGATGCCTGTTTGTTGAGTGTACAGAGCAGAGAAACGTATTTCCTAAGTATTCATTTCGAGCATGGAACAAAAAAGGTGATTAAAAAGAAGAGACTTCCCAAGCTAGCATTAGGCAAAGTTTTAAATACTAAAGAGATTTTCTGCATGAGTTGCACTCAACTCTGTACTGGGACACAGTGAAGCAGAGAAAGGGTGCCCCCCCTTTCACACTGGTAGCAAGCCAGTTATGTTCTCATGAGCAGTTTGCCAAGATACACATCATATATCTTAGCTTCCAGAAACTTACAGCTCAATTCTGTCTCCAAATATGTCACATCCTAAACATTCCACATATCTAATACGATGCAAACAAAGAACTGGTGTTTCTGGTAGCCAATTTCCAGTTGCTGTTCCACTGGATTGTTTATATTACAGGCTCAGATATAATTGGCTCTTCGGTGATAAAAAGCAGAGGCACGTATTTAAAATATTGAACAATTACTTGGGAAATAACTATAATAATCTGTGGCAGGATAGGAGGGTGGAAGTTGTTGGATTCTACTGATTAAAGGTCTTACATGTCTGATCACTTCTAGAGGTTAAATTAGCCTAAGAAGAACATGCTGAAAAACTGGAAGAGATAGTGGCCCTGTTCAGACAACACACTAAACTATGCTGCTTAACCACAAAATGGTTAATGGAATACACTCCGTTAACCATTTTGTGGTTAAGCAGCATGGTTTAGCGGGTTGTCTGAACGGGGCCTGTTAAAAGAATGATCATGCACAGTGTAATGGGTTGGGAATTAGTCCTGGGTGTGAGAAACCTCCATTTCCCTATATCCACTCAGTCCAAACCCTTACAAGCAGCAGACGTTGTAAACCTGTTTCTGGATTGTAGTATTTCAGAATTGTAGAATTGCAGCTCCCATTTGAAATAAAACAGAAAGTACAGATATCCTAATACATCATGATGATGATGATGATGATGATGATGATGATGATGATGATGATGATTAATTACAGTTCTGTGGTAATTTTAATTCGGTTTTGTCTAAAATATCGGTATGGATTTATCTTTTAAACTGCAGATCTGAATATTATGACTGTTGACCTTTTTTGTATTATTTAAATGTTCTTGGTTCTTTTAACTTGAGTTGATCATTGTTTCATATCTGATTTTTGTTTGATTGGTTGGGGAAGGGTTGTTACATATTGGAAGAAATGCTTAATAAAAAAAATATTTTTTAAAAAAAACTGCAAGTCTGGTTGAAACATCCTCTGTACAAAGAGATCCCCTACACACGCAAATGCATTGCCATAAAGGATGAAATGCATTGCCAAAAGGGGGACAAAAGAAGGTGCAGATGTGTTCAAAATTTGCATGTGCTAATTTATAGGCAACAACGTATATGTAAGTGTGCATCTTTATTCTAGGATGCCTTTCCTTAATATGCAAGCTTGAGTCTCTGTATTTGCTTCTTTTAAAATTTGTTTTAAGTGTTTTATTCTGTTTTTTATTTCTGTTTTATTCTTTGTTTTTGTTTTTATTTTTATTTTTATTTTATCTTGTACACCGCTCCAAAAATTTTCAATGGGGAGCGGTATATAAATATTCTAAATGAATAAATAAAATAGAAATACAAATCTTCCCAACAATGATGACTGTGACTCAGGTTTCTCCTCAGACAGTGGTCCAAGTACTAATTGCTGCTGGGCGTCTTCCAACTACTCCTTTCCCTTCTTGTGGTTCTTTATCTTCAAACCAGACTTGACTGGGCAGCCCTTCAAAAAGAGGATGCCTTCAAAAGAGAGTACGGTTCTCATTAAAGACTCTTTCCCCCCAACTTGCTAGATATCTATATGCCAGGAACTGTCTTGTAGAGTTCGATGCTAAGTCATGTCAGACTTGCAGTTTGAAGCCTGAAGTGCTACCACCCAGAAACAAGCTTTCCACTTCATCTGCTATTTGTGAGAAATAAGCCTCCATTGATAATGAGTATAAACTATTCAATATATTTATTGATTTACTATATCTATTCATTTACTTACTTACTATACTTATATAACTGTTCTCTGGGCAGCTCACATACAAGAAGTTCCATGTAATTCTGTCCCCTTCTTTCCCCATAAAAGCCACGTAGAGTCCTTTGCATGAAAATATGTTCTGTGATATCTGATCATATGAGAGGGAGAACATGATTTCATTGACTTTTAAAAAATATACATCTCTGCCAAACCTGCCAGAAATAAGGCCAAAGTTGAACAACTTGCAGCTTTAAGCCAGTCCTCAATTTCTGTATAGTGCTATTTGTTAAACTTGGAAGACCCATCATCTTGCAGCAACAAATGCATTTCTTGCAACGAAACACACATGCCTTCAGATTCTCTTGAAACACTTTTCTTTTCAAACATTTTTCTTGACAAAGGAAAGTTCTTTGCAGCAAACTGAGAAACTGTAACCAGACGTTCATTGGTATCAGCTGATGGATAAATGAAGATTTATACTGTAACTAATATTGCATCACAACATTCTAACCTTATAAACTGTATTTAAGTAAACTACAGCCTCAGCTAGACCAGGGGGTTGTTCCACGACGATCTCGTGATTTTATGATCGCGAGATCGTCACACTGGTCTACACGCGGCATGCAACATCACGGGTGCCTGTTTTGTTTATTTTAAAGAAGAAGGAGCGCACAAGTGCTTGTGCACACAAGGTAAGCCTTTTTTAAAAAAATAATTTTCCACACTCCCCCCACTCCACCCCTATTGGCGCAGAGCTGCTGAGGATTTCTGCACCCAGTGCACAGGTCCCAGCTCCTCACAAGTAACCGCAAAGAGCTGGGACAAACCATAACGGCGGGCCACACTTTGAGCTTCATCCCATGTACCTGTTTCCCTCGAATTATCCGCTACAGCGCTAAGCTGTCGCCGTTGTTGTTGTTGTTGCTACCGGGCAGCAAGATCCTTTGCATACCAGGAAATGGGTTTAAGGGGAGAAATGTAAAAAAAATCATAAAAAATCAACGGATGTCCCAATCCAATTCAAATTTGGTATGCTTAAAGCTCTCCTTAATATCTATTACTGTGCCAACTTTGATGTCTTTATCTTTAAAGCTTACGCAGATGTAAGGAGTTGTTTAATTTTTCTTCAAATCCTGCTCCTGCACTCCAGTGGCTGCTCGGAAAACAACAAATGATACGCTCAAAAACTAGTAGCAAAATATTGTACTTCTTTTGGTTATGAAGCGCAATTAAAGCAGAATGCATGGGAGTACTTCACAATAAAAGCAGATAATAAGCAGAAAAATTCGGAGTCCTTTGCACGCAATTCGCAGTGATTGCACAGTATAACGCTGGTGTGATAAAGCTCTTTATGAGACCATGGATAAAGTGGGCCTAAAGTGTAGGGCGAGATCCCGGGGCAAGGGAGGGATTATCCCTCCTTGATCCGGGGATCCCCTGTGCATCATGTGAATGCACAGGGACGATCCCAGGGATCGCCTCAGGATAGAGCCCCATCTAGTTATGGCCTACGTTTATTATATTTGTGTCCAACCCTTTCCTCTGAGGATCTCAAGGCAGCATAATGGTTCTCTGATTTTATCCTCACAACAACCCTGTGAGGTAGATTAGGCTGCAAAAAATGGAATCCACTCAGATTGTCCATTGAACTTCATGTTGAGTAGAAATTTGAACTGGGTCTCCCCAGGCCTAATCTAACCACTACACCACATTGACTTGAAAATGGAAGAATCAAAGCAGCTGAGCCATTGCCAGTGAACTGCCTCTTCAGCTAGTCCTTCGGCAACCCTTTGGTGCATAGGAGCTTTACTATTAATTAAATGCAGAATAGGAAATCTCTCTCACAACCATCTTACCTGTTTATCAATAATTCACAAAGCCAGAGGATCTCTAGCTCTGTTTCCAAAAGGCTGTCAGAAAGAAATACTTGGTCTTCCTGTATAATTTACACGTGGAGTTGTGTGTCTGTTGGGTTTTAAGGCTGAGCTGCGAAACGTTTTGATCTCAGATCAAGCATAAGGAATGCTGAAGGATATTTCGAAATGCTATCTAACAGCATCAAGGCTTTTTTTAAAAAAATGTGATAAATCTGTTTTTCCTACTGAGTCAAAGCATTCCCCATAAACTTTGGGCTCATCTACACCAAGCAGGATATTCCACTATGAAAGTGGTCTATAAAAGGCAGGAGCCACACGACTGCTTTATAGAGGTATTGAAGTGCACTGACCACTATTGGGGCCCTTTGACGCATACCATATACTGCTTTCATACCGCTATATCCTGCTTGGTGTGGCTCCTGCCTTTTACATACTGCTTTCATAGTGGAATATCCTGCTTGGTGTAGATGAGCCCTTTGAGAGACTACTCATTCTATTACACAAGTGGATGGAAATGAGCAAGCTTCCAATATTCCGTTGGCTCTGGGTTACACACACACACACACACACACACACACACCACTTTCATCTTTGCCAGTTGCTGGTTAGAATCAGAACAGAATATAGTTCCCAGTATTCTTGCAATGACATAAACATTAAAGATTCATCAAAGGCTCTCTCACCCAGAAGGGTCTAAATGCTTAAACAAGATGATTTTATTATATTATCTAGCACCCTCTCTGACAACATGTGCAAGTCCCATTATGGAATAATAACGTGCCAGGCTTGGTGGATGGAATAAGCAGTGCTGTGTGTTTGTTATTTCCCTGAGCAATGAGAAGATCCAGGAGCAGCCCTGCTCTGCTTAGTTTCCTTTGGATGAGAGTGCATTGGAGGCTCCAGACTGGTGCGCTCCAGATGCAACTTCCATGATCCCCCAGGCAGAAAATTGGTTTGTAATGTTTGCTTTATTTACAAATATACAAACAACGCACACATGGAGGCAAGCAGGAACTCCTATAAGGCCACTTTGAGCAGCTTCCATGTCTGCACCTCCAATTCCAGCTAGAAACTTTTAGCTCTCTGCCTTTTCCTCTTTCTAATTACCTGCTACTATTTATCACAAATCTTCCCTTTCTCCTTAGCTGGAAGATGGTCACTTTCCCCAAGCTCTAGTGGGTATCCCACTCAAAACTAGAGAATAGAAATATTCCCAACTACTTGGAGATCATTCCCTAACCATTAGCTCCCATTGAGAAAAATATTAGCCAACCATCCTGGATTATTGGCCAGGCATACGCTCAGGGCCAGCACCAGCCTTGAGATTTCCTTCGTAATGGACCCCCTCCTATTCCAGTGTCCACCTAGCCATGATATCCGGTGGCTGCACTTTTCCTCTGATTGGCATGGGACCCTTGCCACTTTAAATTTGCCACAATTCTCCAAGATGGTATTGTTGCAGGGCACTGTGGGAAATTAGAGCAGTAGCCCCCACTAGATGGCTGCCATGTAAATTTCCCACAGTAACCTTGAGTGATGCTATTTTGAGGGCACCATGGGTAAATCAACCAAACCACAAAACCCAGGGAAGTTCAACAAAGATGACTGTATTCAAAACTTTCCCTTAAAGAACATGTATGCCAAGAGCAAGACATACATACTGTACAGGTCATTCCAACGCATTCATGGGCACAGGGTTATGTGCACCATCCCAAACATTCTGGTCTGTCCCACCACTTCGCTTCCCACATTGATTGGAAAGGTTTGATGGGGCATCTATGCACATTCAGTTGAACGTGATTAGAAGCCTTTCTGTGAACATGAGCCATGTACTGTGCACTCATGATTCCTTATTCATGGTTGTTTAAGAGAACTTTCATGGGAGTGGTTTAGAGCTGGGAAATTGGCTATTATTTCTGAAAGTGGGGGTGGGGGGAATCTACTTCGGCATTTGCGCTATTCAGCTATAGCACAGTGCCACCTAGGGGTCTTTTAGATTGTAAGCCTGTGGGCAGGGACTGTCAAGAAATACTTTTGTAAGCCGCCGTGAGAGCCTTTTTTGGCTGAATGGCGGCATAAAAATCCTTAAATAAATAAATGAATAAATAAAAAGCAGGAATGGAAAAGCTTTTTGGCCTAATCTACAACAAGCAGGATATTGCACTATGAAAGTTGGTATGAAAGTGGTATATAAAAGGCAGGAGATGCACCAAGCAGGATATAGCACTATGAAAGCAGTATGAAAGCGGTGGATGGTATGTGTCATAGGCCCCAACAGTTGTCAGTGCACTTCAATTCCGCTATAATGCAGTTGTGTGGCTCCTGCCTTTTATATACTGCTTTCATACCTCTTTCATAGAGCAAAATCCTGCTTGGTGTAGATTAGGCCTTTGTGTAAAGTTTGGATCTCAATTCTGCAATGAAACTGAAAGTAGCTACAGTGATTTACAGCCTCATATAGAAAGACTTATCTCAGGGAGTGGAGAAGGTGGTGCCAGTATGTGAGCCTCCTATATGAGTTGGAATTCCTGTTAAGGCATTAAACCTGAAACATTACAAGGAATGGGCAGGCAGTGCCAAGTGACCCAATCCTATTCCTTGTCTCACTTGTCCGTTACCCCTTGCTCTGCCACCTCCTGTCCTTCATCTAAAGAGGCGAAAATCTGCAGCTTCAGATATATCCTTCAGTTTCATCTTTTAAGATGCTGTTAAAGTCTTTGTTCTTATCTCAGGCTTGTCCTGGCTGATTTTCTCTATTTCCTTTTCACTTCCTCTTTCTGTCCTATCTTATTAGATTATGAGCCTGTCTTTATTTTACATTGGGGCAGCATTTAGCAATATTAAGCATGACATCAATCCTCATTACCATGACAAAGTTTGACCAAATTAACTGCCTTTTCATTTACAGTATGACTGCTCTGGCCTCTTTCCTTCATAAAACTGAAAATCTATCTACATTTATTATAAATTTAATTTTAATTATGTGCATGAAATAAATTTGCATTCACACTGGTGTACTAGCAAGAGCGGAGGAAATACCAAAGATTAAAGAAGCCAACTGCTGAGTTTCTTAAAGACTGATCTGAAAACATTACTACAAATGTGGTTCCCGGTAGCAAAATAAATTGATTTTGGCATATAGAAAACCCCCTTCAAAATCCATACGGAATTGTTCTGAAAATGACACAGTTCTGAATGAAAAATAGGACCAAACTAGGCTTTCTAATTCTTATTGTGGATGCTATTTTTATTGTCCTAGCTGAACATTGTCCAAAATATTCAATATATCCTGCTAGCATATGTGGCAAGTGCCCCATTTATTGTGACAAAGCAATAGCAGTCGTTGTGATGTGATCGGCCCCAGTTCCTTCTTTTCCCACACTCCCTGCTTAAAGGGTGCAAGTGTAAATATGCTGGCAGGAAACTTGAAGTGTTTTGTCCTGCTTGAATCTTGGTGTCCCTCTTTCGTCTGATTCCATTCCTGTCTGGGGTGTTGGAATGTGGGATTTGTTTAAGGAGTGCCCTAAAGCATACAGAGAGAAAAGAGAAAGGCTCTCTTAGCAGGGCCAGTCCAAGACATTTTGATTCCTGAGGCAGAGCAAATGACACTCCCTCTACTGACATCAAGGTGCACCCAAGGCTGTCCAAGATATTTTGCCATCTGAGGCAGAAAATTCCATAAGCACCACTTGCTGGCTGTAAGCATACAATAATAAATTAAGAACATAAGAAGAACCATGCTGGATCAGACCAAAGGTCCACCTAGTCCAGCACTCTGTTCACACAGTGGCCAAACAGCCGTTGACCAGAGGCCAACAAAGCAGGACATGGTGCAACCGCAGCCTCCCACCCACCCATGTTCCCCAGCAACTGGTGCACACAGGCTTACTGCCTCAAATACTGGAGGTAGCACACAACCATCAGGGCTAGTAGCCATTGATCGCCTTCTCCTCCAGGAGTTTATCCAACCCTCTTTTAAAGCCATCCAAATTGGTGGCCATTAAATATCGCAAATCAGCTGCTTGAGGCAGCTTTCTCACCCTAGCTAATGCGAAAGCCAGCACTGTCTCCTAGAAAGGCAAAAGCCACAAATGCAAAACTGTTTCTAACAAGATATATTTGAATTTGTAAGCACTGGGGGAGATTCCCCAGGAGAAATACAGTTGTTAAGCAGCAGCAAGAACAAAATCCATGAACTGTTAAAATGTGATATTTCAGACCATGAATTATCTGAACCTGGAAAGGTTACTGTTATGATACATGATATATTTAAATGCTTTCAAGCAAATTTAAATAAGAAAGATTTGCTTGAGTTCTCTCTATCAGTAACTCATTTAAGAACTTGATTGAACCTTCACACATCCACCTTCTTAATGTTGCTTCCTTGGGAGGGGGAGTGTTTAAAGATTTACCATAATTCTCCTACCCTCTGGTTCTGCCAAGTATACGGTGACCATATGAAAAGGAGGACAGGGCTTTTGTATCTTAAACAGTTGTAAAGAAAAGGGAATTTCAGCAGATGCTATTTGTATGCATGCAGCACCTGCTGAAATTCCCTCTTCATCACAACAGTTAAAGCTCCAGAGAGCCCTGCCCTCTTTTGCATCTGGTCACTCTAGTATAGCTCCTGGACAACCATCTGTCAGGGATGCTTTAGGGTGGATTCCTGCATTGAGCAGGGGGTTGGACTCGATGGCCTTGTAGGCCCCTTCCAACTCTGCTATTCTATGATTCTATGATTCTTTGAAGAGGGAATTTCACCAGGTGCTTCATGTATACAAACGGCACCTGCTGAACTTCCCTTTTCAATACAACAGGTAAGATACAGGAGCCCTGCCCTCTTTTTCATATGGTCAGCCTAGCCAAGTACTTTCCTCTTTGTTCTCAGTGGCCCTGTTTAGGCTCCAATCCTCTTGGCTCTCACCACCTACGTTTGTTGTTGTTGTTGTTGTTGTTGTTGTTGTTGTTGTTGTTGTTATTATTATTATTATTATTATTATTATTATTACATTTATATCCCACCTTTTTTTCATACAAGGAACTCAAGGTGACATACATAATCCTCTTCCTCTCCATTTTATCCTCACAACAACAACCCTGTGAGGTAGGTTGGGTGAGAGTCTGTGACTGGCACAAAGTCACCGGGTTGGTTTCCATGACTGAGTGGGGACTAGAACCCGGATCTCCCAGTCCAACACTTTAGCCACTACACCACACTGGCTCTCTATTAGAGGAAGAGTGATGAGATTATGGTGGTCATAGTAATAACAACTAATTGTCAGCATCTGGTGGTAAATGGGTGTTCTAAGATTTACATAATCTCTTCATCTGTATTTTATTTGGTCAGAATACTGATACAACAGATAGATTTAACTTGCTGTGTGCCCTCAAAAGGCTGGGAGTGGGGATTATTCCCTCCCCTTCAGCCACAAGATGCAATTATGGCCACCAATTTGGATGACTTTAAAAAGGGGTTAGGCTAATTCATGGAGGATAAGGGTATCAAAGGCTACCATCCACAATGCTGATATGCTGTCTCGAGTATCAGAGGCAGTATACATCTATATGCCAGTTGCTGGAGGACATGAGCAGAAGGCTGCTCTTGTGGTCCTGTCCTACTTGCGGTTTTCCCGTGGGCAGCTGGTTGGCCAATGTGTGAACAGAATGCTGGATTAGATAGACCCTTGGTCTGATCCAGCATGGCTCTTCTTGAGTTCTGAACTATGTTTTTTATCAAACATGAGTGCCTTCTTGGGGGAATCCAGCACTCTGCAAAGGCAGAATTCTTGTGGTAAAAAGATCCTCTGTTTTATAATTTCTCTGTGATGAGGTAGGACACATTATATAAGCAGCTGCAGGATCACTCACATGTAACCTTTTAAAACAAAGCATGAAAACAGACCTGTCACAATATAAAATCTGACATAACATCTTCTGTGAATTTTTCCATTGACTTCAGTTATTGTGCCCTATAATACGTTTGCATAAATGGACAAGTGAACATGTTATTCTAAGCAGCCTCTCTCAGCATTGTATACTTTAAAATACGTAGACACTAAAAGTCATGACATTTCAGTATTCTTTTCAATGCGTAGCACTGCTGTTAGCCAAGCTGAAAAGCAATCTTGAAAACCAGTATCTTTGCGAGACACAGACAATGCACAGAGATACACCCTCAAAATAATGGCTGTGTTTGGATATAATGCTAATCTATGGTTTAATATTACAAGGACGACCCACAGCCATGATGAGACTGAAAGCTTTCACTTGTGTTTTAAATTAGTCACAGTTTAGTGTGACATCTGAATTTTAAATTGTTCCTGTTCAGATGACACGCTAAGCCATGGTGGTTAAGCATTTTGAGCTAAACATTATGGCTTAGTGTGTCATGTGAACCATGACTTAGCATGTTGTGTGAACCATTCCTAACTATGGTGGTTACATAACCGTGTTTTAAACACACTCATTAACCATTTGCTGCAAAAGGGTTAGCAGCCTAGCCATGGCTTAGCATGTTGTCTGAACAGGCCGATTGTGGTTAATCTTAATTATGGTTAGGCCATAGATAGACCTAAGGTTTATCCCTGGATCATCCAGGGGTCAAACCTGTTCATCTAGGTGACACACAGGGGATCCAGTGCTCAGGCAGGGGCGAACCCTGGATGATCCCAGGATAAACCTTAGGTCTAGCTGTGGCCTTAGTTGAAAGCCAGCATTGTAAGCTATGGCTTGAATGTGCCAAGTAATTACCATTCAATGCAATGCCCCTGGCTAATTCAGTGCAGTTTTCATTTTTGCACATAAAAGAAAGTGGGCATTTTATTTTATCAAATAGCTTCCACACCCAGCCTCAATAAGCTACAAAAATACACCAAAAGGTGTGTTTTAAAAGTAACAAATTGAAGAGTGCAGAACTGAATTGTCAGCTACATTTAGTAAGCTATCTTTATGGCCCTCTAATGTTTGCTTCTGCAAAACCCCAGGGTCAAAATACACCCATTTATTGGTGTATCTGATTTTGCAATTAATGCTTATTATCTTTTTGGGAAGACACGTTTAGTACATGGCAGCCCCCCTATGGAGCCTCAATATATACACATAGGCTCTGCGCATGCAGGAGTTTTCCACCCTCCACTTTACTGGGAAATTATCTGCATGCTGATAATGTACTTGGAACATTCCTCGGCTCATAGAAGAAGGCCCTCACAACACTAAACCCAGAAATGTGAAGCGGCTTGGGTTGTGGGGGAGAGAACTAGCTGTTTGTTTTTCCTTTTCGGGACACCATTGCCAGGCAGAGGATGAAGCAGCAAATGGCGCCTCCCCACAAAAGTCAAGGTGCATGGTAACCTAGGCCAGCACCTGGGGTGGAAAAGCTCACAAATGCCTCTCCCCATTCCTGGCAGTAAAAATACAATTGTAATAAATTAAATACCGAAACCTTTTGCTGCCTTTTCAGGATGCCCAAACTCTGCTGCCTGAGGTGGTTGCCTCACTCTGTCTAATGGTAGGGCCAGCCCTGCTTGCAGTAGCCAGAGGGAGGCTGCTATCAAGGGGCAGGAGATAACAGATAGGCATGGGGCAAGGGGAGATGGCAGCAGCAGCAGTGAGGGGTTGTCTCTGCCACTGCATTGCCTGCTGCTGGGAACTCAGGGTGAGCACATGGGAAGCAGGCAACAGCTCGGTCTGTCAGTGGTGGGAAGCCAGCAAGCTGAGCAGAGGAGGAAGAGGTGCTACTCATCAGGCAGGCAGCCTGCAGAACGGTGTGAGGAGGCTTCACACACGCAGGACAGTACCATTGACCTGCTCCCTTAGGGGTTCCCAGCCAACCTGCCACCAGACTGAGGCAAAGCTCAGCAGTAGCAGCAGCAGCAGCAGCCCAGAACCTGGCTGCATTCTTGACTGACTGCCCTGAGAAGAAAAGGGTAGCAGTCCTATCAACAGCAGAGATTGCTATTCAGAGGTCAATACAAATACAGGATGATTGAGTTAAAAGTGTTTGTTCCCTACCTACATAATTTGTGCACTTTGTTTCCTATAATCTGTGGCCTTAGCTAGACCTACCTTCTATCCTACGATGGAGGAGGGAAGATCTCGCGTTGTGATTAACGCGAGATCCCTCCTCCGTTTTCATGTAAGGTGGAACGACCTCAGGAGGAGAGGCGTCGCGCCCGCCATTTCTTAATTTTTTTAAAGAAGACGGAGCGCACAAATGCCTGTGCACAAAGGTAAGTTTGTTTTTAATTTTAACTTAATTTCCCCACTCCCCACCCAACCCTACCCCCGATGGCCACAGCGTTCCTGAGGAGCGCTGCACCCTGTGCGCGGCTCCCAGCTCCACTGCGAGTAATCGCGCAGAGCTGGGTCAAGCCGCAGCAACGGGCCACACGTTCCGCGGTCTTGGGCTCAGCCTGGGACAGCAGAAAAGGTGGGCCCAAAGTGGAGGGCGAGATCCCAGGGCATGGGAGGGATCATCCCTCCCTGATCCCGGGATCCCCTGTGCGTCATGTGTACACACAGGGATGACCCTGGGGTTTGCCCTGGGATTTCGCACAGTCTAGCTAAGGCCTTAGTTCCTAGAGAACAGTGTTTTCTACATCAGTCGTAGCACTCTGTCTGAATGTATATGTGCATGATTTGAATCACAGCCTGATGTTTTGCATCTCTTCTGTCATAGAACCACTGGTTATCCCTGGCGTTAGCCTCAGGGTGCTTCTAGACAAGGAATTTTGCAGGGGCTTCAGATGACAATGGCTTCCAGTCATAACCGTCCTATCTTTCCTCAACTATTAAAGGGGGGGGGAGACAGATTTGCTACACAGTGCCTTGAGTATTAGCTCTAGGAGCCCTCCCTCTAGAATCATCCTAGGCTTCAGTGTTCCCTATTTGTAAAAATGTGATCTAGATGCGTAATTTCTTTATTGTGTAATATGTATGTGCCACTTGACCTGTAGTTTATGGCTTAGCTCACTTTAGGAAGTTTTCTGTGCATCTAGTTTATTTTCCACTTTCTGATTGTGGAACAGTTGTAGTCTATATTGTGTTGTGATTTATGGGAGCCAAATATTATGTTCAAATGGTATTCTTTGGTGGTGTAGGAACTCATAACAAGCATGAGCCACATCTTTCCACCTAAAAAAGAGCTTTTTTTTGTGGATTCCACTCGTCAGGTATACATGGACTCCATCTCAGACCTCATACAAATATTAGACACTATTATTTTTATTATTACTTCAAAAGTTGGCAGCATTAGAGCTTTTCTACATGAGGCATTTATTGTGCACTCATCATTACCTACTCACAATTGTTTACAGGTTCTTAGATGATGTGACCTTCCAGTTTCACTTCTCTGTGTAAAGAGTGAGGGTTTTTTAGAGCAGGAAAAATGCTGCATTATTTGGGAAAGCAAGCCCCCCCCACACACTTTTCCACATGTATTTGTGCTATTCTGCTCTATCACAGGTACCACCTAGAAGTTATGTAGCAGAAAAGCAGGAAAGGAAACACTCTTCAAGTAGTGCCTGGAATTCAATTCTGTGGTGAAACTGAAAGTAGATAGAATGGATGAACAACCTCAAGTAGAAAAACCATTAATGCTAAATTTGGGGTTCAGTCTTGATTGACTCTTTGATGACATTTCTTGAAAGGCAGTATAATAATATTGTACATAGATACAAATAAATGAAGCGCATAAACTACAACGTTCTTCTGTTGCTTAATCACAATTCATTACAATCTGTAGTTTCTCGATCGCCTGGGTAACATCAAAAACATTTGGCTAGTCAGATGTTCAGAAAGGGAGTGCTAATCATATTACAGCATTGCATTTCTGTGAGCCTGCAAGAGGAGGGTGGAGAGACGGCATTATTTTTTATCATCAGAGTTAGACAGTGGAGGGTGTGTGTCCACAGAAGCCTTCTAGGAAATGCCTAATAATAAAAGGTACTTGAATTAGAGTGCTATAGCAATATTTTAATACAGACTGTTCTTTGGAACAGTCTGATCCTAGTTGAATATAAATGACATCAGCACTTGCAGCTTTACTAAGAAAGACATCTAAGTTCTGATATATGACCTCAAAAAGCTACCGTTTTTCTTATTAAACACTTTCATTAACAGAATAAGGAATGGGAGAGAGTGGTCCTTGATTAAATAAGATCACAAAGAGTCCTGTAGAACTTCAAAAATCTAGGAATGTATCATAGTACACGTTTTGCTTCATTTTGCCCATTTCATTTTCTTGGCCTTTCAGCATCACTGTGGGCCTGTTCAGACGACACTTCAGACAATGTAGTTAGCAAAACTGTGGTTCTCTGGGGTTAGCACTCACCACAAGCCATGCTGTTGCACACAACGCTTTAAGCCATGGTTAGAGCCACTAACCCTGCTGCAGACGGTCTGACTGTGGTTAGTGAGTGAGCCGGGTTTAGCAAAGCGCATCGCACAAGACACCTTAAACCCTGCTGTTTAACCAAAAGCCTGTTTTGTTATGTTCCTGAATTCTATAATGTGTTGACAGGAGAACACTCTGCCTTCTTGTGCTAATAGATGGGAAATTATCAAATGCTTATGTTTTATTCATGGAAGTATAATGTTATAGTACTGAAAAAATAAAATGAAGTTATGCTCAATTTTTATAAACGTGGTTTAATCTCTACAATTTTTTGGCAAAGCTAACATAACCTGACAAGTAAACAGAATGTATTCATTTATTCAAAAAATGAAGAAGTTTCTTTCTCAGGTAAACATTGAGTGCAAAGTACACATACTGGGGATGGGAAATGCAATAGATTTACAGATTTCAGTACATAAAATTAATATTTAATGTACAATTTAGCTGTAATATATATTCTTTATACACATCCACACATTTGTATGTGGACACAAACAACTGCAGATAAAATATGCCTCCAACAAGATTTAAAACAAAAAAACCTGTAATGACGTATTGTGTTATTCCAGTTTTAGAACAAATCAGGTACATTTAAACATAACAGGGGATGTGACTGTTATTTATCAGAAGGCACAAGATTCAGATAGGACCTCAATCCAGCAATTCAGAAATCAGTCCAATTTGACTTGGACCAATTCAGAGGCTGCCTGCTTCGACTCAGGTCCAAATCCTGATTTGGAAATCCAAATTTCATGTCTTTCATGGACTATCATTTGAAATCAACTGGCTATAACTTTTTTTTTCTTTTTGTCAAAATTGGATGAAATTTGTAGTCATAATAATTCACTATTAAAATGATATATGCCATAGAGTGTCCCCAGCAAGAATCCTACAGAAAACTGCATCCCTTCCTCTCCCTCCCAACTCCTTCCACCTCAGTGTTTTACTTATATGGAAAGCTTGGGGAGCACAAATTCTGGAAAGCACATTATCTGTGTCTCTCTGTCCCTCTGAATCCTGAATCTTTAGGAATGTTCAGATTCAGTCTGCTTTGGAA
This sequence comes from Elgaria multicarinata webbii, assembly GCF_023053635.1. NCBI lineage: Eukaryota > Metazoa > Chordata > Lepidosauria > Squamata > Anguidae > Elgaria > Elgaria multicarinata. The sequence goes on from NC_086171.1 coordinate 138,258,014, forward strand.
GACCTGCTTTGATTTGGATATCTCTCAAATCAGCCTTTGGATTTGGATTTGGATTTGGCTGAATCCATGGTACACACAGTATCCTATTGTGTCCTTGTGCAGGCAGGCAGCCCCGCTCTCCACAGTGAGTGCGGGGGGGGGGGGGGGAGGGAGTACCACTAGCAGTTACAATATATTGTTTCTGGGGACAAGTCCTGAAGTGAGGAGAAACATGGTGGGTTATTGTGGGGAAAAGCCTAATCTAGAAAATGCCTTGGACAGTTTTCCCTTCCCTATTTCATTATTTGCAGGGTTTGAGGTCAGGACAAGTCTAAATTACTCTACCTTGAACTTTATAAATATGGTCATCATTTTTGAGCACAGTTCTCTAGTGTACTGCAGAGTTCGGTTCCTAGACAATGACACTGGCAGACAGAGAAAGCCCTTTTTCAGCCTTCTCTTTAAAGGGCTGCCAGAGAACAGTTCTTTTTTTGAAGGTGTTGTCTATTTGAAGGGCTGCCCACTCCCAGTCCTGTCTAAAGATAAAGTACCATCAGAAAGAAGAGCTGGGCCTTCAATTAGTTGCCCATCAACAACACCTAGACAACTGACTGAGCAAGGTACACAGGATACCTGGTCAATCTTTCACACTATGGTGAGATACCTGTATTTCTATTGAAAGTATAATAATTATTTCTCAATCTACATCTATACATAAAAATTCGCATATACAATTTTATGCAAATAACTGTGCCCTTTCTTCTCTTGGATTTCCTCTTTTTTGGCCTTAATCACACTTAGAGGATCAACACAACAGGCTGAAACCCTTTATCCTTACGAGGGTTTTATGCTTCTAGTTTCTTTGTAAGATTACAATCAGCCTCTTTACATGGCCAACATGTGATTTGAATTGAATTGAAAACTTCCTTTATTGGCAACATTCTATCCATTTCATTACACAAGGCCATCTAGTGTTGGCATTCTAGCACAATGCCGTCATTTCACACTGCTGATATCTTGCATTAACCTTTCTCATTGCTTTATCTCTGATCTTTTTAAAAGTGGAATAAAGCTCAAAAAGCACAGGAGACACTCTGGAGGTTGACGACATCATGTAAAGGACCCATAAATTTCTGTGAGTGACCAATCACGAGTATTTAATAAAAGCCTCATGTAGAAATGCTCTTAGGTACCACTGAAATCACTAAGTAGAATTTTCTAGCATCAGCACAAAGGGAAAGGTATGCCTTCTAAGTTAATACAACACAGACATGAACACCCTTTCATGTGTTATCCACATGAAGGGATGTTCATACAATGATGGGGGAGCAGGGCTGTGCTGCTGGTCCTGCTCCTTGTTGACATGGACACATCAGCAAGGATGAAGCCTGTGCAAATACAGCTGCTCATGCACAAGTTTCCACATGATCAGAACCTCCAATCCCAAAGAAGTGTACACATGAGCGGCTGCCAAGGTGTAGGCTTCTTTCCATGACAACACACAGATATCAAGAGGGTGGGGCTAGTAGCATGCATGGCACTGGGGGCATGGCCAATGGTACAACCCACACTCCCATCATCGCAGGTGTACCCCTTCATGTTGATAACACATGAAGTGGGCTATTGCTTATAACATATCATTTCTTTTTTCAAAATGCTGGGCCACAGCTGCCAAAGTAGAACCCCACAGTTCTTTAATTTTACTTACAAACACGAGATGCACTAAAAGTCATTATTAAAACCAACTTGGGCCCACATAGCAGTAATGCTTCATCTTCAATGTTTTAAAACATTTATAAGTGTTGGTGAACTAAACAGCGGCACATAAATCCAGAAGTCAGGCACCATATTGGGATCTAAATGATCTGCAATCACTCAAGGAGAAAAAAAATTCCTCACTGCAAAGAGCTCAGTGAAAAGCTCTGTTTAGTGCATATAGTGGCAAGTCAGGATCCAACAAATGCAGAATGAAAGACTCTGAGTTATTAACATGCCTTTTTTTTAAACAGTGTTTTAAGAACTCACGTGGTTGCCATTACCAGAAAGAACACTCATTGGCTAGCATATCTTACAACATTTCAGAGATAAAAAGGGAACATTTTGTATACTATTAACATCTGCTAATCTTACTCCAAAGATAATGCAGTCACCTGACTTCTGAAGCTGGATATAAAAGTAAAGTGGCCACAGCAGTTTCCTTTTCTACAAGCTTAGTTGAATGTTTAATCTCATAGTGGAATGGATTATACTTGTGATATTGCTAAGTGCACCCTACTTCTCCAAGCAGTGAGAAGCTCCAGGAGGAGCCTTCATTTTGGAGGAGAGAACACTAGAGACATATGATGTTTTTGTAATATTTGATTTATTTTTAAATACACCAGTAGAGCATCAGTGGAGGCAATATGCATTGGAGTCAGTAGGTCTACTACCCCACAATAATAATAATAATAATAATAATAATAATAATAATAATAATTCATTTATTTCTTACCCGCCTCTCCACTTGGATCGAGGCAGGGAACAACAGCGAATAAAACACATAAAAACTGATTAAAAACATAGTAATTCATTCATTTGCCTGGCGCCAACATTGTTATCTTTTCGGCTCCATGTCAAGACATTTCTCTTCTCCCAGGCATTTAACAGCATTTAACAACGCTAAGTTTGTTTGTTTTTAATGGACCCCAGAACTGTTGTTTTTAAATGGATACTGTTGTTTTTATGTTTTTGATAGTTTAAAATTTTGTATATTTTTAATGTTCACTGTTTTTAACTTTTGTAAACCGCCCAGAGAGATTCGGCTATGGGGTGGTATATAAATGTAATAAATAAATAAAATTAATAAATATTCATTACATTTCTATACATACAATAGCTGAAGTTCGCTAGGTGGTTTATAAAATAGAGCTAAAACCATAATATATATATATATATATATATATATATATATATATATATATAAAAACACAGTATAAACACAATAATAGTAATTATAAAACAGCAGCTGCAGAATAAAACCAATGTAAAACCAACAGCAGAACTAAGATCTAAAAAGTACAAGCACTCTTCAAAAACAGAAAAGAATAAGAAAAAAACTCCGACTTCTTCACAGCAATGTGATAGGAAACTCACATCTTTATAATAGCTGTAACTTATTTAGTAGCATGAACTATTCGAAAATGCGAACTATGGGAAACAGGGACCTGAGCAAACTCCGGGAGTGCCCAGTAACGAGCATGCAATAAAATGCTTGTTGGATAGAGCTTTTAGTGCCACTTAGCACTGTAGAGTGGCTGTGGGTGTAATATACTTATTTGCAGTTCCACTAAAGTAAACATGTGGAATTTAAAAATAAAATCCATGAAGAGAAAGAAGTTAGGGTGATTTATCCAGTCTCTTTCCTACTACTGAGTTTTAAAGTGGGTTGAGTTATTGGGATGAGTAGAGATGCTAATTGCACAACGGGAATTTAAAACAAACAAACACAAGTGAACCAAATGTGGCAACTCCACAGTAAATGCTTAGTGTAGAAGCAGCCTTGGAAGGAACTATGTGTTCAGCTAACCACTGATCTCTTGGGCCCAAATCTGTATGAAATTAAAAATGTAGACATGTTTCTTTGCAAACCTGGGCTTTTCCCTGTAGTTTATTAAGAATTTTATAGAATTTCCTATAAAACTGCTTCTCATGCTAGTTTCTGTTGCAGTCTTCCCACCTGGTGCCCTCCAACTCCCATCATCCCTAGCTAGCATGGCCAGTGGCTGTACTGGTTGGATAGGAGGGAGTAGTAGTCCAACACATACGGAGGGCATCAGTTTGGGGAAGGCTGTTCTATTGCTTCTTCGGGGAAATCATTCCACCATTATTTTTAGAGTACAATCCTCGGGGTTTCACTCTTGTTAGAGGGAAGCCTATGAACTCAGAGGCTTCCATGGATTCAGTGTTGCCTGTGAACTCAGAGGCTTCCATGGATTCACTGCTGCCATTGTGGGAGGAGTGATGGAGGTGATCTTCACCTCTCCTTGCTCCTGCTGTTGCCTTTTTACTTTAGATGGACCTCTGAGCCCATCTAAAGGAGGTGCTCTGGGAGGGCTGGAGCAGGAGAGGTCATAGGATTCTTTGTATCCTGGCCTCTTCCCTTCCCTCACCTCTGTGCCCACCAGAATGCTCTTTTCAGAATTCAGAAAGTAGCTGGCATGGTTCTTCCTGCAGCAGCTGTAAGGGAGTAGGGGTGGGGCAAGGAGTCAGATACCAGAGTCCCCCTTCCAAGGTTCTCACAGTGTCTACAGCCTCAGTGGGGTGCAGGGGTGGGACTCCAAAGAATGCTATGGTTCCTGGAACACTCTCCAGGGACAATAGGATTGCTCTCTTTGGCTATTAAAATCAATAAATTCTCATTGCTATTTCTAGTTCCCAAAGAGAGTTTGCTAACATCAGTTGCTTGGTTTGCTTTGTCAACGGCATTGCAAATAATCAGCTATTAGTTCTCTTGGAAGCTCACTTTTTTTAAATGACAACAATATGTTAAATGAGAAAGTGTAATCCTTTAATAGGTAAAGGACTGGTTTGATGTGGGCATCCAATATTGATATGTCCCATTGACCCATATGTCCAAACTCTGCCTACTTCGAATGACATACAAATATATCCTAACGCGTGCTGGGTCAAAACCTTTGGCCCAGTCCCATTTTGTAAGTTTCTGGAGTTGGGAATGGGGGAAAATTGTATTCATCTTTCGGGATGGGAGAATTTGGGGGAGAGGTCTTACCTTTAAATATGGGATTGGCAAGGCTCATCCTCCTCCTCCACCACCTCCTCCTCACAACAATGGAAAACTTTGGCACTGCTTTAAGCAGCAGCTTGGCTGCCCCTGACCATGCTGTGTTCCTTGAATAGAATGCTCCTGGGAATGATACTGTGTTTTGATGTAATGTCAATCCAAGACACATTTCTTCTCAGGAATACAGCACATCCAAGGGCAGCCAAACCACTGCATGAAGTGGCAGCGATACTTTTGTTTTGGAGGAAGGAGGAAGGAGAAGACTCATTCACCTTATCTTTAATGGTAAGACCCTCCCTGAACATTCTTTAAATTTGCCTGCCCCCAAAATTTGCCTTCCACTTTCCCAGGGGATGAATGGTTCCATGGAACTGTTGGGCACACTCTGCTCTTGTCCCAAATTCTGCTCCCTTAAGTTTTTAAAAAGCACTTCAATCGTATATATGCATACGTTCTATTAAACTATCTTCATTCCATTCTAACTGCTGTGATGACACCAATAAAGGATGGATCTATTTGTTTCAAAAGGCAATCTAATGTATCATTCAACTTTTACTTATATTTCCCTTTAATTAAATAGCACTGAGACATGATGAAACTAAAGCACTGTTTTCTAAGGCACGCCTCATAAATCAGTGTTTGCCTTGGGTGTTATTTCTGTGGTTAACAAACCACAAATTCCCTTCCTCGCAAGCTATAGAGGGAATATTTGTGTACAGATCAGAAGTAAACAAACTCGGCTGTTGCTTTCATGCCCCATTAGAAGAAAATGCAATAGGAATTAGAAAACATCCATCAACACTTTCAACCACAGATAAAAACAAAGGAGACAAATATCATGAGCTACTTTCTGTGGCTAGTTTTATAAGCAAAAAATATCTAAAACATTGGGGGTGTCAAACTTATGGTCACAGTTGTTGATTCTGTTTAATATAACCTCTCCATGTTTCCCCTTGTGTATTCTAACTACAGATGTGTGGATAGTGTCATTACCGTATTTCTTCGATTCTAAGACGCACTTTTTTCCCTAAATAAACAGCTTTAAAAATGGACTGCGTCTTAGAATCGATGGCGTCTTAGAATTGAAGCAATACGGTAAGAGGAAAAGAGGAAGCTCCTGCAGCAGCCTCGAGCCATGCGAGCGAGGAGCTGGTTGGGTAAGCGCCTGGTTTTTTGTTAGGCAAATTTATTCGTAAGTCCCATCGATTTCCATGGGACTTACTCGTGTGTCGTCCCCCCCCGGTGCACAGACAAGTAAAGAGCGGGACTGTAGAGTTAAGTTTACTCTTTGTTTCAACGCCCCCCCTTCTTCCCGCACAAACGGCAGTTTCTTCTCTCACAGAGGGAAAAAAGAAAAGGGAACAACCATTAGAAGAAAGCGCGGAGGGGGGGAGGAGGTTGGCTGGGCGGTGAGGGAAGTATTTCTTTGATTCTAAGATGCCCTTTTTTCCCAAATAAACATCTCTAAAAATGGGGTGCGTCTTAGAATCGATGGCGTCTTAGAATTGAAGAAATACGGTATATGGTTTTGTCACTAGATGGCTCTGGACTTCATTGTGCCTGGATGGAGTCAGGTGTTTCCTGTAGCTTGCTGAAGAAAGACAATAACATTCTTGTCTAGCTTTTTGAGTGGTGTGTTTTCTAAGGCCCTTTCTACACCTAAAGATTATCCCAGGAAAATGGAGGGATCATCCCTGCCTGCTCCCAGGATCCCCTGTGTGCCTAAGTCTTGCATGACAGGAGTCCAACTGGCTTTGAGCAGTTATGAGTTTACAGAACAATTCTTATGGCAATCAAATGATATTTTATGGCACCATTTATATTTTATGGCAAAATAATATGTGGTATTACAAAGCCGATCTATATGTGGTGAATATTGTGTGGGTTTGGGTAAATCACTATCTTTCAGCCTTTGAGATTGTATTTGTGAGCCTAAGAAGAGCCCTATTGAATCAGACATATGAAGAGAAGAAGAAAGAGAAGAAGAAAGAAAGGAACATGTCCCAGACTCTGGTGAAATGACTCTCTTTATTCCTATTTACAGTTCCAGATTAGACTAATGCCCTGTGTAGTGCAGCCTTCTGTTCCCACAATAGTCAACTGGATGCATTTGGGAAGCACACAAACACGACATGAACATAATAGCACCCTTCCATATTTCCTCTGATACTGAAATTAATGCTTAAAAAAGCAATGGCACAGTCGATGGTAGCGAAGATATGCAGAAATTAATATATAGCCATCTTAGCCGATAGGTATTGATAGAGCTCGGGTGCAATCCTATGCACATTTGGGGGGGGGAGAGTCCTGCAACATGCTTGCTGGGCAATGCTGGGAGCTGTAGGACTTTTTTATATATATCTAAATATGTATAGGATTGCTCCCTTAAGCATTTATCGATCACTTTTCCCACAGGCTCAAAATCATTCAACAACAAATTAAATGGCAATACAGATATGCACTTATACCAAAAAAATCATACTGTTATAAAAATCACATAGCATTACCCAACAAATAACCACCCTTACACATCAAATAGACATCAGCAGCAGTAGCATTGTAGTAAGGTACACAACAGGAAGACTCAAAGGTATGATGAAAAGGGAGACGTTGATAGCCAGGCTTCCACTGAGGCATCAGATGGTGAAGGAAGCTGGCCAAACCAAGCTTTCAGAACTGACCCATTTCAGGGCACGGTGAGCTATCCATGAAGACTGGTTGACCTCATTGACCAACATTTACTGGCTTGGACCTTATGATACTTAAAGGGCCTCTTCAGCATAAAGGTGAGTAAATAAGCACTAAATGGCAATGAATGGTAATTGCTTAATATGCTTGGAGCCTGGGCCTGTCTGCCCTTGCCAAGTGAGATTCCAGAATTATATTCAGCTTTCTTGCTAGTCAGCCTGCAAGCAGGAGATAGAATTGCCTGTTAATTGCTGTGTTGTAGATCAGATGTGTTAGGTAAATAAATTGTCCATTTATGTGCCTGGTATCTTCATTCTAGGGGCAAAAGAAATCCAGAAAGGAACATACAAAGCCATCTTCAGAGACTACTCCTTATAATTTCCATAAAAAGCACTTTAGCCCTCTTTTTAAAGTAGTCTTCTACTCAACCGAGCACTTGAGCAATGGAGCACAAAACCATTATTCCTCTCATTCGCTGTTGCCATAGTCAGCTCTCTAGCAAAGTACAAGTGTGAAGAAAGAAAAGCAGAAGCTGCTAGAAAGAGAGTTCAAATGTGGTTATATAATATAATATATAATATAATATAATAATAATATGCTAACAGAAATCCTCTTCTACTTATTTCCTTCCAACTTTCCTGAAAAAGGTGTGCTGAATAATGGCTCAGGGTTTTAATGGTGTATCAAGTGCTTCCTCACTAGGCAAGACTCCAAATAAAATTTATTCCGGATCCTGCAAACCTCCATGGTTTTGTATCTGCCACTCCCTTTTCAGTGCACGCAGGATTTTTGCTCCTTTATGAACAATGGTGCAGGGTTTTGAGGGTGGAACAGAGGCAAGCGCAGAATAGGGGGGCCCACCCCTTGAACATGTCACTGTCAGGTGACAACTATGTCACAGAGGCACACCCAGGATTGAATGCGGAGGGATCAGGCATACTATGCAGGGGACTGCCTGGGCACTGCTTTAATTTAAAAAGACAGAATAAAAAGACTTGAACAAAGTGTGGGTTTCAAGAGGAAAGCGGATGGTTGGCTGAGGATTCGCAATGACTTCATGTGTTACCAAGGTCCTCAAACTGCTCTCTCTTCACACCAAATTACTCATATAGATTGGCCCAGGTGACCTGAGTGCTTGCCTGCTCAGTCTCCTATCCAGGACAACTTCAAGTCCAACGCACTCCCTTCTTAAGTTATGCCAGAGGAACAAGCATAGGTTTCATTTGTATGCATGCAGCACCTGGTGAAACTCCCTCTTCATCACAACAGTTAAAGCTTCAGGAGCCCTGCCTTCTTTTGTAGTAGTAGTCACACTACTTAAAGAAGGCAGGGCTCCTGCAGCTTTAACTGTTGTGATGAAAAGGGAATTTCACCAGGTGCTGCATGCATACAAATGACACCTACTGAAATTCCCTTTTCTCTACAACTGTTGAAGATACAGGAGCTCTGTCCTCCTTTTCATATGGCCACCCTAAACAAGCAATTAGTGCTGATTCAGATCCTGGTGAGCAGCTATTTGACAGGGGAAAGGAGGTGGGGGTGGATGAACCTAATCGTTTTCTGCGTGACGGAAACAGCTCACCCAAGTTTAAAGCTTTTGAAAGGGCTCCATGCTTGCAGGAGAAATGATAGTGGTAGCACAACCACAACATTCAGGGTAAGCAAAGCAGAAAGGAAGGTCTTCACCAGCTACATCACAGATCACTCCTCCCACCAGATAAATTTTTGACAGTCTGATGAGCTGCAGTTGCAGTACCAGCACCAGAGAAAACCATGTGTGGGAGAGCACATAGCAGGCAACATACAATTTCTTGGGGTGGGGAAGCTTGGGGAAAGTGTTTTTTCTTCAAGGAACCACAAAGTTCCAGCAATGGGAGGGCCGAGCTAATTGTCTGTTGGGATACTTCTTGCGCTCCTTATGTGTAGTTGTATTGACACTGAACAGTCATAGAAGTCACCACAAATATAAAGACTGGAATGCAGTGGGTTGGAAGCAACATTGACTGAATTCTGTGAACAAAATTATGTAGATTTTGAAACAAATGCCAAATGTGCAGAATTTAGAGAAATTCCCTGACCTCTTACAATGTAAGAGAGGTAAAGAGAGAACTTGCCCAAAAGCAAGTTGGGATATGACACAACTGGCCAATTTGGCCCTTAATTGTCCAGGTCTTTCTTAAATGTTGTTATTCATATTTTTGAGCCTTTTAATTCTATTATCAATACTTGTACTGAGCAAGTTGAGTCTGAATATTTCTATTGTGTTACCCAACTATTATCTACACTACCTTTCTTTTTCTGACAGTAATCCCTCTCTAGATGGAGGGGGGGACCTACTCCTGTCCTTTGATGGTTAAATTCACCAAGTTCGCACATTGTTTTAACTGTTTTAATTGTTTTTACTGCTTTTAAATTATATACTGGTTTTAACTGGATTAATGGTTTAATTTGTTTTTAGCTGTGTATATTGTTTTATATTGTACTATTTTATCTGTACGACACCCTGAGATCCTAGTGATATAGGACAGGATACAAATGTTTTAAATAAATAATAAATAAATATAAATAGTAACAATATATATGTACAAATCCACATGCTGCCATTATATGACCTCATTCGCAGAAATTCTCATGTGCTTTTCATATGAAAAGACATCTAGGTTTTTAACTGAATGGAAACCTTTAATAGACTTTTTGCAGGAACTGGAAAAAAATGATTTGTTTATTTGTGGGTTCAATGATTAAGAAGAAAATTGTAAGATAAAACAAAGAGGGGAATTCTGATTTCTATAACTATGGTGGAAGAGAAGATATGGTCACTTATTTTTGTTGTTGTGAAAATCAGAAGTTCTTAACTTGTATTTTTGTTTTTCTCTCTTTTATGTGTTGTAGGGTTGTTGCTTTTGTAATTGTTCTTTTTTTCTTTCTTGTGTACTGTATGTTTCTTAATTGGTTTTGTGTGGCAATAAAAAATGAAGATTAAAAAAGAAATTCTCATGTGCTTGATTAATTTGACTGGCAAAACAGGCTGTTCATGAATGTTAGGACATTGCTTGTGTTTTGGCTGTCCACTTGCTAAGGACTGTAAGATTTTAAGGACATATTCAAGCTAGCTACTTTACTGGAATATGTGCAGGTTATATCACATTGGATCCCAGGTGGATTCACCAGCTAATGTAGACTATGAGAAACCATGCAGAATTTTGCATGGATCTTGGCTACAGAAGAAAGATGACAGGAAGGACAATAAACAAAACATAGGCTAGACTATGAGAAACCATGCAGAATTTCAGGGCTGGCCCAAGACATTTTGCTGCCTTAGACAAAGCAGTGAACGAGACCAACACCTCATCAAGGTGCTTAACAACCAAAGACAGCCAACTTACTTTGGCACCTGAGGCATAAGATTTGATAGAACCTCTCCGTCTCCTTGGCAATAAAAATAAAACAATAATGAACTAAATAATTAGCCATTTCCTGCACTTTCGGGACAGCCCAAATCATCTCCCTGAGATGGCTGCCTCAGTTTGCCTAATATTAGGGCCAGCAGCATAGAATTTAATCTCCCATCCCCCAATCTGTTTTTGCCATCTTGTCATCATGGGATAGCACAAGACTGTGTTTTATAGGTCTTGTTAAATTAACTACTCATACTGGGGGGGGGGAGAGAGAGAGAGAGAATGAAACAAAGGTAATGGGGCCATTAGAATCTTGGCTATGGAAGAAAGTTGACAGGAAAGACAATAGACAAAACATAGGCAAGTCACAGCTGTGAGGAGAGTGGAAGTTATTCAGACCGAGGCCTTAGCTAGATGGGGCTTTATCCCAGGGTGAACCCCAGGATCGTCCCTGTGTGTCCACATGATGCACAGGGGATCCCGGGCTCAGGGAGAGATCAACTCTCCCTTTACCCACGATAACGGGCACCACTTGTAGCCCGGTTTTTCTTGCGGTCTCGGGCTGAGGCCAAGACTGCGAGCATGTGGCCCCTCTAGCAAGCAATTTTCCTGGCTCCTTGCAATTACTCGCAAGGAGCCGCAGATGGGGCGCTGCGCCCATCAGGGCCAGGGAAGGAGACCACGGACCAGGGGAAGGAGATTGCGGACGGGGGGAGATCACGGATGGAGGGAAGGAAATTGTGGACGGGGGATGTTGGCAACATTTTTTTAAAAAAAACCTTACCTTTGTGCAGGAGCGCTCCTGTTCATCCGGCCCCTCCTGAAAACAAAAAAATGGTGGGTGCATGTAGACTACGGCGAAATCCCGTGATATTTGCATTGCGGTATCTCCCCTGGTCAGGCCCGGATTTACCAGTAGGTCTAGCAAAGGCCCGAGAGAGCAATTTGAGATATGAGGTAACAGGCTTCATAGAACGGAACCTATTTAAATTCTCATTCTGCCTTCACGATTGCAACCCTTTTACAATGTGATTTTTAGCTTTAGCTATTCACCTTTTTACAAGCTACAAAATCCAGCTTATCTTGAGATTTAAAGCACCCACAGCCACAGCCTCTCTAAGCACATCTCCAAAATACCTCATCATTACTTGGAATAATTCTGAAGTAATTCATCATTACTCCTTTGCAGTAAAAGATGGAGCTCGTAATATTACTGATTACTGATTATCTTAATTCTTGTGTGTGTGTATATATATATTTAATCTTATATAACACAACTCAGCAGGAGAAATGAAGGGGTTATGCATAATTTTCTCTTCAATGAACCACAGAGGTCTCGAAAGTTGCATGCTCATGATTTTATACATTACACCCCAGAACATTCTGGCATGTGAAGAATGTTGTGAATCTCACCTTTAAAATTTTAAATGGACATTTTTAGCTCTTCAATCTGGGGGAAATGTTGAAAATATGTACAAACATCATGAGAGTATTATGGGTATTCCTGGATCCAGAAGTCATCCATAAGTGAATGCTGTGGTGAGAGTGGTGATCTGGAGAGGGAAGGAAGGGAAAGGATCTGAACGGGTCAAGTTCTGATGTTTAACAAACCGAAAGGAAATTCTGAGACCTCCCTGCACACAAGAGAGCAAGCCAATCTGTACGGCATGAGAACTGAAATAATAGGCTTCTGTTGGGATGGTGAAGACATAAAAGAGTGAAGACAGATGTAATATAAAGCAGAGCTCTCAGTGAATTCTTCATCGGCAGCTCAAACACAGTTTTGCAACTGAAATGAATGGTATGCACATTCAGCCAAATGGACTGCTGGCTCAGTCATATGTCTTTCCCCCTCTCCACAAACAGTCACACATTTATCTGTTCATTCATCACTATATTTTTATTTACTTTTTAAAGGAAATTTAAGTGAAAAATTGGTAGTCAGGGTATGTATGTGTATCGGTGACATCACAGGGGGGTGGGCAGCCAATTAGCATTGTGCCCATCTGTCTTATGCTTCAAACTTGCAGAACCATTTGGGTGGTGGTTGTTTAAGCTAGAGAAGGAAAGTGTGTTTTGGCTGAACTGAGGTTTTAGTATTTTGCACATGTGTTATGCACTGCTTCGCCCAAAGATGAGGAAGACATAAATCGATAAGAATTTTCAAGTCACTCGTGCAAATTCCTCAGAAACTACAGAAAAGGTTCCAAGTAAGCATCTGGGGCAAGCAAACACCTAGGGAGAGGCTGCGGTTCAGTGGTAGAACACCTGCTTTGCATAAAGAAGATCCCAAGTTTAATCCCCAGCATCTCCAGTCAGGGCTAGAAAAATCCCTGCCTGAAACTATGCCAGTCAATGTCAACAATACTGGTCCAGAGGGACCAATGGTCCAAGTCAGTATGAGGAAATTTCATACGTTCCTTCTTACGCATCTTTGTACCTCTTTGGGGCTGTCTATACATTGTCTTTGCTCCGGGTGGCTCCAAATCCACACTGCATCAGCTATATGACACAGCTGTAAATTCGGGGACACCCCAGGGCGAAGAGCCTAAGAAGTGGAGCATAAAAGTTGGGACTTGCCCCGACTTTTCCTGCTCAAGCAAGGTTGGTGCATCTCTTCTCTGTCTGCCCTCTCTCGGGCAGTGTTCCGGGCAGCGTTCCCTGGTGGAAGGTGACCTGCCATTAGTCGTTGGAAGGTGAGCCCGGGGAAAGGGGTGGGCCCGGCGAGGCTAATGGCCTTCGGAAAGCTTGTGCTGCATAACATGCTGCCATCCCACACCAGCAAAACTGCAGGGTTTTGTGGCGGAGTGGTGCTAACTCAGCGCCGTGAAGACAGCCCTTTCATTGCTGTGATATGGCTTTCCTGGATATAGTATGGGGATGGGAGGTTTCATTCACCAATGACCCAATTCCAATAGCGCTGAAAATAATGCAAGTCGATTGCAGATTGTGTAAATGGTCTTCAGAGTTATTCATGGGCAAATGTATTTAACCAAAACAAGGCATTTGTGTCTAATCCTATGAGCCACCAGATGCAGGCTAGCCATGGAATGCGAAGTCATTACACAGCACAGAAAAAGGCAAAGACTGAATGTTGGGAAAACAAAACTTGCCCAGACATATATGACATCCAGAAGCTACTATGAATTGGTTACATTGCTGCATCCTGATGCACAATATATTATACAATAGGGCTGCAAAAACACTGCCTTGCAGATACTCAAGGACGCTCTGCATATGCAGAACCTCCAGCCCATGAGATGAAACTTTTGCATACAGGAATACAGGAAAGAATCAGGTCAGTTGACTAATACCCAGGAAACAGAGAGCATCATCACATGGGGGTGGGGGTGGAATTGCTTTTCTTAACATCGCTTCCTTGTCCCTGCTTTTGTCCCTCATTACTTCCTCTTTCTGCCCAAAGGGGAAAGAGGAAGTAAACAAAGACCACGTGACCCAGTCAGGGGCTATTTGTATCGTGCTGCTATTCTTGCACACAGCAGGAGATTGCAGCACATTCCATTTTAAAAAAATGTCAGATTAAAAAGGGTCTATTTTGAGATGGAAAAAACAGTGTAAATTGCAAGAAGCGGGAGGTGGACATCGTCTAAAGGACGCATGCACATCTATAAGTGGGCAGTAGCAAGTGTGCGATAAAATGCTTGTCTGATGAACCTCAGAGAAGGGATGAACAGGATTTTCTTGTAGTGGTCAGCATAATAAGTTGGACTTTCTCACCACAATTACCTTCTGTAAAATGGCACTATGGCTACACCAGTAAACAAGCCAGACATTTGAAATCACTACAATACCCACATTGGGCTCCTGAGCTCCCTGTTTCGTTTCATGCAAAAGGAATGCACACATTGATCTGTTCTGAGCACTGCGGTAAATTGACAGCCCTTGAGGGCAGGAGAATTCTGTTGATAATTATTATTATTATTATTTATTTATATAGCACCATCAATGTACATGGTGCTGATAAGATGGTCCTACTCCTACAGAAGATTGGGGCAACTATAAGCAGTATTGTAGCTAAACAAATCTATAGCATATCAGAACAAACATCTATATCCCCTTTAATACAGCATTTCCCAGGCTTTCACAATGCTTCAAAAGAAAAGCCCATAGATAACACAGTAAAGCAGAATTAATCCTGCATTTGCTTTATTTCTGAATACATAAAGTAGTAAGATGAGAAGAGTAAATTAAAATTACAGGGATTGCTTAGACAATAGTCATCTGTATATTCCAAAAGGGCATAGAAATAAACCAAACATGTGTAAGAGAACGACAGAGAAAGTTGGCATGTATGGTATTGTGCATAAGATTAGAACGCTGACGTGTTGTCTATGAGGTTAGAACACTTATTATTCAATGGTACAAAGACTTGATTAGGATCAAAAGGACAAATTCACCTTTTTGAGATTAGAGTAGCACAAAGACATCATTATCCTTCTTACTTAACATTACAGAAACCATTACAATGTAATGGTTACATGTACATTTTCCCATCAAGCCAAAGAATTGTCCTGCCAAGCCCGACAGAACATGTTTTATTAATCTCTAGAATCTCATGAGGTATCAGTTAAGAACCCTAAAAATAAGTCATGGAAAGAATTTAAATGCTATGACTTTAAGCAAGATCATCAATGCTGCAAATGTACTACAGTCTCTCTCTCTTATTATCACCCCAGAAGAATTACTGGAATATGGGATATTTGAAGACCAAATCAATTTACTTGTATGGTTTTGTGTTGGTATTTCAATTTTTAAATTTTCTTTTTGTCTGGATGACAGCAGAGAAAAGGTTTTTGTGCAAGAAAATCCCAACTTGAACATCTCCTAAATGGCACAGAACAAACAAGGAGACTTAGAAGTTACTGTTGAAAGGAGTGAGAAGGCAACAAATTCTAATGTCAATGAAGAAGCAAATTTCAATGAAGAGCCAGATATCATATTGTTATAGGTTTAGTGGTTAGATGGATGATCTCTCAGGGTCCTTTCCAACACACAGCATCTCTATATTAAGGGAAATTGCATTGTTTACCTGGGTTTTTTGTATTTCCTGATTCTTTGGAATGATTGTTATAGACTGCATTACATGGGAGAAGAGGGGCGACCATGTGCTTTGAATTTAATACTTCTTCATTCAGTTCCCGTGAGACAGCACCAACTAGTGGCGAACGATCCTGCTGTTTCCCAGCTATTACCACTTTAAAAATGGTTCTTTTCATACAAGTATTTGCAGAGGATTCTGCAGGAGATACCCTGGTCATTGATGATGTCATGTAATGAACCTTAAAACTTCTGAGAGTGGCCAATAATCGCCCGTTTAGAGGAGCCAACAGTGATTCTTGATTCTAAGATTTCCGTCCATGGGTTTTCTACCACTGTAGGTCTCCTGAAGCATACCTGGTCACAGCCTTGGATTTGTCAATAGTCTAAACATAGTTGCCCAGCATCTGAGAAACTAAAGACTGATGGTTCTGGATGGCTATCCTTAACAATAGCTAAGGAAATATCTGCAGAGGGGATGCCTTTGTTCTCCCCTCGGCTATTGACTTTTTTCCAGTGGGACAAAAAACCACCTCATTAAGTCCGATGTATTTTTAAAGACAGAATCGCTACAGAAGAAGCAGAGCCATTAGAACAGCAGACTCAATGGGCCTCATGCTTGTTCTGTACTTCCTCTTTTGAAAAGAGGAAGTAACTGAGGAATGAAAACACCAATGGAGAAGCGAAGGTAGGGAGTGTGTTAACCCCCGGTGTGATGGAGCTTTATATCAGTAGAAGTGGGTGGGGCTAGGAAGATGAATATGGGGCAGAGGGGTTTTTTTAATGACTCGTGAGGGATGCACATGAGCACAGACATGCAGCAACGCATGGGGGGGGGGATATGAACCTGTTGAATATGCGTTCCTGCACAAAGATACATTTATATTAAACAAAACCAAAAAAAAGCACACTCGACGGTAAAACAACCTGATACCCATCCAAAACATGTAGTGAAAATGGCAGACAGGTCCACTCCTGCACACCTCTGATACCCATGCACACACCCCTCACAGCTGATTGGCTGTTCGCTGAGCCTGGAACTCGCGGTGAACAGCAACGACCTCGCAAAGGGGGGCACACCACAAACATTCTTCAGAATGGAAGTGAGAGAGCCAGAAAAAATGTGACAAAAGCAGTCAGGGATATTCCGGGAAAACTGACAGGTGGAGCCAAGATCACCTTGGGAACATCATGTGGCCTGTTAGAGATGACTGTGATACAATCCTGCAATAAACAGCTGGTGTAGACTCCCCCTATAATAATTTCTTTCTGTAAATCGAAGGTGAACTTACCACTTAACTCTGTTTTACCTCAATAGACATGTCTACCATGGAGCACCTTCATTTGTCACGTACTGGCTTTGCTGCATGTATTGCAGAACCAAAACAATTCAGGAAATAATAAATAGAACCAGAGGCTATGTATTAGTAATCAGTTTACATTTTAAGAGAAGCTGGTTCACTGAATCCTCAATACTTACTTGACATTTGACTTAAGCTGCTTAGTGTCAATCTAGCTGGATACATGAATACAGTAAATTGATCATTATCTCTGGCGCTTACCTCTACACGCCTGCGTTTCATCTGCCCACCAACACTAATCAATTGGAATGCTAGAAACCTATCAGGATAGGAATGCTTTTTCCATCAGGAAAAGGCACAGTTTAGTATAGGATTAGCAGAGCATTAAAGAAGATCTAATACGTAAAAAAACCTCTGCCAGCAAGTCTTATTTTTCATTTCATTTGTTAAATGCACACTGTGCCATGTGCACTTGTTCTGCACTAAAAGATGTTTATTATAACTTCTAGGATCATCTCCCTCCTGGCATCTTTCCACTTCCTTAAGTTCACACTCTTGTCGGAGTCATAATGTTATTCTTCCATAAGCATGTACTCACAAAGTCTAGAGATACCTGAGTATCTACTTCTCTCCAGGCGCACAAACTGCAATCCTGGTATGCAATAAAAAGAGAGCAAGAAATGATTCTTTTCTTCCCAGTAACTACAACATCCTCTAGGTCAGCCTTCCCAAACCTGGAACAATCCAGATGTTTTGGACATCAACTCCAAGCAACCTCAATGAGCATGGGCAAATGGTCAATAATGCTGGGGGTTGCAGTGCAGCATGGGAGTTGCTGGGAAATTTGCAGACAACTGAACTGGGATCAACTGAGATTAATAATAATAATAATAATAATAATAATAATAATACACTTGGCGGTACACTTGGCGGTACCTATAGCGTACTCCTTTCGTCGCCAGCTGAAGACCTTTTTATTTTCTCAGCATTTTAACACTTAATTTAACTTAAATTTAAACTTAGCTGTTTTAATTCTATATTTTAACCTATATCAATTTTTGCTGTATGGTAATCCTGGTTGTGCTTTTTATATTGTATTTTGTATTCATGTTTTTAAATTGTTGGTTGTTTTATGCTTTTCATGATTTTAATTTTTGTGAACCGCCCAGAGAGCTTCGGCTATTGGGCAGTATAAAAATGTAATAAATAAATAAATAAATACCCACCTCTCTCTCTCTGGATCGAGGCAGGGAACAACATCAAATATAAAAATACTATAAGATATATATAAAACTGATTAAAAACATATAAAACGAATACATTATTAAAATAATAGCCAGACATCTTAAAATTCGACTGGATAGGCCTGCAAGAAGAAATCAGTCTTTATATTTATTTATTTATTTATTTATTTAGAATATTTATATACCGCTCCTCATTGAAAAAATTTCGGAGCGGTGTACAAGGTAAAATGAAAATAAAAACAGAATAAAAGAGTTAAAACAAAATTTAAAAAGAAGCAAAAACAACAACAACACAGAAATCCAAGGCTGCATGTTAAAGAAAGGCTTCTTGGAATAAAGATGTTTTCAGGAGGCGCCGAAAAGAGTACAAGGTTGGAGCCTGTCTGACCTCCAGAGGCAGGGAATTCCACAGGAATTTTAAATTCAGAAAGACTGTTAAGTTGGCAAATCTCTCCTGGCAGGCCATTCCACAGTCACGGAGTGGTGGAAGAGAAGGTCTATTGAGTAATGGTTGTCAGCCTAGTTTTCACTAACTGAAGTAAATTCTTCCCAGAGGACTGAGAAAGCGATCCCACAGGTAGCCTGGACCAACACTTTATATTTTGCCTGGAAACTAATTGGCAGCCAGTGAAGTGATTTTAAAATTTATGTGCATAATATACGGCTGGTGGGGCTGTGTCTATGCACTTTCCTCTCTTGGAAAAACCCAGTGCTATATTCATGTTTACTATGTGCAATACATGTACATGCTGAAGGGATTCTCTCAGGCAGATTGGTGAAGTTTTACTAACCAGATATGGCAGCCTGGAGCGTCAAATTCTATTTTGGGGAAGCTCTCCAGGGCCACATTACAGTGGTGGACAAAGGCAAAAGGGGAGGGAACAAAAATAACTGCATATTTTAGCTTAGAGCTTTTACAATCCGTAATTAAGTCTTAGGAGAGGAATTTCAACCTTTTAGAATGGGGGGGGAGTGCCCAAAAGCCAGTGAACCACCAAAAGTCAGGTGATTAAGGGAAGGGATGGATCCATGGGAAGGGGACATGGCAATCTGAGAGACCTTAGAGGTCCAGATTGGGACCCTCAGGTGGCCCTGGGTTCTGTATCTCTGAGATATCGGGTTTTCTACACAAGGCATCATTCCCTACTCACGGTTATTCACAGTTTCTTTAGATGATGTCATGATCCACCCACCCACCATATAACGTCTGTGTTTAACCAGCAGTTTCAGCAAAGGGTGCGGGGTTTTTTAGAGCAGGGAAAATGTAGCATTTGTTTGGAAAGCGAAAGAAAGTGCCTTTTCAGTCATGCATTTTCACTATTTCACTGTACTAAAGTGCTATCTATAGGTTATGTAGCAGACAAGCAGGAAAGAAAACACTCTTCATGTAGTGCATGGATCTCAGTTTTGCAACTAACAGTAAGTAGATAGAATGGATTAACCGGCTTGTGTAGAAGAACTCATAGTCTGTAGGATACATATGGAGGAGGAGAGTCTTAATGGATGACCAGTTCCAACAACCGAAACAAACATTGTCTCATGAGATGAGCATTAAATGCAAGAAGTCAAACATAAACAAAAGGGATACAAATCTGTCTCCAAAGATAAATGGTTGCTAAAATGAAGAAAATGGTCATGGAAATAGATCAGATAAATGTGTCTTAATTTTTTTTAAAAAAAAAAGTATGACAGAACCAGTCAAGATAATTAATGTGCTTGATTTATTCAAATAAGACTGTCAAAGACACCTCAAAAATTTATTAAACCCTTGAATTTCAAAATATGTTAGTTTCCTCCCACTGCCCCACCAGAAATGAAGATGCACACCTACTTTTTTTATCCAATTTTCATCCACGGTTTTCCCCTCCATTTCCTTAGTGAGTTGAGTGCTGGGCACTTTCACATGGATGCATTGTTGCGCTCTTTTCACCTGGAGCGCTACTATGCCGTCAAAATCCCCCACCCCACCCGCTACGTTCTCCTTTCCCCCCGCAGTTAATTTTTTATTTTAAAAAAATATTTCTTTATTTCTGCCAAATACAGTAGTACAGCAACCTGAAACTGTGCAATTATGGTAAAACAACACATTATACTTTCCCCTAAGATTATATTAAACAAACTCCAGGGAAGGGAAGCCACTTGTAGGAAGCAGGAGGGAACGCATGGGCCAAGACTTTTGCTGCCCCTTGGCATGGGAAAGGTTTACAAGGGGTGGGAGGAATGAAAGTTTGTTTTTCTCATTTCAAAGGGTGGGCAGATGAACAATCATTTTAACTAATTTCTTTTGTAAAGGTTGTCAGGTCCCCTCCTTTGCTCCAAGGTAACCAAAATGCTTACTTCTGTGCAATTTTTAAAGATAAAGAGATCAACCTTGGCATGGTGATTGCTCTTAAGGAGGGCTTTAGCCACCCCAAGCTTGAATCGGATCTATTTTAAGGAGTTTTAAGTAGAGCTTTCAGCATGCCAAGTTTGAATCAGATTGGTTCATCCCTTGATTTTTTAGGAATTTTATTTATTTATTTATTATATGTTTATACTGCCCAATAGCCGAAGCTCTCTGGGCGGGTCACAAAAATTTAAAACCATGAAGAGCATAAAAACAACCAACAAATTTAAAACACACATACGAAATATAATATAAAAAGCACAACCAGAATAAAACCACACAGCAAAAATTAATATAGGTTAAAATATGAGATTAAAACAGCAAAGTTTAAATTTAAGTTAAATTAGGTGTTAAAATACTGAGAAACTAAAAAGGTCTTCAGCTGGCGGCGGAAAGAAAACAAAGTAGGTGCCAAGCGAACCGCTCTGGGGAGCTCGTTCCACAGCTGGGGTGCCACAGCAGAGAAAGCCCTCCTCCTAGTAGCCACCTTCCTCACTTCCTTCGGCAGGGGCTCACGGAGAAGGACCCCTGTGGATGATCTTAAGATCCGGGCAGGCACATATGGGAGGAGGCGTTCCTTCAAATAACCTGGCCCCAAACCATTTAGGGCTTTGAATGTTAATATCAGCACTTTTTTAAATTCCACCTTAAATCCTTTTCCTCATAGTCCACCAGTGTAAAGGATCACTTTTCCTTTCCTTTGTTCATGTGAAGCTGTGCATCTCCAAGTTCTTCAAATAGAGATCTGCTGTTCCCTTACTCAAGAGTAAATCCCACTGCTTTCAACTGCATTTACATCCAAGACATACTAAAATCCCATGCATGTTTACCTTTGAGGAAACGCCATTGAACAGAGAGACTTACTTCTGAGTAAACAGAAGTAAGACCTCAGAAGTAAGCATAGGGTTGCAGAGCACTTCTTTCTAGTTTCTTGTTTTAGACTTTAAAAAAAAAGCTTCTGAGTGACCACACTATGAAAAGTCAGTTCTATATGTGTTTACTCAGAAGTAAGTCTTCTTGAACTTTTATCAAAGCACCCTCTTTCTCCATACATTCCTGAGTTCCTGTTTTGCAACTTTCCAGTCCCACTCTTCTTGTACCCTAAGTTCCGCTATTGCTCTGTTGCTGCAGGCCTTTATTTGCAGGCCTTCATTCACTCTGACCTATACTCATGTCAACTCCATGCCACCATCTCACAAACAATATACATGTATGAAGTATGTGTAGCATATTCACGTTCACAGGTTTTACATACCTTTAGATTCCAAAAACATATAATATTCAGAAGCACATTAGAGTAGGGGCAGAGAGAGAAGATGTCTTATATTATCTACCTCTTTACAATTTCTGACTGTTTTCAATTGAATAAGAAACTTAGAACATCATTAGTTATACATAATCTATTTGGATTTTTGTTAATCAGCTTTCTGTCAGCTAGTCTCCCCAGCCATGTAGAAGTATCTGAACACTGAGTCATGAAACATCTCAAAGAATTACCCTTAAATTTGAAGGAAAAAAATGGAAAACAACAAAAGTCTTGTAGCACCTCAAAGATGCACCGATTTACTGTAGTATATCTGTTTTAAGGTGCCACAAACATCTTGGATGTTTTTGTTGCTACAGATTCGCACAGCTACTCTGCTGGGATTGCAATTCGACACACCATAAACCTGATTGTATAAGTGAGGAGTCTGAAAGTAATCCTCTTCTGTAACTTTATAAATTGACCATTATGCAACTGCGTAGAAGTATTTTAACAGAATTTAAACATCAGTAGGTCTTAAAATCCAGAGAAGATGTGATATTTCACTCAGACAGCAACGGTGAGCACATGAATTCCAGGTGGATTAGTTAATGTCGTTCAAGCCTCACAGACAGTTTCCAGATACTTCCATAATGGACATTCAATTTCATCAGGACATTCTAAACTGAAATGTTTACTCCTTAAACCCTGAGAATCTGGAAGCAAATGCAGGTGGCTGTATTTTTTTCCAGATGTTCATATATGTTGTGAAAAAGCGCATGTGAGGTAACAGGAAATTGATTTTAATGTGACAAATAAAGGCTTACCTGTACTGAGCACTGGCATTGATTAAAAAGAAAAAAGGAAGATCGTGCTGACTTCTACTTCCTCTGTCCTTACTACCTGCTAAATATTAGCCAGGAGGATAAAATGGCACAAATCATTCGAAGAGCAAAGGTGGCTATACAAAATCCAGTTCCTAAATCCAGATATCTTTGTGGGCTCAGTCATCTAGGATAGTTAGATTATGGACAAATTTCTAAGGGTACCTAATACTTGAACATAAAAGCCACTGGATGACTCAATGCTAGTCAATACCATAAGGAACCGCTTAATCTTATCCAACCACTAGACCATGTATAATGGTCTAGTGGTTGGTGTGTTGGACTGGGGAAGTGTCTCTATATGACCTATTTACCACGTCATGATTGCGCAGTGACACTGCATGCTTTATATGATGCAGCCGTCAACTCACAGCCAAAACTGCTCTTTTTCACGGTATCATTTTACTGCAATTTTTTTAGTTGCTCCAAGGTCACCACATTGCTTCTCCATCTGTCAATGGTGGCCTTGGTTCGGGTTAAGCCAGGAGCTTTGCTGAAGGTGGATCCAAGCCCAGGGGAAGCAAGGCAGGGGGTGAGCTTGATGAGCCAAATGGCCACCAGGGTTGCAGTTTTTTCTGGCCGGATAGCCCACGCTCCCTCCTGCTGTCAAAATTTAGCATTCCTGCCTCACAGCAGCAATGCTGCGGGATTTGAAAGAATCAGCTATAAAGGGGAAGCATATAGACACCCCCTGGGACTCGGAGATCCAGGTTCTAGTTCTCACTTGGTCTTGAAACTACCTGGGTGACTTTGGGCCAGTCACTGACTCCTATCCTAACTTACCTCACTGGGTTGTTGTGAGGATAAAATGGAGACGAGGAGAGCCATGTACACCACCTTGGGCTTCTTGGAGGAAAAGGCAGGATATAAATGTAATAAATATATAACTGAGATATTGATAATGAATTGATAGAATTACAGCTGACTCCAAGGTCTTCCAAAGCCCAACCTGAAGCACAATCCTCCACCAAATCGCACCTAATCCACATTATCCTGATTATGGTACGGCATGAGGTATATTATCTTTGGCTTTTTCAGACCGAGGGCATCATCAGATTAGTGTTTTATTGCATCCTCACTACTGTCTACTTACAGATGTTTGCACGTCCATTAGAGACCCCACCCACCTCCTGCTACTTCCACTTGTTTTTCTGTCACAAAATAGACCCCTTTAATCTGACTTTTTAAAAAAGAAATGGAATGTGCTGCGACCTACTGCTGTGTGCAGGAAAAGCGGCACAATAAAAATGGCCCCTGAATGAGCCACCTGGTTTTTGTTTACTTCCTCTTTCCTCTCTGGAAGGAAAGAGGAAGTAATGAAGGACAGAAGTGGGGCAGAGAAGAGCCAGTAAAGAAACACAATTTCCGGCATGCTCAAAGATTTGCCACTTAATTGCACAAAATATGTGGTAAATCAAGACTTAAGTAATGGCTCACCGTGAAGATTGGTCTTTCTTTAACTGTATGTCATTGCAAGTCACCAGTAGGAACACTTGACAGTGGTTCCTATTTGTCTGTAAATTGGTGTGCTTCATTTCCTCAGGAGAGGCAACAGTGCCTGCAAATGCAATCCAATTCTGTCCAAAAAAATAATAATACAAACGTTACTTGCATGCAGAAGGACCCTGGTACTTCCAGGGAGGGCTTGAAAAACTCCTGCCTGAAATCCTGTTGACAATGCTGAGCTAGATGGATCAATGATCTGACTCAGTGGGTTTTTTCACATGTATCCATTTTAAAACTGGTTAACCCAACAACAAGCCCCTAAACCGAGCAGTCTCGGTTTGAAGCTGGTCACAGAGCTGATCATGGCTTGCTGAGTTAAAGCAGAAGAGGTGGGTGTGCTGCAGGTGAGCTCACACTCATGCACCACAACCTAATGGATTGCTGTTATGGGTGAACTAGGTGAGAGCTTTATCACACCAGCGTTATGCTATGCAATCACTGCAAATTGCATGCAAGACTCCAAAGTTTTCCATCATGTAATCTGCTTTTCTTGTGAAGTACTCCCATTCATCCTGCTTTAATTGCACTTCTTAACCAAAAGAAGTGCAATATTTTGCTACTAGTTTTCAAGTGTATCATTTGTTGTTTTCCGAGCAGCCACTGGGGTGCAGGAGCAGGATTTGAAGAAAAATTAAACAAATGCTTACATCTGCATAGGCTTTAAAGATAAAGACATCAAAATTGGCACAGTAATAGATATTAAGGAGAGCTTTAAGCATTCCAAATTTGAATCGGATTGGGTAATCCGTTGATTTTTTATGATTTTTTTACATTTCCCCCCTTAAACCCATTTCCTGGTATGCAAAGGATCTTGCCACCCAGTAACAACAACGTTGACAGCTTAGCACTGTAGGGGATAATTCGAGGGAAACAGGTACATGGGATGAAGCTCATAGGCTGCTCTCCTTTCCTTTTTTCTAAGAGTTTGGTCCATACTGCTATAAAGTTGAAAGCTTCAAACACTTCATTCAAACACTCCCATCATTGCAAGTCAGTATGTCCCATGGTCAGGGTTGCTAGCTACAGCTGCTGTTTTGAAAGAATGGTTTTGAGTGTGTGTGAGAAAGGGTGGTTCCTCCTTGGGGTGAAAGGGCCTTAGGGCAGGGGAATTCTCACTAGGAAGAGGTGAGAATGCCACAGGTACCAGGTAGCCTACCCCTGCAGTAAGATGTAAAACAGATGTAAACACAGTGGTCTGCCATAATTCTTTTCTCTCTTTCTCTCTCTTTTTTGTTTTGTTTTGTTATAATGTGAGAGAGAAATATGGGGCAGCCCCTGTATTTGGAAAGGATATAGAACAGTGTTCCCCATCCTGCTGCTCTCCAGATGTTTGAGATTACAAGTCCCAGCATTCCTGACCATGGGACATACTGACTTGCAATGATGGGAGTTGTAGTCCAACACCTTTGGAGGGCCCCAGGTTGGGGAAGGGCTGCTCTAAACAAAACAAAAAAAGAAGTAGGTGGCCCTAAGTTGTTCATCATCAGTTTTCCACAACCTCACAGTCACCTCTGCATATTATATTCTCCATTCTGTCCTCATGATTTATCAGCTTTGGGAGAATGAGAATTTCACTTGCACTTTCTGCTTGCTTAGGGAGGATGTGGCATTAAGGCTTGTGAGCCTTAACTCCCAATTTCCCTGCTTTTCGGTGCTTAGTTGAAAACTGTAGAGCCTTCATGTTGTTTTGTAAACTGTAGGGTTTTTTGTTTAATGAATTCCACTGAGTCCCCCAGGAAGATGAATACAGTAGATTCTCCAGCTGTTGAAAAACAGATTTTGCAATAAGTTCCTTCAGCTAATCAATTTCTATTATCCACTTAAAGCTGAACTCAGGACCATTGCAAATTCCTTTAACATTCAGTATCTTTATAATAGAATCCTGTTACTGTGGGAACTAAATAGATTATTTCAGTTAGAAGAACCTGTATGTCATCTGAATTATATAATGTTCCATGTGATGTTTCCTACATTTTAAAATGGGTTTGCTTTTCACTATATTTCTACTGCACACATGCTTAGTGCAGGACCATCAGACCCTAGCTGGGATGACATGTCCTGTCCCTCCCCCCCCACACACACACGCGGCATCCCCAGAAAGCAGTTTTGTGCTTTTAACAGTAGCATAGCAATTGTTTAACAGTTGACTTGTATAGAAACCCTTTAAAGCCTTAAACGGCTTGGATAAAGGTTACTTGAAAGACTACCTTCACTTGCACCAGCCTGCCAATGCTATGAAGTCATCAACAGAGGCCCTTCATATCCACAACCAAGGGTGTTTAGAGTAGTACATACAAAGGAGAATGCCTTTTCGAAAGTGCCACCCCTACTTCTGGAATAAGCTTTCATCAGTTCTTTTATTTGTAGGTCTTCAGGAAAGCTCTGAAGACTCACCTGTTTTCCTTGTTCTTTGTAAAATGCCTGTGCTACTGGTTTTATTCATAAGCACGGTTTTTATTGGATTTTATGGTAATATGATGTTTGTTTTGTCTTCTCTTGTTTATTTTTATCTTGTAAACTGCCTTGTAAGGGTTCAACTCTTAAAAGCCCCCTTAAAATAAATGAATTAAATAGGAGGCAAAAATTCAATGGGTGTGGCTTTCTCAGCATGGACATGCAGTGATAGGTAGAGCAGCATCAGTTGAACTAAACACCCTCAGTAGTCATGTGACTACCGTTGTGTGTCATGAGTACGCTTGACATTGACTAGATGCAAAGTAAGACTGATTTTCTAATTGTGCAGAAAAGGCATAAATTTTATAAGTTTTGGCATTTCATGCAAGGATGAGAAATGCTGACCTTCCAATCTTCCCTCTTCTACATAGCTCAATACTTGTTCCCTGCTCACATGTAGAGACAACTGTTTCTGGCCACACTATACACTCAAGCTTGTGTTTTAACCTGTTGGGTGTTTTATTGTGGTTTTAATTTTTGTGAACCGCCCAGAGAGCTTCGGCTATTGGGCGGTATAAAAATGTAATAAATAAATAAAATAAATAATAAAGCACAGTACAAAACTATTGTCCAAAAACTATAGACTATTCAAGCAAACCATCACCTGTTCAGTTTTGTTTCTCTTGTACACTGCCTTGGAAACTACATCAGCTGCCTCCAGATAACTTAAAATAAATAAAGCGGTTTTTAAAGGTGTTTTTTTTTTTAATTCTCCCAATGGAGGGATGTAAACAATAGAGATCACTGTTGGAACCAATGCTTTTTCCACTTATTTATAAATGATCTGGAATTAGGAGTAAGCAGTGAAGTGGCCAAGTTTGCTCATGACACCACATTATTTGGTGTGGTTAAAACAAAATGGGATTGTGATGAGCTCCAAAAGGATCTCTTCAAACTGGGAGAATGGATGTCAAAATGGCAAATGCAGTTCAGTGTAAGTACAAACTGATGCACATTGGGGCAAAAACAATGCAACTTCAAGAATAAGTCGATGGGATCTGAGCTAGTGGCGACTGACTGGCAAAGAGATCTTGGGGTTGTGGTGGACAGCTTGATGAAAATGTCGACCCAGTGTGTAGCTGCTGTAAAGAAGGCAAATTCCATGTTAGACATTATTAGAAAAGCAATTGAGAATAAAACTGCCAATATCATACTGCCCTTATACAAATCTATGGTATGACCACACTTTCAATACTGTGTACAGTTCTTATCACTGAACCTAAAAAAGAATATTGTAAAGTTGGGGAAAGTGCAGAAAAGGGCAACTTTGAAGCTGAGTGATGAGAGATTCAGGACAGATAAGGGAAGTACATCCTTAAACAGCACATAAACTATGGAATTCACTTTCACAAGATGTAGTAATCTCTCCCAATTTTGACATGTTTAAAAGGGTCAAATTCATGGAGGAGAACTCTTATCGATGGCTACTAGTCCTGATGGCTATATGCTCTCTCCAGTATTAGAAGCAGTATGCCTATGTACACCAGTTGCTAGGGAACATGGGCGGGAGGGTGATGTTGCATTCATTCCCATGGGCAGCTGTTTGGCCACTGTGTGAGCAGAATGCTGGACTAGATGGACTCTTGGTCTAATCCCGCATGGCTCTTCTAATGTTCACAAATCTGCCACCATGGATCAGCTTTTTGAGGGAAAGATTTTATCTCTACACTTTGCATTCACTGGAAGAAAATAATTATATCCCACAACCCAGTTGAGGATGTTTAATTTAATTTTATTTACTTAGATGCTTTTTTGTGTACAGAGAGAAATACGTAAATGGTGCACAGCTGAAATTTGGGACATGTTTACGACCATGCAGGTGACAATCGCCTAGCTCTCCTAGAAGGCCTATATTGTTGGTCAACTGCTTATGTAAAATCTGCAAGGAAGTACTTCCTGGAATAGAACTGTTTTCAGGAGGCGATGGAAGCAATACAGTGTTAGCACCAGCCTGACCTCCAGGTGGAGAAAGTAACAAAGGATAGGGTCATCACACTGAAGGGTCCTCTCTGGGTGCCCATCCCACAGAGTCAATCCAGGAGGATACCATAGTCAATGATATTAAAAACCAATGAGAGGTCGAGTAGAATTAACAGGATTGCACCACCTCTCTCCCTCTCTAGATAAAGGTAATCCATTAGGGCGACCAAGGCTGATTCAGTCCCATAACCAGGTTGGAACCCAGGTTGGAATGGGTCTACATAATCAGTATCGTCCAAGAGTGCCTACAGTTGTTCCAACATGACCCTTGCCAGTACCTTCCCGAAGAAAGGGGCATTTGCCACTGGGAGGTACTTGTTGAATGCCGTTGGGTCCACTTGTCCATTTCCAGCCAAGACGTCTCTTCAGAAGCTTGCCATCTTCTCTTCTGCTCCTGTTTCAATCTCAAGAGCTGATTTCATTCACAATCTGCTTCTTGTGTAAGATGTAATGCAACTACTACCTGTGTGTTTCCTCATTTAGTGCTGACATCGGCTTAGACAGCCTTTCCTCTTTGGATAATCTTTAATCCAATTAATATCACTATGGTGCTCTGAGTCAGCATAACGCCATTAGTGTTTAGATTTTTATTTGAAAATGGTGGCAAGGCTGAGCAACCCTAAGAAAAGAAACAGCCTCCTTTGCTATTTTAGGAACCTGCATTCTATATCAACAAATGAAAACATTGGGCAAATTGAGTAGCAGCCTCTTTGTTACTACTGCCTGTACTTAGTATACATAGAACATATTCTGGGAGCCTGGAAATCATCAGTCACCCTTGGAAGGTTTGGCAAGCTTCTTTGGAAGAACCAATGGCAACACAATATTTAATGCACTATTTTATAAATAATTATCGTTAGGGCCCATAGTTTGGATCATTCACAAGTGGCAGTAACTTTGTTTGCCTCTCTGCCATGAAGAATATACTAACATTGACTTAGATCCAGAGTAGCACATAGCAGAATTCTGCTTACGAGGGAGGAATGGAGTGAGAAAGTGGCCTTTGTGATTACTCCTTCCCCACTGCAGCCCTCTGTACCTCCTGAAAAGCAGCACTAGGGGGGTTGGGTGATCCTCTGGAGCAGCATGAGTGGTGATGCAGGGGGATCACTGAAGATCACCTCCCCACTTTTTCCAGTCTGGAGCCTTCCCTGGATTCTGGGCCTTTCCATAAACAGAAGGAGCTCTTCCATTTGTGGAATGACCAGTTGGGATCACATTCATTATGCCCTAATCCCAGTGCATATCCTCTAAGGGCACAATCCTACCTCAAGAGGAGGAATTCAACCTCAGATCCCTCCCCTGCCCCCTTGCAGCTGCCATGGACAGAGCTACAGAAACTGCATCCCAAGGACAACCTCATAGAGGTTGACAATGAAGTATTGCAGTGGGCAGGGAAGGGAGGAGGAGGAGAGGCCAGCATCCACAGAATCCTACAGCCTCTACTTTGCATATCCCCACCCATTGCTACCCATGTATTCCTAAAACATGGTTTTTATATTTACAGTTTGAGAAGATCCTCCTTGTTACCTTATTTTCAGCAAGTGTTGTTGTTATGCATGCAGCACCTGGTGAAATTCCCTCTTCATCACAACAGTTAAAGCTGCAGGTGCTATACTACAGTGTCCAGATGCAGAAGAGGTCAGGGGTCCTGCAGCTTTAACTGTTGTGATGAAGAGGGAATTTCACTTGGTGCTGCATGCATACAAATGACGCCTGCTGAAATTCCCTTTCTATACAACTGTTAAAGTTACAGGAACCCTGTCCTCCTTTCCATATGGTCAGCCTAGGTTTGACATGATTTGACCTTAACAAATCCATGTTGGCTATTCGTGCCCAACTCATTTTATTCTAGATAAGTACAAATTAATTGTTTTATGAGTTGCTCTAATTACTTCTTTGGGTACAAATTATGTCAACAGCAGCCTATAATTTCCTGGAACATGAATTTCCACCTGTCAAATATAGGCATTATGTTCACTCACAGAATATCGATGTAACTCTTGAGCTGGTACCCTCAGAACCCAACGCTGCATTGATTTTGGACATGGCAACATATCTCCTTTTAATGTAGCCACAAGGTTGTTGTTTTTTACCAACTATTTCCCCCAATAGCAGCTGTTATCTGTGGCTTTGCTTGCAAAACTTCCCTGCATACCATGAACTGGAGGTACCCAGGATGCTAGAATAGTGCCATATATAGTAATGAATATATGACCCAGTCATAATTTCTTAGGTCTTGTGTGCTCTGCTGTTAGGCTGTTGTCATTGATCAGTGACCAAAGGGAGATTTGCGCCCGTCACCTGCTGCTGCCAGGTCTCATTCACATGGTGGATTATGAGAGTGACTTGTAGTTAGACCTACGCTGAAAATGAACAAGAAAATGCACTGTTGTTATCCAATGAAGGCTTTGAATTAAAAATAGAGAGAGGGCTCAGTTCAGATCTAATGATAGCACCAGGTTGTGTAAACTACTAGATGCTTCACAGATGCAGCAGGGCTCTACCTGAAATATACAAACCGCACTCATCCTGCCTCCATGTTCTATGCCCAGTAGTGATCAATGGTAAATGCATAGGCCCTCCTTCCTCACCATGCAACTCTGCATGGGCCATAGCTGAGACCACACTACCCTTAAGTTGAGCAACAGCAACCCTCACAACAACCATGTCAACCATAGTTATTTCCATTATGCAGGCAGAAATTGGCTTTCTCAAGGCTCTCCAAGCTCAATCTATCTCCTTTTTCTCTGCATCCGACCAAAATTCCAAAGGAGGTGTCTGCACTTTCGTAAACTTCTGCGCTCTGTGCTTTAGTCATCATGTTTGTGTGGCAATGACTTGTGCCAGTTAACGTTCTGTAACATTCTCCGGTGATTGGGTTTTATCTTGCTCTGCTATCTGCTGTTTTAAATTATACTGTTGTGGTACTTTTATCAGTTGTTGCCATTGCCATGGTTTTATTTCTTCATGTTGTATTATTGCATTTTTATCTACATTGTAAAATTTCCCGGGAAAAGATTTTTGAAGAGAAGGCTATAAATATCTAAAATAAATAAGTAACAGAGGATTACTGCTAAAGGGTGCGTGGTTATAAATATCTAAAACAAATAAGTAACAGAGGATTACTGCTAAAGGGTGCATGGTGGAATAACCCCTGCTTTGGACATTCTTTCAAAATATGTTTCCAATATGTAGGCAACCCTGTGTTGCCTGTTTTACTACATATATTCAAATTCCTTGCAAAACCAGATCTTAGAATAGATTAAATTAGGCATGTGCTCCACTCCGATTAGAAGCGTAGAAGCAGGAGCGAATTGGCCTGCTCCGCCTTGCCCAGAGGCGGAGTAGAAGCGGACCGCGGACCCCTAGAAGCAAGGCGAAGAGAAGCGCCCATTTTCGGAGCGCTCCTCTTTCCGCGGTCCGGTCCGATTGCCATCTTGAAACATTTCGCCCATAGGATTGCATTGCGGAAAAGAAAGGGGGATAACTGTGTTGTTTTTGAAGCTATCTTTCTGAAAATTCTTGTGCTTAGAGAGTCGTGGATGGGGGTCATTTTGAGCCTACTCTCAGCTCTTTGCGTGGTGCGGTTCATGTGCTAGAATTTTTAAAAAAACTGGCGCGAAAAATACCTTTTCCAAAGGGCTGAGGGGCAGAATCAACTCCCGGTCATGATCACATGATCCCAAAGTTGGAGGAGGGGATAGGCAAAACGGGTAACTTGGGATTCTGGGAACTTCTCTTTCTTAGTCTGAATGGACTTTTCCCAGTGTTTTTTAAAACAGTAGCCCCACCAAATGCACAAAGACAACCTAAAATCATATACTACTAAGCCAATAATAAGAGAGCACTGCTACCCACCCTAACTTTGGGGAACAACTGAAAAGATGTGGTGCAAGGGGATGAGCTCCCCTAGGGCATCCCATGTGGACGTGCCCCCACTCTCTCCTGTACTTGGAGGGCCATCAGAGCCCTCCAAAGAGAGTAACCCGGTGGAGCAATGCCTATCATGAGTTGAAGTGAGAGCTTTACTCCTTAGAGCTCTTGTGGTGGAGCAATGGCTTTCATGAGTTGAACTGACAGCATTGCTTCTTAAAAGACTGGTCACTAGGACCAGTCAAATTGGCAGCTGCTTCCCCCTCCCCTGGGCACGTCCCCCTATTACTGGTAAAAGACAGATATAGCTTTTTTAAAAAAGTTCTTCTTGTTGTTTATTCAGCAACACTGCTGCTTTTAATTCCACCCCTCCTTCGTTTATTTATTTATTTATTTATTTATTTATTCCATTTTATATGCATTACTGGCTTATCCTTGGCTCACTTCCTTATGCCCCCAGAAATGTCTGCTGCCTGCCTGCCTTCCCTCCCTCCTCCCCTGCCTGCCTCGCAGGGATGTTGTGTGTGTCTGGCTTTGACTCAGGGGAGAAGTCCTTCCTGCGCTCAATTAGACTATTGGAAGTTCCAAATCCATTTTTCAAGTGTGGAAGAAGATTCATAGGTTTATCTCTACTCCCCAATTCATGGCATGATGGGATTTCCTTTGAAATTGTCCCATTGAGATGTCTGCAGGTTTAAGCCCCGCCAAAAAACAGGGGATGATGGGATTGCCTTGTACCTTGGCATGATTGTGGGTCTAGATGGCATCTGTGCGTGTGCTCACTTCCCTTTTTTTTATCTGTCCAAATGTCAGAGAACAGAGGCAGAGGACAGGTGGTGTGTCCGGCATGCCAATTGACCACCGGAAACCCCACACCCTCCCTCTGCTTCAGGATTAGCCACTGCCCGCCCGTGCCCCTTGCAACAGAGAAAGCATGGGCTTTTGTTTAACGCAGCGGTAACACAGTGCTGTATGGTCAGCTCCCAAGTGATCACTTTGTCTTTTGTTTCTTTACTATAAATATATCAGTATAACTAAATACAAGCATATACATCATAGATTCAAACACATGATGGATTCAACATCCTCTTAAGCCACGGCTTCTAAGTAGGGCAATAACGATTGTTAGTGTCACGCTTACCATGTTGTGGGGAGCTGATCCAAAATTATAGGTCCCACTGTTGCATGTTCAAAATCTTTTTTATATACTCTTGGTGAGGGGTGTGATAAAATATGTTTTTACTTCATTTATTTATATTCCATTATGCTACATTCCTAAGGATACACTTCTATTCTTAAATTAATTTGTCTAAATAATATCACCTCTTATCAAGATATATGACTATAACAACATACATATAAAAACATTCCAGAATTTCATGACATGTTAAAGCCGTGTTTGTGACACAAGAATTATTTCTTTGACTCCATCCTGTCTCCATCCTGTCTTGTAAGTATGTTTTTTATATATATTTACAATTTGAGAAGATCCTCTCCTTGTTACCTTATTTTTATGGTTACCCTGTCTTTAACATATCATCCAGCTACAACAAAGGAATGGTAAAGAGGTTTTATCCATTAGGTACAGCCAAAATATGATAATTAGCACACCTTTGAAAATACAAATATCAAATAATCAAAGGACAGACTAAGAAGGCAGTCAAGAAGGATGTTCATTGTGCAAGCCCTTGTGCAGTTGCCATTTATTTCAGTAGCATTTAAGAAGAGAATTTACCAGCGGCTTGCGGCATATGTGCTAGCAACCAGCTCAAATTTGTATCCTCAGCATTCGTCAAACAATGGCCTCTAGCAGACAAACCAGTAAAAGTTTTGATCACAAATAACTTGTTAAACAAAAAAAAAACGTTCTTCATTTATTGGTCAAATTGTTAGTCATCTATTCTTTTCCCTGTTCTCATGCCACTAAGTGAATGGAAGGATATATATTTATGTATGCACATAAATAATCACCAAAGTAATTAAAGGTAGGTTCCTAAGTGTGTTCATGATGAATGTGAAGAAAGCAACATTAAATTCAAAAGAATGCCTTTTGGGGTAATTGAGAACATAATTCAGCACTTGTTTTAGAACAAACAGCAAATATATCACAGTATTTTTCCAGAGTATTGCTCTGGAGATGTAACTTGAAGAATACACAATAAGAATGAACAATGTGAAGTGCACTGAACATGAGACTTAGTTCTGACCCTGATTTGGCACTTTGGAAAACAGCCAGTCTTGACTTGGACTGATTTAGGGCATGCCCAATACAATTTGTGTCTGAGCCTGAAGTGAGATTCAGAACAACGTTTCAATCTACAAACTCTCTAACATAGTTACTTTTCATTAGAACTGAATTACATTTGAAGGCAAAGTTGATTATCCTGCGGGGATGAAGCCAGACACATTTCATACACATAGGCACAGAGACATTGGTTCTAGGTTGTCTTAAATTTGTTTGTTGTTTTTAATGGAAAGTGCCTATAATTTCTTTGATTTAGATTACGCTTGCCAGCACAGTTGCCCCATCAGTGGGGATAACATCTTCCAAATATTAAGCAGATGTGTTAAGAGGGCGAGTTGTACAAAGGGAAGAACTACAGTTTCAGGGAGGTCAAAAATTCCTAATCTCCTCTATTCTTTGGTGGGCAATAGGTATGAAAACAGCAGACATTGTAGAACTGGCACTTGGTAACAAAGGATAAAGACTTTTAAACTTTTTAAAAAATATAACATGCCTCCAACTGATTTGTTTTATGACAGAATTAGAAGAAACATGCCAGCATAGATGCCCCATTAAGGGTATAAAGTCTGACAAATTTCATGCAGATAGGTGTGGTGGTGGTGGGATTGTGCAAAGGGAATTTTTGCAGTTTGGGGTGTTAAAAGAAAATCCCTAGAATAATTCTATGCCCAGTTTTTGTTTTTGTTTGTTTGGGTTTTTTGCAACATATCATCATGATGGGTGAGAGCCATCTGCCTCTCACATAGGACGTTAATAGCTGCAGAAGCACAGACCATTGATGGTTCTGCTTGTACTACCATGGCTCCGTAGTAAGCCTGTAGTAATAACATAAGAGCCCTGTCGAATCAGACCAAGGGCCTATCTAGTCTAGTATCCTGTTCCTCACAGTGGTTAACCAGATGCTTATGGGATACCCAAAAGCAGGTCAAAGGACAGCCAGTGTTATTCCCCAATAACTGGACTTCAGAGCCATGGTGCCTCTGACCCTGAAGACAGTATAGAGCCATCGTGACTGGTAGCCATGGCTAGCCTTATTCTCCCTCAATTTCTCCCCTTGAAAGCCATGAAGTCGATGGCCATCACCACATCTCTTAAGTATGTGCTGTGTGAAGAAGTATTTCCCTTTGTCTGTCCTGAATCTCCCCCCATTCAGTTTCATAACTCCAAACAAACAATGACCTGGCTTCCTCAGAGTATTCTCTTGATCAAAGTACCAAAGAATAAAGTACTATCCACTTCTCATATTGCTCATGTTATGAACTGTATTTACTGAACTCAGTACAGAATCGTAACGTGGTTAGAAATGGTTTTCTTTTTATTTAGGTTTAATTCTTCATGTTGCCTTACATTTTGCCTTGCTCAGTTCAAGATTATACTTTAATAAAATCTGGTACTCCTGAGTTTTTTGTGGCTTCCTGAAATAACAGAGGGAAGTATGGTGAATGCCTGACTTATTAGTTTAGCTGTCAATTGTATCCCTATGAGAACTGAATCACTGGCTGATTTCCATTCATAATACCCAATTAAACTTGGCATTAGAACGTTAACATTAAGACAGAGTCTCTGAAGTTTTATATTCCAAATGTACTGGAAGCATTAGAATAAAGAACTGCTTTTTTCTTTCTTTTTTACATGTTCAGATTAACACATTATCACACAGGTACACAAACACCACATAGTTTCTTTCTTCCATAGTTTCTTTTGTTGATAACAATGTTCTGAGAAAAAAAAAAAGATTGATAGATTGAATGAATTGAAGGACGCAATTCTGGGTCCAGGTTTTTGAGGGTCCCTTGGGAAAGACATCCTCTGTGCTGCTGTTCCCTTAGTGAGTTCTACCTTCTCACTGCCATTCTCTCCAGCTGCTATTGCTCCTCTTCTTCTTTCTCATTATTGCTACCACAGGCTTCCTTGACAGGCAGAGAGCCAGTGAGCATCTCCTCCTCCTCCTCCTTCTTGCCACCGCTATCTTCTGGGCTGGAGCAAGGCACACATAATCAAGCATGTTTCAGCAGTGAAGAGGAGGAGCAACTCCACCAAGGGTCTCTTTTCAGTGGGCTCCTGCTAAAGGATGGGCCTTTGGCAGGGACCCACCATGGGGGGATCAGCACGTCGCTCCCAGAGCGCTTCTATGCGACCCCAGAGCACCCCGAAAACGATAGTCTGACTTCCCTGTAAAAGAAACGAGGAAAAGCCGTCCATGCCGCCGCCGACGACGATGAGGAGAGCTCTCCGCTGGCGAGGAGAGCGCGGCAAAAGAAGGCAGGGTGAAGAGCGGAAGAAGCTCTCTAACCCGCCTTCTTTTGCCGAGCTCTCCTCTCTGGCAGAGAGCTCTCCTCAGCGGTGGCGGCAGCAGCGGCGGCATGGACGGCTCTTCCTCGTTTCTTTTACAGGGAAGTCAGACTATCGTTTTCAGGGTGCTCTGGGGTCGCATAGAAGCGCTCTGGGAGCGACGTGCGGATCCCCCTTGATGCCAGCCCTGAATGGTTGAATAAAATGTGGGTTAAACTTATTTTATTTTGTAAGCACTGACTGTGGTCAGTGTAAGGTTAGATGCACTGTATATTCAGGAACAGAAACCCGGACCACAAAACGGAAAACATACAGCTCAGTTTTATTGATTATGAACAGGTTGCATTAGCCCGCCACAATGTATAGGGCCACATCTTCAGCAAAGGCAGTCCTCCAATCTTCAGTGGAATGTGAATGTTAAAAATCTGCTCTAGAGGGTCCCCCAACTCTCCAAAGCAGACTTTGAGGGTGCATGGAGGACTTTAGGGGAAAGGGAATTGCCCTCACCTTCCAGTTCCACTGATGGAAGCAGTTCTGTCTGCAGGATAATTGATTAGACTCCACCTATTTCCCAGAGTCAGTTACCAAAAGCTAGGCACATTTAGGCATTCACTTCAACACAGAAGGTCTCTCTTTAGTACAGAGATGCAGATCTTCCTTGGGTTCCTCCATGGGGTAGGGCTTGGCGTGGCTGCACAGTGGTGTGGCGTTGATTATACGATGCCACTGCAATCGTGTACCCACCCCGGAGCTTTCTGCCGAAGCTGCAGAGAGAGAAAAAATCAGGGACTTACCCCAACTTTTTTCTCTGGAGTGAGGCAAGATGGAGTCAAGACAGCCCCTTGCCTTGCTCCATAGTTGCAGTGGAAGCAGGGCCAGTGCCAGACTATTTTGCACCTAGGCAAGGCGAGCTACTTGCACCACCACCACCACCACCCCAAAAATTGCCAACTTTGATTCAGCTGTTGAAGAAGAGTTTCTGAAATATTATATTTTCCTTTTATTATGCTTTTTCTTAAAACAGCTAATTTGTATGAAACCGTGACCCTCAAAGGTTAGAACTGTGCCCCTCTGAGGTCTGTGCCCTAGGCAGCTGCCTAGTTGGCCTAATGGTAGCACCAGCCCTGGGTGAAGGCATGTGGAAGGTGACCTGCAATTGGTCGCCTTCCACCCAGGAGAAGGTGGGGGTGGCTTTGGTCCCTGGATGGCCACCCAAAAGCCCCGTGCTCCCTTATCAGCATCAGGATTACCTGACACCACCCCAGGGGAGGGAAAACACAGGGTTTGAGAGGGAGGCAGCACCAACCTGGTGCTGTGAAGTCAGCCCCCCAGAGGCATCCTTTCTGTTTTCTCCAGTCTGAGACCAGAGATAACAGCAAGAATGTGGGTGGCAGGGAACTTGACCAGTTCTGGGAGGAGCAGGGGAACAAGGAGGAGCCCTGTAGCCAGGAAATGGCACGATGCCATGGTAGGTGGCAGCACTTGTTCTCACCTCAGGCAGCAAGATGCTTTCAGCCAGGGCTTACTACAAACAGGGTTTAAGAAATAAAAAGGTAGTGCTGATGCTGAAGCTGGAATAAATCACAGTATAGGATAGCATACCATATGCATATTGCCAAAATGACATGTCTGTTGAGGGCATGGCTCTTAACAGCTGTAATTCCCCAAGATTTTGATGCTTGAGTGAATATGGAAAGTCCTTTACGCAACATGCTAAATCAAAAAGGGCTTTTTTATTTATTGAATTTTTATTATAATCAGATATTCTCAGGAAGCTCAGACCAATTATAAGTTAACCGAAAAGGCCTCATGTGAAATATATATGCTTTTATTCTGTAACATACAATAATATGGTGAGTAGCAGACCTGAATGTTTTGTGACTGGGCAGAGTTCTTGTTGCGTTTTGTCTCATGCAGCATTTATAATCATTTCCATCTCATTTTAAAGGCAAAATACATTAAACCTTCACTCTTTGGGGGGAAAGAAATTCCATAACTGCAGCAGTTCAAATAGAACCTTTCTAATATATTCTGTCCCCTCTATCTGTTATGTTTCCGGGTCTCTCAAAGTAAATCCTTAGAACTCTCTCCCTTTGGAAATAATTGAATTAGTGGCATTCGCCTCTCTAATGAGATAGGCCCATTTTATAAAGAACAGATATTAAGCAGAACAAACAGTGTGTTCAGAATGGACAGCAGCTGCAATCTGAAGGGCTTGGAAACCTATTTTGAAGTATTCGTTGGAGGATATACTGAACACGTTCTTTTCTGGTACTAAAAAAACAGAGCATCATCACACAGTGGAAAATCGTGTTTGCTTACCGCTGCTTCTCCACCCGCGCGTTTGTCCCTCAGTACTTCCTCTTGCGAAAGAGGAAGCAAACAACGTGTATGTGGCCCATTCAGGCCACAGCTAGACCTAAGGTTTATCCTGGGATCATCCAGGGTTCGCCCCTGCCTGAGC
The DNA here is from genome assembly GCF_023053635.1 of Elgaria multicarinata webbii. Classification (NCBI taxonomy): domain Eukaryota; kingdom Metazoa; phylum Chordata; class Lepidosauria; order Squamata; family Anguidae; genus Elgaria; species Elgaria multicarinata. The sequence goes on from NC_086171.1 coordinate 138,297,792, forward strand.
ACTGGATCCCCTGTGTGGAACCTAGATGAACAGGTTTGACCCCTGGACGATCCAGGGATAAACCTTAGATCTAGCTATGGCCTCAGTGGGCCGTTTTGATCCCGCTGCTTCTCCTGTACACAGCAGGAGATAGTGGCAACTTCAGTCCATAAAAATAAGTCGGACTCACTGGGGTGTTTGTGGTGCGAAGAAGGCCAGAAGGGGAGGGAGGCGTGCAGGAGGCACGCAGGAGGCAAATGACACTGTGAGAGGGACCCACAAAAATCCATGAGTGACCAGTAATGAGCATGCAATAAAACGCTTGTCTGATGGAGCTCCCAATCATGCTTTTCAGCAGAGCTATTGATTTAAAAGAACACTTCTATAGGCACTCAGTTTGTTGACTGTCCTCCCCAAAGTTCCTTTTTTAGTGTTAGACTACGATCTCCTTATTCTCCAAGATAGCTTCAGAAATGTTTTTAGCCCTTTTAGTACTTTGTTCTGCCACTGGTTTTATGTCCTGCAGTGATTTTATTCTTTGCTGGTTTTATTCTTTACTTTCAAATATAAAAACAAAGCATAAAATATAATAATCCTTTCACCATAAAACTAGTAAAAGCCCAAGTTAAGCATAGAGGCTTCTTCACATAGTTAAGCTATGGAGTTTGTTACCACATGATGTAGTAAAGACTAACAATTTAGGTAGTTAAAAGAGGATTAGGAAAAATCATGCAGGATAAGGCTGTTAATGGCTACCAGCCATGATGGCTATGTATTACCAAAGAGGACTAGACATGGTAAACACCTGTTTAGAACAAGATGTGATTCCAATTCCAAGTTTTGGAGGGTCTTTGGGCAGGACACCCTCAATGGGCTGCCTCCTTCAGTGAGTTGACCTCATCACAGCCATTGTCTGCTGCTGCTCTTGCTCCTCATCTTCTTTCTCATGGTTGCTACCACTTGTTTGCTTGACAGGCAGAGACTCAGAGCCCCATCACGCGCAGCTCCCATCACTTCTCTGTCACCACTCCGACGTTGCTTCCTGAAAACAGGAAGTAATTAGCTCCGTTCAGTCTGGTAACAACAACTGGACTTAATGAGGGGTTTTTTGTGGCACAACAAAGGCCAGAAGGGGCGGAAGATGCACGAGAGGCAGATGACATCATGTGAGTAATCCGTGAGTGCCCAGTAACGAGTGTGCAGTAAAATGCTCGTCGGATGGAGCTTTCAGTGAACAAGTAGGCTGTCGCATCTCATGCTTCTCCTTCTCACCACCACCATTGCCTGGGCTAGAGTGAGAAGCAGGAGAACCGGTAGGTTGTAAGAGTGAAGAAGCGGAACAAGTCCAGGAGGCTCCTATCACTGGGCCCTTGCTAGGAGGGACAGTATGGCCCTGGTTTATTTGTAAACCAGATTTACAAATGAAGAGTTCATCTGTCTGCTATGCCTGGCTTCAATTTTTATTCTGGCTCATTTCATATTGTTTTTATTGCATTAAGTTATATGAACATTTTGTTGTTATTTTTATCATGTTGTAAATCAGCATAAACATGTTCACATTGGAAAGGCAGAGGATATATTTTCCTAAATAAAATTAAATAAACCCAGTAACTAATGATGTCAATTGTCATAAAACCAGGAAAAAATGCCCATAGAATGCAATGCAGTTGTCAGTTTTGCAACATAATGTGAAATATGATTCATTAGCAATACATCTGTGGGATAGTGACCTTGCCAAGCATGTTAAAATGGGATTTTATTAGTCAAGTTACATAATACACTTTAACACACACACACACACACACACCTGTTTTACTGACTTGTTTCAAATCTGCCAGTTTGCTTACAGTTTGTTCGTGGGAACATCACTGTCCTTTCCTTATGAGAGGGACATTTATAGAGAAAAAGTAGCAAAGGTCATATTTATATAATTACGATATATTTCCTATCTGCTCAGTTTACCAGACCATAATTTAAACATTATTTTAAAAATAAAAGTAGTATCCTTTATTTATGATAATAGGAAAGAATGGTTCCTAGCAATCTGGACTTTATGAAAAGGAACATCCTAAAGTTTATGGGTAGACACACAATCATATGCTTTCATCAGCAGCTAATGTTTTATTTATTATGATAATCATTTGTATACTGCCTTATCTGCTAAAAAGCCATCAAGACAGTGTATAACAATTTAAAACAATAAAACCTTAAAACAATAAAAAGAACATTAAAATAGTTAAAATCAAAAACACCCAACAGCATTAAACATTAAAACCACATATTTTAAAAAGCTAATTAAAAAGATGCAGCTTTGCACCCTTTTTAAATGCCAAGAGAGTGGGGGACCATGCTACCTGAAAGTATTTATTTATTTATAGTACAATAAATAAATAAATAAATCCTTATTTAAAGGGTTTTTAAAATACTATGCCTAAATCAGTGTTTACAGATAGATGTAGGCACACATACACTCACACACACACAAATTAAGTATCCCTTGCTGAGCGTTTCTTTGGGGAAGGGACCATTGCTCCTGTCAGCCAGGTCTTCTTTTTCTCCCATTTGTTGTGAAGCAACAAACTCCAGTTCTACCCAGTTGCAGAAAAATAAATAAGAACTCTCAGGATCAAGTGCACACCAAGTTTTATACCAGAGCCTAGCTTTTCCTGGCTAAGGCTGAACTTGTGTTGCCACCAGTTGGAGTCTGCTCAAATGAAGAAATGATAGATAGTAAGAAACAGATTACCTTGCTCTTCTTCAGAAAAAAGAACATCTTGTCATGCATCAGGACTAGATGGAAGATGTATGGACCTGCCACCTCAACACAGCCAGCTCTATCATTAGACAGAGTGCAGAGACTACTCCAGGTAGTAGGTGTTGGGAGCAACTGCACCAGCCTCTCCAGGCTGCGCTCCTGAATTCCATCAGTTGTTCCCTCTGTTGGAGACAGAGTTGTGTGCCACACACCTATCCTGCATATCCTAAACTAACCTGCTGCCCTCCTGTTATCCCATCATCAACGTTGAAGAAAGATTCAACTGCCAGTCAGTCTGCTTCTGTTTGTGGAATGAGAGAGGAGCATCTATCTTATCTTTCACCTCAGGGAGCAGAATGTTATGAGCTGCCTTTGTCTGCATCTCTTCCTAGTATACTAATGTACAGTATAGCACAATATGTGGCAGGATGTCATCTTGATGTGCATTTCCCCATACCTATTACCAATAACGTGAGATGGAGAAACACACAGTTCATTGTCATTGTCATCATCTCACAGTTTGTGGTACACAAGGGCCAGATCTACACCAAGCAGGATATGACACTTTGAAAACATTTTGAAAACTGTATATGGAGTGTGTCCTGGGTCCCAACAGTTGTCACTACTGTTATAAACCATTTTAAAGCAGTAGTGTAGATCCTGCCCAGATGTTACCAGGAAGAAGGAGAAAGAGACAATGGAGCAGTGGCAGATTCACATCTATTCTAACCTCTAGTACTGGGGAAAAGAAGAGATAATGTAAAATATATAACCAATATGTGTGTTATGATTTTATGGAAATCTTCCACCAAAACTCTCATAAGATATAATGAAGGGAATGAAAATTTCAAATTAAAATCTGGAATGGTCAGGCGCAGCAATACATACTATGAAAATGCCCATAAAAACAAAGATATTTAATTGAATAAATTAGCCAAAGGAAGCGAACAGTTAGCTAGAAAATCCGGCTGCCTTCTCCTGCAGTCTATAGCACAGTTTGTCAAATACAAAACAAGCCATAAAGTTCTTTATCAGCAGCTTGAAATGTTAATAATTTACAGTGGAAGTCTTCATCATGTAAAGCATGTCGTGTTAAGGAGTTCTGCTTTCATATATCACATTGTAATTGTCAGAGGGTTTGAGAGGGGGTTGTTTGTGTTTTTTAAACATAAGCCCTCCTGGAAATTTCCTCTGACATTGAGCTCCATCACACTGGGGAAAAACACGCTCCCTACCTCACTTCTCCGCCCGTGTTTTCGTTCCTCAGTTACTTCCTCTTTCATAAGAGGAAGTACCCAACGAGCACGAGGCCCATTGAGTCCGCTGTTCTAATGGCGCTGCTTCTCCTGCACACAGCAGGAGAGAGCAGCAATTCTGTGTTTAAAAATACATCGGACTTAATTGGGGGGGGGGGTGTTGCGAAAGGAAGGCCAGAAGGAGCGGGAGGCAGATGTGAGGGATCTGAGCAAACTCCGGGAGTTCCCAGTAACGAGCATGCAATAAAATGCTCATCGGATGGAGCTTATTGTTTCCTCCAACCCAGCTTTCTCTTATGGCCTTCTGGAATTGAAATAGCAATGTAGAAGAGAGCAGAAATATCATTTCATCTTCACACATTTGGTGCTGCATTACAGTTTTATCGGTGCAATCTACTCACTCTATAAGACACATTCTATCTTGGGAGACACAGACACACAATCATCTTAGGGCTGCAATGCTAAGACCTATTAAACTCAGTGACACCCATTAAACTCAGTGAGAGATGAACAGGATTTCACCGTACGTCTTATATTACTTGTGTCAAGTACTCCTGTGTTTCACTGCTCTTCAGAATGACAATATATGGATATTTATGGTTCACTGCAAAGCTCCCCTTCCTCTTCCTCCAACTGATTACTGATTACAGGAAACATAGCCATGGTAAGGGAACACGATCACACACCCACACCCACACCCATCTGAAGGAGCTCAAAGTTTGACATTCATGCTAGCGCTGCGATGGGGATGCAAAGCTCAGGAGGAAGAATGTGCTAAAATAGTGCAACTTTGCTATGGGGGAAAGGAGGAGAGCTTTATTGGTCTTGACCACTTTGTGCCCAGGAGACAGCTTATCTCACTCATCACCTGGAGACATCAAGGGCACTATCACACCACACCACTAATGTACTAATTGGAAGATGCAGGGGGGTTATACCTTCCCACTGACAAAAATGTTGTGCTGGGGAAATGCAACAAAAGCCTGGGAGAGACACAAGAAAGATTAGTCCCTTACCTTGGGTGGGGGATGTGTCTATGTCCTCTGGAAAAGCTGGGCAATGGTTGCACAATCATTGCATTTTACAACTGTCTGTGTTTTAGCCCTGAAGATTGCAAATGTCTTCAATATAAGAATTTAATCCAATCAGAGAATGTCACACAATATGGAAAAATAAGCATCTGGTGTAAATTTTTAACTACAGATTGGAGCACTAGCTTTTATCTCCATTAGCATATAACATCTGCTTTTTGCAGTCAATAGAGAAAACACATTGTGATTATTACATTTCAGAAACCAGCATTTATTAGTTCATCTGCATTTATTATTATTTACCTTCATGCTTCAGCTCATTAGAGCGTCCTTCTCATAGGGTTCAGGAACCTCCAGCTCTCCAGATGTTGTTGTACTATAACTCCCATTATCTCTGACCATTGGCCAAAATGGCTGGGGATGATAGGCATTGGAGTCCAACAGCATCTAATGGGTCACAGGTTCCCCATCTCATAGCACATGTTTTCTCACCAACCCTATTCAGCCAAATTTTCCTCCTTTTTAGGTAGAAGTTAAATATCCAAAACAGGGTTGCACAACTTGTGGCCCTCCAAATGTTTGGGCCTACAACTCCCATCGTCCCTCACCATTGGCTAAGCTGGCTCAGACTGATAGGCCAAAAGATCTGGAAGGCCCAAAGTTGCTCACGCCAGGCCTAAAACACTGTATGTGGGATTAGTGATTTAAACACACCCACACCGAGCTTTCAGTTAATTACATCTGGGAGAAAGTGTAGTATTTGTCACTGTAACTCACTTGAATACTATAGGGTAGTCCTTCTTAGAGTAGACCCATTGAAATTAATGGGACTTGAGTTAATCATGGCTAGCATAAGTTTCATTCATTTCAATGGGTCACCTGCAAGTAAGACTAACATGAATACTCCCTCGTATTCTTTTAGATTCCTACCAGTATGTATGCATTCATGTTTGTGAAGCTGTTTCAATCATATGGACAAGTTGGTAATCCCCTGACACTGTTATAAAATTAATGTGGTGGCCAGCTTCGATTTGACTTCAGTAAGAATGAGATCAGAATTTCCATCATTAGAACAAATGAAATGAGTCCTAGTTGACAAATTAAGGGATTTCTTTTATTAAATAGTGGCCACTAATAGAGAATGCTAAAAGCAGATTCTTCTTCATGCCACATTTACTTTTCAGCTGTTTGTTCAGACTAAGGACAGGGAACAGTATCACATTATGTGCAATTTCTGGAAGAAAAATACATTGATATTACCGTATTTCTTTAATTCTAAGACACACTTTTTCCCCATATAAACATTTCTAAAAACGGGGTGCGTCTTAGAATCGTGGGTGAATTTATAATTTCTTAGAATCAAACCTTTTTTTCTGTTGGTGGTACTGAAATTAGTGTGTGTCTTACAATCGATGGCGTCTTACAGTCGAAGAAATACGGTATTTATTTCAGAGAGGCAGTGGAAAATAGACATGCCATTCTTATGATTGTTGTTTTGATCATGGTAGTTCAGTATTAATAACTTGACCAAGTAAGTCAACAACACTATAACTTCTCTGTTATTAACTGTCCAGGGAACATTAATTCCTAAGCAGCATATCAACATTGTCAAATAATGTATTTATTTTTAAATGATTGTAAAGCCACAAAGGTTTGCCCGGATTCTGTTCTTTTAGCAGGGACATAAGAGTGAGAGAGAAAAACAAAAGTTCTCTTCTTAAACACTCCATATCAAAGCAGATGTTGGGAGCATGAGGTAAGAAGTCTCTCTCTCTCTCTCTCTCTCTCTCTCTCTCTCTCTCTCTCTCTCTCTCTCACACACACACACACACACACACACACACACACACACACACACTATATTATTGAGGGGAGGTCTAAAATGTATTTAACACTTACATAAATGTTTTAGTGCAAGGAGGCAATGTTGGCCCTCCAGTTGTTGTTGATTGCAACTCCCATCAGCCCCAGCCAGCATAGCCAATGGTGAAGGATGATGGGAGTTGCAATCCAACAGCATCTGGAGGGCCACAATTTCCCCACCACTGTTTTAGTGGGGAACTATTGCGATATGCATTTTACTTGGTTGAGAATACCGAATTGTTCTTTGTTATAACTGAAAGTGGAAAAATTAAAGGATATTTTAACATAGCACATTCATCCAAAAGCATTGACATCACTATCTAGACCAGAACCTATGGCTATCCCACTCTTCAGTTCTAAACGTTTATCAGTGCAAGCTGCTTATATCTCATTTGAACTCAGAAAATGGTAGGCTGGATCCTGCAACGATCTCTTGCAAAACAGGAGATTAGCCTTTAGGGCCGTAGCTAGACCTAAGGTTTATCCCAGGATTGACCTGGGGTCAAACCTGTTCATCTAAGGGCCTTGCTAGACCTACCGGGATAAGCCGGGAGGGAGGCGGGGCGACGGTGTGCTGATGTTAGCGCGCGCCGCCCTGGCTTCCAGACGCAGGACGCGCAGGGACTTCGGGATCCCTGCAGCGTCCGCCATTTTTTTTTTTTTTTAAGTTTAAAGGGGCCACATGCGGCCCGAAGACTCCGGACCAGGTAAGTCTGTTTTTTTAAAAAAAACAAAGCCCCCCCTCCCTGTCCCCGGCCTTACCCTGGCAGCGCCGCTTGCCTGCTTGTTTGGGCGGCGGCGCCCGGCGCTCTCTCTCTCACCCACCCTCCCCCCTTGCCATCCCCGATGCCTGCTCTCCCCCCTGTCCTGCTGGGTCTGGCCTTCCCCCTACCCCTCTCTTTCTCCCCACCCCGGGCCGATGGGCACAGCGCTCGTATGAGCGTTGTGCCAGCTCCGTGGCTTTTCGCGGCTACTCGTGAGTAAGCGAGTAGCCGCAAAAAGCCATGGATCTTCCTAGACGTTTCGCAGCCCCGGCCTGAGGCCGGGGCTGCGAAAAAGGCGTGCCATAAGCGACTTCGCTTATGGTGCGTTAGAGGAGGCCTCAGTGCGGCCTGGGGCCGGATTCCCCTGTGCGTCATGTGGAAGCACAGCAGGGAAACCGGCTCTCAAGGCGCGCTAAGGCCTCGTCTAGCAACGCCCTAAGTGCCACACAGGGCATCCAGCGCTCAGGCAGGGATTAACCCGGGATGATCCTGGGTTAAACCTTAGGTCTAGCTGGTCTCCAAAGACAATAAGAAGTAAATTTTGACAGGGTTTTCTTTAACAGCAAGAGTAGTTGGCTTTAAAATAACAGTGATCTGTCGTCCTTCAATATGACAGGAATGAATCATTTTGAGTCATCCACATAGCAGGGCCAGATCTACACCAAGCAGGATATGACACTTTGAAAACGTTTTGAAAACCATATATGGAGTGTGTCCTGGGCCTCAACAGTTGTCACTACTGTTATAAACCATTTTAAAGTAGTGTAGTTCCTGCCCAGCTGTAAAGACCTGTTCTGATTATATTTCCATAAACTCTGTGAAAATCATATCTCTGAATTCTTCTGTTCATGCTCCTTTCGATATTTACCAAGCAAACATTAACCACTCTGGGCTTTATTTGACATACAAAGCAAATGTTATTTTTTCTGTACATTAATTAACCATCTGTACAAATCTGGAACAGAATAGGACTCATTTTTGTACAATACAGCTGCCAAAAACCAGAGTGCCCCAAACACCAGCTGCTATAGGCCATGGGCATAGAGAAAATACTTATCGCCAACCTCACATCACATCCAAGTTGTTAAGAAACTTAGAAGTGTCTTCTTTTGAAAGATGATGTCTAGACATGGCAAATCCTGGATTTTTACTTGGCCATATATGGTTTAGCTTAGAAAACAGGGGAGTGGGGGGATGCATGCTAGAGATACATGATGTGGAGGAAGTGGGTAGGGAGGAATTTTTCTCCCTCTTTCATAATACTAACACCTGAGGACATCCCACGAAGCTGATTGGTGGGAGATTCTGGACAGATTATTATTATTATTATTATTATTATTATTATTATTTATATAGCGCCATCAATGTACATGGTGCTGTACAGAGTAAAACAATAAAATAGCAAGACCCTCACACAGCACATAATTAAACTTTGGAATTCACTTCCACAAGATGGGTGGCTTTAAAAGGATATTGGACAAATTCCTGGAGGAGAAGGCTATAAATGGCTACTAGTCCTGATGGCTATATGCTACCTCCAGTATGCCTATGTATACCAATTGCTAGGGGAAATGGGTCTGAGGGTGCTGTTGCATTCATGTCCTGGTTGTCAGTTTCCCGTGAACAGAATGCTGGACTAGATGAACCTTAGTTTGATCCAGCATGGTTCTTCTTATGTTCAATGTGGTATCTTAATCCTACATAAAGCTTGAGTTTGGGGCATTAGAAAGAAATACAGGCAAGGAGGACAAAGAAACTTCACTTCTCATTTTTCAACCCTAACTTGGATAAACAGGAGATTAAGAACCTAACTTGGTTAAATTATCGGCAATTGGAGCAATGGACGAAAAAATGGGTAAGAGATAATGGAGAGGGTTGTAAAATGACGAAATTCGAAGAGTTGATTTTAAAGAAAGAAATTGAGAAAGGAGAAAACAAAAGGATAAAAGGTTTAACAAGTGAAATATATAGAATATTGGTTGAAAAGGGAGAGATAGAAAAAATGGGGAAGATGGTTTGGGAAACTGATTTGAGGGTGCAGATAGGGCAGCAGAGTTGGGAGGGAATATGGAGACAAAGAGTGTTGAGAAATATGTCTGTGAGAATAAAAGAAAATTATTATAAAATTGTATGGAGGTGGTATCTGACCCCGGTGAGATTAAATAGAATAAATAAGATGAATTCAGCAAATTGTTGGAGAGGATGTGGGGGGAAAGGAACGTATTTGCATATGTGGTGGGAATGCGAATTTGTGCAAAAATTGTGGAAAATGGTGTTTATTGAGATAAAAAAAATTGTTGGAATAGAGATTGAAGAGACACCTACAGTGGCATTACTATCATTATATGGTAATTTAAAGTGTAATAAAGAGACCAAAGAATTGATAACAAATTTGTTGACAGCAGTAAGGTTAATCATATCTAGGAACTGGAAGGTTCAGGGAGACTATCATATTGAAGAGTGGTATAAGGAAATATGGGATATAGCTATTAATGATAAATTGACATGTAATATAAAGTTAAGAAAAGGTATAACAAATGTAAATGAATTTGAGGGAATTTGGAAAAAGTTCCTAGAATATGTATTCTCTAAGGGGGGTGGAAAACCAGAAGAAACAATGAGATTTTGGAAGCAGGAATAGATCCCGAAGGGTGGAGGGGAGCACTTATGTTATGTTATGTGATTATGTAAAAATGATAATTATAAATGTGGAATTATAAGCAATTTATGTTTTGATTCATGTGTTTAATCAGTATTATGTTGTTGTATTTTAAGATGTGAAATTAATAATTAATTTTTTTTTAATTTTTTTTTAAAAAAGGAACCACCTCCTTTGTATTAAGATTCTCTTCTTTTCTTCTTGCGCAGTCTCTCTGAGATAACACTACCCTGGACCCACATAAAGAGATATCATATTATACAATTTTGCGAAATAGTCCTTCTAGTGAACCCACCTTAAGAAACATCTTCAAAAAATTAACAGTATTTTCAGGAAGTGAGGGAAATGAAAACTACTGAATTCTATTTGAAGTTTGTACTGGTGATATGGCCTCCTGCCTTTTGAAAGGCTACCTGTTCACCATCTTCAATGCGCTACAGCATACATGTGACAAAACCAGCATTTCCAGATGTTACGGCATGCTTCTCCATGTGTTTAATGCTCTCCATGAGAGCATTAAACAGCACAATTGATACATTTCCACTCAGACACAAGTCTCATTGGGTTAAATGGGGCTTATTCCCAGGTAAAATGATCTATGATTGCAGCCTAAGGAAGCAGAAGCCTCCCTCCCTTCTCATCTATGCACATTCAGTGTCTGAACAAAGTCTCTCACATGCACAATTATACTACCAGAAGACTTTCTATTCCCAATCTGTCTGCATGGGAATCGTCTCCTGCCATATGTACCTGTCCAGACCCTAAGATTATCTTCAGCATTCCTTCTCCAGGAGCCATTGCCAAAGAAAATGAGGAAGATAGCTACCAAGAAGAGGGCCTTTTCTGTGGTGGCACAGTAGCTGTGGAATGAGTTTCCCAGAGAGGCTCACCTGGCACCTACATTGTGCCCTTTCCACAATGGCCTTTTTATTTTCCCAGGCATTTTCTTTAGTTTTATTGTTTTAAATCTTTGCATTGCTGCTAGATTTTACTTTGATTTCTACTTTTATATTGTCGTAAGCTTTTACATTTTATGATGTGTGTGTGTGTGTGTGTGTGTGTGTGTGTGTGTGTGTGTGTGTGTAATAAATGAACAAATAAATACATTATACATATTGGGTTCCATCCAATGTTGCACTGACAGAAGAGAGTTCATTGAAGCAAATTTCCCCACTCCCTCATTTCATTGACAGTCCCAAAAAATTCTGCACAGAGAGGACCCTCCTGAATGAGAGGAGCTATGATGTGGGGGCTTAAAAAGAAGAGGGGTTTCCTGAAGACTGGGCAAAGGCACATTCTGTAAGTGGGACCTCCGCCTACTAATAGAATGCCACCATTGGATGCAATCCAATGGGTTAGATCCAAAGCCATGTTTAACATAATTCCATTTATGCTAGAGGAAGGGGGAGGTGCGAAGTGATCTTCACAATTCCTCCTTCCCCCTGCGCTCTATTGCCTTTCCTAAAAGTCTACTGTGGAGGGATGAGTGACCCTTTCTGGAGCCACATGTTAGGCAACAAGGTGGCTGAGAGGAGAATCAGAGGAGATCACCTCCCTTCCTCCAGCAGGGAGCTTCTGCCAGATCCATGAATGAAAGGAGCCTTTCCATTCACATTTGGCCAATCTAGATCCAGCCTATGTCTAAAAACACGGGCCTGTCATTCCCCCCTTTCTCACTCCATGTTGCTATGAGCATGGTATATTCAGTTGACTCATTATTCTCATCACTCATTTGCCATCCTGTCAATTCACAGCACAGCAGTGTCATGAAGATTAGTTATTATTTATTCTTTACTGTTTCCCATTAAAATGATTGATTGGCACAAGTCTATGCACTCAAATGATAATGCATGTGGATCTCACTATCTATAACATTAGTTTAGCATCTTCTGTTCATTTCCTGGTACAATGGAAGAGCAACATAGTAAATTTCACTGTAAAGAGGTAGATCTTCTTTTATAGAAGGCCTTTGATCTGATGGGAACCTGGGTTTCATTGTAAATCAGTGAGAGGGTGCTTGGTTCTCAGTTGCTTTCTACTTCAATCTTTTGACCAATCTTGGCATCAGCAAACATATTTGTACACTTATCATTCAATTGTATGGTTTGTTTGTGCTATAAAAACAAAAGAAAACATGTCAGGACCTACAATACTGCTTTATAATGGTTTATAACAATATTGACAATTGTTGGGGCCCATGACACATTCTATAAACCGTTTTCAAATAACTTTCAAAGTGTTATATCCTGTTTGGTATAGATCTGGCCCAATAAACTTTAGTAGAAAAAAATAAACTGGAAAAAGTATAAAATTACTTTTAAAAAATAGCATGCTGGGTTCAATGAAAGAGAAGAAAGCAATTGATCAAACACATGATAATGCCATTCAAAATTCAAAACAACATTTATTTTTACATTTGACAAAGCTATGAAGTTAGGGGACTGCATAGCAATGTGCTAACGTCTGCTCAAATATAGCTAATGTTTTTAGATCCAGATGTTTGAATCATAAATAATATGCTGGTCACCCAAAATGTTCTGCCACAAAGCCAACTGAGATTGATATGAAGAAGATAAAGCAGCTCTATATTTCCATTTAATAGGCTGAACGTGACAGTCAATGGCTAGTCTGTTTAATGCTAGAGGGTAGATGCGATGGAAAGTCTGCATTGTAGTGCTTGACAAAAGTTACATAAATAAATGCCACTTAATGATGACAAATCATATTTGCATTTCTATTTTAGAAACTTTCCTGTAAGTCAAACTTGGCCATTTCTAAGAACAGCTTTTGACTAATATGGGTTAGCAATTAAAAGGCTGAGGATTAAAAACAAAAATGTTCTTTGGGGTAAGGAAAAGACATCAGTTTACAAAAACTGAGCAATTCAAGTTAAGCAATGAGGAAATAAAGAATCATATCTTGTTTTAATTTTTATATTATGAGTGAGTGGATGTTGGCAACAGCGAAAGATTGCCTGCTGCTGCCTCTGCTTTGTCCAAGCTAGTGCAGAAGATGAGTGATGAACGCTACAGTTGGCCCAATGTATCAGTGAATTTGAGTACAGAGCATTTTTTCTTTTCATTTTTAAGATACAAACAACAATCCATTCAAAGTGGAATGGATGGTGGGAACTTAATTCATAAATATGTAGAGAACATATTAAGAATACAATTTGTTCCAGAGACAGACCTATTCTATGTGTGGGCAGGCCAATACCCCCACCTGACTGCCACCACCACCACCAAATAAAATTAGAAATCTCCATAGAATGCTTCTCAGGGGACCAAAGGCATTCAGGTGGATTCAGGAGTCATCTGAAAGCCCTTAGCACCGGGACAGGACCTAGCTTTTCACTGTGGAAATGGGCATCCATGTTGCGTGCCCATAGCCAATCAGATAATCTGCTTTTTTATTATTTAGAAAGTAATGACATGCACCGATGCAGAACACCCAAAGAAATGGTTCAGCATTTCTTCTGTTCTTGCCTTGGTCAATGCTGGAACGTGGGAGAGAGAGCAGCACAATGGACGTCACTGAGCCCCTTAGCACATCATTCTTCGAACACTGTGAGTCAGAGAGCAATGAGTGTGTTTACTTGTGTCTCAGACTGTGAGTCTAGAAAATGCTGGAGGGAAGCAGTCAGCACAGCCAGATATGCTGCTTTATATTGTGTTGTGCCCTTTTCAAAAAAAAATAATAATAATTAAACAACATGTTGTTTTAGAGTGGTTCACTTGATGAATGGGAACAAGTAGGAGCAAATGTGAGGTATGTGTCATGTTCACCCAACTCGTTTCAATGCATTATAGTTTGGTTTGGGTTTTTCTTCTGTTTTTTCTCCCCCTCTTCCAATTTCCCCCTTCAATTTCTGTGAATTGCAACAGTTCCTGCTAGACTGGGAACACCTGTGTTTGATGGAATGCTTTTGTGTCTTGCCATGCAGTTTCTTCCCCCGCCTAATACTCTGCTTTGTAAGCATGATTTCAGAGTTAATTTGCCTCAGTTTTCCCTTTCTCTGCTATGGGGCTGCTGCTGACTGCTGTGCATTCAAAATACTGCTTTTCTGTGTTGCTGTGAAGAGGATAAGTAGAAAACTTGATCTAGTTGATGCCACCTATGATGGCCCTACCAGCCTGAATGGGTATCAGCTAGGCTGACCATATGAAAAGGAGGACAGGGCTCCTGTATCTTTATCAGTTGTATTGAAAAGAAAATTTCAGCAGGTGTCATTTGTATATATGGAGAACCTGGTGAAATTCCCGCTTCATCACCAGTTAAAGCTGCAGGTGACCTGCCCTCTTTTAAATCTGGTCACTCTAGTATAGCTCCTGCATCTTTAACTGTGGTGATGAAGCAGGAACTTCACCAGGTTCTCCATATATACAAATGATACCTGCTGAAATTCCCTTTTCTATGCAACTGTTAAAGATACAGGAGCCCTGTCCTCCTTTTCATATGGTCACCCTATATCAGCCAACACTGGTTTGCCCATGTTTTTCATATAAGAGTCAGAACTGTATGTTGGAAAACAACAACAGTCAAACCTGTGTTTCAAATATATGTCTGGTTTCAAATACGTGTCTTAATAACAAGAACAAATGGTTCTGGAGGCAGTAAGTCTAATTTAAAATTAAAGAGTAAGGGCAAGGTTTTATGTGCAATCACCCTTCCTCAATCATGGAATTTTTGTGGGGTCCAGACATAATCATTCAGTTGTAATCCTTCTGTGTTTTCCCACCATCTTTATTCTCAATACAGAAAATCAATTAAGAAAAGTTGGAATAGCTTCACACCTCCTTTTAGTTAGCACTAGCAACCCTCCATCTGTAAATATCCTTAGTAGTAAAGGTATGGTGTTTGCAAGTGCCATACCTTTTATTTTACCTCACAGCAGGAAGATATAGAGAAGTTCATATAGATAATCAAACTGCACCATAGCGAATTAACTCAACCTGGACTGAGTAACTGTCAATGTCATCCTGCTAAGTTGTAGCGAGAACTTTTATCACATATTTGGTGTGGATGTGTGGTAAAATCATCATCTGTAACCACCCAGACATCCAGTTGAACAAATGGTTACATGCTTGCCTGGTAAGTTACTGCTTGATAAATTAGGGTGAGCAAATGAAAAAGAGGACAGGGCTCTTGTATCTTTAATAGTTGTATTGAAAAAGGAATTTCAGCAGGTGTCATTTGTATGTATGCATTCATTACAATACTTAAAGCTGCAGGAGCCCTGTCCTCCTTTTCATATCGTCACGCTAGATAAATGGACATCTGTATACATCCATTAACAGGACAGTTAAAAGAGTAACGATCTCTACTTGGTTAATACTGTGGAGTGGTGATTCTAAGCTACATGAGTATAAATTAGGAGATGGGGGGAATCTAAATTTAAGGGATATGATGTTATGGATGACAAACATATTTAAAAACTAGCTCTTCGATCCTAAACAGAGCTAAGGATCATTGAAATCAATGGCACCTACTTCCAAGTAATGTGTTTAGGATTACGGTGTAATATATAGCATTTATTTATTTATTTATTCATTCATTCATTCATTCATTTCCTTCCTTCCTTGGTGGAAAAGACACAAAAAAATCTGAAAACCGTTTTTCTTAGGTATTGATTTACAAACTGCAAGGTTACAGCATAGCTTCACAAGTTGCACAGATGGAAGCTTACTGCAGTACAATCCACTAACCTTTATAGCGCAGTGTTAGGATTTTCTGAAACATAAAATGTGCCAAACCTTACAGGCATTTCATTAAAATCCAGCTGTCCAGCAGCCAAGGGCATCAGGATTGTTTAGCATCTTCAGTGGGTGAAAATCGTCTCACCCAGTACTGCTCCTAGCAGCATGGTTAGAAAGTCAGATTTCATCCAAAAAACCCTAATCCACTCAGATAAGTGACAGTAAGACTAATCCTACCACTACACCAGAGTTTGTGCTGGCATCACACAGTCAGAACCATAAGCTCCCTTAGCAGCAAAATAGCATTTAAAGAAAACAAACATGAAAGCCGTAGTAGCCTCTGTCACAAAATCACTGAAAACTATGTCATCGCCACCAATCACAAATATAGTCACCAGCAATGTCCCCCACATTAGGTATACATGGAAGGCGCTATGAAACATACTGTTGATCCAAATGCTGAGGTGATGTCATAGAATTCAGTCCATAACCGTCCCCCGCACACTATGGGAGCAGCCTGACAGGAAGAGCCCCAGCCTCTCTATTATCAGGAACTTTCATAACACAGTGGTTAGAAAATGTGGAAGACACCCATAGGCCACTGTAGGCCTGATACTACCATTAAGTGGGGTGAAGCAGCTGCCTCAGGCAGATGATATGGGATGAGAAGTTGCAAGATGTTGAAGACAGAGCTGTGTATGCCATGTGGACTGCTCTGTACCCCCCCCCAAGCTAGTCTGCTACCCTCAGGTGCAGCAGAGGACACTGTCCTGCCACCTGTATTGAAATAAGATTCAACTGTACATGGAAAAGGAGGGCGCCATTTTCTCCTTTGCTTCGGGCAGAAAAATGTCTTGGGCTGTCTCTGGGCTATTGGTTCTTCAGGAGACTGGCTACCCAGGAGAAGTATTTGATACCTATAACTGTTCATAATACCATACACACAACACTTTGGGGTTTATATCTATGTGATAAGGGAAAACATTTTCAAGAGAAAGTAATAGGGATTTCATGGCAAGCAAGGAAGTACATTACACCAAAGGTGCTTCCAGACAGACAGCTCCTAGCACTACTAGTCAAAACACATTGTGCATATATTCTGGATTATTTTCTTTAGAAAGTAAAAAGACAGAACCAGTGGGAAAACATGGGACGCATTGCAAGATGGTGGAAGATGGTGTAAAATTCTGTGAATGAGGCAGGGTGATTGCCTGATAAAAGCCTATTCTTCGGCCAGATCTACACCAGCCAGGATATATCACTTTGAAAACTGTATGTGGTGTGTTTCCGGGACCCCAACAGTTGTCACTACTCTTATAAACCATTTTTAAGCAGTAGTATAGATCCTGCTCAAGTTTTTAACAGGAACATGTTGACTTGGAAATGCTAGGAGTTGTATAAGGTGACCATATGAAAAGGAGGACGGGGCTCCTGTATCTTTAACAGTTGTAATGAAAAGGAAATTTCAGCAGGTGTCATTTGTATATATGGGGAACCTAGTGAAATTTCCTCATCACAACAGTTAAAGCTGCTGGTGACCTGCCCTCTTTTAAATCTGGTCACTCTAGTATAGCTCCTGCAGCTTTAACAGTTGTGATAAAGAGGGAATTTCACCAGGTTCTCCAAATTTACAAATGACACCTGCTGAAATTCCCTTTTCTATGCAACTGTTAAAGATACAGGAGCCCTGTCCTCCTTTTCATATGGTCACCCTAGAGTTGTAGGACTTTTTTCTGACTAAACACACATAGAATTGCACCTTAGCTTTCTAAGTTATACTTTCTAAGTTTCAAGAGTGCTTGCTGCTGTCATGGAAACTATGAGCTGATGGGAAGAAGCACCCCGTTTTCAAACCAATTTAAAAACAAACACATTATGAAGTCATTAGTTTTATCTAGGTTACCTTTACTAATTTTCTGGCTAACGAGATGTTATGTTACTCAGCTGTAAAATACTCGTGAGCATGAGTTTCATTGAGCAATAATAGATGTCATGGATATAGGCCAAGGCAAGCCTCATTACCCATGCATGGTTCAACAAGCAATTCAAATGTGGTTACACTTGCATTGCTCAAAATAATATAGCATGGCAAGTTATGACTAGTTTGCAGTAGCAATCTCTCACTAATCTCACCTCTTGCCAGATGGTTATGGTTTTTCGTATTTTCAGTACATGGTATTGTTTCACAACTTCCCTGGTGTGACCTGCTATAAACCCTCCACATCTGTAAGTGTGAATGCAATTAATTTTCCTGGTTTTTTAAAAAAATGTAAATAGCATAGCTGTGGGTGACCCCGAAGGGTATCGGCACCAGAACTGGTGGCAAAGGATAGCTAAACTCTAGGTCCTGATGAAGCTGTTCTTACTGATAAGACTTTTTCTTTCCTGCCATATGCTGCATGCATTTCCTCTGCAATGAGCTGAACCATACTGGCTTCTAAAACAACTGGTCACAGACAAACCAGTTTCCTTCTTTTAAAGTTTAAAAGCAGCAGGACTATTGCTGGCTGGGAGGCAGATAACATCTTTAGCCTTTTCTGCAGTACCAGGACAGCAGCAAGTCAGTTTGAGGGGCCGGGTTGGAGCAGCTAGCCCCACCTGGGCAAAGAGAAAGAACTTTTGCCACAGCTGCACTGGTTTCCTGGGTTGGAGGGTCTTAGTTTGGAGGCTGCCGTTGGCAGGAAGTTACCACTAGCAGGTTGCCCTTTGAATTGTTTGAAGGTGAGGGTGCTCCCTGTTTCCTCTCCTGACACAACCAGCGTAGTCTTCAATGAGGGCAAAATCTCACAGCACAGAAGTTTTGCTGGAGGGTGGGTGATCCCTCTTTTTCCTGTTGGTCTATTGATTGGGGAGCCAGAGAGGTTATGCAATGCCTTCCCCTGAAACCGTGGTCTCAGAGGAAAAGTCTGATTCACAGATAAAAGGATTGGATTTAGGGCCTAATCAAGTTTTAGATTGTGAGGGTGCTGCAAATTAATTTCTGCCTGGCTTCGCAGTAGTTTGTGGTCAGGAAGAGACAGTTACGCCTCCTCTCCTAAAGCCAGAATTACTTTGGGGAAAAGTGGCTGATTTGCCCAGTTTGAAGAACATTCTTTGATAAGAGGCCAGGAGGCAGAATTGGTTGAGGAGGGTGTGTACCCGTGGCTGGCTCCCAGGCAATGCCTGAGAGTGAAAAGGAGAGAAAAACGACAAACAGGCAGAGTTCTTGGCTCCAGGCTGTTTTCCCTAAGGCTGGCTTAAGAAAACGTGTAAATTAGGGTGGAAGGGGATTGGTTGTTATGGGTTGAAGAGGAGAGCTTTTACCCAAGTGTTTGCCTATTTGTCATTTCAAAATAATTCTTCAGAGAAATGAGACCTAAAATAAATCAGACAGCTTTATATAATTTATGAGAAGTGTAATTGGACATGAAATTGCTTATAGAAACAGTTCTTAATCATACATAATAATCTCACATAATGTAAATAGCAATTTAGGTTCCAAAAGAAGAATCGCCCTATACAATGGCAAGAATTTGACAGATAGTTAATTCAAAACAGAAACCAAAGCAAATTCAAGATTTTTTTATTTTTTAAAAAGCAATGCATATGGGGCCATGCAATTGACTTTGTTTCATTTTCAAAATTGCACAGGACATTGAATTAATAGCAGGTCTTTAACACCTGAAGCAGTTTTTTTTCTGAGTCAGGTATCAATTTAACAGCATGAATACCAGTGAAAAGAGGGAACCAGACATAGTGGTATAATAACTATTTTTAAATTGTCCACTATAATAACATTTCTATAGTGCTTTCAAGTCTTCAAAGTAGCTCACATGCTTTATTTTGTAAACCAGTTGCAAAACGGTATTATTATCCCCATATTGCAGGTGGTGGGGTGGTGGTTTGAGGCTGGCTTACCTAAGCCTGCCCCGTGAGTTCAAGGCAAAGGTGGTATTTGAATTGGGGACTTTGCAATTCATAGTTCAGTCTTAGCCACTATATTACACCAGCATTTAGATATCAGTAGGAGATAACTGGACACAGTATTCCTGAGTGTGAATCAGTCACCTCAGCTACCGCTGAAAAGAAACGTGGCTTTTTTAATATATTTAACATTAAAAGAACCAAACAGTGGAGAGGATGACACATCTGAAGGCACTCTCTGAATCAATGGGTTGAGGAGGTCAAACCCTTGGTTTGCTTTCAAAAATGTTAAAAGGTAAGTTTTTTTTCATTTTCAGGAAATCAAATCCAATGAAAACTCATGAGGAGATGAGCATCCAGTTCGTTTTTCTTGCACTGCAGCTGCAAAGGAATCAATTGTGATTTCAAGACATAAGACTTCTAGTTACGGATTCTGTAATCAGGAACCTGTGGTAAGAGAAAGCAAGGAGAGTTGTATCACTATGTGTCTTTCAATTATCTAAATGAACATAGAGCAGGCTCATTTGGAACATAAAAGAAGACTGCACACCAGGTTTTAGGCTTTCAGTCTCCTAGCTGCTTTCTTCAGCTACATTAAAAGAACAGTAGTCCGATAAAATTTCACAGACAAATGTATCACAGGCTTCAAAGCAATTTTGGCTGCTTTGCAAAAAAGAAGAGCAGTGGCCATTAAAATTCTGTTTGCGTCTTGTTAGGTGTTTATTAAAAGTTAGTCTTCAGTATTGCTATTACCCATGCCAGCTCTTTTTATTAAGAACTCTAAAGTCAAAGGGGCAAACTTTGGAATAGGACTTGTACAGGATTGCATTGTAAAGACTAGAAAGATTCCCTCCTCACCCCAAGTTCACTCAACAAAAAGGCTGGGGCAATGAAAACATCTTTGGTGCCCAACCAAGATACGGCTAGAGGAGGAACACCCTATACTGCACTCTGTCCTCAGCCCCGTGTAGCAATAGGGGGTCTATGCAGCCATGGAAGTCTTTTCAGCATCATGACCATCAGGAGGTGATGTCTTAAGTCAGGGCTGTGAATCCTCAGGCCCATGGGTCAAATCCAGCCTTCTGGGTTTACCCACATGGCCATACCGCTTTCTTTTGCCACCCCCCTTTCCCCGATCAGCTATCATTTGGAGGGTTTTGGGAAGGCTGGTGTAGATAGTGCTGAGCTAAAGGCAGATTCCTCCAGCTCCTAAAGAAGCATTTTCCTGTACTGCAGCCCCACATTACATTTGGGAATGCATTCTGGAAGTGTTCCATACACTCCATTTGAGAGGTGCTCTCCTGACTGATTTGAAAACTTCAGTATGCCTAATTTCCCCCCTGCAGTGTTCCAGAACTGAAATATTTGGGCCCAATGTGATGCTAAGTTTATACAAAAGGAAAGCACCCCTCCACACAAAACACACAAAATATATTTCTTAGCGAAGGCGCTTTTGCAAGTTATTTGACAAACTGAACTTTAGGATTCAATCAAAAGAACTGTTCATTTCTGAAGTGATAGGGGAAAGTAGAAAGAAAGGAAAAAGAAGAAAAAACACTTTTCCTGTACTGGAGCCACTAAACTTTATGAAGTGACTTACTGCTGCCTTTAAAGCTTGGTCCAGATCTTCTAGCAGGTCTTCTGAGTCTTCTAAACCCACAGAAATGCGAATTAACGTATCAGAGATGCCAAGGGCTTCTCTTTCTGCCTTCGGAACGGAGGCATGAGTCATGATGCCACTGAAAAAGAACAGATTTTCTATGATGCCAGATTCAGAAATAAAAGCACTAGACCAGTCAGTACCAGCAATGTAATCATTTTTGAAAAGAATCACATGTAGCGAGCAGGTCTGTGAGCAAGGCACAGTTACGTTCTGCTCTGCATTGCACTTTCAAACCAAAATGCCAGGAGATTCTCTTTAAGAGACAGAAGTCTGATTCCAGTCAAATATGGGCTGACACTATGGAAACTGTGGGCTCTAAAATAAATGATAATGAAGGCACTGGAACAATTCTGACTTCATTCCAAGTGCACTAAACTTATGGTATTTTTAACTTACACAGAAAATATTAATCTTGAGTATATTAATAGTAACATTGATCCTTTGAGGTGGGGGGTGTATGTGTGGAGGGGTGGTTATCCAGCTTTAAAATAGAGCTTTATTTTTGCAAGTCCATGGCTAAAAGTTGGCAGGAAGCGCTGGGGGAATGGGTTGATGTAATTCCACATTAGGCCAGACACAGGTGGGATAGTTGTAGGTCAGCCTGAAAAGAAGTAGGACAGCATCCCGCACAAACTTGGAGCACTGTTCCAGTCGCTACAGATTAGTAGCATTTATTACTCCTGTGCGGTGACAGAATCAAATGAAATTTTTGTCAGGTCAAGACTTGGTCCCAAAAAAATAACCCACTTTTCAACAACAATAATAACAACAATAACAATAATGTTATTGGACACTGAAAAAATTAGCTCGACAATCTCAAACCATAAAGAAAAAAATCTCTAAATTATTTTCTTCACAAAAATGTTTTAGACAAAAGGCCTGAAATTGCCACACATATTTCTAGATATCTTGTACAGGGTGTGTGGGATTAACACGCTTTGTTCAGTTATGGCCTTTGCAGACTTTGCTCCCTGGGCCCTGCAGCAGCTCAAATTCATAGGTATTCTATGGGAAATATATATTTATAATAACCCTAACCATTTGAATGTGTAGCATACATTTTTTAAAAAAAATCTCACTGCCTTTGGTATTTTTCCTGGTTATAATTTTTTCTCTGAGGCAGACAAATGCTAGTCTCAAACTCCTCTGATTTGGAACTATGCATCTTTAAGTCAGGACAATTTAGAATACTGTTGTATTTACATGGTACTTCCAATCTGCACTGTGACTAGTTAAAAACACGCTATCGTTCTTTTCGGTACTTTATGAGTGCAGTACAGTTTCCTGTACCAAATATGCCCCCTTCTGTACATAGTTCAAACAGCAGACTAATGTTTTACTAGGAAGATTGAAATGAATATGTAAAGGGGTGTCTCAGTTAGTGGCATTTTCTCTCAGTGGGTGATTTGCCTCTCTCCCGCTACCCTTTAAAAAATTCAAATTACTAAAACACACACAATTTGAGACATTTAAGATTCAACCTGAAATATAACCCTGGTTTCCAACTCTGGCTTGTTTTGGGAAAGACAAGCCAGAGATCTGGGTTCAGATGTCATGCTGAACAACCCTGGGTTGTTTAGCCTCCCTCACTGGCAGAAAAAATCAAACTTTATGAATGTGCCTCTTTGTAGAGAGAACCATATTCCACAGAATTTGGCTTCCTCCTTCCCTCACACTTATACCAAATATTATGGCTTAAATTAATGAGGAAAAGGAAAGGGGCTCTTAAAACCATATAAAATAGTTAAAAGAAGTCGCCATATTGGATTGTAAGCCCATTGGGAAGGCATTGTCTATTTATGTCTTTTGTAAATCACCTAATGGGTGCTTGTTGTTTTTCTTTAGGCACCTCACAGTTTATTCATGGTTTATTCAAGCACCAGATCCAAAACATACACCTACTCAGGACTGAAACAAATAAAGGAACAGCACCAAGCATCAGGTGATTCTTGGGAGAAAATCATTTAGCTGAAAAATCCATGTCCAACATTGGAGTATTATTATGTTTAGTAACAATAAGGCCAATTAACATGCAGGAAAGTGTGGTTAAAATTGTGCAGGGTTCAGCTTCACACAAAAGGCTTATTATGTAGAGCAGCGTTCCTCAACCAGGGGCGCTCCAGATGTGTTGGACTACAACTCCCAGAATGCCCCAGCCAGCTGGCTGGGGCATTCTGGGAGGTGCAGTCCAACACATCTGGAGCGCCCCAGGTTGAGGAAGGCTGATATAGAGCATTGTTCCAAGAGGACCTCAAACAAATGGGATCCAGTGTGAATCTATTTCCTGCAACAAAGTTATTATTTTCTACAGTTAAGGGAACTAATGAATGTGTTGTCTACCAGGCACAGCAAGTTGAGATTCAAAATATTTTAATAAAAATATATTTCATGTTCATTAATATGCATTGTTTTTAAAAAGGGATTTATCCCAATAGAAATTGAACTTCACTTACGGATGCTCTGCCAAGCTTTCATACCCTCCCAGACTTTCAGCCAAGGCAAAAAGCTAGAGAAAGGAATACACATTTCAATAAACACACATTTACCTTTTCATTGGAAAACCCGCAATTCAGACCTATGGAGAATAAGGCTTGCCCAAGTCCAGTGAAATCAATGGACAGCTACACCTAATTTAGGGTGACCACATGGAAAGGAGGGCAGGACTCCTGTATTTTTAACAGCTGTATTGAAAAGGGAAATTCAACAGGTGTTGTTGTTATGCATGCAGCACCTGCTGAAATTCCCTCTTCATCACAACAGTTAAACCTGCAGGTGCTATACTAGAGTGTTCAGATGCAGAAGAGGGCAGGGCTCCTACAGCTTTAATGGTTGTGATGAAGACAGAATTTCACTGGGTGCTGCATGCATACAAATGACACCTGCTGAAATTCCCTTTTCTGTGGAGGCCAGAGCAACCCTGGCAAATGCAGTAATAGTAAGTGCAGAAGAATGTGCTTGCATAGCAGGGACAACAGTGTCACTCATTTGGTAGGGACAGAATGCTACTCTATCTATGAGACAGCAAGCGTCCATCTGCTCTGTCATCACTGTAACAGCTTCCTAGGCAAAGAGTTTACAAGGGATGATAACTCCAAGGCCGCATTGGAAGAGTCTCTCATTTTGTGGAATTTTCTTCCCACTATTTTCACAGGTCAGGGATGCCTCCAGAGTCATGCTCCTACTACTGTTGCTTTCCAAACTCAATGCAAGCACTGAGAGTGATGGTGCAAAAAGCCTGAGGTCTAGCAAACCTAACAGATAAACAGATAAAAGGCTGTTCCGGTTAAGGTGACCATATGGAAAGGATGACAGGGCTTCTGTATCTTTAGCAGTTGTACAGAAATGGGAATTTCAGCAGGTGTCATTTGTATGCATGCAGCACTTAGTGAAATTCCCTCTTCTTCACAACAGTTAAAGCTTCAGGAGCCCTGCCCTCTTTTGTATCTGGTCAAGAGGGAATTCCCTGTTCTATACAACTGTTAAAAATACAAGAGCCCTGTTTTCCTTTCCATATAGTCACCCTATTCCTGGTCTATCACCTGCACACCACATCAAGCAAGGGGACCTCTCTCATTTTGTGGCATTTTCTTCCCCCTATTTTCACTGGTCAGGGATGCCTCCAAAGTCATGGTCCTATTAATCAGTGCAAGGCAACAACAAAAAAAGTGGTTTGCTACCAAAGTTCAATGGCAAACCACTCCAGAGAAAAGTGCCAGATTTAGTTTGCTTTCAAGCTAAATGTGTCCCTTTTAAGTCTCTGCATCAGCTTGCTGTTGAATTTCAATGGCAAACTGCCCTTTCGTTTGTTGATGCTGGTAGTGCAGTAGGAGGAATGTGGGTACTGGTGAGATTGGGCACCTTTTGGAAGTGATGTATGATACTGTTACTGAATTTGTTTTTAGTGGCAAGCTGGTTTTAAAGGCAAAATGGGGGTTTAATCACAAAATCCCACTTACAAAGATTAACATGTTATTACCTGCCCCAAGCCCTTGCGACGGGGTGGCACATAAAGCAAAATACGTGTTTTCCCTGCTCTTCATTTCTAGATGGTTTTATCCTCCTTTATCAACAAGAAGAGCTCTTTGTTATTTGTTGTTAATTTAGTTGCCAGTCACTGGTGAAACAAGGGCACATCTGTCCACAGCCAATAGGTGCAAACCGAGTCAAAACAATACATTGCTGGCAGGCTTTCCACAAGAGCAATGGCTGCACAGCTGTATTTCAAAGAGAACGGCTTTCCGGGGAAATGTGCTGAAGAAGCAATTTGACAGAGTCCTTCAAGTCAAAGCATTTAGTCACTCTGTAAACATAATACTGGTGTTACATCAGCAAAAGCTCTCTTGCTCTCAAAATTCCATGTACAATTGTGGAAGGAGAGGAGAGAGCAGGCGGTACAGAGTGGCATTATATGATTCTCATTAGTTAAGCAACCACCAGGTGCCTGGATGAATGCGTCATGTTAATTCCAATACACCCTTTCCCTTCCCTGTCATTACTGCCCCTCCCCATAACTATATTTACATTTTGGGATGTCCTAGAAGCATATTAACTCCATAATGCAGGCTTGTTCAACCTGGTGCCCTCCAGATGTATTAGACTACCACTTCTAGCATTCCTGACCATTGGCTGGGGCTGTTGAGAGTTGAAGTCCAAAACATCTGGAGAGCGGTAGGTTTGTAAGGCTGTCAGATTGCATTCTGCAGGGAAGGAGGAAGGCAGCTTTCTAATTTGTGGGCAGCATCAAATCCTGACTAGGTCACAAGGAGGTGCTGTTGTTCTTCTAAAGGCAATACGCATTGAGAAGTTTTTTTACCTTTAAACTTTTGAGAAATTTGGAGGCATTTTCAACGTTTCCTTTAATATAAAAGGAAAGCATTCCAGGGCAGCCTGTGCACTGACGTTTCACCAGCTCGAACTGCGGGTGTGACGGCAATCCTGAAATGAGTCACACATTATATAAACGGCCTGATTTATATTACTACTGTTACACATGAACCCTATTAAAATGTGAAGTAGCTAGCCAAAGACGTAAATGGAATGGGCATTCATGGACCTTTAGGAATACTTTTATCAATTCTAAGGTTCAAACTGAACAAGTTCCCAAAAACACCAGCTTGCCACAAATAAAGGGCATGTAATAATTACAGTCATACACTATTCTGTTTCACACATTTGGTTGCTTTCAATGTTAATCCTACTTAGAGTATAATCACTGAAAAAAATGGGTCTTCAGTTAGATGATGATGGTAATGATTTCATTTCTATATCACCCAACAACTGGAGCTCTCTGCGTGGCCCACAACAATTCACAAGATAAAATACAGCATCAAAAATTAAAATATACAAAATATAAAACAATTTTAAAAACACAGCAAAAAACAA
The DNA here is from genome assembly GCF_023053635.1 of Elgaria multicarinata webbii. Lineage (NCBI taxonomy): Eukaryota > Metazoa > Chordata > Lepidosauria > Squamata > Anguidae > Elgaria > Elgaria multicarinata. The sequence goes on from NC_086171.1 coordinate 138,324,743, forward strand.
TTTCAATAAAATACTAGCCATGTTGAAACAGATGGCATAAATGCCCCATCACATACCACTAAATGCCTGAGAGAAGAGGACAGTCTTAAACTGGCCCTGAAAAGATGGTGCCAAAAAGATGACTAACACTGGATACAACCCATTGGATATGTGTATAAAGGGGGGTGGGGAGCAGGGTCACATCTCTGGCCCAGCCCTGACACAGCATCCTGCAAAGGGACAACTAACACCTCTTTGCAGATGTCCACAATGAAGGCATGGAGGGCCAGGGGTAATGCAGGGGGGGGGCAATGCTGGGGCCAAAGCTCCACTCCACCTCCTACCCATGAAAGCCCTACCATGTATAATGTATGGAAAAGGCTAGGTTTTTGAATGCGTTGCCAGGGATGAAATTGTTTGTAACAACGGTATGGAAATAAACCAATAGAATAAAGAAGGTTGCAGGGGCAGGATCATGGAAGTGAAATGGATGTGGAAGAAAACATTCAGAAGCACCTGTTGCTTCCATTCTTAATCAGCCATTGAGTCTCCAAACCAAAGCTGAAAGAGTCCACTTCCAGCCATGTCAACACAGAAGGAATTTGGCAAGAGTTCAATGAGGCTTACTTCCAAACAGGTGGGTATAGGGTTACAGCCTCCATCATGCAACTGGCCTGGTCTACCCCCACTATGAGCCCATGCCATTTTGGTTACAGGAATACTTTAGCAATTGCCAGAGACTGCAAAGTCAACATACCAGGGAAAATGACCTTTTCAACTCTCGGATCTGATTCAAGGTATTTGGCTACAGCTAGCGCGTTGTGGAAATGTTGTTTCATGCGGATCGGCAGTGTCTTTAAACCCCGATTGCAAAGGTAGCAGTCAAAAGGAGATGGAACTGCTCCAATGGCTGTAAAAGAAGACATAGAAATCACCCTCTTTGCTCTTGTGCCCTCCAGATCTGTTAGACTGCAGCTCCCACCATTTCCATCCAGGTTGGGTTAAGTAGCAGCCGGAGCTGAGCAAGACTGTTCTGCAAGTCCATCAAAATATATTTACATGTTCAGAGTAAGATAGCCAACTTCAGGATTTTTAAATGAAAGTTAAAATGGAGCACTCTGCTGGCATTGTGGTTAATAGGGGTACTGGGGTTTGAACCATGAACCTCAAGGTCAGAAGTTGAGCAGCCTAGCATAAGGAAAGAACATGGTTCTTGTTCAGGCCTCTGCTTCTGGCAAAGAAGGAATCAGTGATATTATGAATTATATTTTTTATAATTTATCCCTTTTTCTAAGGGCCTCAAGGCAGTGCACGTGGTTCTCTTCTACTCCCCACACCTTTTATTCACACAGCAACTCTATGAAGTAGGTTGGGTTCAGAAGTAGTGCTCAGACCAAAGTTGTCCAGAGAATTATTATTATTTTTTAATTAAAACATTTATATCCCGCCCTATATCATTAAGATCTCAGAGCAGCATACAGATAAAAGCATACAGTATAAAACAATAAATATGCACAGTTAAAAACAAATTAAACCATGAACCAAGTTAAAACAATATATAATTTAAAAGCAGTTAAAACAGGATGTCACGGCTGAGTGACATTTGAACTTGGGCCTCCCAGGTCCTCGTCCAACATTATAACCATTATACCACCTTGGCCAATGTACAACTTCAGGCACTACATTTGGCAGGGAGTATGAATCCTTTGGATTGACTAGGCGTGATACACATTATTGTTATTACATTTAAATCCTGCCTTTTCTCCCCTTCTTGCAGGCAAGCCAAGGCAGTTTACAGAGTCCTCTTCCTCCTCTCCATTTTTATCCTCACAACAACCCTATGAGGTAGGTTAGGCTGAGATCCTGTGACTGGGCCAAAGTCATCCTACAAGCTTCATGGCCCAACTGGAGACTAGAACCTGGATCTCCCGAATCCCACTCCAACACTCAACCATGACATCACACTACCTCTCATTCAGTTCTATGAGACTGGAATCTTCTGCCTTTGCTTGAACAATACAGAAGCACCTTTGGCTTTCTACACTTCAGGTACCTGGTTTTCCAGCTGAAGCCACAGACCCCAGTCAGGGACCTTGAGTTAGTGAACACACCCTCTCAATCTCAATTCTAGTTTGACCACTGAAGGCCCCAGCTGAGCCTGGGCCATAGGGTACCAATACCTATTTTATGTTGTACTACATCCTGCTGCATTTAGAAATAGGTCACACAGGATCAGTCCTACCACTGGGCAGTGAGGCATCTCAGGAGCCAAAATAACTTGGCCAACCTTGGCTAAGATGTGCACTGACTGTAGAAGGGACTATTTGCTAAAATGTTTAGGGTTAATCCTGGGCCAAAACAGTTGCAATACAGGTGCCTATATTGTGCCCATCTTTTTTCTCCAACAGGGCTAATAGGCGGGGCAAAGTACACCAGACGGATATGTAAACACGTGTTCTGCACTGCTGTTCCGGGTCAAAAATTGGTGCTCCCTGCAACCACTTTGAAGTATAAAACAAAAAAGCAAAACTGGCAAGCGATCCGGTCACATGTCTCCCACCATTTTAAGACACGATTTCTTTGTTTAAGTTTACAGCTTTCTTCCCCTCATGTAGAGAAGCATCAAACCATTAAAAAACACGAAAGCGTAGGGAATGAACCTGCCATAGGAATGAACTGGTCTACCATGAAAAATAGTTTTGATTATAAATGTTGCAATATCTTTACTGCAAGGTAAGTGGGGTGGTAGAAAACACTGTTTAAAGAGGTAACGGAATCTCTTCCACTGGAGGTTTTTGAAAATGTTAGAAGGTAAGTGTCAGGCACAGGTGTTTTACATAAAAATGTATTTCTAAATTTAGATAGGCAGATTTTGGAAATCTACATGGATCACATCCTGTTTTTGTGTATGCTTAATTCATACTCACCATATTGCAAGAATCTGAGTCTTTCATGGAGATCATTGTCATTTAGTGAAACCAGTCCCATTACAACATCACTGTGACCTGAGAATACAAGAAGGCAAACGGGGGGGGGGGGGGCGGAATGGTTAATTGCTTATTTATTTAAGCAGAAAACAAGACATGAGTTTCTTAGTTGTCTTTTTCCCTATCATCCTTTCTCCTGTCGTTCTGCATTCCTATGAAGGATTTCTTTCAGCCCTGGTCAATGGGATTTTTAGATGGAAACAATGTGCTTTTCAAACATTTAAGAAATCCTTTTTTCCCCTCTGGGACAGAAAAGAAAAGGGAGAAAGCCTTCAAAGGAATGAACTCCTCATTCAATAAATGTATCTTCAAACTGCCTTGCAGTGTTATTGCTAAATTAAAGAAACATCAAAGGAAAACCCCAGAAGGAAAACTAGTCTGGACAATAACCAGTGTGTACATCTACTCTGCTGGGAGAAGGGCAATTGCATTATGCATTTGTGGATGCCACCATAAAAAAAGTTATTCTTTTTTTCACCCCAATGTGGCATGAAGAAAATAAGAAGTTGATAGTAAAAGGAACACTAAAAGGTATTTTGACTGTTAATTTTTAAAAATAAGTATCAACATAGCATCCAAGCTTTATATGACATCCAGAAACGTACCATTCATGTATTTAGTTGCCGAGTACATACAGATGTCTGCTCCTAAAGCCAGAGGACGCTAAAACAGGGGGGAAATGAAAAATAAATGCGAGAAATCAGACACAAAAGCCTCATTTCATTTTTCTGTTGACATTTACATATCACTGTTGAAACCAAAATATTGCAGAAACTTCTTCTGTACACAGGGTAAATTGATGGGGCACCTGAGAAATAGCTCATGAGTCCCATGGACATATTGCCAGCCACTGCTTCTGCTTTCTTATGAACATGGACAGTAAAAGCTCTCGCCTGAAAGACGTTTTACTGGGGGACAGGGGAGAGATGGGAAAAGGACAAGCTGGAGAAAAAGATGAGAGCAAACAGTGGGAACAATAAGGGTGGAATCCAATTTTGTCATCCCACTGACGAAATGGCTTCCATCGGCAGACTGGGGAGGGGGCATTTCCCCTTCTCTTCTGCAGGCCCCTGCATATTCTTAAAATCTGCTCTGGAGGGTTGGGGGCCCTTCCAAAGAAGGTTTTGGGATGTGATGGGGGGGGGGGGATAGGATGTGTGTATGAATTAAAGGTCTTGTTGCATGACTTTCATGCAATGTTGAATTCCACCCTTACTTCAAAGGCCTAGTAAGACTAGAGTGCAACCCTCCAACTCCCATCTTTTCTCATAGAGTACAACTCTTAATTCAGGCATATGAGGAACTAAGCTGAAGAGAATCAGTGTGCTGCCATAGACAGTGTGTTAGACATAGACTAAAGAAGCAGGTTCAAATCTCCACTCAACAATGAAGCTTTCTAGATGGCCTTGCACAAATCATTACCCCTGAATCTTACTTTCCTCAAAAGTTTGTAGATAAAATGGGACAAGCTGCCGAGTGCTCTTTGAATGAAGGGCAGAATGCAATGTGATACATAAAGTAAGTAAGATGACACCACAACTTTGTATCATCACATCTTCACTGGTGAAACAGCACGTACAGCCTGTCTGTAGGGAAAGGAAGAGGCTTCTAGCGTCTAGCTAGAAAGGGCACCAGGACACCTCTCCCCTCTCCCCAAATCTTCATTGAGAATGGATATAAAATAATCTGCTTTATTCCATCTTCAGTGTCTATTCTGTTGTGTGTTCATGCTTTCTTCCCCTGCAAATACTGTAACTGGTGTCTCTTACTCTCTGCTCCTGGCACATGGCAATTTGGATCACTAGGCACCATTTCCTTCTATTATATTGGCTAATCTATTAGGAATGTTTGGTCATGGAGGATTAGTGTGGGAGAATGGGCTAGATTATAGAATCATGTCATTGTCAGAATTCTAATTCCATGGAATTAAAGTCCTTCCATTTTACTGCCCTTCTATTTTCCAGGGAAATCTCTATGTAGCTTTATTATTAACCATGACAGCTCTTCCTGTTTTCAAATAAGTCACTAAATTACAGACTCTGCACTATAATGTTTAAACCCTATACTTTGTATGTTTACAGTACAATCCTATGCATCTTTTCTCAGAAGTAAACTCCATTGTGTCTAATGGGGCTTACTCCCTAATACACGCATTTAGTAAACGTGAGGACCCGGGCACGGAGCTTCTCAGGAGCTCTGTGCCCGTGGGGGGGTGGGGTGAGTGGGAGGTTTCTTGTTTTGTTTTTAAAACTCACATTTTGTGCAGGAGCGCTCCTGCGTTCTTCGCCGATTTAAACACACACACAAAATGGCAGGCACAACGTCCTCTCCCTCTTGGGACATTGTGCGCCGCATGTAGACGAGGGGGACAATCTCGCAATCATAAAATCGTGAGAACATACCCCTCCACCCCCCTCGTCTAGACATGCCCTAGGAGAAAACTGAAGGTAAATTGAATAGCTAAGGCTTGACTATTAAGCTATTCTTTCTCTGTGGGATAGCAATATGTGGCTGGTGAAAATCAGGAGTAGGGCGCAAGTGGTTGTGTTATGCTTAAGATCTTGCCGGAGGAAGTTATATAAGCAGGCAATAAAAACCCAGATAAACTGTCCAAGCAGCCTGAAATACAATGGGAGGAGCTTTGATATCAGAGGAAGACTGTACCCAGAAACTGGACCTGGCTATAATGGTATTTGGGTGAGGTGAAGGTTTAGGGGATTTGGCCTGAGGTAAAAGAAGTCCTACTTGTAACAGCAATAGTGTTTCTTGAGTCCTAAAGAATACTTACTAAGCAGTCTGTTGAAAACCCCTAAGAAAATATCAGTAATACCTTATGTACAAAATATCCCTTTAATAAATTACTTGTTTAATAGTTCCTCTTCTTTCTAGTATTGGTACCCATCTCATGGCTAAGCTCCTTATACCAGCTGTTGGGAGATTTTTTAAAGTATTCTAAAAGAACTGGTGGCAACAGAAAAAGGGCCAGCTTATAGAACTGTGGCCTAATCTACACCTACAGCCATTTTGCAATGGAGGAGGGATGATTGCGATGGTTCTCTGCTTCCGCGAGTGCCCCATGAGCAATGTTTCCCACAAGTAAAGGAGAGCAGTTGCGGGAGAATGTGTGCCCCACAATAGCGGTTCTGAATGTGTATCGGCAGAAGTCAGAGGGACTAGGCAGATGGGTATGGAGCACGATTTAAAAAAAAAAAAACTCCTGAGAGATGCGCACCAGCGCAGACACGTAGCAACACAAGGGGGGATAGGTACGGTGTTGAAAATGCGCTGCAGTGCAAATATAAAAATCAGCAATGAAACACGCCAATGCCCATGCACACGCCCCTGACAGCGGGTTGGCTGTTTGCTGAGCCAGGAGCTCACTCTGAACAGCAGCAGCTTCGCGAACGTGGGTTACACCAGCCGCGGACTTTGGGATTGTAGCGAGAGAGCCCAAAAAACCATGACAAAAGCAGTCAGCGATATTCCTGAATAACTGAGTGGTGGACTCGAGATCACAGCGGGATTAGCTGTGCGTCATGTGGCCCAGTAGGGACGACATCAATATTATTCAAGAATAAACGGCTGGCATTGAGTGTTGCTGAGTTATAGTGACAGTGAGATCTTTAGGTCCAAGAAATAAGAATTTGTTATAATTAAGAAAACCCACAGGTGGGATTGCCAAGTGATGGAGCAGTTCCCCCCTAGGTGGTGGCAGTGCTGGAGAGAGGAAATCCCCCATATGCACACACTGCAGAACAGATAACATGTGCTGTCAACTCCTACCACACCTATCACTTGTGGTTGGGAGGAAGTATTATTTGATGGAAGAGGAGACCTGCATTAGAGATGATAGCGCTCACTGGGCTTGTCTACATCTAAGGGTGTAGAGGAAGGAAGGGGGAGGATCGTGGACTTACATGCTTCCATGATCCTCCCCCAACATCCAAATGGCAGCTCAACATCCCGGAAGTAAGGAGGGACGTCACAGCCGCCATTTTTTTCCTTCAGACAAGGAGCTGCACATATGCACAGAAAGAGAGGTAAAAGTGTTTATTTTTTTTAAAAAAAAAACTGTGCCCCAAAATTGATGCTCTCTGACCCCCATGGGCATGGAGCCACCTCGTGCAGCGCCCGGGAAATGCACGGCATTTCAGGCCCGGGAAATGCACGGCACACCGCCTGTGGTCCTCGGGATGGTCCCGGGAACATGAGGAAAACTGGGATAACTAGGCAACCAGTTGTCCTGCAAAGATGGAGGTGTCGACCCTGCCTGCCCCCAGGATTCCCTGTGTGTCATTTGGACACACAGGGATGATCCAGGGATGCCCCCGGGGGGGAAAGCATGGTGTAGACATGCCCATTGTCTGATCATAAAGGGAAAGAGGATCACTCTATTCTCTCAATCTTCATGTGAACTGTGCAAATATTTAAGATAAAGATGCAAAGACTACAATCCAATGCACATTTGCCTGGGAGTAAATCCTATTGAACACAACAGGACTAACTTCAGAGTATGCTGTAGCTTGGAATGTAGGGGTATGTTTCTCTTTTCTAGAGAAAGAACTTATTTCCGATATACCAGTTCCACATGCCATGATGTTTGAGCCATGGTGACTCACTTTCAGGTCATGTGAAAGCCCAGTTAATTACATATACACTAGTGAAACTGTATCACGAAAGTTCAGCACCACTGTGGGTAGATTTAACACACAAGAGATCAAATCCATAGTTTCTCATAGCCTTCCATGGAACAGCCTTTATGAAAAATATGAAAAGAAAAGAAATACAGTCCATAAAGCATTTCCGGGACAGCACTGCATAATCAGCTTACCTGGAAATATGCAGACATAAAGGTATTGTCTACTGCTAAAATAACTCCTTTGTGTTTGTGGACAATCTTGGCACACCCTTCAATGTCAACAACTTTCAATGTTGGATTTGTGGGAGTTTCAATCCAGACAAGCTATTATATAGAAAAGACATTATAAAAGACACATAAATGCATATTATTTGGCAGCATCACCACCAATAAAAATGTATATTATGGTTTTCTTTCCCTACATTGGTAGGATGCAGTAAATTGATAGAGGATATATTTGGACCTCTCTCTTTCATGCACATACAGAGACCCATTTCCTTCATCACAATTTCCCTGAACAGATTGCTCAAAAATTGTGGCAAATTCACTATTTCATATTGGCTAGATTCACACAATACCACACTCAAGTTTGAGTGTGGGTTCTTTTTAAACTGTGAGTTGTTCTGCTGTGTGAACCCAGCCGTACTAACAACCCATGGTTTGTTAACCACAAACAACCCATGAAGACAACCCATGATTTGTTATTGGGTTGTGAACTGTGGATTGTTTGTGGTTAACAAAACATGATTTGGTAGCCCAGCTGGGTTCATACAACACATCGTGTTTTCTCATTGGTTTCTATCTTAACACATTAGTCCACTCCAGTTATGGGTTTGGTTTGCACATAACACAAACCCCATGGTATGGGCAGTCAAATTCTGGATTGTCATGATGTGTGAACATGGCTGTGCTAACAAACCATAGTTTGTTTACCACAAACAACCCAGAACTGTCAGTTGTTCATATATATGTTGTTCCCCGCCTCGATCCAATCAGAGGTGGGTAAGAAATATATTATTATTATTATTACTACTATTATTATTATTATTATTATTATTATTATTATATTTATATATATATATGGCAGGCTACAGAAGCAGTGAACAATAGTGGTAAAAAACCAAAAATAAACAGTCATTCTACATTCCAGTACTACAATGCCATAAAGGCATTTGCCATACAGGAAGGGAGCAAGTGAAGGGGGAGGAAAACAAACAACCCAGGAATTGAGGAAAACAACAACCAGTTTGTTCGATCATCTGCCAGACAACCGAGTAAGGCAATAAACCATGGGTTAAATAAACCATGGGTTAGCGTTACATGCTTACATTGGCAAATGGTCATCAGGTAATTGCCAAAAAGGTCAGTAGTTACACCCCCATTGAATGTGACCTTTTAAAGCCTTTACACTGAACAAGAAGAGCTTGTTCCATCACAGCCAGTATAATGAAGTATGCACCCTATAATCTTTCTCCTATGCTTTTGCTTTGAGCAGTTGTGGCCAAGCATTGCAACTCCCAGGCTCTTGTACACTGAGCAGCTTTGCTAGAAGGAAGTCATTCCAGGTATGCTGAGGACACTGTTTTCTGAACATTCCTCTGTTACCTTGGTCTCTGGTGTGACTGCAGCCTCAAGTCGTTCCAGTTTGGTACAGTCAACAAAAAGAGTTTTCAGGCCCATCTCTGATGCTATCCCCCGGAAATACCTGTTTGTACCTAGGACACCAAGAAACCCATCTTTATGATCTGTTCTGTACATTAATTTTATTAGAAGGAAAAATGAATCAGAAAACTCAACGAATAAGAGAACCAATATTTTTCACCCTTTCAAAATTTGCTTAACAGCAGTTATATCCAAAATATTACTTTTTTTCTTTTAAGTGTTTTTAAAAAATATTTTATTAAATACATTGAACTCAAATATCAAGAATAAAAATAAAACATAAAACTATGCACATCAATACTTATTCTATATCCCTCCCCACACTTGGGGCCTTGCTAGACCTACCTTTAAATCCCGGCGTGTGGAGGGGCCAGCCCGCGCTAGAAGTAGCGCAGGCTGTTGCTCCTGTCTACACGTGACACGCGACGGGATAAAGGAAAGCCCCGTCGCGTCGGCCATATTTTTTTTTACATTTAAAGGGGCCATGTGTACAGGAGCGCACCAACGATAAGGTAGGCTTTTTTTAAGAAAGGGGTTCCCCACTCCCCCCTGCCCCCTATTTCCCTTCTGCAATGTCCGATGCTCCCCCGCCCGCCCGCCCTGTCCGATGCCCCCTCCACCGCGATCTCCGATACCCCCAGCCGCAATCTCCCCACCCTGGCTCCGCTCTTTCCCCCCATCTCTCCTGCCAGGTCTGCTCTTCCCCCCCGGCCCCCATCTCTCTCCCCCCACGATTTCCCCCACATGGCCCAATGGGCACAGCTTCTCCTGGCTACTCACAAGTAAGCCGCATAGCCGGGAAAAGCCGCGGAATGGGCTAGACCTTCCACAGCCCTGGGCTCAGCCCGGGGCTACGGAAATACCGGGCCACAACCGGTGCCAGTTATCCCGGGCCAAGGGAGGGTTTAGCCCAGGCTGACCCCGAGATCCTCTGTGCGTCATCTGGACGCACAGGGGTGAGCCCAGGTATCAGCCTGGGCTAAACCCTCGTCTAGCAACGGCCTTAGTCAATTACATCAAATCACAGCACAAAATATGCAAAACAGAAGTATCTCATTAATTGTGACAAGTTCAACAAAGTATTTCAAGAAGATTGTTGATTATCTGGTTTTTATGAGTCCTACAGATTTCTATAGGCTTCTGCCAAAGTTATTCTGTTTGATTCCTTTTTCACATAGTCTATATATCTTTGCCAGCCCGTCCTGAAAGTATCTCTTTTCTTTATCCCTCTATGTGTTCTTAACTTCTGTGTCAACTTTTCGTTTATTGCTATGTCCCAGGTTTTTCTTCTCCGCAGTGATACTGTCAGCATCCGAGTGGTCTTCCAATTGCCTGCTATTAATTGCCTTGCAGCTGTTAACATAAATCCAATTAATATTTTTTTCTTTTATCTCACTATTTTCTTTAACATACAGTACATATTCAATAAAGCTAGCTCTGGTGTTTTACAAATCTCTTGTTCAGTAATTTTTCTTATTTCCTGAAAAATCCTGTCCCAAAACTTCTTGACCTTCCTACATCCCCACCACATAAGAATTTGTGTCCCATTGATTTGACATCCCCTCCAGCACAAAGGTGATATATTATTATTAATTTTTGCCAATTTTACTGGTGTCAGATACCACTTCTGTACTAACTTTAGCACACCTTCTCTTATTCTTGTATATATTGTTTGAAAGGGAAATGTCAAAAAAAATTCTCCCCTTCCCCTTCCTCTATTTCCTCTTCAAGGTCTCTTTCCCATAAATGTTTAACAGTTACATTTCCCCTTATCTCCTGCTTCATTAACATTGTATAGATTTGTGTTATTGTACCCTTATCTCTTAGTTGATATTTATCTATAAATTTCCCCATTCTGTTAACTCTTGAACTTTGCCTTATTGTCTTTCTAGTCCTTATAAATTTACTGATTTGCATCTATGCTAGCCATGACGTTCCCACATTTTGTGTGCGATTATTCCATATTTCTTGTGTTACTGAGTGCTGCTGTTCATAAAAATTTCTTATTTGTATCAATCTTAATTTTTTCAAATTGTTTTTGCCTACTGCTTTCCTTTTGATATTGAAGTTTGGGTGTGCCCATATTGGTGTCAAGGGTGAGATCTCTGGCATTAATTTCTCTTTCCTAAAATACCATACTTTCAATAATCCTTTTATTGTGCTTTTTTGATTCTCATTTGTCATTTAATATATTTTTTGATACAGAACACATCCTGTATTTCTTCTTCCTTCAATTCCATCAATTCTTTTTCTTTTTCTACCCACTGTGGACTCACCCCTTTCTTTATTATTGTTAGCAAATGCCTTAATTGATAAGTATCATAATAGGTTTTTAAATGTGGTATGCCCCACCCTCCTTCTTATACCGATCTGTATCTGAAGGCCTTTGCTGTTCTTGGTCTTTTGCTGTTAAAGATATTTTTTTCTATCTCGTTTTGCCATGTTTTGAATCTTTTAAGTGGTTTTTCTTGCGGTAATACATTAAAGAGATAAGTGAATTTTGGTAACAGTATCATTTTTATAGTCATTATCTGGTCCAAGAGTGATAGGTTTATCCTTTCCCATCTGACTATATCCTTCTTTAATTCTTTCCAAAGTTTTCCATAATTTAGTTTCAGTACATTCTTCTGTCTTTTAGGGATCTGAACTCCTAAATATCTAAATGGTTTTGTTACTAGAGGAATACCCATATTTTTTGAAATTTCTATTTGTTCTGGGGGTCCTATATTCATACATACTGGTAATATGAATAAGTATCCAAAATATTACTGATAGCAAATCCTGCTGGTTTCATCTATAACTGGCTACCAAGAAAGCAGCACAGCAGATTTATAAGCCAATCCTTTTACACTCTAGGTACCATTTGCATGTTAGGCAAATCTAATAGCTACTACACCTTTTAAGACAAATGGGTACAAATATTTTAAGAAATAAACAAATAAATATTTATAAACAAATAAATATTGGCCAGCCACATCCTCCTTGCTTTTCAGGAAAACATGTTTTCCTTCTCTAGATGAAAAGCTCAGTCACATTGGGACATATGATTTGGCTATGCCTGCTTGTAGCTACTGTAAAGAGATACCTGTTTTGCTTACCCTTAAAGCCATCCTTGGCTGCTGGCCTAGAATGTCTATCCACTTAGTAGCAGAAAATATAGCAGTGCAGAGATCTCTAGTAAGAGATCTCTGCCTTCATTCAATGAAATAATCTAAAAAAGCTCTGTAACACCCATTTATTACATGTGAGGTATTTGCTTTTACAAAAGAAAAGCCATGCTGGATCAGCCCAAGAGTCCATCTAGTCCAGCACTCTGTTCACACAGTGGCCAAACGGCTGTTGACCAGGAATCCACAAGCAGGACACCTGTGCAACAGCACCCTCCTGCCCATGTTCCCCAGTAACTGGTGTATATAGGCTTTCTGCCTGTGATGCTGGAGGTAACACATAGCCATCAGGACTAGTAGCCATTGATCGCCTTCTCCTCCAGGAATTTATCCAACCCCCTTTTAAAGCGATCCAAATTGGTGGCCATCACCACATCTTGTGGTAGTGAATTTCATAGAGAAGACTTCCTTTTTTATCTGTCCTGAATCTCTCACCAATCAGCTTCATGAGATGACCCCAGGTTCTGGTATTATGGGAAAGGGAGAAAAATGTCTCCCTATCCACATTCTCCACACCATGCATAAGGAACAAATGTTAAATTAAGCTAAGTAAAACCTTATTATAACAATGCAGGTTTAACCAATGCTTTAGCTATTTTAAAGCACTATCCCCACTGACTTAAAATAAAACATGGTACTTGTTCTAATTTATTTCCAGTGGGATAAATCCATCTTAACTGCAAATAAGTAATGCAAAGAATGTTACGCATCTGCTTCAGTCCCTGGGCACACCTAGATGGGACCTAGGGTAGCAACCTCCAGGGGAAGCACAAAGTAGCATGGACTGACATGTAGCCCACTGTGGCCCAGAGCTAATGTGGCCCAAAACTCAATACAACGGACAGACAGAAAACAAGGAACCTAGGGGGAGTAATAAATTAGCAGGTGAAAGAAGGCTGGCAAATTTAGGATTATTTGGTACAATAGCATACCATCCCTACTGCACAATGTAAAAAATGCATTAAAAGGGGACACATGTATTTTTGTTTAAACTTAGGTTTAGAAAAAGCGAAACCGTTCAAAGGCTAGTTCACACGCAACACTGAGTTTGGCACTGCATGAGGAAGTAATGAGCTTAAGGATTTCCTCTTCCCATATTCAGAATCAAACTAGCTATTTCTTCTTCAATCCAAACCATAGGTTGTCTGAGAACTGGAGTTTTGCACTTGATCTCCAAACCAGAATTACAAACCAGATTCAATCTTAGTTTGAAAGGCAAGCACAAACCATAGTTTGCCTGTTCAGTTGTAATAGCAAACTATGGTTTCAATTAAAGAGGATGTATTTAATTGTCTGAGTGTGTAAGCAGAGGAGCCTGTAGCACAATCCCAACCCTCTAAAACAGTGGTTTGGAAGATTGGGATGTTAATATCTGAACCAATCACACTATTTGAAAAAACGTCAAACTAAAGAAAGTGCACAAAAATCCGTCTATTTCCAGGGCAAGGTATGTGCAGTAGAGCAAGAAAATCTGTCTGTGAATCCATTAGTGCCTGTTGCCAAAATAACTGAAGCTAGTTTTATGAGGCATATGAGCAATATAAAATGGTACAAATGAACTCAATGAGTTTGAAAGCTGATTCACAAATACATGAACACCAGTTGAAGGTTCACACCAGGATGTATCAACTGCCTCCATCTAAAAACTACTGTGCCTGAAGTGATCTGAAAAATCCACCCATGGATGCCTTCTGCATTACAATCTAAAAGATTACAGCCAAGACAGTTAAGACCTATCATACACAAGTACATCACTCACCTCCATAGACATCATCTGAACAAATAACAGTATCCCCTGCCTTCAGTAGGTGGGCAATATTCAAAGTAGCTGCTAACCCAGAAGCATATGCTAAACCTAAAAGGAGTGGGGGGGGGGAGAGAAACACAAAACAAAATTGATAAATGAACAAATTAATTCTTTAGTGTATTTGAGCTTTATAGCAAATATGAACTGTGGCGGAACTTGAGCCTTTAAGGGACAGAGTACTATGAATACTGTTCAGGAATACTATCTGGGATTAGATTAGGGCAGAGGTAGCAACATGCAGTCCTGGCCACCATCCATTTTTTAAAAAATCAAGGGCCACCTGTAGCACTACACAGCACTGAAAGGGCCAAATTTAGGTTGTTTGCAAAATGCTGACACCAAAAGTAAGTACGCTAAATTTGATCCTTTGTGCATTTCATAGCAACTATGGATGCAGTTTTTAAATTTTCAAGCAGCCCTTCAGACTGTGGCTTGTGTGTGTGTATTGGGGGCGGGGGGCAGGCCTGGACAGCAAAAAATGGCCCCTGGAACTCCCGAAGTTGCCCAACCCTAGATTAGGGGCTATGACCCTAAAGCTAGCACAATAGTTTTATCTAGAACCAAAATTATTACCTAACTTTTCCAGGTTCTAGAAAAACTATATTGTGGAGCTGCACACATTTACATAATATGCACAATTTCAAATTCTAGATACTCTACTCCTGAAAATGTGGATTAATAAATGCATTAATAATACTGGACAAAAACTCTAATCAGGTTTAACAAAACAGATCTAATAAAATTATGCAGTTCTATCATGGCATAGGAGTATGCCAAAATTAGAGTTAAGTTTAAATTGTTGTTTTAACCATAGTTCTATATGGTCTTCATTGTCTCCAACAATACATATAATAATTGTTTTTCATATTTAAAAAGTTGACATCTTACAATACTTGGCACCATCCAGCACTGCCACAGCCTTTTCCAAGCAATCGCGAGTAGGATTTCCACAACGGCTATATTCAAAGCCCTGTGAAAGACCAAAACAAAAATTGTAAATACATCTTTATCAGTAGCTGATGGAATTTTTCGGGTAAGTACAGAGACCTACGGCAATTTTACCAAATACTAAACCTATTGATCATGAAATTAGGAATCCTGAAAATCTGTTTTCATCTTTTTTAAAAAGAAAATCAAAAAGAAGAAAGTTGCTGGACCTCATGGTTGTGGAATCTTTCATTTGCCTTTGATGCCACATTACATAAGAACTAGAATCATGAAAACAGATTAAATTCTGCAAGCTAGAAGTGCTTTGTACTAACGAGGTCATTATTCTCTTGGGTTCAGGGGTTTCTGGGCGATGAGGCTTCTTTTCATCATCAGGATCAAGTCAATATTGTGCAACAAGTCAACTCTATTCAAAGGACAAGGAATATAGTAATGTCTGAGGACTACATGGCTTGGGACCACAATACCTGATGGAACGCCTCTCCCGACATGAACCTACCCGTACACTGCGCTCAACATCTAAGGTCCTCCTCCGAGTGCCTACTCCAAGGGAAGCTCGGAGGATGGCAACAAGGGAGAGGGCCTTTTTCAGTGGTGGCCCCCCGACTGTGGAATGATCTCCCCGATGAGGCTCGCCTGGCGCCAACATTGTTATCTTTTCGGTGCCAGGTCAAGACTTTTCTCTTCTCCCAGGCATTTTTAACAGCATTTTAACAGCATTTAACAATGTTAAGTTTGTTTTTAATGGACCCCACAATTGTTGTTTTTAAATGGATACTGTTGTTTTTATACTGTTTTTATGTGTGTGTGTGTTTTTAAATTGTATACTTTTAATGTTTACTATTTTTAAATGTTGTAAACCGCCCAGAGAGCTTCGGCTGTGGGGCGGTATATAAATGTAATTAAATAAATAAAATAAAATAAAATAAATAAATATATGCACCCATGCTGCCAACATGCATAATTGGTGACCACCTGAGTTTTCTCAAGAGTCCAGACAGACTATTACATTATAGTGAGAGACAGCTAAAACTAAAACAAAACATAATTAAAAAGGAAGAAGAATCATAGTTTTCTCTTTTCCCAGCCACGTGGCTCCAAGACAAGTTCTGCCCAGGCTTGCAAACAACACATGCAGGTCCAACAATGGATCTATCCAATGTTAGTTTAACTTATGTCCCATTCACTTCAATAGGTTTCAATTCATTTCAAGTAGGACTAGCATAGGATACATACAATCCAAAATACATGACATTCAGAAGATATGCATTTTTCTAGACAGAGCCATTGCAAAAGTGGGTTATGAAAAATGCACATATTGGGGATACAATTCTCACACAAGTTCAAAGCATAGAGGTAAAAATTCAGGATGCAAAAACACATCACAATCCAAAACAAGGCCCAAGTTAGTCTCCTGAATTTCATAAGGCATTTCACATGCCCCAAGAGCAACGCTAAAACTACAGCCCCAGACTTTGCCATTTAGGCTGGATCATTCAACTTGGGGCTCCTTGTTGAAAACTGGAGTTCTACGCTGCAGCATGCCTGCTACTCAGGCCATGTGGTAAAGTCAAGGTGAGGTCAAAAGAATAGGCTATGAGAACATTTCTGGAAGAATCTGGTTTGCCCAAGAAGCAAAGTTCACAATGGGGCTGGTGGGGGAAATGGGTGGGGTGCCAAAATGAGACCCAGACTGCCATTGTGGGACTACGTGTCTGGAAGGAGGCCAATCAAGATACATGGAGTTCATTCAGGGGCTAGATAGGACAAAGGGTGAGCTTTGAACCTGAAGCAGAAAGAAAATTGCTAGAGCCAATGGGAAATATTAGATAAAAACTGTGGCGACTTTAAGGGGACAGAAAGAACAAAGATTCAGAAGAGGCCAGAGCTTTAGAGAAGGCATTCAGATGAGGTTTGCGCAGCCACCCAGAATATAAAATGCACCGGTGACGGCTTCAAAAGCCTATATCTACTTAACTGAGAGTAAGCCCCATTAAATTGAATGGGACTTACTTCTGACAGGGATGTACAGGACTGCACTGGGAGCATCTACCCACCCCCATGCTGCAGTGCTGAGCAGACTTCTGGATCTACTTTTTTATTTTATTTGTTTTTTACTAGTACCCCAACAATTGATGCTGGATAAAAAGCAACATCCCAGGCAGGAGGATATATGCTAAAAATTAAGGAACAGAATGCTTCTGTGCACATGCTCAGCCCAGGAATTTATGATCAGTAAGAACCAAGCACACAAGCTCAATACTCAAAATATTACTCCTGGCTTTCCCCCTCTCCAGCATGCTGTTTCAGCAATCTTTTGGCCGGGGGAGGGGGGAGCAGATGCGGGGAGCAGGGAAAGAAAGTTATTGCCCTTGTTAGATGATTGGGAGTTAGAAACTATTGCCAAACTAATGCAAATCACCCCAGAGATCAACCAGTGGATCCCGATATACATTCAGCCCTACTGGAATGTAGAATGACCATGTTTATCTTCCAGGCTATCGTACAGGTCAAGGACATTCTCTTTAGAGTCACAGCAGAAATTTAACCAATGTAAGTACTCAAAAAAGCTCCAATGCTTTACTTCTTGTCCTCTAATTGGAGAAAAAACTTTATGAGGTTCACACTTGGTTTACTTGGCGAGGTAGCTACATGCAGGTGAGACAGAAATCACACACACACAACCTTCTTTGACAGTTTTAACCACAGCCAGGTTGCTTCTTTGGGAACAGGAATTGCTGCAGCAAACACGTGAAAGGAAACTCAGGTTACATGGCTGGTCTTCAGATATGCACCTATGTTGCTTTGTTGCATTATAGGCATATAAATTATACCAACACTCCCTTCTTGCCTTAAAATGGATTATTTGCAAATCTGAATACATCTGCTGGAAAATGACAAGTTAGGGATCAAAGCCAATTAGCCCTGAAAGGTGCGGGTGTGAGGAGAGGACTAAGGTTTCTATTGGAACAAGATATTCTGTACAGAAACGTCATGGAAATATATTTTTTCTTATTCCTTTCTTTTTAATTGCTCCTGCCTGGCTAAACTCTCAAACGTTAACTAGTGGAATATTATGTCTTATTGAACATTAACAGAAAAGTAACTGTGTTAAGTCTGTGGCAGCAAAACAACAAAACGCCTTGAGGCACTTTAAAGGCTGCCAGACCGATTATGGCTTTATCTTTTAGCTATCAGGCGCCTCAAGACTTTTTGCTGATTTTAATGCACATGACGTTTTATGGATTTTAAAACACATGCGCTCTTTGAACTCAAAATATGTAAGGAGTAATAAAATACTTTGGAAATTTGCTCACTTGCTTATGCAATTTCCACATTGTGTTGTATCATACAGTGGACATACCAGCAAGGCAAGCTTGTTGTGTCCTGCCCATTAGAATATGCTGAGTTAAAATGAGTGAGCATTTCCTTGTAACCTCAGAATTACCCAGAACTACAACGAACAACCTGAAATTCAACACTGAACGAATATGTTGAGAGTTGGATACATATATTTCATTATGGGGAGATTTTCACAAACAAAATCAAGAGTTCCCTTTTAAAATATTTACAAATAACTTGCAAATTTGCCATATCTACAAAAAAGGGAATCAAAAGAAGGAAATAAAGCCTATAATATTGCTATCCTAGAGGAGCAGAAGTGAAAACAAACACTGTACATGTCATGAGCCATTTCATGACTTTTTGAAATACTCCAGAGGTAATACATTTCCAATTTGGAGTTGCGTAGCCTTCACACATACTGTATACTAATAATCTTTGTTGTCCCTTCCTCACAAACACCCTTTAGCATTGCTTTTCCACAATCATTTGGAAGCAGAGTATTGCTCTGGTTCCCCATGGCACTTAATACAGCATTGTATTACCCATTGCAATTCCATTATGTTGGCACCCATGGCAAAGGCAATGTGTGCAAAGCATTACTATTGCAGGGGAAAAGTTGAAACATTTGCTCATTAATCCCCCCCCCCCCAGAGGGGGATTACAACTCCCAGAATGCTGGCTGAGGCATTCTGGGAGTTGTAGTCCAACACATCTGGAGCGCCCCAGGTTGAGGAAGGCTGCGTGTAGAGCATGTAGGGGCAGAGGTTCAAGCAGCCATTTCAGGTTAAAACCCAGCTGATTGGCCATCTGGGAGGAAAAAAAGGAACAGGGCTGAATCCAGACTTATATAGTCCTCTGCTCCATCCTCTGAACAGCTCAACTGTAGAATTTTAACCTTTCTGAAATAGGCGCAAGGCAGGTATGGAACAAGTAATGGTGGTGGCACAACTGCAAGATGCAGAGCAAGCATTTCAGAAAGGAGGAGTTTTGCCAACCACGTCACCTGCTACCTGCATCATGGATCACTCCTCCTGCCAAGCACATCCACCATACGTTGCCAGTCCACATGTGAAGCCTGGCAGGGCAATTACATGGAAAGCCAGGCAAACTGCTCCAAAGCAGATCTGGGGGGGAGTGGGGAATACTAAAATGCAAAGCTTTGGCAGGCACGTTGTCTGGATACTCTACAATAACAAGTGTAGATATTGAGAAAAACATGTCTAACGGGCAAGCATGATTACCTGCACTTTCCTGAAAAGTGCCATTTCCAAAATCAATTCAGTTATTGTAAAGTCCCAATACTGGAGGAAATAATAATAATAATAATAATAATAATGTTAATATATTCTAGGAACTCCTATTTCTTACCAAATAACAATTCTTTGCCCACACTGCCTTCTTGGATTCCACATTGACTCTTAAATTAAGCTTTGAAGTTTTAGGCCAAATTAAATGATACTTTAAATGCATAGTCCAACAACATCTGGAGAGCCATGCATTTCCCCCTGCTGTACACATCTCATGCACCTGCCTTTTGTTTTGTTTTTGTGTGTTTTTTTAAAAAACACCCAGCTGCAGTAGCTTCAGGGACAGAAGGGGGCAGGAGATTTTCACTGAGGATTGCAGATTGGGGGGAAAAACTCTTACACAATCTTGATTCTGATAACACACACACACACACAGCTGCTATTTGTAAAAGAGAACACAGGATTGTCTAGTTTAGCCCTTAGAATGCAGAGTGACAAGGCAAAAATGATCCAAAGTGATGATGTCACCAGTATGGACAAGAGTTTTTTTTTTTTTTTGCTGGACTTTTAATTCTATCAGGATTATCTGGATGAAATGTACAACTGAGCCATCACAGATTAACAGCAGTGATCTAGTCATCACTAAAAGAAGGCTCATTGGCCTGGCATATACTGAAAGTTATATTAAGGGGGCTTTCAGATGGAGGATTCCTAACATTACCAATCAAAAGGCATTGTGCAGCTATCTCATCTTTCCTCCTTAATGGATTTTCTGCGTAATAAAAGAGAGCGAGAGAGCGAGAGCGAGAGAGATGGAAGCAGCCAAGAGAAAACACAGGTGGGTTACAAATGGAAAACGTTGTGTGGACTTCCCGTAACATTTCAGTGCGATTACACCATAAAAGCATCCTTTAATCTTGATTGTACGATTTTCTTTTCTTTTCTTTCCCGGGAAGGTTTTGGACATTAAAATTAAAAGGGATTAAAATCGAAAGACTGCAGCTTTCCTAAGGAACCTGCGGGCGTCTGGGAGCGAAGGGATGGAGACAGAGGTTAGGGCAGCAGGTATGCAGGGCAAGAGAGGCGGAGTATGGCCGGGGTGCAATCGGAAAGAAAACCGATTCGATCAGATGTCGGTACTGGAGAAAAGGGTGCTATTTGAGGAGCAGGCTTGATTTGGGCGTAGCTAAGCAGAAAGAAGCTGAAGCTGGTGGGGAGACCATTGGGGAGACGCGTGAAGGGGTCACCCATAATAACGCCCCGCGCCCGCCCCCGCCGCCACTCACGCTGTGATGCCCCGGCGCATGCTGCTTGAAGGTGGTCGAGAGAGTAATCGGAGGCACCAGGGCTCGCGAGTTCCATTGTTCGGGCTCTTGCCCCACATGGATGGCCTGCGTGGCGAAATGCTTGAAGGGCGGCAGGAAAGCGGCGCTCTTCTCCTTCGTGTTGGCCATGTCGCTCTCGGGGACGGGGTGGCGGGATCAACGGAGCGCGTTCCGACGCGGCGGATGCGGGATCAACGGAGCGCGTTCTTCGGGAAGGAGCAGGCGAGGCAGCGGTGTTGCTGGCGCAATATCCCAACGCGTTGCCTCCTTTGCCGGCTTGCCTGTGGTTGGCGGGGACAGCTGCCTTAAGGCGGAAAAGCTCCGCCCGGCTCGGCGGGCCGGCGCGTCGCGTCGAATCCAGCGATGGGTGGAGATCTGGCAGCCCTATCCGGCCCCATGCTGGCCCCGCGGAGGCCTCCCATTGGCAGCAGGCGGAGGCGCGTCGCCCTCTGCCCAGGCTGCTCTCGGGGTCGAGGAACTGGCGAGCATGCGGGCCAGCCGTGGCCTTGGCTGGGCCGCTGCAGCGCCGCCCGTTCTTGGAAAGAGAAGGGAAGCCGGGTTGAAAGAGAACTCCCTTCACCTCCCTCAGTCTCCGGGACCTCCGTCCCTCCCTCCCTCCCTCCCATGCGGCCCCGCAGAAGTCCACCTCTCAGCCGCACTGCTGCCATTTTCTACTTTGGAGGGGCGTCGTTTTGAGACCCGAATTTGACGGTTATGGTTCCCGTAAGGAGCGTGTGGTTGGACTGCAGCTCCCATTAGCCCTACCCAGCCGAGCCAGTGGTGAGGGATGATGAGAGCAGTAGGCTAACAACTTCACCCTTGCTTTAGGGATTCTTCCCTGGCTGCTGCCAAGCACACAACTAGACTTTGGTGTTTTTTCTCTTTATCGCTGCTACTAGAGAAGTTAATGTTCTGAAAGAAGTTGTCTTTCGAAGTTGTAAGATGAATATCTCGCTTGAAGGAGCAGGAGAGGCTTCTGGAAATGAACGCATTGCATCCCAGGAATTAATTGATAAAAGCTGTGCGCAATTAGAAGAAAAGAAGAAAAGTGTAGAGATTGTAGGGCTGGCCTACTGGGGCATTTGCCAGGCCTGGCATCAACATCTGGCATACTGGGGAATTTGCCAAGGTTCTGGCATCCTAGCAGGTTTACTAGGGCTTGCCTGAACATGTATTGGGCACATGGGCTTGCCAGCAGTGGGCTGCTGCAGCTGCCAACCTCGCTCTTCCCCTTATGAAGGGCAGTTTAGCTACCACTCCATTATGGCATGCTATTGCCATTAGGTGAGCCTGCTTGCAAGCAAACAAGAGGAGAGGCTGGTGGTTGCATCAGCCAAGTGGCAGTAGCTGGTAAGGGAGGCCTGATCAATGCTAGGAGTCAGCGTAAGGGCTTACCAGGGTTAGACATATGGTGCACTCAGGAACAGAAATCTAGACCACAAGAGGGAAAATGCACAACTTAATTTTATTAATTACAAAAAGGATGCATTGGCTACCCTGCAATACAACTCAATTGCCCACAAGGCTCGCACCACAACAGGGGATATAATTACCGAACAATGATGGCTCATTGCAACCTGGCCCCTGTCTTTATGGTGGTGCTTTGGTGCCTTGCACATGCACTTGCGTTCCTTCATGGCATCTGCACAGGAAGGAAGGCAAGTGCAAATTTTCCAGCCTCTGGAAAAGTTTTTTAAAAAAAGGGGGGAGGGGAAAAGAATGGAATAAATAATAATAATTGGTTTGCCCAGTTTTCCTCCTGCTGCCTCGTCCCCCCCCTTTTTTTATATTTTATAATCTGTATCTGTGGATACAGATAAAAATAATAGAAATAAAAACGGGGGAAAGAACGAGGCAGCTAGAGGAGAACTGGGTAAACCAATTATTATTATTATTATTATTATTATATTTATATTGCACTATCAGTGTACGTGGTACACTTCTCCTTCTGGCTGCCCGATCCTCCCCCCCCCCCAGTTTTTGTTTTTATTATTTGTATCTCCTGAGCTCTGCAGATACAGATTATAAAATTTAAAAAAGGGGAGAGGAACATCCCATTCCTCCCCTCCTCATTTTAATTTTTTTTACTTCTCCAGAGGAATGGGGCCGCCCATGGTGACCAATCAGGGGGTGCCATGGGCTCTGCTGCCAAAAAAGTTGGGTTAAGTGCCTGACTTTTTTGGACCGGAGTTTCCAGGGTTTCCCCCCAGATGGCTTCGCAATGGCGGCTGCGTCATGTAGATGACATACCGCTATTGCGAAACAACCCCGGGGCAAACCCTTCATTTAGATGTGCCCCTAATGTTACACTTTCAGCAAAGGGTCTGAAATCTTTTCTTTTTCTTTCATTTTTACCATGGTACTATCTAATCTGTGTTCACATACACCAAGGATGAAAGATCTTATCCCTCAGAAAATTCCAACATCTCCCCCACCCCCACTCCCATTTTAGGGACAAAACCTATGTAACATTATTCATACAATTAGTAATTGTGTTATTTTTGTTGTTGTTAAAGTAAATAGTAGCCATACAGGCCCTGATCTAGATCCTGGTGTTGGGTAAGTGACCTTTAATCCTTTTGTAGTCACTGTGGTCCTGATCAGGATTTGGGCCTCCACTGCTGGTGTTTTAATCAGAAAGAAGTTTCCATTGATGGTAATGACTTTGAAAACCTGGAATTTACATTTCTTACATTTTTAGAACACTTAATACTTTTTCATCATCCTCCCAAAACACATGAGCAGTCCCAAACCAAACAACATTTACTTGGAAGTGTCCCACTGATTTCAGGGCAGCCTTATTACTGATTTTAATAAAACTGACAGTGAATGCAGATATGGGCTTGTCAAGAGGGTATTACATTCAACTTTTACATCCTTCCATTCATTTTAATGAATTGGTAAGCCTGTATTGTCTGGTCAAGTGATGAGATCTCCAGATCTCCCACACAGATGCTTTAATGTGACTCACATTTGGCAGGATAATAATTAACCAGTTTACCAAATAGACACATCATAGGCACACTACTGTGTTAGTTACCTATTGACAGATTGTTGTTTGTATTCATCTTTATTTTAAATGTTATATTCCAACCCTATGAATAAATGTTTGCTCAGGAATAAGACATATTTTATTCAATGGAGCTTATTCCCAACATGTGTGCATAGGACTGCGACCTTCATTGATTAGTTTTACAACTAGGTCTACCCAGAAGACATCAGGATGGGTAACAGAACCTTTTAAAACGTTTAAGTAGGTGAGGACAATGAACAAAAATGGAGAGGTACAGTAAAAGTGGTAAAAGTGGTAATTTAACCCACATGTATCACCAATTTTATACTATAATACTTGAAGATTCTGGGAAATGTAATCCATCTTCATAACTGCTTTTACTACATAAAATATAGTTGAATATAAATATTTATTACATTAATATCCTGCCTTTTTCCTACCTTAACGAACCCAAAGAAAAAACATATATTAAAACATTTTTGCGTAAGTATATTGATGAAGTAAACTCTTGCATATCCTTGGTCATTAAATGCACATGTTAATTCAAGGTCTTTTGGTTTGAATATGTGTGATATATTCCAACATGATATTCATCCATGATGTGCAGATCGTATCTTTTTAATGTGATAGGAAGGTGTTAACCTCAGTGTGAATGTCTGAGCTCCAAAGTGATCCACTCCTGGCTTTCTCTCCCTTTTTATTGATTTTATAAATGAAACTGTGTACTCCTAATTAATGACAGCGACTTCCCAATATTTGAAAAAATTCTTCCCCCCTAATTTTTCATTCCTCTCAACCTCTAAAAATAAGTTGAAACTATGCATTTTTGTTTAGGTGTGCAAGAAACATACTGAGGGAATGCTGAATCAAAATGTTTAATTTTGAAAAGACTGAAGATGGATATAACCAGTAGGGATGTGCTACGCTTCTAATCGGACCGGCGAATTAGAAGCGGAGCAGGGGGCTTCGCCTGCCCTTAAGGCGTAGACGAAGAGGATTGGGGAGCCGGCGGAGCGTGGTGAAGAGGATCGAGGTGAAGGCGGATCCTTCGCCTTGATCCGGAGCTCCGCCGGAAAGGTAAGTGAAGTTTACCAGGCCCTGTCGCTGTCGCCCATGCGGCGACAGCGGCAGGGCCCGGTAAACCCCCCCTCCACTCCCTTACCTGCTTCCGTCCGCGGTCCGTCGGCTTCTTCAATTGAGCCCGCGGTTCAACCAGGAAGTCTGGGCTGCACTTGCAGCCCAGACTTCCTGGTTGAACCGCGGGCTCAATTGAAGAAGCTGAGCGACCGCGGACGGAGGCAAGTAAGGGCCCCTCCCCCTTGGTCCCTTACCGGGCTCAAATTGAGCCTGCGGTTCAACCAGGAAGTTCCTGGTTGAACCGCGGGCTCAACTGAAGAAGCCAACGGACCGCGGACGGACACAGGTAAGGGAGAGGAGGGCGGGGGGGTACCGGGCCCTGCCGCCGTCGCCGTTGGCTTGTACCTTGGCGTGCATGTGTATCCCTGGATAAGCTATCATGGTGGCAAGTTTGAGGTTTCTAACGTGCAAATTGACGGAGCTATCGAAAGGGGTGTGAATGGGGTGCCCGATTTTCATAAATTCTCCAAAAATCAGGGGATGATGGGATTGCCTTGAGTCTTGGCGTGCGTGTGTATCCCTGGATAAGCTGTCATGGTGGCGTGTTTGAGGTTTCTAACGTGCAAATTGACGGAGCTATCGAAAGGGGTGTGAATAGGGTGTTGGATTTTCATAAATTCCCCAAAAATCAGGGGATGATGGGATTGCCTTGAGTCTTGGCGTGCGTGTGTATACCTCCATGAGGTGTCATGGTGCCAAACTTGAGGTTTCTAACTTTCACAGAAAAAAAGTTGTATACTTTTTTAGCTTAATGCAAGCCTATGGGGGGGGAACGGAGCTCCGATCCGGAGCTCCGCAGCGGAGCAGAGCGGACATAGGCGGAGCGGGGGCGGGCCGGGCCGATCCGCAAATCACGGATCTGGAAGAGAAGCGGAGCGGGGGGTCCGTGCACACCCCTAATAACCAGATGTGGCCTTACCTCTCTGGAGTGTTCCCATCTTTGATTTGCAGTTTATGTTGAAAAACAAGAGGCAATTGAGTAATGTAAACTAATCTAGTGTCACCAAATATATCAGAACTTGAACTATAGTTTGTATTTAACAAAATGGTGGCAGTGAAACAACGGCATTGATGCATTAGTGGGCTTCTAGAGACCTTTATTTCTGTGCCATGATGTGTTCAAGTTTCTCCTTCCATCCCATCCAATGTAATGAAGACCAACAGCATAATTATTTACATTTATTTATTTATTACACTTATATACCGCTCCCATAGCCAGGGCTCTCTGGGCGGTTTACAGAAATTCTAAAATTGAGATAAAAACAAGTATACAAATTATATAATATATATAAACAAGTATACAATATATATTATATAATATATATAAACAATTATATAATATATATTAAACAAGTATACAAATTATATAATTATATTTGTGAACCGCCCAGAGAGCTCCGGCTATTGGGTGGTATAAAAATGTAATTAATTAATTAATAAATAATCATACTCACCTAAATATAAGGCTCACTGTGTTCAATAGTATTTACCATCTAGTAACAAGTTTGTCAACTTGACCAGAAACCAGCCCCAGCCCTGCTCCTGTGCCTTTAGCAGCAGCTTGATTTGTGGAAATCACCGTATGAAACTTTTCACACAGCAATATCATTCACTGTTAAAGGCATATGAGCAGGGGCAGTAAGTTGGCAACCATCACTAACAAGCATGCCTAGGACTGTGATCATGCAGACCAATCAAAAGCATATTTACTCAGAAGTAACTTCCATTATGTCCCAACGTGTGTACATAGGTTTGGAGCTGTGCAACACAATTCTAAATATGTTTGTCCTTGAGTACAATGGAACCTACTCTCTATCAAGCATGGTTTGGATTGCAGTTGTTCAGCCCTATTCTGTGCGGTATTATGTGTAAATACCATTGAAGCTGATATTACTAGAGTTAAGATCAGAATGGATGTGAGTGATTTCAACCTAAAACAACAACAAACCCTTTCAGAAGTGTCAGGGTTGACCAAGGACTGGGATGTAGCTGTAAATCAGAACCACTTTTATTGACAGAACTATGCAGACACACTGGTGACTGAGAAATAAATTTCATTGCTGCCACTACTGCCACAGAGGAGTTCAAATGAGCTCTAAGCTGTGTTGCATTGGATTTGCTTTGGGCTTTCTTCCACTTGCACTCAAGTCACCATCCCTGACGTCCCATTTCCCTCAAGACATTGTGGAACTATAGTGACAACAGGGCTTTGGCAGCAGGGAGAGTGGAGCTTTTCTTAGGCTTTACAACTTAACTTAGTATATGTAAAGCGGGGGGTATTAGGGCTTGTTAGCATAGCATATGGAAAGAAGCTTTTAGGGCATAAAAGTGGTTGAAAAGGATGTACAAGTAGGGGGTAACACTATGGTTAAGGGGCAAGTAGGGGTACAGGCAAAACATTGTATTAGGGATTAGAATCTTTGGAGTATAAGTATAGATAAGGCCTGATGAAATATGATTTGCTATTGCTTAAGACATTAGTCATTAGAAGCTTGTGACTTGTTCCAGCTGTCTTGTTTCTTATAAGGGGACTAGGGGACTAATGGACAGGGGTTATAGAAAGGTAGAGTTGTGGTTTAGAAAGCCCCATGCCTAGAAGAAAAGAGAATTTGCCCAAATGCAAAGCAGAAGAGATGTCCAGTTTAGGGACAAACAATATGTCACACCAAGATGAGACATTCTGGAAAGAGGGTGGTCTAAACTGATGATATGGACAAATGGCCTTAGTCCCTTTGCAGAATCAGTATAAGTGGTTCAGAATTTGTGAGGATGCAGCTGCAAGATTTGTTTGTATGTCATTTTGCTTTGTTTGGAGTGGAAGGTTTGTGATTGTGTTAAACTTTGACTTTTCTTTAAGAAAATACATTTATTTTTAAAGTTTGATTAGATGTTTTAAGTTCTAAGTGCAATCTGGATGAATGCAAACTTTCTGTCTTGAATCCTCAAAAGCACCTGTGTCTATAACACTTGGGTTAAAACAAGGCTATTTGAGATGGGCATGCCTGAGTATCTTTTAGTTTTCTCCTTGTAAGAGGGGTTACTCTGACCACCACTCAGGCCATTCAAAGAGAACTAATCAGTAAAATCCCTGAGGGAAGTCCGAAAACCAAATAGATCTCAGATCACAGGTCAACCATCCCTGCAAAAACTACTGATATCCCAAAGACCACCTTCAACAGATGGCAATCCACTGATAACAAAGGGAAAGTCATTGGAGATAATATTGATGGAGCACCCCAACTCTGACTGGAACAAAACACACACAAAACAAATATGTGCCCAGCAATCTTTGTTGTTCCCAAAACATACTGAGAAAGGCCCATGGTTGACATTTATTGTCATAGCTGCCATTTATAAGCTTTTTCTGTTGCGGTCTTGGATGAAAAATGAAGCTTGAGGGATCTCAGCACCACATCTGGAATCATCTCAGTTTAGTCAAGAGTGGTCACCAAAGAATCCCCTCTCTATGCCACTTGCCCATGGGAATTCGCAGGATAAAAACAATACAATTCAGCAAACACATTGATCAAATCACATTAAATATAAACAACCATTTTGAATAAACCTGTTACAATAAATACAATCTGAAAATATAAAGCATTAGCAAATACCATTAAAATGTTTAGTTAAAAGCCAGGAAGAACACATACATTTTTTAAACCATCTTAAAAGCTCCTTGGCAGAATGAGCAGCTGCTCCCCACCCCAGACTCTTTCATCCATGACTCATACACATCAGGTCAGCTGCTTCAACCAAGATCAAATCACAAATGGCATAGGTCTTTTAAAGGATTTGTCATTAAAATGGAGCCAACATAGGCTAAGTTGGTAATTGACGTAGATTAGATATGCAAAGTGGACCACATGAAGGTAGAGACCTTTGACTCTTGCCTCCTTTCCTGGTATGCAGCCAGCCATGTCTCTCCAGTGCAGTAACTTCCCCTTCCCTTTACCACATGAACACACTGTCCTATTTGCAACAAACCCAGGACTAATAAACTACAGCCAACACAGGCCTTGGCAGTGGTTGACAGAACTATTGAAGTTGTCTCCTGTCCAGCCAAAAATAGCGAGAAGGGGGAGTTTGTTTGCACATGTATCTGATTTGACTGTCCATTCAGTGGCACAGAAAAATCTGAAGAGTGACAACTGATTTCACAACTTCGTTTTACCAATGTCTGCAAATATGGAAGCTTTTACAAATACCGTATTTCTTCGTTTGTAAGACGCCATCGATTGTAAGATGCACACTAATTTCAGTACCACCAACAGAAAAACAACAACCCTAAAACACACCCGCGATTCTAAGACGCACCCCATTTTTAGAGATGTTTATATGGGAAAAAAAGTGTGTCTTAGAATCGAAGAAATAGGGTAACATTCAATCTGGGTATCAAATAAGACCACAATATTCATTGAGTTAGATTAATTTAAATGCTTTTGATCGACAGATTGATAAAAATATGCCCCCAATTAATCTGGGAGCAGATTTTTGATAAAATTGTTTTTATTTTTAATATAAAAACTTAAAAATCCATGGTTGACAGAAAGGAATGCATTTTCTGGTGTTGTGTAAGACATGCGTGTATAATCTAAAATTAAAGGAAGAATCCTTCAGAACTATTTATTTATATACACTTTTATGCATTTATACAACTTATCAATTATTTAAATCATGATTGATCAACGAAGGCTTCAATGGGGCTTACTTCTGAGTTCACATGTGCATTGTAAGATTTCATTAAGCAAGAGATAGTTTCAGGCAGCAGTCCCTTGTCCAGTTTCCTGGGATTAAGTCCTACAAACATGGTGGGACTTTCTTTAACATGTATAGGAGTGCATTGTTAGCATGTAAACCAAGGAATAAAACCAATAAAATAAAATTGTCATGTAAAAAGTAGCTTGCATACAAAGGGAGGATTGACAAATCAGGATATTGGGCTCCTTTTATGGATTTTAAAACACACAAAATGAAAACATAATTAAATTGTTTTGGCTGTTACCCTAAGCAAACATTATGAAACCCTCACGTTAGGAAACTCAATTTCAAGTAAACACAGTTTAGGTTGCATAATTTCTTTCGGAATAAGTTTTCACCTTGCTTAAACCTAGGCCCTTTTTACACCTAAGGATTATCCCAGGAAAATGGAGGGATCGTCCCTGCCTGCTCCCGGGATCCCCTGTGTGTCATTTGCATGCACAGGGATGATCCCGGGTGGGGTGGGGTGGGGGGGAAGGCAGGTGTAGAAACGCCCCTAGTTATAAAAGCAGATGCAGAGTAGATCCACTGAAGTCAATGACTTAAGCTGATCAAAGAGATATAAGCCAGTCATGGACCAGCAGTTCTCCTCCCACCCCCCTCATGGACCAGCGTGGCTATCTTTTTCTTTTTAAGTTCCACTGATTTCAAGGGGTCTGCTCTAAGTATGACTAAGTTTGGCCCCACCTGAGGGTCTATTATACACTCACATAAGTATAAAACAGGAGTACATTAATCAGCATGAAACAAGTTAATTACACTGTTCTAAAACATATTTATGTCATGAGGCAAATGCAATCTGCTTGTTCCTATTTGGATATTTTATCATAAATCGGGGCACAATTAAAACCTGCAGACTGACTGTAGCTTTATTGAATAAGCAGGACAGTTTGCTGCAGAACTGTTACAAAAAGTGGCTTTTGTTCATGACAGAGCTGTTCTTTATTGCGGTATTAGCAGGTTTGGGCGCTGTCCAGCTTATTGCTTCATTTCTAAAATGGAAGTGGGTTGGAGGGAAAGGCACCACAGTATGCATGAAAGGAGGGTGAGACTGGCTCTGGTGTCGGTGGAAAGATTTTTATTATTTGTTGATCTTGTTCAACAAATAATAAAAATCTTTCCACCGGCACCAGAGCCAGTCTCACCCTCCTTTCGTTCATTTCTAAAATGAAAATCAGTTCTGCTGGAAAACTTTACCTCCTGAAAGTATCAACTGCTGACACTGACAATACACTCCTCCACATCCCTACCCAGAAGTATTTTTTTTTACACTTTTATACCACCCAATAACAGACGCTTTATGGATGATATACAGAGTTAATGGGACTTATTCCCAGGTAAGGGTTTTATCCCGTTAGTTTCATTTCAATGTGTCTACACTAAGTAGGACTAAACCTGGATATAATCCTAAATCTGTATAGCAGGGGTGGGCAACTTGTGGCCCTCCAGATGTTTTGGCCTACAACCCCACCCCCTCACCATTGACTATGTTGGCTTGGGCTGATGGAAGTGGTAGGCTAAAACATTTGGAGGGCCACACACTGTCCACCCCTGTTGTGTCAGGGCCTTTTGGTTCCTCTCTATTATGCCCTGGTTAGGCCTCATCTAGAGTATTGTGTCCAGTTCTGGGCTCCACAATTCGAGAAGGATACAGATGGGCTGGAGCGTGTTCAGAGGAGGGCAACCAGGTTGATCAGGGGTCTGGAGACAAAGCCCTATGGGGAGAGACTGAAGGAACTGGGCATGTTTAGCCTGGAGAAGAGAAGATTGAGGGGAGATATGATAGCACTCTTCAAATACTTAAAAGGTTGTCACACAGAGGAGGGCCAAGATCTCTTCTCGATCCTCCCAGAGTGCAGGACACGGAATAACGGGCTCAAGTTAAAGGAAGCCAGATTCCAGCTGGACATCAGGAAAAACTTCCTGACTGTTAGAGCAGTACGACAATGGAATCAGTTGCCTGATGAGGTTGTGGCCTCTCCCACACTAGAGGCCTTCAAGAGGCAGCTGGACAACCATCTGTCAGGGATGCTTTAGGGTGGATTCCTGCATTGAGCAGGGGGTTGGACTTGATGGCCTTGTAGGCCTCTTCCAACTCTGCTATTCTATGATACTTAGAGTTGAGAGGAAAGCATTTCAGCACATGTTCACGTGTTCTCTTTATTACTATTTCATGTACTCTAGCCTGAATTAAAGCACTAGTCCAGTTGAAAGGAAATGTTGCAACTACTAGTTCAAGATGTTTGCTGGGCTAATTCCTATTCCTGTAGCGACATGTTCCTTTATAACAGAAGTGGGCAATAACATCTGGAGGGCTACAAGCTGCCCACTTCTGCCTCATAAAATTTGCTTCTCTAGGTGCAAATATGACATCTTTGCCAACTAACCAGAAAAACAGTCTTGGCCACTCCTGCCGCTTTAAGAGCAGCTTGAGTTGCTAGAAATTAGCATGCTTTTCAAAGCTCAGAACAGAGGCAAGCAACCAAAACTGGTGCGGGGGGGGGGGGGGGGCAGAATACAGACAGAATGACAAAAGAAGGGCATGGCAATGTCCCTTGACATAATTTGTTCCCAGCACACCCATTGCTGGGAAGACACAGGGCAGGCGAAGCATTTGGTCCCTGGCAAGCACATTGCAAGGACAATCATCCTGGTGTGCCTGCTGAGAAATTTCTTCTCTGGATGTTGGTCTTCTCTGATGAGAGAAAGGAAAGCTAATTTGCCAACCCCACATCTCCTACTGGGGAGAGGATGCAGGGCAGCCAAAGCAGTATCCAGTATCCTTTGGCAGAATCCAATGCAAATTCACAGCTAGCATAAATGACCATAATGGTCACAGGTATGACAGATTTCCCCAGAAAACCTGTTGTGCCAGCAAGCACTATTGGTGTTGCAATAGAGATAATTTACATTAGCACATAGCACAATGTAATTTAAATTAGTGGTAGTGTCACATCGGATACTGCCCCTTACTTCCAACTTCAATTAGCTGGCTCAAGTCAAAATGGAGTATTTCAAAGTCATGGAAATGCTAACTGCATTAGACATGAATAAAGGCCTGATAAAGTTTTATTACATTATCACTTTCAGAACCTAGGAATAATGTATACATTTGAAATATGATTGTAACATATTGACACATATCCATAAACATACTCCATCATACGCTTAACTAGGAATAAAATCTTATGAGTCCAATGGGGTTTATGTCTGAGTAGACATGCATAGGACTATAATGTAAATTAAAGAAAAAGGATGTATGTATTGTTCATAGGATGAGCATAAGTTTTGGTCATATAGGCATGAAAAATATATCAAGAAGTTCTTAATTTGTCAGTCCATTCCTAAAAGTCCACCTTGCCCACCATTTCCCCAGTTCCTGGCCATGGCTAGACCAGGCCTATATCCTGGGATTGTCCCAGGATCATCCCTGTGCATCCAAATGACACACAGGGGATCCCGGAAGCAGGTAGGGACGACCCCTCCATTTGCCTGGGATAATCCTTCGGTCTAGCTAAGGCCCCGAGTCCTCATCATCTTGTCTTGACTATCCTTGTTGGTGAACATCGTGTGCATTCTGATGTGCAACTAATGTTTCCAGACCCCTAATGTTGAGCAAAACAACACAAAACACTAGTCACCTTTTTTTCTGAGTTTAACATTCACTTCTTGGAAA
The DNA here is from genome assembly GCF_023053635.1 of Elgaria multicarinata webbii. Lineage (NCBI taxonomy): Eukaryota > Metazoa > Chordata > Lepidosauria > Squamata > Anguidae > Elgaria > Elgaria multicarinata. The sequence continues at coordinate 138,358,433 of NC_086171.1, forward strand.
CAAAAACTCTAAAGTTTGCTCATTACTTTGCACTATTTTACTTGATCCCAATAAAAATATTAACCTATTTATTTTATACTATAAATACTACCTATTTATTCACTTGTAGTTTAATTCATTTAATGTTTTGCAACAATTCTGCCATTTTCTTGATGTGACCTTGCAGTTCTGACATTGCAGAGGGTTTTGGTAGGATGTTTAAAGAGAATTTTTGTTTTGTGTTTTTTAAATGAACAATATGAAGTACAGTTTAGTACTTCACAATCATCCTTTCTTAAAATTAAATAAGGTTGCATTTCACTGCTAGGTATTCCACCACGTTTACATGAGATTGCCATTGTGCCAGCTGATAAGTACAGCAGAGTGTTTGTGAGGTTGTGGGAGGGACAGAAAGTTTTTTTGTTTTTTGTGAAAAATCAAGCAAACTAACTTTTCCATGTATTGTAGTCTGCTGTGCAGACTGACCACCTAACTTTAAATAGGATCTGACTATGTAATTTTGTTTAAAAATAGTAGGATAATTTCCTTACTAAATATTCATAGAACTAGACTTTTAACACTCTGTTATGAGAATCAGAATTTAAATCATGGGATGCTTCTATACCGATGGCTCATAGTGCTAATAAATCACTAGGGAGTATACAGCATTGCTGCTCTGCTTACGTAGTTGATGGAGTGCTAGTGCAATCAAGCTCTAGCACAATGCTGATAGTGTATGTTACTGTGACAGGATTTCTGTACCAGTAAAACTATTGGCACTGCGCTAGAGTTTCCATACTCTATTACTATGTTAATTGCATAAGCAGAACAGCAGTGTTGGATACTACCCATTGGATCTGTAAACTACAAGTAGAATTGCAATCAATTTTCCACACTATCCAAGGACAATGTGTATTTTCTGTGTATACCCACCACTATGTTCCATCCATACTAGTGCCTTTAGTGTTACTCATTTTTAAGGCACATGGTTTTGATGTGGGAAGTGACTTATTTATTTATTTATTTATTTAGAGTATTTTTATCCCGCACCTCAGCCAAAAGGCTCTCGGAGCGGCTTACAATGTATCAATAAAGAAGACAGTCCCTACCCTCAGGCTTACATTCTAAAAACTTATCAGGAAGTTGAATCTGTAACAGCTCAGTATATATTTACTATACCCTTTGCAGGAGAAAGCCATTTTAATTAACCTTTTAAGTAATGTTAGATTACTTTTCTGGCTATATCTTTTATTTTAAAAATTCCAAATAGTTGATGCCATTTAAATGAAAGACAGCCTCATAAACTATAACACTATACATCAAAAGAAAACATTTCCATCTTAGTAAGGTAGTGACTGAAAAGGGTTTTTTTTTTAAAGGAACATAGGAAACTGCTTTATACTAAAGTCACACCCTTGGTCCATCAAGCCCAGTATTGTCAGCACTGACTGGCAGCACCACTCCAAGGTTTCAGGTAGGAGTTTTTCTAGCCCTGCCTGGAGATGCTGGGGAATGAACCTGGGATTTTCTGCAGGCCAAGCAAGCATGTGTGTTACCATTGAGCTAATATCTCATATCTCCCCCTGGTAGCTCCTAGTCCCGACACTCATTCCCAATTATCTAGAGTTTGGGAAGACATCTAGACCCATTACGTTTTAATCAAAACCCTGAAAAGGATGCCACAACAAAGCACTTTCTCTACATACATTCCGTTCTCCAAAGATTGACAACGTTCAAGATTTAAAAGCACAGCTTCTCCATGTCCTTCAGCCACTGGTGCAGCCAAGTAATTTCAAACCCTGGACTTAATGGTCTTAATGTGTATGTGTGTGGGTGGAGGATCTTTAGACGATCATGTGTATTTCTTCCATTTGTGAAACATACGACTAACACTTCTCTTTCCTCTCCCCAACTGCCATTCCATGTTTTAAAAAGGTTTCAAAATTCCTAATTCTTTAGCACAACAAACCTGTATGCCAACCCCGACTTTTTAAAAATAATAATACTCTTGAGTATATGCAATTTTTCATTTTAAACTCACTTAAATCATAGCATCATGATTACTACAGGAATAAATGGAATTTGCTTCAGCTGTCCCCATGCCTTCACCGCCAACCCTTCTCTGGCTGGTCATTTGCCCAGCTCCCCTTGGCTGCGGGGCCCTGGGCTTCGCCCCCACTGTCCAACCTTAGTTGCACAGGGCAACTCACTAGGCCCGGCCCCACTCTTTCCATCCCACAGCATCCCCGTTCTGGGCCGCCGCCGCCCTAAGAGAACTCCCACGTCTCGGTCTCCTCTACCGAGTGGCTCATTCCTCGTTTCCTTCCGCCGCGGTAACCATCTCGCGATATCTCTTGCGATCTCACTCCGCCGGGCGCTCTGGCATCGCGAGATCCCCTCGACAAGATGGCGGCGCGGTCGAGTCGGTGAGAGGAGCGGCAGGTGGAAGGGAGTTTGAAGGCGGCTCGGCTGGGTTCGGAGCTCCTCAGCCAGCGGGGCGTCCCCGGGTGGGGCGGGAGGAATGCTGCCGGGACGGGACTCGCCGCCGCGGCTCTGAGCTCCTCGAGCCCTCCCGCAGCGACTGCGGCGCCGCGTCTCCCCGTCCGCGCCCGGGGCCGCCGCTGGCGATGACCGGAGAGAAGCTGCGCTCGCTGCGCAGGGACCACAAGCCCAGCAAGGAGGACGGGGACCTGCTGGCGCCCGGCGAGGAAGAGGCGGCTGCCGCGCCTGGCGGAGGAGGCGCCTTCACTGGCGGCCGGGCGGGGAGCGGCAAGGGCGGCCGCGCCGGCAGCCACCGCATCTTCACCAACCACCACCGGCTGCCGTTCAAGGCAGGACCCGGGGGGTCCTCACCCGCCGCCGGAACCGACCCCGACAAGTGTCCGGCGGCGCAGTTCCCCGTGCATGAGTGTGTCTTCAAGGGGGACGTTAGGCGGCTGTCGGCGCTGATCCGCACGCAGGGCATCGGCCAGAAGGACAGTCACGGTAAGAGACGGGTCTCCGCCAGTCCCCCTCCTCCCCCCCCCCATGCTACGGAGGGCTGAGCCTTCTGATGCCCAGGCTCCTGAGGCAAGCCGACTCGCTCGTGACCCGTCCCGTGTTGTCCCAGTTTATTGCTAATCCGGCCGTCGTTCTGCTGCTGTCGCGTTCCGCATCCTATTATTCGGCTTGGTTTTGAGATTTCTCTTGGAAAGTGTATAGCGCCTTCTACACCTGAGGATTATCCCAGGAAAATGGAGCGATCCCCTGTGTGTCATTTGCATGCACAGAGATGATCCCTGGACAATCCCTTGGAAAAAGGCAGGTGTAGAAACGGCCTAGGTCTCCAGCGTTATAGCCTTTCTGTCTCCCCTTCCCAAGAGTTCAAGCACTCACTTCAGAGTGGGATAGCCTTGAATGTGACCCAGAAAAACCGAAGAGGGGCGTCCCTGCTTTATCACCATGACGTGAAGTCCCTCTGTCGGTGATCAACGGAGCCTGTGATAGGACTGGGATCTCTTTATCTCCTTTGGGATATGTGCTGCCTCTTATCCACCTGGGATCTCCAGTTCCTATCTTTGTAAATCTATCACGATGACCCAGTAAAGTAGCTTTAGTTCAGAAAGGCTTTGTGATGGCAGAACCTCTGCTGACCCAGTTCTGGGTTATATCAAACGAAGAAATATAAGATTAAGGAGGATCAGTGAGCATACAGCCATATGCTACTGAGAGAATTTAGTTCCAGGGAGGGGGGGAGTACTTCTGGGAAACATCGGCTTTTCTTTTCTTTGGGAATTAGAACAAAGATTGCCTCCTCACTTAGTCCTTGGCTATTTACATTAATGCATGGTAGTTGCCACTGAACGCAGAATTGTATTATCCTGGAGTTAAGGTTTCAAGTCTGCAAGACAGTTTATGAGCTCAGCATCTCCCCTTCCTTTCAGTGCTGATGTCCCAGTCAGAAGTACAGACATAGTTAATTCTTCCCATTTATGATGTTTCTGAATTTTGTATAAGCCGTAATGATAACTCTGCTGTGGGTCTCATAGCAAAATGCTTTGGTATATCATTGCATAGTTTACATAGGAATGGATGTTTCCTAATCTGTAATTATTGCAATCAAAAATCCCTAGGCCTTCATGGTTGTTAGAAAACATGTTGCCCACTCTATTCCAATCTTTACCTGGGATGCACTCTTCAGCTGCCATCCTATGCATATTTGGAAGAAATTCCTGTTGAATTCCGTGTGTTAAATTGGGCTACATCTAATCCATGGGAAGAACTGTCCTTCATATAGTGACCAGATTTGCGCAATCACTGAGAGGAAATAAGCCCTGGTGGCTTGTTCTAAGGTTTCAGGGTGGTTTGTAAACCACTACTACAACCCACCCTTGCTGGGCTCAAACCTCACAGTGGGGGTAATTCTGCTTATTATGCTTGTGACTGGCACGCACGGGGTGGGAAAATAAGCCACTGTGGTTTATTCTCTCTCTGATCATGTGAACCTGCCCATTGTGTATGTTAGGAATGTTCCTTTTCTGGAAAGAAAATTGCCTCTCTGGACACACTTCACTGTTATGTGGTGATTATATTTTCCAGGATAATAATTATTGTGTCGCCTGCCTCTTTCACCTGCAGCCTTGAACTTGGGCTGTAGCCAGATTTTAATATAGTAATCTCAAAGGGTGTGCTTCATTTTTAGTAGTATTTCAGCCTTTCCTTTCTGTGGCCTTTAATGAAAAAGTGGTATGAGTCTCTAAGATTCTTCTTGCTATTCCCACCTTGAGATTTTTATCTGGTGGAATTTTATGCAGTACCTTCATATTTGATGAACAATTGTAATTATCCACTGGGATGTTGTGATACACTCCTTAATACAAAAAACCCAAAAAACCCGGGTAGCTCTTTATTTTTATTTATTTATTCATTTGTTTATTTCATTTGTATACCACCCAATAGCTGAAACTCTATGGGCAGTTCACAAATGTTAGATCCATAAGTACAGCATAAAATATAATATGAAACTTAAAACCACAAATACAAAAGCACAACCAAAATAAAACCGAGCAGAGATTTAAAATGCAGATTTAAAATAGCAGAGTTAAAAAAACTAGGATAGTAAATTGCTAAAATACTGGGAAAATAAAAAGGTCTTCACTTGGTGCTGAAAAGATTATAATAATGTAGGTGCCAGGCAAACCTCTCTGGGGAGCTCATTTCACAGCCGGGATGCCAAAACAGAAAAGGCCCTCCTTTTGGTAGCCACCCACCTCACTTCCTTTGGCAGGGGCTCTCACAGAAGGATCCCTGAGGATGATCTTAGGGTCTGGGCAGGTACATATGGGAGGAGGGGGATCCTTCATATAACCTGTCCTCAAGCTGTTTAGGGCTTTGAATGTTAATACCAGCACCTTGACTCGGGCCCGGACATGGACTGCCAGCTATTGCAGCTGGAAAAGTACTGGTGTGATGTGGTCTCGTTGGCCAGTCCCCATTAACAATCTTGCTGCCCAGTTTTGGACCAGCTGAAGTTTCCGGACCGTTTCAAAGGCAACCCTATGAATAATGCATTGCAGTAAACCAGACGAGAGGTTATCAGAGCATGGATAACTGTAGCTAGGCTATTTCTGTCCAGATAAGAGTGTAGTTGGTATATCAGCCTAAACTGATAAAAGGTGCTCTGTGCCACTGAGTCCACCTGTGCCTCAAGTGACAGTCCTGGATCCCAGAGCACCCCCCAAATTGTGAACCTGATCCTTTAGGGGGAGTGCAACCCCCTCCAGAACAGGTTGAATATTACCTAGCCAGGCAGATGAACCACCCACTAACAATACCTCCATCTTGTCTGGATTGAGTCTCAGTTTGTTGGCCCTCATCCAGTCTATTATTGTGCCCAGGCACTGATTCAGGACAGCCACTGCTTCACCTGGTTTTGATGAAGAAGAGATTGCTGGCCCTTCAGCCCACATCTCCGGATACCCTCTCTTAGCGGTTTCATGTAGATGTTGAATAGCATAAGGGATAAAATAGAGCCCTGTGGAACCTCATGGCCTAGTTGCCATGGCACAGAGCAATAATACCCCAGCACCACTTACTGGAATCTGCCATCCAAGTAGGAGTGGAACCACTGTATCACAGTGCCTCCAACTCCCAACCCAGACAACCTATCTAGAAGGTATTGAAAGCTGCGGAAAGGTCCAGGAGAATCAACAGGGTCGCACGCCTCCTGTTCCTCTCCTGGCAAAGGTCATTCCACAGGGCAACCTTCCAAAACCAGGCTTGAAACCTAATTGAAATGGATCGAGGTAATTGTTTCATTCAAGAGTGCCTGGACTTGTCTTGCAACCACCCGCTCAAGCACCTTGCTCAGGAAGAGGATGTTAGTCACCAGCCTATTCTTGTTAACATCCTCTGGTTCCAGGTTATGCTTTTTCAGGAGTGGCGTGATTACCACCTCTTTTAAAGAGGCCAGCACCACTCCCTCTCTCAGGGAGGAATTTGCAATCTCCTTGACCCAGCCGGAAATGCCCTCCTTATTCGATGTGTTGATCCATGAAAGGAAAGGGTCAGGCACACAGGTGGTTGACCGGACTTGGTCAAGCACCATGCCCACATCCTCAGGCCTCAATATGATACTTATCCAATAAAACTGGACCAGACAGTGCCCTGGATGCTTCTGCTATTGGTACTACATTAATCATGGTGTCTGATTCATGACAAATCTGAGCAACTTCATCTTCAAAGTGCTAGGCAAACTCATCAGAGTGTGCTACCAAGGGTTCCACACACTCTCCCTGACCCAGAGTATAGCAGGCCACAACCCACCTGGAAAAGCTCTGGTGGACAACACTGAGAAGATGCAATGCTGGTGGAAAATAACTGTCTCTTCGCCACCCATTTGTAATGTAAAGCTGTGCCTTTGCACCAAGCAGAATTTCAGTACAGAAATTGGCTTTCCTTGTCTTGATACTTTTGAGATCTCTCCCATGATATTAGTACATGAGTGTAATTTCTGGATTCCTTGCTGTTCCAGGGCATAATCTGGCAGGGATGTCTGGGTGTAGTTTGTTTTCCATTGGCATTATAGGTTGTCTTCCATCACTGCACCTTTAAAAATTCGAGGAAGAACAGTGTTGTGGTGCATTCAAAGATACATTCACGTTCACGCAGTTTCAATAAGAATAGCTTTTCTTCTTGATGTGTAGATGCTTGCATGTGGCACAGTTCATGTCTAATCTTATGACCAATTGGAACATTTGACATTGGTCATAATTGGACATTTGATTAAACTTAACATAGTTGCTTATGGCCTTAAAAACAAATTCTGTCCCCTGAAGTGTACCATCTGCCTCCCTCACTTGTGAATACGGAGACAGATAGGGAATGCTAAAAGAGGCGTTCACACAGTTGAGGGAGTGTGGATAGCCGATCATGCCGCCTTCCATCTCTTCCCCAAAGTGTCCCTGCTGTAAAACAGCTTGCATAGCACTAAATATATTAGGGTTGTGCACCGCCTCGGGCCGAGTCAAGTCGGGCTAATTCAGCCTGCCTTGGCCTGAAACTGAGGTGGTACTGGGTTGGCCCAAGGTGCCCCGAAGCTGAAGCAGATTGGTACCAAAGACTTGTGACATCTTGGGCCCATTCGGGGCAGTGCTGGGCCACTCCCCCAGCCTGTCCAGGAAAACTTGCACAAGGCCATTGGACGCACTGGACTCACCTCCCCCACTCTACCCAGTCATCTTCCATCACTGCTGCTCGGATTTACCTTCAGTTTCCATAAAGGGCAATTTCCCTTAGTTTGTGGCCATAGAGCTATTAAAAAAAGAGAGCCCTGCGATCTTGCCTTTAAATCGTGGCTCAGCTCTCAGGGAAGAGGATGCACAGGAAGGTAAGTGGCAGTGGCGGGAGGTGACCGGAGAGGGAGGTGAGTCCAATGAGTCCAATGGATTCCTGGGTTCCCGCCGTGCAGCTGACACCCAGGAAGCCTGCATAGTCCCCTGAAACTTATTTATTTATTTATTACATTTATATACCACCCCATAGCCAAATCTCTCTGGGCAGTTTACAAAAGTTAAAAACAGTAAACATTAAAAATATACAAAATTTTAAACTATCAAAAACATAAAAACAACAGTATAAAAACAACAGTATCCATTTAAAAACCACAGTTCTGGGGGCCATTAAAAATTTTTTTTAGCGTTGTTAAATGCTGTTAAAATGCCCGGGAGAAGGGAAAAGTTTTGACTTGGCACCTGAAAGATAACAGTGTTGGTGCCAGACGAGCCTCGCGTACCAAAGTGAGGCAGGCAAGCCCCGAAGCAGTCCAAGTGTGGTGGTTAGCCTTTTCATCCCACCACTTCACATATTGGTACCAAAGCTTCATGGTGCCTTCTTATAATCTGTAACAGCAATAGGAGTGAAAAGAGCTTCTGCAGTGTGCTTCATGGTTATTGCAGAGCTAATACATCACTTCTATACACTTTTACTGAGGTGCAGTTGAGGCATGACTGAGCAATTTGATCAGAAAAAAGTATTAATTAATAAGCTTGATTGAACACTAACACTTGGCACTTGGTTCTAAAGTAAACATTCTGTCACTAGTCACCAAATCTTTGGCAGTCTGGGACTGATGAACTTGACCTACGCTTTTGCATCTGGGCCTTTTCCTGTTTTACCCTGTTGTAAATTTACTAGAGCCTGCCCAGAGCAGGGTTCAGTTGTACTTGAAGAAGGAAAGTGTTACTCATAAAGAGCATAGGAGTTCCGTTAGAAAAATAAAAATATGAAGTGTATTTTATTTGTGTACACTATGATGGTAACTGGGCAAAGGTTTGTTTGATTGCCACAGCTTTAGATCCATTTAATTAAAGGAATATGAGAGTCTCATCAGAACACATTGAACTCTATCTGACTGGTAACATCCAGCTGCAACACTGAAGTCAGTCATGCAGTAGTCTGAGGCCATGGCTAGACGAGGGGGGTTGAGGGCGATGATCTTGTAATTTTATGATCATGAGATCGCCCCCCTTGTCTACATAAGGCACGTGACATCCTAGGAGGAAGAAGACGTCACAGTCACCTTTTTTTTTCCTATCGGAGAGGAGTGCAGAAGCGCTCGTGCACAAACCGTGAGTGTGTTTGTTAGTTTGTTTTTTAAAAAACCCGCTCCCCCACCCCCCAATGGGCACGGAGCTCCGAGCCCAGGTTCCAGCTCCTCGCGGTTCCTCATGAGTAGCCGGGACAAACCATGACACCTGGCCACACATTCCACGGTCTCAGGATCAGCCCAGGACTGCGGAAAAACCAGGCTAGAAGGTTAGGGCAAAATCCCGGGGAAATGGAGGGATCATCCCTCCCTGACCCCAGGATCCCCTGTGCGTCATCTGGACACACAGGGATGATCCTGGGGTGATCCCAGGGATAAGCCCTAGTCTAGCCATGGCTTGAGAAAGGATGGTCACCCTGTCAGCTGTGTTGTAGGACAAAGCACAAATATTAGGAACAACTCTTGTATATTAAGCACACCATGGCAATGTGAGATGCTGAGTTCATGTGGCTTTTGATCAGTCACAACTCATTTCCCATAAGGATTATGAGAGAGAAAATCTTGAGTCAGAAACTTGAGTCAGATGGTTTTACAGTGAATTCCAGACAATATGCATTTCAGTGGCCAGAGATTCTTTCAAGAGTTTATGCCTTAAAATAGCAGTAGTCCAGGTCTTGGTGCTTTTATGCCAGTAAAAAATTAAAAGGAAGTTGTATTGAGCACTGAGAAAAGCTCCAATGTAAGACTACAGTTAGGGGCAAACAACTCTTCAGAACAAAATAAAAGTTTGAAAAGATTGTTTGGTGTCAACAAAATGAATTGGTTGTTGCCCAGAGACTTCGATTATCAGAAAAAGGAACGAATTGGTTTGGGAAAATAACAAGCTTTGTTTAGACCACCACTAGCTCAGTGGGGGCGGACTAGGAGTAGTGTTTTTGCTGCCCCTGACAGCCACCAGGAGAGAGAGTGTTCCATGTGCAATTTAATACTGCCCTGCATTAAATGGGTCAGCACAGTAGAGGCTTCTGCACAACCGTATTCCAGTGAAGTCTTACGCCTCATTAAAGTAAACTTAGTCTATTGTTTGTTTGTGTTAATTAAATATGCACAGTTTTAAACAATAGTAAAACAATAGGTTTTTTTGTATCTGATTATATACTTTAGAAGAGCATATAATCAGATATAATCAGTTTTCTCTCCTGGTGTATGTGCATGTTATCAAAGATTGCACCTACCATCTTCAACTTTTGCGAACACTTCGAATTATATATATATATTTAATATTGCTCAGTTAATATTTTTAATTGATTGAAATACTTTTAATTGATCTAAGTGATTAAACATTGTGCCCATATTGAAGGTGTCAAAAGCCATTATGGCAATAATGGAGACTTTCACCTGGAGGTAACTGTTACATCCCCCAAACAACCAGACAAATGTTACATTACAAAGTTAGCTGTATTGTGGCCACTGTCCATGGTTCCTGTTTAGTCCTTGAGAAATGCAATTGAACTTTTAAAATGAATTCCAATTCCACTGTTTTTGTCAAGATTCTTTGAAGCTGCTACTTGCATTACCGTATTTCTTCGATTGTAAGACGCCATCGATTCTAAGGCGCACACTAATTTCAGTGCCACCAACAGGGGGAAAAGCATAAAACTCTCGTCATGAGCAAGATCGCACGCGCTTGGACGACATCGCACGCCCCCCCGCCACTTGTGCCGCGCTCTCTATGCTCCCCCGTGTGCCCTTCTGTCCCTTGTCCTCTCTATGCCTTGGCCTCACATCCCCCCCCCGGTTCTAGCCTTCGCCGCGGCTCTGTAGTTTGAGGTGGCGCTTCCTTCTCGCGCTCCGCCTCTCCCTCGTGAGCCGAGGGAGGTGCTTTCTGAAGCGGCGCTAGGAGAGCCTGGCTGAAGGTGAAGAAGGCGCAGGAGCTTGAGGGTTGGAAGCGTGAGGCACGGAACTGGGGTGTTCCCCAGAGGGCAGGCGGAGAAAGGAGGAGTAAGCGGCCCGGCCTGGCAAAGCGGGGGGGGCGGGGGGGCGGTGAGGTGGGGAAGAGGCGGCGCGGAGGCATCGTCCTGGCAACAAAACGCTTGGCTGTTTTTTGGTGAGGCTTTTGAGAGAGCCTTTCTTAGGTTTTCTGTTGGTAGTGGAAGCTGGTTGGCGCCGAAGGGGTGGGAAGAAGGGGTAGATACCGTATTTCTTCGATTCTAAGACGCCGTCGATTCTAAGGCGCACCCCATTTCTAGAGCTGTTACTTTAGGGAAAAAAGTGTGTCTTAGAATCGAAGAAATACGGTATATTTCCTGTGAGGAATATAAACAGAAGGCAGTAGCCCAAATGCAGATATGACTTATTGCAAAAATAGTAAAATCTTATTTTAAAAATATATAATGTATTTTGAAATTTGTTGCACAAGATGAGATTAATGGGGAAAGAGCGGGGAAGTGTAGGATCCAAATTATACTTTCTCTTGGGTAGCTTTCTTCTATGGTTTTGTGTACCAGGCATGTTTTCTATGATCAGCCACCACCACGGTGACTGACGTATTGGCATTGTTATTTGTAGATGAGATAAGTGAACATCTGAGCTATCTTCTATCTGGTCAGATATCAGCAGCTCCAAAACTATGTAAGTGTTGGGGTTTTCATTGGTGCAGGACCATGCTATGACCACGTGAGAGGGAACAGTATTTAAAATCCCAGAAATACCACTTTTCAGAGATGACTAATATTCTAGGGCAGCCTTCACCAACATTTTGCCTTCCAGAGGTCTGTACTACAACCCCCAGCATCTCCAGACAGCATGGTACTACAAAAATGCTTCCTTGGTTAATATTAAAAACAAAGCAAATCTTGCTTATGCCCCTTTTCACAATTTCTTCAGTTACAGTAAAATATAATATAGAGTAGAATCGTCACAATTTTTAGAACATACATTATTTTAGATATGTACCTAATACAGGTCCTGCCCACAGGCTTACAATTTAAAGTAAAATGAAAACATGTTAGAGGGAATGCCATACATTTTGGACTTTCCCTAAGTTGATATCGCACAAAAGAAATCACCTGAATTCCTTTTAAGGTCTCAGTAGTAGTGGAAGTCAGCTGCTCAGTGTCTTGCATATTTCATGGTTAATATCACTTATTCCACATCTATTGAGACAATCAGTAATCAGCAGACCATCATGGTATGATAAATTACAAGTATAATTTAAATATATTTGATATATAAGGAGACTGTAATCAATTAAGGCTTGATTAAACTTCAGGCCAGGGAGATAGAGTGTGCTTCTTACAACAAAAGATTATTCTAGAAGGTTGAAAAGTGCAGTGCTCAAGCTACATTCCAGAACGTAGTTAGAAAAGTGTAGTTTCTAATTAATGTATTTTCATTTCCCATGGATTAGTCCATTCACGGAATATTAAAATTCAGTATGGGAAATGTAATGACTTGTATTCCACAATTTTGGCTTAATTTAAGAAAAGTTAGTTTCTATCTTCAAGTTGTAACAGCTGGTAATATTTCAGTTATTTGCATTTTAACAAAGATTGGTGAAAACTGCATACCTTTGCATAGAACTGTTCATTTTGTTTATAATTCTTTCTTCCAGTTTTTGTCATTCAGCTGGAAAATTTGCTTAACTTTCCAGCCCTACTTCTAAAATTTTCCAGCCATTGTCTTTCTTCATTGCTATAAAATCAAGATTTGATCTTTTCAGAAAGCTGACTTCTATGTCCTGTATCAAATTCTATGCTTTCAAATCACAAATACAGAAAATCCATAACTCTTCTTTGTTTATAATTTTAAGCTATTACTTTTATCTTTTTCCAGTAATTAAGTATTTTGAATTTATTTATA